>NC_084664.1:30315572-30951822 GCF_028389875.1 Rhea pennata
TAAAGGCATCCTTCTGTCTCTTAGGGTAGGTCAATTGCTCTTTATTACCTCGGCCTTCCTACCTTAAGTAAGGATAATATGCTGCTGTATTTTGAAGCTTATGAAATAAGTGCCTACACACTTTTGGAGGCCTTGGATGGAATATACTGTATTTGAACAATGTTCTCTTCTGATGTTTGTTGATGATGGTTGTATCATCAGAAACAGATTGATGGCCTACATACTGAGTTCTCCATTACATTTTTTTGTAAGAATTTGTTTTTCCAATGTGTTTATAGAAAAGAAAGTTCTGATAGCCAGATTTATTTTGTTTCAAAATTGCAGAATTTCTCTTACTCTTATTTTAATCAAAAAAAAAATTGTTTTTTCTGCTGAACCCCTCACTAAGTAGATAGTAAAGAGGAGGATTTTGCTTCTTCCAGGGCTATGTGCTGTTTCTCTCAAGAATTCAGTCAGTCGCCACTGGCATCGGATCTCTGGGGGATAGAAATTGTACCAATGGCAGCCAAATTAGCAGCCTCACAGTGAACGTGTGGTTCTAGGCACAGTCAGGAATGCAGCTTTTTGTAGTCAAACCTTGCTTCAAGGAAGTCCTTAGAGGTATTGAGAAGACAGTTGTCTTCGTCGTTATGTTTTTCTTTCTATATACTTTTTGTACAGCAGGAGGTTTAAAACTGTCATAATTAATAGGGTAGCAGGTTAATAGCTACTTTGGGAAGTGGAAGTGCACATGATTAGGCAATTTCATTTTTCATTTTGAAATATCTTTTTCTTCTTGCTTCTGAAAGAGGAGGTGAAAATTATGCTTGCTTTTAACTGAAATTAGTTTGTGTAACTGGTTAGGTTTTGGTTATTTGAGCATCTAACAGCTAAGATATAGTTCTGTTGCCCTAAGCAGAAGTCAGAGAGGTGGTAGCAGATAGTGAGAAGAGACAAAAAAATGCTCTGAGGCTACTTGTCACCACTAGCAAGAAGTTTAGTTGAAGAGAATAGGAGTTGTTCGGCTCAAATGGTAGCTATAACGGGGAAATTAGAGAAAGACTCATTTTAAAAATGCACATTTTTGAGAGTGGAAGCAATCCCAGCTGCTAATAGTTTGGTGTGAAATTCTTTTCCTTCCCTTAGAAATAACACCATGAAGGGAAGGAAAATTTTTTATAAAGGAAATATAAGAGATCATCAAAACTTTACTGAGAGTTCTGTGTTTCCCTCCTCTCATTAGTCCCCCATGTGTACAAACTCATACCACAACTTAGAGCATGATGTTCTGAAAAAATCGCTATTCCCCCTGCTATTTTTAGGAAAATGTCCCCCAGGCCACCTGAAATCTAGCAGACATTTAAGACTAAAGAAAAGTCAGAAAAATCTCCAAAGATTGATTCACTACTATTTTAAAATACTCTAAAATCATATTTTTAATTTCTTTTTTTCTTTTTAGGCAAGCATTGCATGAATCTAGTGTGCATGGAGTAGGTTATTCTGGTGTCCTGAGCCCCTCTGTTGTTCCAGTGAGGATTGCACTTCTCCTTCTCACGTTCAACATCTGAAAAACTAAATAGGACAGGGAAATAGAGAAGAACAGTAAGGCAGCCCCTCCTAATAAACTCAGAGCTCTGTTACTAATCCAGTCTCTGGCAGATTTACCCTTGTTTGCCTCAGGCTATGATTAGAAGTTAGATATATGGATCAGGAGGAATGTGGCATGGGAGGTAAGGAAACAGGTAAGCTAATAGCATATTAGAAAAAATAGGGGAATATTTCACTCTGTCAGAGGAATGAACTGAAGAGTCTGTTTGCTGTTTTGTTATTCCTGTGTTGTATTGCTGTAGTTTTTCCTCATAAAGCAGAAAAACAAAGTTAAAATAAATGATGGATCACGAACATCTTGGGGGGGGGAAATAGATCCCAAGGGAACTGTCTGCCTCTCCTGGGACTACTACATTGTTCGGTAGAAAAAGGCAAAGTAAAGGAGTTTGTTGTACAGCTGTTCAAAGATTTTCCTTCCAGAAGAAATGAAGGACAACACCCCTATGACTGAAGGAATACACCGTCTGCTAGCCCAGCATCTGCCTTCTGGCAGAATCCCCAGGACCTCAACCTTCAGAAACCAAAATATCTGAGAGAGAGATAGCATTCTCCTCTTAGTAAGAGAGCAAGCGTATTTGAATGATAACTAAACTTTCCTTTTACAGTTCATATAACATAGCTATCCTGTACCAAGGGAAAGGACAGAGCTTCTCTAAATAAAGCAAATGATGCATGAACAGAAAGTAAAATATGCCACGTCATTTCTACCCAAAGCTAGGAATGTACCATTCTTTGCTACACAGTGTGATTCAATTTGTTCATCTACCCTGGAAGACCAGCTAAAATGTGTAAAATATAAAAGAAGCAAAATTAGTGTCTTGGAGTCCTTCTCTTTCAGAAGTGTCACAAAAATAAACGATTCTTTGTAGTCATTCAACTGAGTGTCAGTTGGAAAGATTTTGATGCAGTATCTCTATGTTATACAAAGCAGTGATATATCTATTATTCAAAAAACTAGTATTTGAATGCCATAGTTAAGTTAAAACTAATAAAATGTAATACGCAGCCATGAAGCTTTTTGTTAGTGAATGTATGATTCGGTGTTCACATGGTCCAGAGGACAGTCAATTCCAGTTTTTTTTTCTCCATATAGTATCACTGTCATGATAATCTGCACACTGGAGAGTATTGTTTAAGAAAAAATAAATTTGATCATACTTATTATTAAATTATAGATACCACTAAGTACTCAATTTGTTATGTGCAACAAAGGAGGGAAGGTATCATTAACCAGAAAAGTATGTGTTAAACAGAAACAAACCCTTTTCTTTTTCCCAGGAAATAGCTTGGAATTGATTGGAAAATAGATAGTAGGCAGGTGGGAGGTGTATCATTACCTAACATGCAATTTTGTAAGTGTCAAACATAGACAACTATCCTACAATACACTGCCTAGCTCATATATTACCCCCAAATGAGTGTCTACCTGCCAGCCAATGTATGTCCCAAGTATCTGCACTGGTGTCTTTCGTAAATGCTTGCAGCTCATCATAAATAATGGGGAAGTGAAATAACTACTAATGACTAATGACTACAAACTCATGATAATCCATAATATAAGATTCCCTAGACTTTGTAGTACAGCTTTTTTTTTTTTTTTTTTTTTTTTTTTTTGTAAAAACAATGATATTACTATGAAGACCAGAGCTTTTCACCAAGCTTAAGTCTTGACTTGACTAAGAGAAGCTGATTACATTCATGGATAAATCATTCTAGCTCAAATGGACATCTAAATGATGCTGATACAACATAGAACTTCTTTATCAGATATATAGAAGACTGCATTTCAAAGCTTAATTGAAGAGAAAAAGGATTCCTGGAACTCTATTGTCTGCATTGAAACACAGATGAATTTTATATATTTAAATTAGTTTAAGGAATGCAGAGAGGGATTGCATGAATCATTGCCGCACCCTTATAATTTCTATTTTATATTTCCTGCAATTCTGAGGAAAATTAAAGAAAATAATTTTTCACAATTACTGTTTGACTGTATCTGAAGACCCCATGGATAAATGGTCTCTCAACTGCTTATTTTTGGTGGAATCACGTGGCCTAATCATCCTCAGAGCTGAGATCTGAGTCGTTCCTCCAGATCATGTTAGTGATACTGGCCTGACTCAGTTTTGGCATTTACAGAATGCCTCTCTCAGCCAGCATGAGGTTTGCAGTGACACAGCACTGGTGTCCTTAAAATCAGGTCCAAAATTTTTAACATATAACAACAAAACAGGACTGTTTGGAAGCATATTTATCTGTTTATCCTTTATCATATTTATCCAGCATTTATAAGGTTGCTGTAGCACAGCTAAATCTATCTTTAGACTGGAAGATGCAAACTGCAGTTGTTTGCACCACTGATTCCTTTAAAAACATTATATGTGATGGGCTTTCTGCTGGAGTATCAATCTTACCCTAGATTTCTTTTATGGGGTTGTCTCTGAGGCCCTAAGTCTCAGACTTATCTTCAGAAAGAGAAAAAGCTAGTCAAACAGATAGAGCCATCCAGATGGCTTCTTCTTTATTGATGACCTAGCTCCTATAGCATAATGCCTCCGCTGCCGTTGGTGAGGAAAAAAAAAGATTTTCAAATGTACCTAAGCGAAGGGTCCATGTGTCATCTGCAGATGTTTTACAATCAAGTTAATGTTAGCTGACATCCATGATAGTTCCTAAGTCACTTTGAAAATGAAAAAAATCTAATTTGCTAACTGTTTTTAATATTTAAATACTTGTCTAACATTTTTCTCTACATTCTTTCTGTCTTCCAGTGTCCTTCAAAATCTCTGTTGAGCTGGGCTTAATATTTCACAAAACATGACAGTGCACTGTTCATCACTAGCAGTTCATTAGCAAAAAATACTAACAAAAACATTAAGACATTTTTTCTTCTTCAGTACAAATTGAAGGGCTTTCAGCCTAATGCTTGTCACAGCCCCTTCAACAAGATCAGCCAAATCAAAGTGTCTGGACACACACTTCTTTACTCAGTAGGGAAATTTAATTGGCATTTAATCTGATTTTTTGCTTGAAGAAAGAGAGGTTTTCCACAAAACATGTGGGTTTTCCTCAATGCTATTACAAGTGTGAGGATTTTTTTTCTTTCACTTTAATATGAACAGTTCTATTCCCCTCTTTCCAGATACTGATTTTCTCATCCTTTTTAGATGTAAGATCCTTTTCAGCATTTGAGAAGTCGTTACTGTTCTGTATGAGCCATTAAGGACTCACTTGAATCACAGAATTTATGGAAGTGTGGTGGGTAAAGTATTCAGCTAAAGGCTTCTGTAAAACTCCTGGTTTCCATGATTTAAGAACAGTTTTTGTTTATCTGTTTGTTTGTTTTGTTTTCTTTTTGTGTTTTCTGCTGGAGGGATTTTACATCCCTTTTCATTTAGGAGTACAAGCCAAGAGAAACACTCATACTTTTATATGTGACTAATGTAAAACTCATAAAACAGCCAGTCTAACTTCTTATGTGAAATGAAAAAAAAGGTCATTTTCCTACTTATGCTTAGTCTTTCCAGTGTTCCTGAAATAATTACTGAATTAACCTACTTTAAATAGTTTCATGTATTTATGTGCCTGACTATGGATTTAAGTGTTCCATAATATATCTGTAACACATTAATATAAATGACATGCCTTTTCTGCAAGTGAATATATCTTAAAGTAGTAGCAAAGTGAAACACACTTCCTAATGTTTTAATATAGCCTTTCTTAACAGATATCACATGTAACTACATTGTCAGTTTGGAGCGATGTAGCAGTCCTGGAGCATTTTGGAACTTCTGTTTTATTAACTACCTGGGCTTGTTTGCATTCATTGCCTTTTTGCAACAGAATAATAAAACTGGAAGAGGGAAAAAATGGGAAATGAGCCGGTCTGGCCCATTGCTTTCTCAAAGCCTAGTGTATGCTGCTCTCTAGTGGAGCTTCTACTGTAGGTACCAGCACTGCATAAGGATGTTGACTTTCTGGCTGATTTACTTTGTTGGAAAATTACTAAGGGGTATTCAATGCATATGTTGTAGCAGTTTTTTCATTCAAATTCTGTCTTATAAGTGACAATCTTTCTTGTATTGTACTTATTGTGTTTTTTTTTAATTTGTCAATATCCCCATATGTATAAATATCTGTGAGAGACACAGCTCTGTGTGCTGCTTTCAAAATTATCACAGATGCATATTGTTTTGCAAAAATTGTACAGCTGTTACTATTGGAAATCTGCATTTTCTTCTCTTTAGGTGACTTTGAAATGTATCTGTAGTTCTGAGATATATCCGGTTGACATTTAATCAGTCCCAGCAAGAAAATTGTGATTTTAAAAAAAGGAAAAAAGTGTCGAGGAGATGTGTTCTCCAAATTATGTTTTCTAAAATCTTAGCACATGTATTATGAAAATGGGTGCTGAGTGAATTTTTTAGACGAACGTCACAAAATAAACCACTCTTCAGATAGTTAACGGAAGTGGTCTAATCCCATCCTTACAGACCCCACAGAGAAGCAAAGAGCTCCACAAGCAGAACTTCTGACTCCAGGTTTCCTGAGTGAGATTCTGTGGTTTCCTAAGAATACGTATGTTTGGGTTTATATGGCAGCTGTTCCTTTTTTAGGGGCACCTCTCCACCTTGCTACATGTCTTCATTGTAAGACATAAGTATCTGCTATTAGATGTGGTCAAAACTGTTATTTGCGATTGAGAAAGAGCAATTTACCTTTATTTACTTGGAAAGCATAAGATAGATCTAGTTGTACATGCACATACACTGCATCTGTCTTACAGCTTGTTTCATCAAGTAAAATCTTAAACTAATTTATAGGCAACCAAATAAACTGCTCCATTCTAATTCACCCTGAGGGTTTCTACTGCAAACTTTGTACTTGATCTGTTTCTGAAATGCTCCTTGAGTTCATTGATATAACACATACACAGCAAAATGCTTGACTAGAGAGAAACACTCATTCCCTGATAAAAATTCTTACTGCCACCTCTGATGAAAACAAAATATCTCCTTAGTCAGAGTACTTATCCCTGTGAGCATCAACAGTTCTGAGGATAAGTTATGTAAGAGTATCACAACCATTAAAACTATAGAGGCACTTTTAAGGAGGCTGAATTTACTCTTGCAAAGTAAGCCGCATCCGGTAAGTTCAGGTAGGAACTAGGCATTTGGTGCACTCTAACCCATGGAGAAGTATAGTCTTTTTTTCAAAAGAGAGTCCGTGACTTGTCCTGGAGGTATCTTTAGTGCAGTCTATGCATCCGTGAGGCACTGCTGCAATGGCGAATGCAGGCTTTAGCTTCCTACACACTGGCTCATCTGTGTAGACAAGCCTTGTCTTCTCCTGCTTGTAGACAGGATATTCTCTTGTAAAAAGAGGGAGGCTAAAGAATCAAGTCATAATCAGTGTGCTTTTGTGAGTCCTGTGACACAGTGAGAGAGTTACAAAGGAAAAGCGAGTAGATTTTGAGTGTACAATATTTCAGGAGAGATTGGGAGAGGGCGTTTTTACGATATCCTATTATGTCTCCTCTTTAGAGAGAGGCTAAGCCAGTGCCAGAGGACTAGATTCCCGATGTGCTATTTGTTCACAGGATGGATAGGAGCTGACAAGCAGACCATCAGAACGGCTTCTTTGTCCTTGGAGCTCCAGGTGGCTTAACAGTGTAGAGAAGTTACGTGTTTTTACTGAAATGACTGTTCATTCCTTTTTTGATGGCTTTTCAGCACTTTTCAGCATATTTTCAAGGGCTTTTAAATGGGGGGGGGGGGGAAGGAAAAGATGAAGCAGTGTGGGAGTGTGGAAGGGGGGGGGGAAATGGAGGAGAAGGCAAAACTGGGTATATGCGTGATATGGAGAGATTCTCTCTTGCTATATCCAGAAGAGTAAGTGCCTGGAGAAGGCTCAGAGGTAGAAGTAGTATTCATGCAACACTGATAAGAATCATGGCAGATTTAGAAAAAGCTGGAATTAACTTCTCTAGCAGCAGGATTGATATGGCTATATTGAATTTTGTTTTCTTAAAGAGTATTTTGGGATATATATATATATATAGCAATAATTAAATTATGCTTGAGAGCCTTATAGGAAAATTTTTATGTAACATTTTGCTGTTTTCAGGGTTTACTGAACTGTCAGAAAGCTCAGACCTTTTTGATAGGTAAAGACAGTATCATAATTTCCTAATACAGAGTGCATTATTAGCTTCCTATATTATATTATTAGCATAATAGCACTACTAGTATTCCTGACTGCAATCTACTTCACTTTATGTAATTTTAAAAATTACTATTAAAGGAAGAAGAAAAATTCTTTTGGATCTGATTCTGACCAGGTTGTAGAGATGTAAATGCAGACTAGTAGCCACTTATATGAAAATTATTCTTACTGTTAATGCTGGCATTGAAGATTTTATTTATTTATTTTATTTCAGATTTCAAATTATATCAAATTGAAGAAAACAAAATGCTTGCCCCAAGGTCACTAGAGGAATTCACTAACGGACCCTTATTTCTTAATATCAGTAAGCAAATGTGATGGATGGTGTGATATCTGTGTGGTGGTGCTAGCATGAAATGGACTTTTTAGTAATCATAGAATGAATTGAATTGGAAAAGACCTCAAGAGGTGTTTTTGTCCAAGCTCCCTCCCTGCTCAAAGCAGAGCAGGTTGCTCTGGCGCTTGTCCGGCTGAACTCGGGCTCTCTCCATAGGCGGAGATGCTGCAGCCTTGCTGGGCTGCCTGCTCCAGTGCTTGACCACTTGATGAATTTGTTTCTCTCCTGGAGCCCAGCTGGAATTTCCCTTAGGGCAGCCTGCGCATGTGATCCCTTGCCTTTTGCTGCCTGTGCCTCTGAGAAGAGATTGGTGCCTTCTTCTCACTGAAACCAACTCTCCTAGCTCCTTTACACTTCAGCGCCACAATCTTGCCTACCAGTTCCCTGAACAAGTTGAAATCTGGTTTCTTGAGATCGAGGGTTTCAAATTTTGCTATATTTGCCTTCCTCACTTTCCTCATGATCCCAAATTCCACCATTTCATGGTCCCTGCTATTAAGACTGCCATTGACTATCACATTTCTAGCCAGTTATTAGGAGTAGCAGGTCCAGCACAGCATCTTGTTTAATTGCTCCTCCAGCACTTGCATTAAAAATTTCACTTCAGTGAAAAAACTTAACAAAAGGTTTAAGATTATGGTGATATTCACTTGAACATATGACAAGAATAATGTAGAGGTAAGTTAGATATACAGAGTTCTTGATTTTGTAGGAAATGGGAAAGTATTTGGGGTAGAAGGTAATAGGATTTGGACATACAGCACAAGTTGAGGAAAATTTCTGATTTTAAATTCCAGTACAATTCTTGAAGCTTTTTCTCCTAGATCTCTTCCCTTGCCTCCTCCCCCAATACCACCCATAAATCAGTATCGTAAAGAAAATTACTTACTGTATTTATTTTAGGAGAGAAAATGTAACTCTAGATGTTTTCAAACTGAAAATTTCTCTGGGGTAGGGAAAAACAGTTCCTCCCCAGAGGACAGATAAACATTTAGCTAATTCAAGATTTTAAAAATTCTTTTTCTCCAATGCTTGACACAGGGGTCAATTTGAGGCCATGGGGGCTTGAATGAGACAGGAAGGGAGATATCTTTTTTCTCCCTAAATATAATGGTGTGTATATATAAAACAAAAGTTGGAGAACAAATACTTTAATTTAAATATAAGTGTATTAGAAACAGATGAAGGGGAGCAATAACAATAAATAAGGGCAAAGACAGAAGAGGAAAACAAGATACATTTAGTTATGTTGCTTTTTGTGCTAGGCAAAGGTGGTACAATACGTTTAGTGTGAGAATTGGGCGGGATAACTGACATGGTAAGAATATTTCCAGTCCTTAGTCCTTTCTTCCACTTGTTTAAAGAACTGCTTGGCAGTGCAAGTGACCGTCCCTAATACTCTTCATCAATAGCGTAAACTGTGCTGTGCTTTGTCCCATTTCTGCAGAAAATTGCCTTCTACCTTATGTTGGACTAAACTCTTACTAGGTGTGCTAATCTGATATCTAGAAGGATATATGTGTGTATATTTATGTATGTATGTGTATATGTATGTATGTATATATTTATATGTATGTATGTGTGTGTATATACATATATATGTTGTTGATTCACGTCACTGTTCCTAGGAGTGCTGGAGAAGCAGCAAAGCAGCACAAAGGGCTGGAGGGAAGCAGCAATTCAGATAGCTAAAGCCAGGGAAAACATTGGCAGAGCAGGGAATTGCCAGATGCACTGTACAAAATAGGGCAATGCTGTATTCAAAGACATGTAAATGAGACCAGGAAGATTTTTGGTCCCCAATGGGACCTCTCCAATACTGTAATCTGTGACTCTAAACCTCTACATTGCCTTCATTTTATTTCTGCTTTTGTTACCATGAAAGTATCTTGAAAGACATTGCGTAATACGTATCAAAGTACTTTTTTTTTTTTTTTTTGTATTTCCAGGAATATGTTAATTTGCCATGTTATATTTTATAGAGTAAAATGGAACGAATAGAATAGAATAGAAAATACAGCAGTTTTTACCTCTGTTTAAAGAAACAGAGCCCCTCAACTTGAGAAATTTGGCAGGAGTGCCACCTTGTGGAAATACAGGCACCTGGCACATTAGCAAGTAGCACAGCCTCCAGCGTGTATCATATGGCCTCTCCTGCATATTTCTCCTTTGTAAAAGGCTGATCTGTGGTTATTTTACTAATAGCATTTCCTGTCACTGTAGATGATTTTCCTTGAGGCAATGGCACATCGGTTATACCAAAAACGGACAATATTTTAAAAGTGACAAGATTTATTTAATGTCAGATTCTGATTTTGCTAGAAAAAAACAAAGATATTTTGCAAAATCAACCCACTTGTTATAAATTTTCTAGCTGATACCTACATACATTTCTTTTTTTTTTCCTTCTGTGATTTCTTTTCTTCTGCATCTTATCTGCTATAGTTAGCATCGTAGCATTGTCATCTTACCATTGCTGAGGCTATTTCTAATGCAGTAAGGGGATGTTAGCTTCCCTATCTTGGAGAAATAACATTTTCTAAGCCATGAAAGTATGGCAAACATAGCTTCTCGCTTTCTCTCGGGCTTGGGGAGAATGATTTTGTGGTTGGGTGGGGAGGGCTGGTCAGACTGGAGGAGTCTCTCTGTGAGGAAAACAAGTAGAATATCATTTTATCCTCCCCAAAACAGTCATTGCCCCAGATACGATGGTGGATACAGGGGAAGTATTTTCCTGCATAACCAAAGTGTTTTCATAATGGAAACCTCAATATTATTCAGATACTGAGGCCCTGCAACTTCAAAACCAAATTCTGGGCTATTTTCTTAACCCCCATATTTATTTCAGTTCTCATTTTTCACCTTTTTCCCTTCTCAAAACGCAGAAGCTCACAGGAGCTAGAGTCTGATGGGCTTTGTCTCTCCAGTTTATTACCTACTGCGGAATACTTTTCTCTCTCCCTATTTAAGCCAATTGATCGTGGCAGTGGCAGTGCTGCTAGGCATAACTAGCTTGGCAAAGTTTATCTTAGCAGCTATTTACTGTAATTTGTGAGGGAGATTGGAGACACTTCAGTTGTTTGACAGCTGCTTTGCAGTCAATCAAAAGTGGAGAAGTAATTTAATTCCACAGTGTCCCCTGCAGAGAAGCCTTTGAAAAAGCAGTCTTATAAAAAGAGAATAGCATGGAGAGCAGAAGGAAGCAGTGATCAGGACAGGCAGTTTGATTGTGTGATTTCTCTCTTGTTATGCATGCATTCAGTACAGGAGAGCTGCTCCCCGTATGCTATTGAGGAAGGCATTGGAGATAGCAGTTGTGGTGCTGCAGTGATGCCAGCATGAAGAAAAAGTAATGAAAACTCCAAAGAGTTGTGAATTTCACGTGCAAAAACATGGCAAGACGTAGTTTTCCAGGTAAGTTATCAAAATAATTTATATCAAAATAAACCTGGCAAAAGGCAGGTTTAAAGGCTGCCCAGACCTCTTAGGAAATGTTTCCTTCCAGAGCTGCTAACAGAGCCAGTAGTCACTTTACAAGTCACCAGCTTTTCCAAGAGACGGAAGAGGGTATGTGGCTTCTTGTTCTTGCTTTTTAATTTGGTGCACGAGAGGCTTCTGAATGAATCCAGCCTGCTCATTGCGGGCCTCCGCTCTGAGTTACTCTCTGCTTAACATGGGTAGTGAGAAGCGATGATACTTTGATAGCAATTGCAATTTTATTTCTGAGAGGGATATTATTTAATTCATAAGACAAGAGAAAGCTGACTGTTCAGGCAGGCAGAGCTCCTCACTGATAATATGAATAAAATGAAAAATGATCTTCCTGTCACTCCAGCAAATGACTAGCAGCCTTCCCAAAGGAGCAGGAAGGGTGCAGCTACTTTTGCAGGCCAGGTAGAGGAGTGGAACATTGGACTACCACTTACAGATGCCTCCCTGTTGCACCTTACTCTGTAAAAGTGAAAATCTGGCTGCTACAACTAGATATTTAAAAGCTAAATATTCAGTGCTTTCATTTGCACCTCTGATTAAGCTTTTTTTTTAGACTATCACTTTTTTTCAGCAGTAAAGATTCTTTGCACTTCATCTAACATCTTTGATGTCCCACTTTGATTCAGAGAAATTGAAGTTGGATATTGAGATTTGAAAAGGTGCTATTCTTATTAAATGAAAAAGTTTTTCTAGTTCAGTTTGTTCAGTGATAGGTCTCTTTTTGGCTAATTGGTCTTGTGTAAAAGTAAAAGTGGCTAGTAGACTTCATAAACATGATAGGAAAAATATTCCCCTCATTCCTTTTAGTGTTCTAGTAAGCTTTTCTGAAGTTTCTCCTTTCTTCTTTTTTAGAGCTGTAAACATTAGAAAGAGGCTTTATTAAATTGCTTTTACTTCACACTGCAGGGAGCTTTAATGAAAGAAGAGAAAATGTTTGAAACTGTTGTTCCTTTGTTCTTTATATACGGAAAGAACATAGAGAATTCAATCAATCATATTTTAATAATTGGGCTTACTAACTTCACAGCAATAAAAAAGGCTTAGCTACCTATTTACCTGTAGTATTCAAGTACCTTCTGCATTGTAAAAGGGGTGCACTAGCAGGGCTTCTGTCAACTGTTTAAATGGATCCTAAGAAATTTCATATTTTAGGTACTTGAAGAAGCACATAGAAGTACAAATACCTTATTGTCAAAATGTCCATCAGTAGTATAGAATACCTTATATATAAGGTCTAAGAGGTGATTTACACATTTCCTTTAGATAAGGTCTTGCAGATTCTTAGATATCACAGTGATATCTGGAAGAATACCTGCATGTCTCAGAGTACCTGAGTCAGTAACAGTATCCTCTGGAGCTCCTCTGTGGACTTGAGGGATCCACCTGTAGTAATGATGAATGGTGACTACGACATCTTCTCCAGCTGGAGAACAAAGAACATGGCACAGCTTGCATGTGTGGAGTGCATGGTCTTCTCCCTTCCTTCTACTTTCACTTCCACTACCACCATGACGACCAGAAAAAAAGATTCTTTAAGAAGCAAAATGTTTTGTCCATATTGCCATGCAGTGACTGTACTCTGACTCTGCTTATGCCTGGCCTTGCCTGGGAGAGTACTGATCACACGGGGTGAGCCCCATTCGGTGCACGGCCACTTCACTTTACAAAGTGGCATGAATGTATGCTGTATATAACTGGTGTACCTTTTCTGTACGAATGAGCAGGGGAGCAAAGATATTCACTGTATATGTTTTTAGAGTCAGACAGGGTTTGTTTCATGCTTTCTACGACTTTTAAAAATTACAACTAAGAGTGGTGTGAAATCAGACATAGTAGATCTTTATGACCTTGATTTTAAGGCCTGTTTCTCCCCTCACAAATGAAATAAATGCTTCAATTATTGCCTTCTGAATTCAACAGTTGTCAAGATATCATAGAACTCTCGGTGGAGTCTGTGCTGTAATTACAAATGATAATGCGAAATTCTCTGATATTACCTCTGGGAGGAGGGTCGTGTTTTTTGGACCAGTCTGTCCATGGTCTGTACATAGTCTGGTTTCCTGCTGCTTTGTGTTGTTCCTTTTTGAACCATTATCGGTGCTGCACAAGAAGGACATACAGTTTTGAGAGCCTCTGTGTCAGACTCTGTGTTTGACTGGTTTTCCTTGCCGCTGTTGCGGAATCTTCTGCAACTATTGCAACTCATAGTATGGTATTCACCGGAGCCAGAACTCGTAGTGCATGTTGTAAGATGGAAGCAGATATTGTGAGCAAGTTGATTGTACGTTGCTTCATTTTTCGTATCATATATCAACTGATCTCCTGCAGTATCTAAGCTCTTCCCTACCTATTCTTTGGTAATTTCTGTATCATTTTTCACTTTTTCTTTTTAATGAAACAGAAGTATTCTGCAATAATTACTGACTTTAGAGGTAGAAGGTTTTGTAAAGTTTCTATGGTTACCCTAGTGTCTTGTCTGCTAGTTTAATAGGAGTCAGGCTGAACAGGGAGTTCTTTTCATCCTTAATTCAGTGAGTAAAGCTGGCATCTTTTTCACCTTTTGAGTCACTAGCTATTATGTGTTTCCAGGATATTTATACTGCTGCTCCAGACCTCTGCTGAGCTAATAAGTGAAAATGTTTTCCCCTAATGTTTTTACCCTTTTCCTACCTATATGATATCTTATAAATTGCTCCAATGTTGTGACTACAGTTTTATCTTCTGCAAGCTTCTGTAGTTATTCTCCATATCACTTGGGTTTAGATCCCTGTGTACCCAATTGTTATTTCTTTGCCCTCTGCTCACCCAAATACAGGGGAATTCCATGTGAACAATTTAAAACAAGTATCTTTATTTATCATGTTATCATTTATCATGTTTACCAAAGCCATTGTTGTTAAAGGGAGTTGTGTGTTGCTAACATCTACTCTTGCTTATTAGGTCACAAGAAATGGTCAGATAAAAGTGTCAGGAGCTTGCAAGGTCTAAGCAGAAAGACAAAAAAAATATATATTGGAGAGAAAAATGCATATTTCCCTTAAGGCTACTCATCCTTATGAATCAAAGACCCATTGGAAGAGGAGTACCACTGCTGGAATGGTGTTTTAATATATCTACAATATTTTAGGAAACATTGCCCCATCACTCTTGTTTCTAAAACATTTCAGAACTTCCTGCATAATCTGGATTAATATTGGAATTAGGAGATAGGATTTAGCCTAGAATAATTAGGAGATGATAGGATTTTTTATGTCGTAGACCACCAGCGTTAAAGCCATAGAACTATAGCTACATAGTAATATAAAAATCCATCAAGCTTGAAGCCTTGTTTTAGAGAATGTTTTAATGTAAGCACATGGTAATTTATTTTAAAGTTACAGACAAGATGACACTGAATCAGTTTCATTTCTAACATATATTTTCCTGATTTTGTTAATGGATTTTGTTAGGAATAGGAGAAATTGCTGATGAATATAATCCATACTGAATCCATACAACAACTGCATTTTAGGAATTTTCATAATAAATTACCATATTTTCTATTTACCTTTGATGTGGAGTTATAATTTGTGAACAGACGGGGCATAAAAGAGTTTGAGGGTTAATAGAAGAAGATGAGCTCTCTTCTTTCATCATTGTAATGTGATGTCTGCCCTCTGTTATTTGAGGCAAGGCTGATGATTATTTGTAACAATTTTTTCTTTCTTTTGTCAGATCATTGCCTTTTGTTGGTTGGGCTTATCCTTTTAACAAAAACTAGGCATTGCTTTTACTGCAAATCACTGGTGTGATTCTGTGTCCTTAACTTACTGATAAGTGATTATTGACTGTAAGCCAGAGGCCAATCCTACTAAGATACTAAAATCTAAAAGGCATTTAAATCAGTAGTAAGTATCACTTATCACATTTGATATCACTTATCACAACAAATTAAGAAACAAAACCATTGCTTAATTAAGCAATGAAACAAAATGCAGGTTAGAAACTATTGATATTGAACCTTGATAAACTCATGTTTTTCTGGAATATCAAATTAAGCCAATAGGTAGGTTCACTGATTATATGGTATCTGCTGCCTAGGGATATGTGAAACTAATTACTAAAAGAGTAGTGGCTCCACTGAAATATTTATTTCGAGGACCAGAAGGCTCTTGCATTACTAAATGATATTCCAGCCTCAGCTATGAGGTAGCGAGGTATCTGCAGAAGAGTTATGATAGTACCGATTACTAGCTGACAACATAAATAACATTGCCCTCCATAGACTACTGCTTTGAGGAGGATTTCCCCCAAATCTTCAGACAAATTCTGGCCCTATCCTTGCATTTGTAAGGTATTTTGGATGTAGCTAAAGGTGTTGGAATGTATTTCCCCAGAAGGGAGATAGAATGACTAAAAATTGCAGGAAGGAGATAGAACAAAAAAATGAAAAAAAAAATCCTCAGAGTAATTAAGAGGAAGACATTATGGAGAAATCCCAGACCCCAGTCAGGAGCACATCTGCATAGTGAAAAAAAAGGGCTTGGAACTGTCCCCTCGTGGAGCTGGCACAGCCACAACTGGCCAGCAGTTGCTCCAGCCAAGTCTCTGGGGATGAACAAGGATAAAAGCAACAAGGCAGTATATTTAGAATCTCTAAAATTTAGGTGTTGAACCAGGGTATGTAACAGAAGGTACTGCTTTTTGGGTCCTGGGTGAAGAAGGATACTCAGGGATGGCTTGCTCTGAGAAACCATATTATGTGGGCCTATTCTGTATGATTCAGATTTTATTTAATCTTAAGGTACTATTTACTTTGAACTGAGGACAAAAGCATGAGAATCAATATTCCTGAAGAGGGTTCTGGAGAAGTCACACAGGCTGCTGTTGCAGGTGTTCTAGGGGTGAAAACAAACCGTGCATTTTAACATTTTGTCTTGAAGTATTATAGTACTTTTCTGTGAAGGAGTTAAAAACCAGAAACAATCCTCAAGCATTTGCTATTGCAAGATCATGAAGTAAATATTTGCTTTTCCAGAGAAGTCATTCATCATTAGCTACATCATCTTCTACTGAAGTCTAAAGCAAATTCACATTGCTTTCTCAGATTGGAAAATCATTTCTCTATGGTTGGAAAACTAACAACATGTTGACTGAATTTGTTAGCATACTTATTAATGCATCAGACTCTCCATCTCAGAAGTCTCACATATGTTTGTTATAAAACCACTGTACAGTGTGTGAAATAGCCCATCATAATTATAACCTAGAAAATGTCAGGAAAGTGAAGCTAATCCAAATGGCTACTATTAAGTCATCTAACATGGCAGCATATGCCATGGAGTAAAATCATTTGGATGCAGATTGGCAACGAGGGAAATATTATGTGATCAGATTGTGCCATTTCCCCCCCCCCCCATTTTTAGCCAACAAATTAGAAGCTTATTTGAAAAGTCAGCTTAAATTGATACACTGATGTGGCGATGCCAACCTGGGCTGCATTTGATTCTCAGCAAGCAAATTTTACCAATCTGAAGCCCAAAATCTTTGGTGATGCAAAGCAGTCATTTCACAATCTTATTTCATTTTGGTACCTAAAAATCTATAGCTTAGAAGTTAATATCTCTGAGTTGAGTTTTCTTTATATTTTAAGTGCACATTATAAGTGGTAAATAAATATGCTTCTATTAGACAAGAAGTGTAGGAGAGAGGCAGATCATTCCAGGCAATTGAAAATTTGGCAACTGATCAAATGTAAAGGCTGTGTGGACTCACACTCCAAGTGAGCAATTGATAAATGATGCGTAACGTTTGAAAAACAAAAATTTGGGCAATTTACAACTTTGATCCTTCATTCTTCTGTTGCCCAATTGTACCCTGGGCTAGATATATATCTGCTTTTTGGTGTGGGGCTCTTGCTGTCTCCTCTGCAGCACTGTCTGACTGCACTTGGCACTGTGGTTAACAAGGTTCTTCGGGCCTATGGATTCAAGGATTCATTTTTCACAGCTTCTTAGATCTTTTTTCTTGCTTTGATACCAAGCTCATGTCTAAAGAAATGTGCTATAGAAATGAGGAAAATGACAGTGTGATGATACTGCATGATATACCAGCTGCTGATAAGCTGTGAGGGAGGAAGCCTTTACTGGGACACACGATGGCTTTGCAAATATGGAAAAGTAAATGACAACATGATTTTACTTGCTGCTCTTTACTTTAATATTTTTTCCCTTAGAGATCACTTCTAATATCTAATACCTCTAATAAGGGGATCTTTTATTTTACTTGTCTGATTAATTCATTATTTTTTATCATCATTTTGAATATTTTCCAGGCCCCAGGAGCCCATCCTGTCCTATTTCTGCATTTGAAAAAGGATGATGTTGCCCATATTTGTGCCTGGAAGTATGAAACAAAATTCATTTGTGTTATTTGTTAACCCCATTAAGTCTTACATGAATCCATTATCTTTCTCAGTATCTGAATAACATATAGTCAGTCATACATTGAGTGAAATATATACATGTCTTACAGTACCATTAGTTATATGATCATCTGGTATTTTTTTATCACAAGGTCCAACCATCCTTCACTCCAGACAGTGGACTTCTGCAATTCACTTTTCAGCTTCTGCTTCACAATGTTCATCCCCATCTTCCTTTCTAATTTTTCTTTCACATTGTCCATATCTCCTCATAATCTTCTGCCCAATCCTTAATGCACCATGACAAAGATTACCTGGGAAGTTTAGCTTTCAAATCTTCTAAGAAGTCACTTTTGGACAAGTGGGAATTGGAGATTTTTAAAAGCTTTGTTGTCTGTTCTGATATGACAGCTTGCAGAAGAGCTGTTTCTGACATCAGAACAACCTCCTCCTCACAGTTACCTAATCTGAGCTCTCCTTCAAAATGAAGAAAGAATAACATTTCTTAAAAAAATCATTACTGGATTTTTTTTAAATGAGCAAATCAACATATAATATCCAATTTTAGCTGAAGCTTTCAAAAAATTAAATTATAATAAAGATTAATGAAGCTAGAAGTAACTAACACTAGTTGTTGTAACAGTAAATATTGCACAGTCTTAATTATAGGCAGCTCTACCTGTGCTGTCACCAGCCTAGCACTCCCTAACAATGGAGACATGGGTGCTTTCCCCTTGCTAGCGGAATTGCTTGTCTCAGCAATTCCATTGCTATAGGCAGTTTATTTTGAATGATTCACCAGATAGGACTTCTACTACTTTCCTGGAGAGCGTGTCCTTTGGTCTTAGTAATCATGAAAATTCAAGCTGAAGTGTGCCCTGATGAATTTTCAAGGCCGTTTTTTTTTTAGTTCATGTGCTTCAGTTATATGTTTTTGCTTGCTTTATTCTCAAGGTACATTGACCATCTGAATGTGCTGGAATTTAATTCTAATTTTATTTTACCTCGTTACTGCATTCCCATTCCTTCAAAGGCTCCTTTTGAAATAGTTTTGTTCTCTCCTTCAACCCTATTATGGATAGGCATGCATATTTCAGGAACTTACTTACCTAAATATTTTTGGCTTCTAGGCTGAGGAAGAATCGTGCTCTGAGGAAAAAGTTGTCTGCTGGGAACTTTGTTTTTTTGTTGCCTCTTATGAACTTATGGCAATGGTACCCACTGTAGACCATACCTTGGATTTGCTTCTTGCTCAAGCATCCTGGAACCCTCAGAAGAACAGCAGGTGCACAGGTGACATAAGTTCAAAACAAATTGGTCCCTTTCATGGAAGAAAAAGCCACCTGTGTCTATCAGATACAGTGGCTACTGTATAACATGGTCTGGCCCACAAAAGCCTGAGCCAAATGATAATCAACTTGGAAGTGTATATGCAAGAAAAAAACACCATCTTCAATGTCATTAAAAAGTTTGCACTTTTTGTTACTCTTCAAACAATCATGACAAATTTCCTGCTGATCAATGTCATTTGCCATTGAGTTATTTCTTAAGAAGAGATGCTGTACTAGTAATTTCTTGCTTAGGCTGTCCCTGTGTTCACCAGTTCTTCAGTGAACTGTAGTTCAGGGTACTATTTAACTATTTACTATCACAAATGTAAGATGTTTTGGAATAATTCTGCTCTTCTCTTGAAGGAGATAAGCCTCACAGTACATGTTGTGGGGTTATGTCTTTGATCATACTAAGTTTCTGTGTGGCTCATTGTTTTACGACATATTTTGCCTTGCTGTTATTTGTCCCCTACTATTATCTTGTAGTGTTTCACAGTGAATCCTAGTGACGTTTTATTCATTCCTGACACTTTGTTCAGAATTTCTTTTTACTCAGAACGTTACTACTTTTTTCAGTTAGCCAATGGGCTCTCCACATTTGCTCACTCAATATTTTATTTTGTCATTAGAAAGTTCTTATTAACATTTTTCCAGATCATTGCCTTGTTAAGTGCACAAGATTAGTTCATTTGGTTATCCTTGTGACACCTCATCTGCCATCCTGATCTGGATAAGAGCATTACTTATGTAAATACTTTAAATATCTGCTATGTATAATGGCCTTGTTGAATTCTTTTTTCTTTCATTACATTCTTCTCCACATAGTATCCCAAAGAGAGAAAGATAAAACTGTGCATTCATTAGGTGTTTTGGTTTTGGTTTTGGGTGGAGATTTAGGAGAAATAACTTTTCCCTCTTGCTACATTTGCAGGTTTACTGGTCTTTCATGATCTCTGCTATGAGAGAATAGGTGGGGACCACAGAGTTAGCAGCAGTTCTCAGGTGCTTTCTGGTTAGCCGAACAGGAAAGTGAAAGCATGATTATTAAATTCTTAATAGTTATTAAATGCTTAATGGTCCAATCCTCCTTTTGCTCCGTCAGCTGTAGCTGAACACATCTGATGTTTGCCCTGTCTCTGGCATCATTATCATCATATTGTCGTTTTTGTCCTCCATACGCAAATATAAAGGAGCTCCATAGATTCCTGCCTTTCCAATTCGTATGCATATATGCTCAGAAATCAAAGCCTTCCTTTCTGGATCAGCCAGTAACATACCCTCGCCTGTTCTCCATCCTCTTTCTCTGTAGCTACACAGAGCTCTCCACTGCTGTTTCTGATATCTCAATCATTGAGTGGTTTATGAAGCATCTTCCAGAGAGATACATTTTAAAAATCTTTCTAGGCCATCACTGTGCTTCATATATGATCATTTACTATATGCAGAATTTAAATCAACAAGAAGATACTCTTTAAAAGCCCTTCTGGTTTTAGCATAAAGACACACTTCCAAGTGTTTTTTTTTTTTTTTTTTCTGTGTTACGCATTGGCAATCTCTCACACTCAGCCAGTCATTGTAATCTAAACAAGCTACTGCTTTCAGTAAAATAGTTCATTAAACTTGGCTTCCAGCATTCTTAATGCATGCTTTGTTTTGTTTTCTTTCTGGTCCACCTAGTTTTTACAATGTCCTGCAGATATAATAAGTATAGAACTTACTACCTCCTGTGTGATTTATGACTGAGTTTATATGTAAATTTTTTCAACTAAAAAATCATCTTGAACTACTCTGATTTCCAAGAATTGGAATAATATGGCAGCAGGCTCTCCAGATGCCACAAAGCAGTTCCAAATCCAAAATCCAATGCTGATACTGAAAAAGATCACTCTTCAGTCAAATTCCATTTTTTCACATAGATGCCATCTTATTATTATTTTAAAAAAAAAATAGTTAGTTATATGTGGGAGCCTTCTATTTGTCAATTTACAATGGTACCCAAAGACTTTAGGAGATGGCAGGTGCCTGCATGGTGGTGCACAGTGCTGGATAGAGGCATTCAGACTAGTTTTACACTGAGGATTGGCATATATGATCCTGGGTCCACACTGACTTGCTTTGTTGATTGTCACCGCACCAGCAGAACTAATACAAGTTATTTCAAGCTTCTAGGAACACAAACTCTTTAGATCCTCCTAGACCCATTTCCTACTTAGAGGAACTCCTCCTGCTACCCCAGCTTGCACTCTGCTGCTGATGGTCCTCTTAGCAGCTGGATCAGAGGACTTTCAGGACATGAGGGAATGCAACTCAGACACGTGGTCGACAGTGAAATATGTACATTGATGACAGCAGGATAAAAGCATAGTTTTTTTTGTTTTGTTTTGTTTTGTTTTGGGGGAAGGGCTATGGAAATATGAAGAACGGCACAGGATTGTGCAAAACATTCAACAAGAAACAGTACAATGGATGAATTCCCTTCCTTGTCCTTAACCATTGGTAAGTGATAAAAGACTGTGGGATCAACCTATTATCTGAGCCAGACATTTTGTCATCTACACCTTGAGTAGTCTTATGGTCTTAAGAGACACAGCGGTCCACAATAATTGCCCAAAACACTGAAGCATTATTGCTATCAGACTAAAATGTTGGTTTATTACTGGAGTGTCTTCTATCATCTATTATCTAAAGAGTAGCTTGTTAGCGTATATGATATATTCTTGTATATTTTTAACATTTTTGACATTTCTGTCAAGTTCATGAAAATCCATACTGTTTGATGCAAAGGCCCAGTTTCTAATCAATGTGTAGAATGGGATGGAAGATTTTTTTGTTTTTAAGAAGCAGTGAGAATCAAAAGCTGGAAATTTGCATGCAGTGATTTTGAGGACTTTTTTTTTTTTTTCTTTTTAGTACTTTCTGCTTTGTAATATAATTAGTATTTATTTAATTGTCCAGTTATTCTGCTGAAAAAAGTTCCAGGTTTATTACAGGAATGTTTCTTTCTTATATATATAATTTAATATAGTTAGTGTGGGAAATATTCAGAATGCTTTGTATGATAATTGACAGCTACTTAAGTAGGACATAAAAGCATTATACTATGTAAATAAAATAATGTTAAAATGCTATTATTCATATTCTCTCCTTATTATCTAATATTATATAATAGCTAGCCTACAATACTAGTCTCTCTATAGTGCTATTGTAGGTATATATAGCCTTAAATAATAATGGAAAGCCTTACACATCATTATAAAAAATTTGTTAAACACAAAGACAATCTTTGGTAAGGGGTGGTCAGGCTTTTTGACTAGAGCCATGAAGTATTCTGGAGAAATACGTTTTACTGCGATTTCATCAATCCAAAGCAGCTGATGGAAATCTTATCATCTTCAGGATGACATAATTTCAAAGATAACATATTAACAGAGGTGGAGTATAGTAATCTGTAACATAAACAACATTTTGCCTATCTGAAATTTTGAAGAGATTAGACTTTTGGCTCTCTTAGCACTATAACTGTGGCATGAGACCAGAGACCTGGTTTGACACCAGCAATTGACTTGCTGCTTGTTCTGGCAAATCTTAATTTTATGTTTCTGTAAAACTGAACAAACGACTGCTACTAATGTTTTGCTCATCAGCTAGTAAGTGGAGGCCATTTAAGGCAGAAATGTAGGGTTTAGCTCCAGCTGCTGTTTCTAATGTTGCAGAAAGCTTTTGCTGCAGTTCATTAATTCAACTTCAGGCAGTTACAAAACTGCTGGCTATTTTTTTTTTCCTTTCCTCCTCTAAGCAAAACCTTGTGGCACTAGTTTCCACTCACCAAACAGAGCTGCAGAATCCTCTGTTCTTGGGGAGTGATACAGAGCTCCGAGGACAATGATGGCAAAGTGCTTAAAATAGCAGCTAACACTGAATTGGTAAAAAATTTATTTTTCTTTCAGTTTTTCAGACTAACCTGGAAGTCATGCTTTCCACAGGACATATACTGGGTTTTTTTTGCCAGTGGGTCACATGGCCAGTGTGAACTAACTAACAGCTTATGCTTTAGGGATTAATAACAAGTCTTATCAGGTCAGTGCCTGACTGAGCCTGTTTTTTGAAAAGAACAATTTCAACAAAAACTCATTCTTGTAGAAAAATCCATTAAGGGCAAAAAGAGAGAGCCTGCATGGCCTGGTCAGTCACTTAGTGATGCATGTAATATAGGCTCTGAGCTCTGGTTGAAATGGAGCAGGTTTGGGCCAGAACATTCTTACTCTTCAGTTCAGAGTAGGAGGAGTGTTTTAGTCTTGTTATTCCCCAGGAAAAGAGATGAAATTAGGTACTTAATTGGATGAGTGATTTGGTGGCTGAGATTCTTGAGTGGAAATACTCGTTCCCCCTCTGGCCCTGGAGATGGGAGCTGACATCCTTGAGAAGGATCATCTCCTAGACATTTCCTATGGTCTACTTCAGGCAGCTATGCATTTTGCTCCCAGGCTGCTGTGAAGCCATGATTAAGCAGCTAAGACTTATTACTCATTGCAGGAGAGCTTTGGTGCCATAACACAGAGCAACTTATCCCACCGGACCGCAGGGTCTTCAGTTACTCATCACAAACCCAGCAGTGTGGCCAGAGCAGTTCAATTTGTTACAGTCACGTACTTTTTAAGGAGATGGTTGTAGAATTTTAGGTCTTGTCATCTTTTAGAAATGCTGGAGGCAACTACTCTGGAGTATTATGTCATGCTGCAATGTACTGAGATCAGAAGAATGGGAGAGGTTGGTCCAGAGGAAAACAAACTTCCCTCTCAGTGGCCAGGGCAGGGCGTAGAGTGGGATCCTTTTCTGACAAAAGAAGAGATTTGAAATCTCCTCATTCCTCATTTTGTATCCTCTTAAACTGTGTTGCAGAGTAACTATGACTAACTTGCTAAATTATGTATAAATTGTAGCACACGACATGAAGTAAATGTTATCTTTCTATTTGTGATTATTTCTCTGCCTGGTCTTAGAGTAAGAATCATCCACAGTCCTGGCATGTCTCTTAATTCTTAGGGAAGGAGTGGGAGGAAGGAAGAGAGCGCTGTGAGAGCTCTTTGATATCATTTAACTTCCATAAAGTAAAACTAGTGTATAACTGAAGAAGAAAACAACACACTGAGGGTAGGAAGAATAATCTTTACCCTTTGTTTCCTTTGTGACTTCTTTTACCTGCAAGACCTCAAATTTCTGAGATATATTGTTCTGGCTTAATATGCAATCAGAAATTATAGTAATCATATTAAGGTGTTAAGGAAGTAGGAAGTGCAATATGAAGCCTAAAGAATTGCCTAAAGAATTATGTGTCTATTATGCTGGTTAAAAAATCAAAAATCAAACTGAGTCCTCATAATTTCTTTCCTTTTGTGTAACATGCATACTCTATTTTTAAGTTACAGGTATAGCTTATAGAAAAAGTAACAGAAGAACAGATCATCCACATGTGTTTAGAGTAATACACAGAAATAAGAAATGCAAACACACATCCTCTTGCCATGGAATTCTCACAGAGACGGAGATTTTGGTTGACCTCTTTGGTTGATTTACTCTTTAGGACTTCACGAGCAGATGACCACTCCAAGCCAGTCCAACAAGCTCTTCTCCCAGAATTCTTGGAAGAATACTAGATACTGAGCAAAGTTGTGTTAGTCATTGTTTATTAGCATATCACGGTCAGGTTTCCAAAGAGAGAGTTCTCCATTCTGGTAAAACTGCACACACAGAAGAGACTGCCCTTACTTTGAATTTACAACCAAATTAACACAAAACAAGTATAACAAGGGAGCAGTAGAGAAAGGTTTGATGTAAAAGCAATAGAAAGAGGTGATTGAACCTGAAGTATGCAGAATTAGCTGTCTTGAAGGTTTCCACATACATTTCTGCACTTTTGGTTGAATGATGAGATGAAACAAAGGAGTCCAGTCTCTAAATCACATTTTAAGTATGTATATTTTTGCATTCGTGGCAAGCCTTGAAATATCTGTAAGTTGTCACTTGGTAACTATTGTTGTCTAAACATACTTAAGCATGAGTAGCCACATAAATATAGAATTAAGGCTATGACAGCAATCAATGCAAATCAGAAAAGTTCTAGGTAAGGATGAAACCTGCCATCTGCTCCAAGACACAACTGGGGTATAGGAAGAAAGTTAAGAGAACCAGGTCTAGGGTACAGAAGCAAGATATAATATGGTACTTGCACCCTTACTTTTTTTTTTTCCTGTCATGTATTTGATATTCTTTCTGTGAGTTCAGGTAGTGTAAATTAGTTTGGGATGAGTTTTGGGGTTTTCTTTGGGGGCTTTCTGAGGCAGTACATTAAACATTATCTGTTAATACTGGACAGTCCACAAATGGTGAATATGCATTCCCAGAACAGTTAACTAAATTCTAATCATGGCTTCAAATTATATTTCTGTTTGCATATATGCATCTCAAGGAACAGTGCTGGTGAGAATTCATAGATGAGGCTGAAGTCACAGATTGATGTGTACAGGTAGGCATTTTGTTTGTTTTTATTATTGTTAAAAAAAGGGAAAAAATAGACTTTTTATCCCCTTATCCAAATTCCACATCAATATTTACCCCATATGCTCTTAGATGATGATTGTAAACATTAGTGTGCCAAAAAATAACTTTGTCTTCATGGCTCAGATGATTAATTTAAAACCTGTGAGACTGCATTGCTTCTGTAAAGTACCTTGAAAGTAATTTCAGTGACATGACTGAAAAATATTTCTAAGAAGTGGTTTAATAGCATGATCATTACTCTAGTTATTACAGCTACAAGTTTAGGGAAAGATGATCCCCATAATGGTCACCACTCAAACTTCACTGAAACTGCTTACAAGCTGTTTGGAAAAGGGGGTTCAATCAGACTAACATCTATTACTAGCATTTATGCACTCACTTTGTAGTACTTTCTGCAGAAAACACTCCTATTTTTGCTAAAGGGAAACCCCCTCATTTTACTGTCAAAAGACACCCTAATGAGATGAAGACTATGAAAAATATAGTAACCTTCAGATTGAAAAATACTTCAGGGACAGGTAGGAAGGCCATTTCAAGCACGTGAAAATAAACTGTATTAAATATTGACAGTCAAATAGCCAGAAATAGAAAAGTATTAGCAGCTGCTAACCAGAAACCATTCTCCATTTCTCAGCAAAAGCCAAGACAGCTGAATGCTTGAGGAAGCAATGAAGAGGCAACATGATGGCAGCCTGCCTCCACACTGGGATCATAACAAACATATTCCAAGACCCCAAGCCAAGTGTGTGCCACCTACTCTTTGACACCTCTTTTAAGCAGTGCTGCAATACTGAATCTGACAGCAAGTGATGCTCATAACAGAAGAGACATCAAATGATTGCCTTGAGTGTCTTTAGACTACCTCAGATAAAAACAGAGACATGAAATGATTTTGTGTTTATATTTATTGTCAGCAATACATCAGTTATGTAAAAATAACCCATATGAAAATGTAAGACTTGTTACATTTTCACGTCACTGTATTAACTGAATAAAGCTTGGTGACAATATACACAAATTTGCAGTAGTTGTACGTAAACATTTTGTGCATTAAAAAAAGAAATATACATAATTTAAAAAATAAAAATGCATTACACAATTTACAAATTAACATTAACAAAAAAAAGGTAAACATTCCTCAGACAGCTGCCTCCTTGTTCTACAAAATAAATATTCAAGTAAATTAAGTTAGGCAAAATAAACTCTTAACTTTGGGTGAGCACAATTTACATAAAGGTAAAAAGACAGATTTCCATTTCACTCAAGGTATATTTTACAGTGATTTATACACAGAATTTTAAAATTGGTCTCTTCAGATTGTTATATTGGAAAATGGACTTTACATTTTGGCAGGAGGAAGGGAGTTTCAAAATTGGTGCTTTATACCAAATATAAACAAGCTTGTGCAGGAGCACCAAAGCTTTGAAAAGGAACTGCTCCAGGACTCAAAGCAGACACAGTCATCTAGAAACTACAGATTTAAAAAGGGAATTACAAACCACCACATCAACAGGAAAATGCCTACTTTGCTATTTTCTGCATGGTTTATTTGATCACTGGAAACGTTACTTTCACAAACTAACAATCTACAGTAGTGGCTGCTTTAGGCACTGGATTTGAAGAAGCACTCTGATTTTTAAAGCAAAAACTTTTCATTCTATACTGATACTTACCCTATTATTTATTATTGTTTCAATGCTAAAAGGCTTAATCACCTTTGCAACTTTTAGCTTTACATACTACATCAGCCCTCCTTATAGCCTAATAATCTTTTCTTGATAAAGACAGAAGCCATTCTGGCTTCAAATTTCTGTGCACTTTGTTTTTAAAAAATGCACTCTAGATTTTAGATGCAGCATGAGTATGACATGGATGTGCACCTCCACAATTCACTGACCAGCTATAAATTGTAATACATATTAAAAGACTTGCATGGATTGCAAAGGCCAAACATTCTTAAACTTTTATCCTTTTCTTCATTTGCCATTTTTACACAGCGAGAAACAGGAGATGGTATACCTTAATAACCCTCAAGTCATGAAATTCTGACATTTAGGGCATAATAATCTTCAAGGCAAGAACTAGACAAGAGTGTCCAAGACCTATCAGTGTAATAAATAATGATGATTTGTTACCAATGAAAGAAACCTTGTTCCCTCAACTGATATCAGTCCAACAATATTGGACAACACAGAATCAGACTTTTCAAAGTACAGAAATCATGATTTCCCCATGACATATGATTTTTAGAAACTTTAAATTTCTCCACCTTATTTTTTCATACATCTGATCAAATAGGAATCAACTAGGTTTTTGCTGTTTCCTACTCAAGAACTTTGAAGTTTTTTTTTTTTTTTTTTTTTTTTTCCCTCCAGATCTTTACAGAGTGATGCCAGACTGAAGCCCCCAGCGCTGCAACACATATGTGAATGAATCACTGCTGCAGTGAGGGACCATGGCACTTCACCAGCCATTGCAGAATCAAGGTATAAAGTGAGAAATTTAATCTGTACAAAAGGTTATTACTATTTTTTCCCTTTGCTTATCATTTCCATTCAAGTGAATACCTCTGCAGTGGAAGGAAGATCATTTTCTTTATGCTGTAACACCACACTGGTAATATAAATTAATTAGGTTAAATTAGGACCATAATCTCTCTTAACATTATGCAAAATGCACATTGATTCTAAGAATTATTTTACATGGAACAAGGTTAGATATTTTTAAGGACTGATGTAACTCACTAATGTCAATGAGAGTCTTGTCATTGATTACAGTGGATTACATTGATTACATTGGTTACTGTGGGCCAAAGTTTGCAAAAGCTACCGTTTTCTTTAATGTGCAAAAACTGGTGCTTCTTGAGCAAATATTGTGATGAATAGACAGAAATGGTTTAGGTTATATAAAAGACCTGAGAACCTAATACTGAACTTTACATAACAATTATTTTTGAGAGGTTGCCTGATGAACTTTTGTAATTGTATTGCTTAGTAGTGGCACAGTCACTTAAATGTAGAAGCCATTTTGCGAGAATAACTCTTCTCAGGCCATGAATCCTGTTCGTAACAGGCGGATACAACAGCAAGTCTACGCGCTTCACGGTGGAAGCGTAACACCAACGAGCCACAAGCATGGAAGAAGTTAACAGCGAGCTTTTATACTGCCAGAGTTTTTTTAAAAAGTTACGACTATTAAAATGGCAGAAGTACTGATCTTATTCTTTTCTTGCTAGTACACCCAAGAGTTGAGCAGAACAATTAAAAGTAAAGAGTCTATCCAATTATCTTAACTAGAAAAGACAAAAGGGTTCTGAGCTTTGCACTGTCAGCAACAGTGAAAATACTTTCACTAGTGAAACAAAAATAGCAAAAAGCTTTTCTTTTAGTTGAACCAACAATCAGAATACCTTTTCAGATAAATATGTCACTCAAGATTAGAGGGCAACCACTTTTTCTTTTTCTTTTTTTTTTTTTTAACAAAGTTAATAAATATAAAAAATCTAGTCATAAACAGCCTTCAAAGTACAATTAGAAACCAGCAGGACAATCTATATTTGTATAGGTAGATGGGGCAAGAAACTAGACACTTGTATTACTGCCATGAAATAGACTACAAATGGCCACGGTGATGAGAAACAGTGTATACAGTACACGTTGTCAGCCGATCCCATCCAAGCCCAGTCCAAACTGAACTCTACTCTCTTCAGGATTTACGACCTGTCTCCTTGACACTCCTTGCACAAGATACATCATCCTTTCTGAACAGAGGCAGTTTCTATGGCAATACTAGTTAAGTGCATATCATGCTGCACTAATATAGTGCAAAAATTTGCCTTACATGTAGCAAAAAAGATGCAGGCAACAGTTTGAGTTAGAGAAAGTAGAAACGTATTGTAACATTTACAACGGGTAGTATTTTTCCAGACAGGAATCGCTAGAAAATACTGAATTTGAGAATGCTTCCCTTCTCGATGTATAGCTGAGGCATTTACACTTTGGAGTGATAACAGAACAGAATTTTGCAAGTGAGTCATTGCCCTCTGAAATGCAGATTAACATGAGTTATCAATTGCCAAACTGTTGAATTTGCTCAGTGGGTTAATCTCAGTTAAAAGTTAATATTTTCCTAAGTACTAAAATGCTCTTTAACAAGTATATAATCTGACAGAGTAATACATATGGTTCAGCTGAGTATTTACGTTATGCTTGAATATAAAGAGTCATAGACAGCTTGGTACAAACTCTTCATGCTGAACTGATTATACTTGGTTAATGTTGCAGGGGCTTTCAAAACTACGTCAGCTACAGCATTCTGGAGATGGACGTGGTGCTCATAGTTCTGTAAGATTGAGAAAAGATCGCAAATATCTCCAACTGCAGTGTCTGTCAAAGTGGTTCTGCCAGAATTCTCAGTGTTGATGGTCTAAAGAAAAGCAGTAATACCTTGAATATCCTTAGGCATTATTAAATCCATCCTTATCTACGGTGCAGTTACAAAAAGGAAAAAAGTCAAAACACTTAATCCACTCCATAGCAAATCCTTGTGGCTTTGGATATGTTCTGATTTCGATCCAACAATTTAGATTCCATTTGTCACCATGGGAAGTTATATTTTACATATCTGCATCTCCATCATAAGCCAAGGTTAATGGTTTCAGTCGGTTGTTCTGCCTTCGCTGGGGCTTCTTTGGCTTTTTGCTGCAATAATAAGATAATTTGTAAATACAGCAATAAAATAATAACATAAAAGGTATGGATTTCATTCTTAAATGAAAAACTGTTGTTTAAACTAATGCATTTGATTGTTGGTTGGGTTCAAGCTATATGCCTAAAAGCTTCACTTTTATCTGTAATTCTCTCTTTAACAACCCAAAGCAACACCAATTCAAAGCTAAATTGTTGAGAAAGGGACTGTTATGGTACTGATGTGACTGATGAAATCCTTGGCAGGAGATGGATAATCTTGCAAGATCATTTGTTTTCAGAAAAAACTAGGACCTACAGTGGAATACAGTGTATCAAAATAACAAACTTTTTTTCCTTAATTATGTAACTTCGGTCTTAACCTCTCGACACATCAAGGGTTTCCTCATCAGAGTTCCATCTTGGGTAGTATCCTTTTCATTAATGTATCTCATTATACTTGCTAAAATGACTAAGGTTAATTTTAGATATTATAATCAAATGGACTGTAAACAGGTTGGGGATTACTTTACTCCAGCAGTATTTCCAATCCATTTCACATAATTTTAAAAAAACTACCAAAGAAAAAAGTCTATTTGCACTTTTTTTAATCTTTAGATAGAATATATACTCTTCAGTAGTACTTGTCTTCTTTTAGAGTATAAAATCAGCATTTAAATAAGTCTATGTATCCTCACCCTTGTTCAACAGGTTTCTCTCATATGTGTCACTTAGGTTGTCAAAACCTAAACCTTTGTTTCCAGAACAGTCGTTTCAGGGGCGTGCATTGGCCACAGATTCCAGTCCAAAGAATTTATGGCGTTGTCAGGCTATTAGGTTTTCTTTCCCTCAAAAAAATAAAAGATTTTGTTCCTTACTTAAACAGAATTGAGATTGTGGGGAAAGTTTACTAACTCCCCCACGGCTCCCTGCCCCAATGTCTACCAAGGCAGTATAACCTGATGATTAAGGATCCTTGTTTGGGGTATGTATGATCTGTCCTGTCATTTGCATCAGAAATTCCAAACAGGACTTGAAAAACTTGAGTAAAAACATCATCAAAAGTGACGTGTTCTTGCAAAAACACCATTGCTTTCTAATGCAAGACGATTTTCAACAAAACAGTATTTCTTGTATGAAAAACATGAGAAAATTTCCAGCCTTTTCTTCTTTGTGTATCTCTTCTGTATTCCTTCAAATATCATGTCTGACTTGTCTAGCCACTAAATTTCACTCTTTCCCTTCCTCTCTGCATTGTGATACGGCTGTGATGAAATTATCGTGAGATGCAGTCATTAATAGACATAAATTGAGCAAAAATAATCGATGCTCTAAGATAGCCCATATCTTTAAGAATCTTTTTTCAGCCACTAACCTGAGCTTTGGCAACAGGATGTGGAAATTTAAACATTGAAGAACTGCCTGCAGTTTCTATTGCTGTGTATGTAAATGCTTGCATTACAGTCTGTGTGTGCCTGCTTGTTTGTAAATAATTAAAGAACTCACCAGGCTAGATAGATCATAGAAACAATAAAGATGAGTAAAACAAATGCACCAGCAGCTACACCATAAACCCAGGTCTTCAGCCTCCCATCTAAAAGGAATGAATGTTAGTCAGTAGTGTTTGAGTTAGTTTGGTTGAATTATTAGTTCTAAAATAGCATAAAAAGACTTTAAAAATCCCAAATAAATGCCTTCGCCAGCACCATTACAGCTTAATGGGAGAAGATATTCCTAAATAACTGCACAGTAGCTCGTGCTTTACACGCTCTCCAGGCTTTCTGAGCAGTGAGTTCTCCCGAGGAGCCCTGCTGTGAGAGGAACCGCACTCATTCGGGTTTTATTTTCTCTGTGCGTGTGTCCTGCTCCCCACGGAAGTCCCGACAATCCCAAAGCAGCAGAGCGCCACGGGGCAGAGGCAGCACGGCGGGACCACAGCTCCCCACGGAACGCAGCAGTGTCTCGGTTTTCGCTTGGGCAAATCGATCTGCCTATCCTTTCCACTTCTGCTGCTCTTTACTTCTCTGTTTAGATACTTTTAGTATCTGATTTTCCTCGTTTCCTTATTTTGGGGCACAGCATTCCTGCAGTCTGAGGTCCACATTCTATTTTCCCATTTGCCTTGATCCTAGATGTACTTGCTAATCCGAGGAAAAATGAAGGAATAGCTGATGTGACTTTCTCTGGGGTTTTGCTCTGAACCCCCAAATAAGCATTTCATAACCTGAGACCCTCACATGTTATTTGACTCAAGCTATTTTTATTTGACTTATTTTAACATTTCTAAACTGATAATTGAAAACATTATTTTTCAAGAGGCTTATTAGCTTTTTTACACTCCCTGTCATTGAATACTTAACAAAAAACCTAAATATTTCATTTACAAGGGACTAAATTATTATTTCGTGAAGTCATTTCTTAGTCTCTTACAAAATGTCATGTTACTTTCAATACTATGCTAAGAAAACACAGCTAAATTTTTGCACTTCTGACCAAATACTTCTTGCTTCCCAAAAGATATATAGAAACAAAAATGCATTATCAGTGCAGCTGATGTTTCTACAACTCGATAATAATGCAAAATAGTTGGACTCATTTTGTTCAAATTCACCGTAGCCTTCTCTAACACTGCACAGTTAAGTTCAGGCTTTCTGTTCTCCAACAATCTAAAGTCTTGCAGTCACAGTGACAACTTGCTCAAGGTTAATTAATATAAAAACATTTTAGCTCCATTACATCAATTCACCTAATGAAACATTATCACTTGTAGCATTGAAATAACTGATCCACTAAAGATGGATAGAAGCAGCCAATTTGATGGTAAATCAGACTTCATTACTGCTAAACACATTATTGTCTTTTCTCTTTGGCTTGTTTCCACTTTTTTTTGTCAAAGTAGAAAACTATATTAAATCATACTACCCATTTTCAGGCACTGAATTCAGGTACTCTGAATACCCTCTGGATAGCTTATTTTTCTAAATATACAAGTGAATAGGCCTCTCAAATGCAGCTCTTCTAGGTGTCTCACCTGGTTTAAATACCTTCCTTTCCAAAACTGCAGTATTATTTAATGTGGAGAAAGAGTTATTTTAAACTTAGAAACTCTGAGGAATGCAATAACCATGATAGAGTAAAGGAGAATCTTTCCAATGGTTACCCAGTCCTGGAATGGAAACAGTTCTTCATCTCATCTGAAGTGCAAAATGTTTGCTTGCTTCCACATTTGTTCACACATGCACTGGAAAGAGTATTAGTTCTACAAAACACCATTGTTTTTATTGTGCTGAGTTATGTTTCCTTCCTAAATAAAATTAGGAATTACTGAAAAATTGGTAAAGTTTTATAAAACCTCTCAATTGTCCCCCCCGCCTTTTTTTTAAAAAAAAAAAAAAAAAAAAAAAAGGAACACAGCTGTCTTAGGTGACATGAACATCCACATTTCTGAATACTTACTTGATGGCAACTACCTGATATTTGCTTTTTGTTGGTACTGTCACTGCTACAATCTGACCTATAGTATTTTTTGGTGGAGATAAAACTAAACAATAACATATTTGTTAAGATGTTATTTTTATAAGAAAGGAAAAGTGGAACAGCTTAATTTTCTTCTTTATTGTGGATGAATATTAACTAATTGGAGGAAAGATCATTTCATTGCAGGATTCATATATTGTATGACAGTACAAGTAACAGCAAATACTATCTAGAGCTAATGGGATCTTACATAAGTATTTCTAACCTGAACATGATTTATTTGCTTATTAAAAAGTATTTCTGTAGTTCTCAGCTTTGCAGCATTTTCAGGATTAATCATGGGAAGATAATATTTTCCATTTTTAGATTTAAAACATTCATAAAAGCTTTAGAAAGATATGAAAACTGTAAGACACTTAAAATGATCTCTAATATTTGTTAGAATATTCAGCTCAATGTGATTTAGAAGATCTGTAAGAAGAAAACCAATTGATACTATTAATCTCTTGACACTATTAACTTTTTTGTGAAAACATCCTATCTCTTTCTGTGAAATTATTTTGTTACTGAAACGTAGTTATATTTATGTCAATGCTTAATAGAATCAGGAAATATTTATTGAAATCTGATTACATGATGGACTTTATCAATTCTTTTTAATGAGGTAACTGTCTTGTGCTATATGTCTTACCACTCCTGCACAAGAGTACTTGCTCAGCTCTAAAGAACTTGGTCAGTCATAAGTGCAAAAGCTGCCTATAGTGACTTAGAGCATGCCTATGCTAAATATCACAATTATGGTTAGCTTTGTCTAACATGAATTAGTTTAAACATGGGTATGGCAGAAAAGCATTAGTGTACCTCCATCAATTGTTTCCTTGCACTTTATACCCTAATTGCAAATCCCTTACAGATTTCAGTGCTACCCTTTTACTCTTTCGGCTATATTATTGAGATAGCATAATGTAATATCCTGGCTTGCACCTTTGCAGTCAACTCCCTTCTAAGGTCACATTCCAAATAGATTATGTGAATTTTAACAAAAAGCAGTGAATAAAAGGAAATCTTCTTTAATACAAGATTTCATTAAATATACTGATGGAGTAGCAGAGAAGGGTAGGTATTTACTTTTGCCTTTTTCTTTGTTTTAATCAGGACAGACGACTGTCTTCTTAAATGAACCCTTAAAGATTTTGCCTTTCTTCCTTGGCATCACAAAAATGTAAATGCCAGCCCCTGCAGCAGTACTTAGCTTTAAAACTGCCTGCTCATTGTATGACTTCACCTGGCCCAAAAGGCTGCAGAAACCAGGTCCTTCCACGTCCTGACTGGTTACTGGAGGGCTGGGTGGGGTTCACAGCTCGACTGGTTTTCACATCTCCCTTTTTGTCCTCCATGGTGGGGATCACTACCACTGGGATGAGTGTGCACTGCTCGAGTGTGCCATTGGAGGACATGACTTCAGTGTATCCATCTTCGCAACTGCACGTCCTAGTCTGTAGGGAACAAGTGTTTGACACTGTGTAGCAGAAAAACACAGTTTTCTATGAGCTATAAATCATAACAACATGGATGACTGGAAGAGAAGACTGTTTTGATGAGTGCTAGCCTGGAGAATACACCTCTGTGTATATTTTTATGCAGGATCTTACTGAATCAATACTGATATTTCAACATTTCATGGAAAGGCACAAAATGGTCTGAAGTTAATTTTAACAAAGTAATGACTAGTAAAATTTCTAAGAATACTATTGTTGGTGCAACATTTGTAACGTAAATAGATGCATGGGAGGAACTCCTGGGGGTGTTTTCTGCTCCAACACAGTAGCACATACCTCACTACAGTAAGCGTGGGGTTGACTGCACGGTGGATTACATGACCTGTCAGCATCTGGTTGGCGCATCACTAAACAGCCCCCTGTAGGACAGAAAATTATATTTTGACATGGTAATACCTCACTAATGATGAAATTACTGATGTCATTACTTACTACTGTATGTCACAGATTACCATTTTATTGCTGATTTGATCTTTAGAGTGCTACTCTCATTCCAAAATGAATGAAAAAGGGTCTCAGGTATTTTCTCATATGCACAGTAAGGATATAGTATGTATATTGATGTGCAATTTAGCAAACTAATATTTGGCAAGTGAACCTTTCATTTTTCTATTTATTTCTCCTGTGGTTTGCTCAAGACGCAGTTCAAATGTTTGGTGGCGCTGGAGGGAACAGGTTTAGATTTTCTAGGACCCTCCTTGTGACTCACATGTCAAAACTGTGGCCTCAAAGAAAAGCATATTTTTGCCCTACATCTTTGCCTGTTAAACTGAAGACACTCTAATCATTCAGTTTATGAACTGGTACTTGTTTTCTCCTGCTGTAGTCACTTTTGTTCATTTTTGTCCATTTTTGCCTTTTATGAAGCCACACTTCTTGCTAGTATAAGAAAGATCTTTCAGAAGGAAAGAAGTATTCTCAGGAAAATATACACTGAATGCTGTGATATCAGAACAGTCATTTTCAGTCCTTTTCCGTTTTATACAATTCTTGTTCTCATTGCTATAGTTTTATGTACAGTGCAGAGTTACTGTTATGGACCAATGCACACAATCAGGTTTTCACTATCATTTCAGCCAGAATGACTTTAAAATAAATTTAGAATCAATGTGAATATATCTGAGTTTCCTTCTTACAGAAGAGAAATATGCATCATATAGTTTAAGATTTATGCTGCTATAGGCCAGCTTGTCTTGCATCTCTCAGATTAATTTCACTCTTATGCTGGTGTGATATGATGATGAAATCCTGATAGCTGATGTTGGTCACAACCATAGCAGATGCAGTTAGATGCAGTTATTCTAGCTATTATGCTAGATCGAAGTGTTAACAGGATGGCTGATGAAGAACAAAGAAAACCCTGCTGGTTGCCATAAGTATTTCCCACCCCCCATAAAGTAAAATTGTTCATCCTAGCATACAAATCACATGCCTGTGAGCATCTATGTAATAAAATATCAGTCATCCAGCGAGCTGCAGAAGGAAAGAGCTGCTTCATCGCCCATGGGAAACAACACCTTCAAGTAAAAAACAGCTATTCAGCACAATAATACTATGGGGGGAAAAAAAAAAAAAAAGGAAAGAAAGGAAAGAAAGGGAAAGAAAAGAAGAGAAAAGAAAAAAAACCTAAAGGCCTTAAAATACAAACAGCACTTGTAATAAAACTTTGATCATGTCTAAATAAAAATATACTACTTTGGAGCCAGACATGCAGTAATAAGGCAGCAAAGAAACATGATTATCTAAGACATGGTTTGATTCTAGGTCAAATTTCCATTTAAATCAATCATATGTGTGTATCTATCAGTAGGAGTTCTTAAATATTGTCATTTATAAGCAAAACTTTTTTTAAAAAAAAACTTGACATTGAGTTTGAAATCTAGTTCAGTATTGTATACTTCACGTAGAGAATTTTTAACAGAACATTGTATTTAATGCTTTCTTTGAAAACAATCAGGAACATATTAAAAATTCAGTTTCACTCTGGATGGCGACTGACAATTATATTCTCTGGAGTTTACATTTCAAATCAGAAAGGTACTGAAGTTCTCAAATCATCTCTTAACAAATTATTAACTATGCCTATACTTTTAGTGATAAGGTCATTTAATTAAATTAATAAACTAAGTCCTCAGAGTGAGCAAGTAATTTACCCCGTACCTAAACATTCTCTTCTCAGCTTTGACTTGCTACCATCTTGCTTTCTGATAGTTTGTTATTTGCTTTGTAATTCTCATCTTTTCCAGCTTCATCAATATTAATGCAAAGGGCTTTGCATCAAATATTTCTCTGATATTCTAAATACACTATATCTGCTGCTCTTCCTTATCTAAGTCAGTTTCCATTAATATACCTTTTTCCCCTATGTTTCATTTACCTCTATGTCTTATACAGGCTAGATTATCATTCATATTAAATCCATTTGGAAGAGTAAACAAATCTTAAAATCAGAAAATAATTATGAGGCTTTAATAGTGCCAAAATAATGGAACTTATCATATACAAGAAGCAATTCCTTGCATCCATGTAGATATATAGAAGCATATTATGAAAAACCTGCTAGCAATACAAAGTTGTACAATTCTCTTTCTGAGAATTTTTCACATAGCTGTATTTAGTCATACCACACAAACTATTATTTATATGTGACTGATTGTAACTTAAGAATAAATTCTACTTTTTAACATTTCAGAGCCATAATGTCCAAAATGCTATTTATTTTGAAGGCCTATAAAACCCTTAATAGATGATATATTATTATCAACGAGGATTCTTATTTCTAGTTCTACTTACCACACACAAGCATCTGAGCTAAGCAGAAAGCAATCAAAGCGCATAGATATTGCCCTGTTGCATTTGGTATGAAGATAATGGATTTTAATATTTCTTATAGCATAAGAGGACACAAAAGAGACTTTGGCCTGCCAGATATTATTTCAAAACCATGCAAAAATAATACTATCTAAATAGATAGTAGTTAAGAAGTATTGTACTAGCAGGCCGTGAATTAGAGTCCCACTCCTGCCACTGTCCTGACAGTGACTGGCATTAGGGAAGTGCTTATGATCTTTGGGATTGTTGTACTCTCATGGGGGCAGATATGAAAATTATTTAAGCAATGAATGCAAAAATCTCAGCCCTAACGAATCCTCGGTTCTGATAAACAAATTCATATAATAATAAGATACATATGAAGATTTTCTTCAATTCAGAGACCTCAGTTCATTCTTAATTCATGCTGGTTTGTACTTCGATTTGCACCAAAAATAACTACATCCAAAAACTGAATGCCTTGGACTACTCAAGTATTTTGGTAGAGGTTTATCACATTGACTTAAATGAATACTTCTACATTAATATATTTATTAAAATCTGGTATTTTGTACTTTCATGGAAGTACATGATATACACGTGATATTATCAACCATTACATCTCTCTGGCTCTGTGTAGGCATTGAAAAATACACAGAAAACATATACACCCTAATACATTAAAAATTTTGTTGTAGGGCTTGAAATCTGAAATTCTAAATCTAGAAGAATATGTATGACTATAGAAAAAATACACAATGCAAAACATTCCAAGTTCAATATAGAAGATAATATTCTTTTGTTTACTTTTATCATTACATAATTCTGGAAAAGAACTGAAGCCTTTCATAAGCAATAACACGATAAGCTTCTGTGTGTATATAGAAAGAGTAGTTACCTGTGACATTTAAGCCATCTGACCTTTGGCACCACACCGTTCGAGAAGACCCCTTCCACGGGCTAGCCATCCACTTGTACTCATAACACTGGCCATCTGCACAGAGAGTATCGACTGTTCAAGTGATTCGGTGACAAGACTATAGGCTACCACTGTCAACCACACTCACCAGTAGTAGCAGTAATTCTAGTTCAGAAAAATGAAACATCTTTTATGGCTAAATGGGCCCCTTCCTTCACCCAGCAACTGAAGTCGGTGTACTGCACACGTGCAGGCCCTGCAAGGTCTCCTGTGCTTACCAGATATACCAAATAGATTATATATCTCCCGGACACTAATTAGCACCTTCTGCACACACTGCACATGGGGTAAGCCCAGTGCAGAAAACAGGAAAAACAGATGTTTCTGATAGCCTTGTAACGGTTGTGGCCCATCTGTTGTGCAAGAGTCATCTAAGAGTTAGGTTTCTTCCATGGCAGCCCCAGGCTTTGGTCACTGCTTGAGCGCATAAAGGAGTGGTTGGGTGTTTTAAGCATTTGGCCTGACCTGGATTCACATCTCAGCTCTGCTGCGTGCCACTCACTGGGATAATCAGGCAATCTTTGTGACCCGTAGTTCCCTCATTTGTAAATATTCATTTTTTCCCCCATGTCTGGCACAATTAGAATAGACAAAAAATGTGTGGATCAGAAATGCCTTTTCCTAAATGCTCTGTTCAGTAGTAAGTATGATGGGGGCTTTTCAATGTTGTCATGTGATTAATAGCAATTCAAAGGGAAGAAGGAAATTCAAATTTGGTTACGTATCTAGACTTGAAGGATATATATATTTTTTTTAATTAAGAAGTTATATGGAGATAAGACAACTATTTTTTCCCAAATCATAAAATGGAATTTCATTATTAAAAAAAGATCAGCAATTCTCAAATAATTTCAACTAAAGCCAAAAAATACAATGGTTAACATTCTGTAACATTTTCAAAGTTTTTCTGTTTCATAATTCTGTTTCAAAAAAAAAAAAAATTAAAAGCATTTGTATGCCTATGAAACCTTTTTCTCTCCAATTTCAATATTCTGAGCAGGAAGAAAACAATACTAATTTTGTTCTGTTTTTTTTTTTCTTTTCTTTTTTTTTTTTTTTTTTTTTTTTAATCACTCTTAACAAGAATTTTGTATTTTGGTGCTTACCATTGCACGGTCGTGTTTCCAAAGCCTGTTCCGGACAGAGGTGCTGATTCTCTAATTCTTGAATGATCACTGCCCGAGATCGGACTTGTATCCCTCCAAAGCCGAGGTCCTCACCATTAACACAGGTTAACTGGCAAAGGCTCCATTCTGACCACTCTTTCAAGTAACAGTCCCCTGTCAAGTAATAATTTTATAGTAGACAGATCACCATATATGAAGTACTTTCTGCATGACAGTGTCCTGGAAAAAAATGTCCAAATCCTCTTAATTTTCATTCTTTAGTTCCTTTCATTTCTCATTTTAAACTTGATTTACTTTTAACAGAAGATAATATCTTGAAACCTATCTGAATATATGCATATTACATATGCAATATATACATATGTCGAGCATAAAATATTTAAGAAAGGATGATCCAGAAGCCTGTTTGTTCTAAAGCTGTGTAGCATCCTGTAGCATTCCCATGTGATTACTCTCATTTTGAATTTCTGAGCAACACTACACTTTACATTTGGTTTTTTGTAAATAGTAGGGGTTTATATGCCTTAGTTTAATTTTACTTATGATCTTGATGATGATTCTTTGATCTTAGGAAGATAAAAAAAATACCTCTCTTTAAACAGAAGATTAATTGTTGCTTATCCTCATGAAGAAGTTCTTTAAATAGAGAGTATTTTTTTTTAAATCTACTAGAAGAGTATATTTAAAAGAAGCTACTGTTGTAACATTCTTTGCAAGAAAGGGAAATGGAAAGATGATTAAAATGTCTACTCTGGGTACTGTGTATTAGGATAATAGGAATCTGTAGACTCTGAAGTGTTAAACAAAAAAATAAAAATTATACTAATGACATTAATTGGTATGATTGGCTAAAGAACATTTAAAGATCTGAGGCACAACACAAAGATACCGTTTTGTTAAAACTGCTGTATAAAATGGGACTAGACCGCGTACAGACTCATAAATAAACCTCTTAGTTCTCATTATTTCAGTGAAAGAACTATTAAAAATTCATGTTACCTTGCATTATACTAATGACAGATATAATCAGTACTGTGTTGACCAGATGCCTGATTAATGAAGGAATTCTATTTGCCAACATTAGGAAAGCATGTGAAGAAATGAATAATTGAAGAATTGATGTATATCTAATGGGAAAGCAAGTAGTGATTTTTGGAAACATTAGCTGGAGTGTATCATTAGCACATCCCCACAGGGTAGTTATCCTTGCTGGCTAAATGTGAGATTGTTCAAGCACAGGTTGCTGTTCAGCAAAATGGTAAAATCAAGCAATAAGAAGCTATATATTTAATATTTGACTAACAAGAGAACATAATTATTAGCTATGTTATTCTTCTAATTTTCATTTAATAAGAAGAAATACGTGAAGAACGTGCAATGGAAATACTGAAATGCCACAGCTGTGTGTAATCTAAACTAAAGTTCCTATGACACTTCTAAACAAAAAGCAGTAATGAAAGCCTCTCTGTTTTCTATTATTTTTTATTTGCTGAGGCACCTTTACCTTCAGTTCAATCTGAAATGAATTGAAAAAATATTTCTGAGAAGGAAGACAGTCCCAAAAGAATAAAACACAGTGTTGATATGGAATGATAGTGGCATTAAGAACTGAAGGAGTTAATCACTACCTCTGAAAATATATCAGTAATGACTCTACTGAACAGCAGCAATAGACATGGAATTCTACAAGTAAGTGTTTAAAATGAACTAGAGGGGATTTACTGAAAATTAAGCAGCTGTTAGTGCTTGTAATCCTTCTTAGTATTGGGATCACGGAACTGATCATCTACAACAGCTCCTTTGGATTTGGTCTACAAGGGCAATGATAAGTGCATGTCATATCTAGAGAGTTAAGGAGCTAGAAACACACAAATTTTCTCAGAAATCAAGGTCTGAGTTTCATTTATAATAGCCCTTTTCACCAAACAATAAGGCTCCTTAGCTTGGTTTCCTTAGCTCCCTGTAGAAGGCATCAAGCGCTTAGGCCTTGTTAACATTAGCAATAAAGCTGCTATGTGGTCTAAGCTTAAAACAAATATTTAGCAAGCAGAATACAAGTTTTATTTTGAAATATTTTGAGGAAAAAATACATTCTTATTAGGTATAATCTGTATAATTTCAAAACATGTATTTTTTTCAAATTGATTTACTGTTATGAAGCTGCTACTGGAAAGCAACTCTGTTGGTCATTTGACAGACTAGCCCAATAATGCATGTTCGGTGAGTGTTGCTTATCTTAGGCACTGATAATGGTAACGATACCCACACAATGTTGAAATGCAACAATATTTATTTGAATAGCTTTTTTACCTGGACAAGGGACAGTGCATGTTTCCTCAAGTACCATCTTCTTATTACCGTCTATAACTGGCTCTACTTCACCACAGAATTCTTCATCTACTACTTTGCCAACATTTTCAATGGATCCATCAAAAACCACGCAGGAAATGTTCCTCACTCGTGTCCCCTCTCCACACTGAGCATCCTGGGGAAGGAAGAGATGCATGAATGCTGGACAGAAGAAAATGTCAGGCTTTTTTGACTACATCTTCAGTGCTTTCTTAGGCATTGAATAATGAAATGGACTTATGCAGTGTGTGTTAGTGGCTTGAAAAACTAAATCTGATTTAGGCAAAAATTAATAGGAGACACAACAACGTTATCTACTTATTCATTGCAGCAGAAAGGAAAAAATGGCATTACACCCTACTTCTGAGATCAAAATACATTCTGCTTGCTGCTACTGCTGTTTCTTAAAGTATGGAGTTAGACTTATGCCTTTAAATTGCAACCATGGCAGTATCTGAAGTGAAGACCTCTTCTAGGATGAGGCTGTCTTTTTTCAGCAGAAGGACCTATTCCACAGAGACTCTTTCACTGTGGGATTTCAATTTATTAGCACAGATAATGTGCAGATACCAAGGCATACCTTTATTCTTTCCTATCTCTAGGACACTGTCACATCATACTGACAAGTATGAACTCTAAGAACAAATATTTATTCAGCTTTTGCATGAGAGATATGGAAGCAAATTAGCTACACTGTGTGCAGCAGGTATCCAAGTATATCACAGATATGCCTAGATACGCAAACATAGTAACTTCAAAGTCCTCTAAGGCTTTTACCTCTACTTTGCATTCAGACCACTGGCCATACTGCCATCGATAGCAAGGTTTTACTGGACAGGGTTTGAACTGCTCCATCTGAGAAGGACAAGGCCTCCCATCCCCCTGAAATGGCTGATTTATGGTTCTTCTTCTGATCATTTTTCCTGTAACGAGAGATAGCAGTATAAGTAAAAACAAAGCAGAGAGACTGATTTGTTCCTCAAGATGGTTCTATTTTGGTGAAAAGCTTTGTGTTTGAATAATATAATTTCACATTGACAAACTGGATGATAAAGCAGATCTGCTGGCTCATCTGTTACATGGATTCTACATTTTCTGAGTCAGAAACTTCACAATCTATCATTTGTTTGTACTGCAAGAAGTGCAGGAGGATGTCTAATTAGGATTTCAGATTGCTCCTGTAACAAAAAACATAAACAGTAATTTCCTAGTTCAGAAGCATGGAACAAAATACTCCTGAATGAGACAGTCATGCTGAGCTGATATATTTGTGACCTCATATGGAGATTTTGACTCTTGGTTCATCTGGAGTTTGATGCTAGAAGAGCACAACATGTTTTGGTTTTCCCTGAGTTAATATCTGATTCCAGATTTCTCTGATTCCAGCAGCAACAACAGGAGCAGCTTGCAACTTTCCCTCTCTGTCCAGATAACGTTAAAGGCAGGAGATGGAGGATACTGTATTCAGACCCAAATAAAATTAAAATACAATAGGTTTATCCAACATCGATTCTGTTCAACCAAAAGTAGCACACTATCCAGCATCACTGAGATACAGACTCTAATACTTCTATAAACTGAAAGAGGAAAATGTTTTTAGCCTTTTGATGTCTCCTCTCTCTTTCATCTTAAACTAGACATTAGACCATTGTGCTTCATTAAGAAGAGAAGCCATACGATAACCAAAAGAAATTTTTTTGTGTGACAGACGTAGCAGTTAAACAGCTGCTCTAGACTTGGCACCTTGGAAGGGTTTCTGTAAAAAAAAAAAATAGCTGTGATATTTTAATCTATAGATGAATAAGTACACGCATGAAGTCTGAAACAAAATTTATATATTAAAATTTGTAAATTGAGACTTACAACAAACTGTAAAGCATTACACAGACTTACCTACTGAACACCTGGTGATAGCTGGCCAAACAAATTCATGTCTAATTGCACATTTCAATGTGATGCATTTGGAACTGAATACTTTAATGATCATAAACACAAATCTTTTGCTGAGAGCAAGCTGCATAAGCTACAATGCAGTGTAAGAACTATATCAACCTCCTAGACATCCATATCCATTGCAGTTAGTTGGAAACAAGCATAGCCTCATCAGTCTTGGCTTCAGAGCTGCTTCAGTTGAGATGTCACAGGAGAAAAGAAGATTTTCTTGAAAAGTACTGGAAACAGAACCCAGCAAAGAGCTACATGGAGCAAAATTCTTATATACAAAATTTTTCTTAAACTTCATTTGTCATTTGCATGGGTGCAAGACAGCAGTGTAGCTTTGAGGTCTCTAAGTTTATTAGGTTGTTATTATTTCTCATAAAATAACAATTAAACCTATTAATCAGTTATCCCAATTGCCTATTTATTAGGAAAAGGGCAACTTCAAGACTTGCATGTGAACTTACTAGAATTCATTAAAAGCACTGAAAGTTTGAAAGCTATTTCAAATTATTAAAGTTTTTTTTCTCCCACTTTTACAAGTAAATACTTTGAAAGCACTGTCATTTCTCATAACCCATCTTCAAATTTTGAAAAAAGCACAGGAACAATACTTCTTATTCAGAAAAATATCTGGTCAACAGTTCTGGCCACATACATGAACAAAAGTTGGTAAAATGAGAATCTGGCAACATATTAAAAGTCTTCAGTGGAGCTATTAGCTCCAGTCTCATCCATTATTTCCCTTAGTAAGAAGGAACTCTATATAGACTATTATGAATGTGCTGAAAGTAGAAGTCAGTTTTTGAGAGGCAATGTCAAGCACTGAATGTGAGGGGGAACTTCTTCCCTGTGAGAGTGATGGAGCCCTGGAACAGGTTGCCCAGAGAGGTTGTGGAGTCTCCTTCGCTGGAGATATTCAAGGCCCGCCTGGAGGCAACCCTGTCTAACATGCTGTAGATGACCCTGCTGCGCAGGGAGGTTGGACTAGATGATCTCCAGAGGTCCCTTCCAACCTTACCGATTCTATGATTAGGTTGTTAGACCCTGCAGTACCAAATTATTAACTGTTATCATTAAAAAAAACATATCTCTTTTTGATGAGTCCTAGAGATGGACAGAGTTTTCAGGCATTTTGGGCTAGACCTTTCCATCTATGCACTGCCCAAGGAACACCAAGAGATGCTTATAAAAGCAAAAATCTAGGTTTCATCAGAATAAAGACTAATGCAATTAATGTACTAAGTAGAGAAAATTTAAAGAAATGAAATAAAGCAGATTAGAAATATTAAGTTTTATAAAATTTACAAAATCTTATAAAATTGAGTTATAAACCTGTCCCTCTGTGCCCACTGTTTCTGTGCAGGGCTAGCTTGTGATTCCACACGTGGTTTCAGAGTACGCCAGCAGGGTTACAGTAAACTCTGTCTCCTACCACCACAAAGAAGTTTTTCTTCCTGCCTGCCTTCCCCTGGAAGCAGTCTCCCCGTTGCTGGTGGAATTTTTTGCCAAGGCCTCTGTCTCCTTCATTTCTTCTCTTAGCTCACTCTGTAGCCTAGATGCTTTTCTCACCAGGGAGAAAAGTTGTTTCCCAGAGAAGGAACAATTCTCCCTACAACACAATCTCACCCAGTAGCATCACTCCCTTTAAAAATTATAAAGTATAATCAGAGAACATAATATAGCAGATATTTTTACTTTATTTATATTTATGTTTCAAGCACTTCCATGAAGGGTACATCATTTTATTCTAAGCCTAATAGCTGACTGGCAATTCCATACACTGCTAACCATCAAATATCTACACTGACATATCCCAGATATAACCGTAGAACAAATAGGGTTCATACAAGGGCTTCTACCTTTATCTGTCAGAAGTCTACATCTTAATTGCTTGGTATAATCGTCACTGCAAGTCCTTATTCTGAGAAATCAATGTGCTATTTCAGTACAAACAAATAGCAGGAGTTGCTCCATAGAGTGTGCCTCTGATACACATGCTCTGATACAGATTTAATTTTAAAAATTTAGACACTGACTAAAAATAAATTTTGGAAAAATCAAATTAATGTGATTGCAGGGAAAGCAACCTCCTCCTCTGCATCTTCTTCCATGTTTGAGGACTACAGTTGTCAGTGGGTTTAACTATGCTTTAAAAAACCCTAAGCTCTAAAAGCTTAGTTGTTCTAATCTCACCGTTAATTAAACTTAGGAGGAAATTGCTCACCTCTTGCTGAGAAATAAAACTGTGTCTACTGTGATCTCCATATATCATTAATCGTATCTCACTTTGTTGCCAGAGTCAGGGACAATTTTGGGCCAAGTTCTCTTGATCTTAGGTGAGTGTAATCTGAGGTATATTATTTTCATGAGGAAGGCTGATTTGGATTCCCATCATTCTCGCTAATCAAACATATTTTCTAGTTCTGCAAAACATATAGTATTGTTTTTACATAAAAAAAAGCTCAGTCTTCGAATTATGCCAGAAATATATACTGACCTGTAAGGCCACATGTCTGTGAGCACTGAGACCAAGGGGACCAGTCAGAGAGCTGACAGTTTACAGGGCATTCCACTACACATGATGTATTCATCTGCCACGTCTTCTCCAAACCGAGCTGAAAGAAAATATGCAGTGGTCAGCATGTAACATCCAGTCGTGTCACCAGCGCAGCCTATGCATTTGGAATCCGAGAGAACTAAAGATTTAAACAAACATGAAGTCATGACTAAATAAAAGGGGAAATTTAAATAAAATCAGGACATTTAAAATCTCATTTCAGGGCTGCCTTAATGCACATGTCGATTTTTAAGTACATATTTATATCTCATTTTTGTCAATTGTTTTCTAAATCAGAGACTAAAAATTGAGGCTTTCCACTCTATAATCTTATTTTATACAGTGGGTAAAGGACAAAACAATTTAAAAGGTTCAGTGCAGTATTTTGAAAATAGCAATACATAAATACTGAACTATTGTAACAGCTGAACTTTAGTTCAAGGATGTTCCTTGGGCTAACCCATGTTGTTCCAAAACTAGTACTACTTCCTAACAAAAGGAGGGGGCTGAACATGCAATGGGTAGTCAGTTAGTTAGTCTGATGCTCTAGATGATAAGAGCTTACATGAGTTCCAGAAAGACTGGACAAGGGAATGGAAGAGAAATTTGAAGGTTAGTAAACATATAGAAACCATGTGTGGCTAACACGGTTAGAGCAGCAAGAGCTGCAAACAGTTGAGGCTAGGAAAAGAGTACATAGAAGAATTGTGTATGTTTGGTCTCTTATTTTTCCCAGGCACTTGCTTATATCTCCATTTTTTCCAATGTGATCTTTAACTTTATTGCATATGTTAATTCTATCTGCCATACTGTATGCAGAAACATTGACAATTATTTGTTTTAAAAAATACAGTGAGTGTTTTCTTAAAAAACTCTGCAAGAAACAGAATCCTCTAATATCCCTCCTATAACAGCTGTGGAGTACGAGGGAATGGATCATGGACTTGAAAACAGCCAAACTCGCATCTTCTCCCAAGAATAGCTTCTCCTATGCCACTCTGTGTACAGAGCTCTTCTCGGGGTGGGAGTCAGCCTAAAAAGGTTAGGGAACCCTCGCAGGGAAGGGAGAGTTTTGCGGCCCCACTTCGAGGCAGCGGCTGTGCTCACAGCCCTTGGCTCTGACCCCGTGCAGCCTCTTCTCTGGTCTCATTAGCCAACCTGCTCCAGATTTTCCCCATCCAGCTATAGAAGACAAGAGATATTCTGCCCATTACAAATGATTGTAAGTGATGATCAAAAGTGATGGCATAAATACCTGCATGACAGTATTTATCCCTGCAGCCTGTACAGTTTAAAAATGAATTAAAGGCATAGATGCCTTATAGAGTATATGATATCAGATATGAAAGAAAATCAATTCTGGCAATATGAACAGATCTTCAGCTTCCAAAGATTGTCCTCTTCACTGGCCCTCTACAGCAGACCTAGATCCCATCTAGCTGTTTCAGAATTCCTGGAGGCCACAAATATCTTTAGCATTTTTTTTAAACCATTGGGGGATTTATCTACCTAAGGGTATTTGCTGAACTCTAATTCAAAAGCAAACTAGACATTTCCAATCTATTAATTGTAATGACTGCAAAGGTTAATGGTATAAAACCAGCAGTTAAGACTTTAAAAGGGAAATAAAACTACTACTTCCCTTTTATTTATTTATTTCCCTTCCCTACTAAATACAAGCATGGAACAATAATTAGAAACAACATTAACATGTACTCTATAAATAAACTACCAGAAGTGCTGGAAATGACTCACCCTGGAAGACTCACCAAGTCTTAAATTTGCATTTGCAGTACCACTTATTGAGATAAATGGGGTTTTAGACCTCTGTTCTGTTTCATACATCCAAGAATAAGTTCTGGGCTTTTCTCTGCTGCATACACAACCATGCTCTTTCATGCAGGGGACACTTGACACCTTTAGATAATCTGGAATTTGGATAATTGGGAAGCTAAACAACAAGCTTCGAAGTCGCATTTAGGTCAAGTTTTATGAGCACAGGCTTGACAGGCTGCTGAACTGATCCCCTGTAATTACATAAACATGACTTTGGGGTTTTTTTGTTGTTGTTTTTGGTTTTTTTCCCAAGGGTGGCTTCTTGGCTGGACTTTGGCAGCTAGAGAAGGAAAAGTCCAGGAGAAATACTAAAGGTGAAGAGAAGAAAGGTGGAGGTCAGATTACCCACACTGATCTGCCTTTTGCAAGCCTTAGACGATGAAGTACTTCTGAAGTGGACTGGGCAAACATTTTGCAATTTTGCAAATTTTCTCATTTCAGCAGCTCCCTTATCTGAAAGAGCCTCTGCTTTGGGTGAGTAGTGGGTTCTGATTAGTAAAAGTCATGTACTAAAATTACAGCAAACGCTAACGTTGTGTCCTGTACTCCTGGTTGTACGTGGCAGGGCAGCAGGATGCCAGATCAGCATTCTCTGTAAACTCTGTGATGTGGTACCCACAAAAAGCATCTAAACATGTTTATACGGATGTTAGGCACTAAAGATTAACCTCTGCTGGAGGTTAATCATGTCATCTGATCTAATACACACAAAGCTGCTGGTTTCTATGCTCTTCTGATCTGTAATTGCAGGTAAATGAATAAAATAAGCTCAAAAATACAAATATGACTAGGACCAGCTTGCTTTAGGTGATTTGTTTTTCAAATAGTTAAGGAAAAGACAAGCAGAGTTCTTGTGATGTGCTAATTTCATAGAAGTAGAGACCAAGTAATCCAGTATTACTGTGCCTTGAGAGTTTGAGGGGAACTATGTTAATATAACTAGGACTTGGAAGTAAGCTCTAGCAATTGATTTATCCTGGCAGTAATCAGGATGATGGCTAGCTCCTTCAGCTGATTGAGTGAAGTGAACAGGAGATCATATGCAAGGAATTAGCAAAGCAACCACTATAACACAGGGACTTGGAGGAAATTTTGTAGTATTTTTAGTATTGAACTATGCTGATACTCATACCTAGAGACAGTGATCGTCAGGAGACAGTATGAAGAGTTTTTTTTACTAAGTTTTATTTTTGTTTCTTAAACAGCATATTATATAGAAATCAAAAAATTGCAATTGGAGACCTTCATTTTTTAAAGAAACCAGAGCAGGTTTAGCTATCCTGATCTCTCCTCTTTGCATGTAACAACAACAATCATAATCCTGTAAATGTATCCACATCTAACTGAACAACACTTGTGACAGACTGATACATCTACTATCAACTTCTGTGATATCAGATACTAGGAATTTCATTAGCTCTGTAATTACAAAATTAATTCATCTTTCTCTTATCATCAACCATTCTAACCATGCATACCTTACTCTGAACTTTATTTAATTCCTTTACAGTGGAGAAACACTGCCCTCACAACACAAAAACACAACAAAGCACCTGAGAGACCACCGCTGATTAGATTAGTGAGAAGTGCACAGCACATAGACACGTTTTGATAATTTCTTGCGTACTGTCCTCTCATGACCTGGGGAGTCAGAGTTCACTTTCACATCTTTAGAATGAAGGGACTGGGAAGCTCTGAACAGCTTGGCTTTCTTGTTAATCAGGTTAACAGATTTGACTCCTCACAGTTATTGGATCAGCCTTTGACCTTGCTGTACCACTGCTTACACATCCATAATTCATCAAGTAGTCTTGAACAGAAAGGCTGGGGAGCAGATCAGATTAGAGCTTTCTCCAGGAAGATGCATCTCTATACAGCCTACCAAATCAGAAGGGTAAATAAGACTGACTCAGGAGTTGCTGATAAAGCTAGGATCCAACTATAGTGATGTCTGTTGACTGGGAGTTTATTGCAAGTAATTTCTGAAATTCTTGTTTCTCATCTCTGTTTCCCTAATTAGCTCTCTGGTGAATGAACTTTCATTTCTTAAATACAAGAAAGTTCAAGAGGTTTTCTGCAGTGAGATTTCGTTTGTCCTAAATGTTGCACAAATTCATTGGTCAATAATAGGAATATTTTCAGGGCTTTATGGTAGAAGAAATATATTCCCCCTTATAATCTCATAAAGTCAATTCTTTCTGTTGAAATATTTATTTGAACGGATATATATTTTATAGTATGTCTTAGTATGAATTAATCAATACTGCAGTCTCTCACAAATAACCTAAGAGCCTTTTTTTTCCTTTTAATGCACTAAACCGTTAACTTCAGAGAAGCTTGTTGGCAAGTGGACGGATCTTGAGTTCTTCCCTGAGCCATAAATTGTCAAATTATCAGATTTGATTATAATCTCAAGAGGTGTGTGGAGGAACTTGACACAAAAGTCAGCCTCAGCTGAAACCTCATGCTTTTGCTAAGAATCTATGGATTCAGAAATCTAGGATGTTGGAGGGAGTTGGAGAGGCATAAGTAGCTTGGACACACACTAAAAAAAACACTGTCCAAGGCAAGTGATGGTTTCCTGACTCCCTCCACTTCTGACAAGTCTCTTTTCTCTATAGGCACATTCTGAAGAGCAGCTACTAGCCAGCAAGGTCCCTTAGAAAACCTACTGGTGACAAAGCCGCTATGGAGGGCACTCCACCTTAGTCCTCCATTGGTGACTCTGTTTTTGATGTTGAGGGACCCAGCAGTGGTCGAACGGTAGACAAAATAAATTCAGTTACTTTCTGTCAGAAATGGGTATAGCATCACTCTTAATGCAATACTCATTTTTTTCCCCCATTTTTCTTCATATTACTATCTGCATGAAAACACTGAAACAGACCCACAAAGTGCCAGAAAAATAGTGCTGTCATGTTTGAATAGTTAATTTGAAGATTTACAAAATAGCTCTTAAAATTTAAGGTGTCCCATCTGTTGAAGATTACTTCTCCATATATATTTCTGTTTCATTAATATATCATTCTTACTGCACATTTCCTCACACTAGCTTTGGTATCTTCTGTGTAGCACAGCTGGAGACACGAAGTTTGCATTCAGCCCAGCTGCAGAATAGCATGTGACAAATATTTTCCAACACATTGAGCAAATGATTGATACTGGCAGCTGTCCAAGGCTCTACACAGAAGTGGTACCAAATTAGAATTATGATTAGTATTCTGATTGATTAAAATTTATTACCTTTATTCTACCTTATTAATTATTGTTTCTAAATCATTTCCTTCAGGACGTAATAATTAGCATTCCTTCATGGAAGCATTTAACAGTAACCAAAAGAAATTTTATTTAAAAAAAATCTCTGATGATGACACAGCTCATTTCAGAGGTACTTAACAATCCATGAATAAGGCTGAGAAACATCTGGTGAAGGTGGGCTACACACAGGATAGATTAGTTGGCTCAGGAGTAATAAGCACCTTTAGAAAGGAGCTTACTCATAGGTACCCACTCACCTCTTCACAGTACTTCAGGTCAACTGATTTGCCATCACTGCGAACACAATCTAGCATTCGTGTTTTGATACCATTACCACAGACAGCCTTCTCGCTGAGCTGACATGTGCTCCAGTCTGGAAACAAGAAAATCATTAGGAATGGCAAGCACTTTAGATAACAATCTTAATGATCCAATCTCACATTAATTCTAATTCTGATAGCCTAAAATAATCCTCACAAGCAACTTTAATGCATGCAAAGGTTCATGGAGTCCATCTGCTATACGTTTTTGGAAATAGCTACAGATAGTGCAATGTTAGTGTCAGTGACTTGATGACTTCCTGAAAAGTCCATATTTGGTTTTACCTGCATGGATTTTGAGTAAATCACAAAAAGATCATAGAAATAAATTTCCTGGAGTTACAGAAGGCAAAATAAATCCAGGTTGCAAAATTTCCAACAATATTTTATCTGAATCAAATAGCTTGAATCAGTCTTCATTACAAACCGCACAGCTCACTGCATAAGAACAGAAAGCAAAAAAATCTGTTCTTTAAAGTGAATGGAAGAGTTACAGTCCTTCCCTCTCTCCTACCCACTATATATACACACACAAACCCCTCACCTGGGAAACAACAGCAAAATAAGAGTTTTTTTGCCAACTATGCTAGGCAAGAATAAGGTATGGCTGTATGGCACTTCTACTGAATCAGCAATGATCTCTAGACCAAGACAACTTCTAACTAGGTGAAATCTATCCAACTATCTGAAATGCATTCTTTTATGCATCTACTAAATGTCAAAAGAAGTAGTGTTCTTGTAAGTGCATTATAACATTACAAAATACCTGTCACGTTGTAATCATAGTGGTAGCAATTTTTGTTCAAGGTGCAGGGCTCTGTCTCAGTGGCAGCAGGACAAGACTTTCCATCATCTGGCTGTCTCAAAGACTCTGCTGACCTTTCACGGACATTACTTCCATTGCATGGCTTGAAATGGAAATCAGAAATAGCTAGCTTTGATACTTTGGTACCCTGATACTTTTTCACACAGTACTATAACAGTCTTTAAGTAACCTCTTCACAGAATGCAAGTGTAAAATAATGGCTCCATGTTGTTGCTTAAGAGAAACTATTTCTTGTTTATTCAGAAAAAAATTAGTCTGTTGTTTCTCCTTCGTAACACCAAAGATGAAATATCCTCTGATTACTTGAAAAATACATGGATATTTTCCTAACTAATTCATATTTCAGTAACAGTGCTTTGAAATTATTGCACTTATAAACTGGATATTCAGATGCTGACTCTGCAAATGGTGTACCATAGTGCACCAGAGTCGGAGTACTTAGAGGTCTTGCAAAACTTTTTCATGTTTGGACTTGAAAAAAGTTTTGTAATTTTTAGTTTGGGCTTTTTTGGCATTTCTCTTTGAGAGGAGACCCAGAACTGTCTTTATATGCTTAATCTTTATCTACAGCCTTTTACTCTTTAGAAGATACTACCATTTTTAGTACAATGACTAGACTGCTACAGGAAGGCCCCTGGCTACACTGAAAGCTGGGCTCCCTAGCCACTGACAAAACTAGTCCACCCAGAACCTACTCCACAGTGAAGAATGACCACTGGTGAAATTTATTTATTTATTTGTTTTATAGGAGGCACTTTCACAAAACAATTTCATTTTATGAAAAATATTGGCACACTTTATTTGCAACTAGTTATCAATGATCATGAAGATGACAGTAAATGCAAAGATTGACATGTGCATCCCACTGCTTGCTCAGCATCTTTCTACAATAATTCATGAATATATATATATATATATATATATTCCTAAAATTGTACATGTTACCCTGAAATACACTCCTTACCAAAGAACATCGAGACCATGGTCCCCATTCAGACACAACACAGTCTTCAGGACACGGTAATGTGCATTTTCTAGCACCAAGTGGCATCTCTTCAGGATCACACAGATAGTCCTCTACAGTGTCAGAAGGACCATCCACGGTGTTTAGCATGCACCTGGAAAAAAGGACTGCACATAAACTGCATTTGTCGTGGATTTTGCACAGTATCTGTGTTCTACAGTATTCTGATGAATACACTTACACTTTTTGTCAGCAAGTAATAACTGTCAAATAATTGCAGCAAAAGAACTAAGTATTGATACAGAATAACCAAGAAGATAAACCAAAAATAACCTCCTATTTTACAGATGACAGCTATGAAAAGAAACGAAGCTGAAATGCAGAATTCATATATTCATTACTGCTGACTTGCTGAGAACTTCCAGGCAAGTGATCTACTTGACACTAACTCACCAGTAAGCCTTCATTACACGAGTCCTCAATAGCTTACACATGTGATCTGTATGATCCTACTGATAATTTAAATTAAGCCTTTTCTATGGTAAAGTCCTATTCACACAGATGCTTTTTAACTATCATTATATGAAATGATAATAAGTTGGAGGCCCAGTCAAGATCAGAACTTGAGCATGCTCTGTTTTGTAGCACTGGAAAAGATGACAATCCTGATCCCACAATATTCCCAGTCCAAATTAAACTAATGTTAACTTATCCCTCCCACCTATCAGCAGAAGACTGACTAGCACATGACTAGAATCATTCAAATTAAAGATGTTTGCATTTGTTTTCCAGAACGAAACTCCACTCAATTACATTATTTTCTTTACACTCAGAGAGCTTATATTGTTAGTCTAAACTAATTCTTGAAAAACATTTTATGAAATATATTTTCTTCTACAGTGAATAAAAGATTCTGCATCTTCATGTATCTCCTTTGTGGAATTAGTATTCTAATGGCATTATGTGACAATAAATGGAAAGTTAGCTTTTCTAGTCCCAAAGGGCTGAAATAATTTTCTTTCTTTACCTTTGATGGTAGTGCTAAAGTCTATTTTTCAACATAAGCACTGATTAATTCTGTTTTATATTGAAAGCTTTTCTTTTTTTTTTTTTTTTTTTTTTTTTTTAAGAGAATTCTTACTAGGAATCTAATTGCTATTCTGTGAGAAGAGTTGTGCATAGATTTTTCTAACACTGGTCAAAATTAAGACTGAGATCTTGAAGTAAATATTTACACTGAAGAAACAGTGCAATTGTGAAGAAAGTCATAGAATCATAGAATCAGTAAGGTTGGAAGGGACCTCTGGAGATCATCTAGTCCCTGCTCAGAAAAGGTCACCTAGTGCATATTAAACAGGGTTGCATCCAGGCGGGCCTTGAAGATCTCCAGAGAAGGAGACTCCACAACCTCTCTGGGCAACCTGTTCCAGTGCTCCGTCACTCTCACAGTGAAGAAATTCCCCCTCACGTTCAGGTGGAAAGTCTTGTAAAGTACAGCTGTTCCTAAGCACTTGTGGCTAAATGTTCTCTTTATTGATACTGGGTCCTTCAAACTGAATTCAAATTATGTTTTTGTATTATTCAAATTTATAATCTCAAAATGGGTGTTGCTGTGTACTTAGCCCCAGAAAATAACACATCTTCAACTGCTTTATCTGCTATGTATCACACCATGTGAGACTAATTTTAATTAGCCCTTGATTAGAACTTTAAGTTGATGAGCATACAAGATACTTGGATCAGGTTCAATAAACAGATGATGTCTGGACTCTCTTATTTCATTTCATTCACTTTTGCTACTCTTTCCTGTAATAAGGGCTATTATTAATCCTGACTGTATACGTTCTTAGAAGGTTTTTGAAAAAAAGTATAAAAGTGTACTTGTAAAAACACTTGTAAAAAGTGTAAAAAAATCACTTCATATAGAAAGAGGCCCATTTTGTCTTTCAGAAAAGTCATAAAAATGTGTTACAGAATTTGTATTAGTATAAAAATATAATATAATATAGTAGAGCTATACTACATTTGCTGAAGTTATGCAGACTTATACTAGGCAAAGTTCTGGTCCAACATAGCATGGCTAGACTTATGCTATACATGAAATAAAATTATACAGAATTAAATATAAACATGATTTGCAGTGAAGGTTCTTCTCTAAACTTGGGGAGAACCAATGCTGTTTTACCTGACTTTTCTGGTTTGAACACCTTCTCCACAATTCTCTTTTAAGTCCACATTGGTCACTTTGCAGACGCTCCAGGGCTCAGTAACCCATATATGCTGACTGCAGTCACTGTGGCATGGGACTACCTCGTAGACCTGGAATCCACATCGACTGTCAGTTTTGTTGCATACAAATAAGATAAACATGCAACAGTGATCATGCTGAGATACAACCAAAAGTATTGCTACTGCTCTTTTTGATAAGAGTAACCAATGACAATTTGATGTATATAAAAGTTGCTGATGAAGTGGTTGGAGCAATAATACAGATAAAGTACTTGATGCAAAACTATAGGAATAAAAAAAAAATAATAACAAAAAAAACCCCAGAAGCTAAGAAATCTAATGCGAGATTCTCTTCTCTCTATCACTAAGCCCTTGCCATATGTTTCCACTGATATTATTACCATGACTGACATTCAAAATCTTTACCTTGAGCTAAGTGTCTGATATACGTCTTGGAAAAATGTTCCAAAAACTATACTTCTGTAGTTCAAATCTCCCCTCAACTATTCCATCCTACTGTTATTAGTCATGGGGTTTTTGGTATTTCTAAAGAGAGGTGAACTCAGCGTAAATTATACTAACATATATTGCTTCATTTTTAATTGTGGATACTTAAAATCAGTCTAATATATTTTGCATATTGGCATTATTATCAGGCTTAGATTTGAAATACTGTTTTATATAGTTACTTATACAGTGTTCATACATTTCTTTAAGATAGATTACAAAAAAAGGGCAGACAATGTAATCAGGAAGCACATGTTAAGGTTATCTCTCTATTTTAGAAACTCTTACCTGAGCCTGAAGAAAGTATTTTCATGAACCCCAAAGAAAAGCCAAAGATAAAAAGAAAGAATGATTAGAGTGAAGCATAGGTATTTAAATGGCATTCATTCAGTTTTTATTAAAAACAATATTCTGCAACTTCTGCCTAGCAAAAGGTATCAAATTTTTCCTCTTGCACCTCTCTCACTATCATGAGGCATTCTTTCCGAGAAGTTTGCCCTTAGAAGAAAACAAAGTTTATAAAACACATACAGTGAGAAGTGATTGTAAATTAACCTCCTTCTCAGATATCTCCTGGCACATGATAAACTATTTTCCTTCTTTGCCTATTACGAGCAGCGACTCTTCACTAAGTGGGGAGTCCAGGTTCCCTGTGATGAGAGAAAATCCTGGTTTTGGAGAGGATTTTGGAGTTCTCTATTAGTTAAAAGTGTTTTGATAGCACTATGTGCAATAGGTGCAAGGGAAGAAAAGCAATGGGCAGTTCTCATCCTTCCAAAGTTCTTATCTTTCACTGATTATGTTAATTATGCATAAATTACTTAAAGCCAATTGTCTCAAAAATATTTTATACCAGCTAATTTGATACATCATTCTGAGTATCTGGTTAGCAACTGATATTTAAAGGGAATCTAAAACACAGTAGAAAAAGAGGGCTGATGGTTTGGTATTTTATCAGTTAACCTGCAACAAAAGACCCTCCTTTACCCTGAACAATGACAATGGAGCGAATCTGACAGATCACAGTGCAGCTCATCAGCCCAGGCACAGCAAATCCAGCGTAGTCAGGGCATTTTGGCCTTCTTTGAGCTGCATAAGCATTAAGTTAGATGTGAAGATGGGTGGTATAAACTCATTCTGAGCAACGAACTGGACTTCCTGCACAGCCTGCAGTCACATGGGACATGGCATGCACATTTATCCTTGTCCAGGATTTCCAAAATGAGAACAGGGAGACTATAATTTAGGGGAATCTATCTATATGGCTCACTGGTTGGCGTCAGAAGAAATATATAAAACCTCCACATTGAACAGTTTTTCCAATAACAGGAAAATGGGATAGCTTGCAAGAAAGCCAAAGCAAAACTCTGTATGGTATTGTATTTGTTTGGAGATCTCTTGATACTACTGGCATGATCTGCAACTACAATTGCAGGCCATTATAGTTGAGCACAACAAAGATTTAATTTCTAGCTAGGTAGAAACAAATAATGCCTGGAGCCAATTAAGACAGGGATGCTCTTATTTATCTAACAATCTTTCATTAGCTTCTTCAATTAAAATCCTCTGAAGATCATTAATGCGATTTTATAATAAATCAGATTCTAGTATTATGAACTGCAAACTCGCGTTGTAGCAGCAAAAGTATATTTATTTTTCCAATTATCCAGATGAAAAAGAGAACAACTCTTTGAAGTTAATGTCAACAAAGTTCCTCTCTTACAGTATTCAAGAGCTTGCCATTTGCATGCGATTTTCGTTGTGAATTTTATGTGTATACACATCTACCAATGGAAAAGTGGAGCTATGATAGTCAAGTAAAAGTAAGGACACAACTTTTAGCCAGAAAGATGATAACTTAGAATGGGAAGAATGAGAAAAACAGTTTATGAGGTGATTAAAATTATGGCTTCTTACTTTTAGGCTTGTATGAGCTATTTAGAAATCATTTACATTGAAAGTACCATCTGTGACTGAAACAGGCACACGTTCATGGTTGGAGTGCGGTCACTCCTGGCTCGGCTGAGTGAAAGAAAGTGACTTCCGATGTGCCTTGATTCCCACGGGCTTCCTGCTTGTTTGAAGCTGTGATGACTTTTAGCTTTTAGGGTAGTGGGTTGTGAGCAGGGGGCGTTCGGCAGCTGTGAGGCTGGGGAGCCCCCAGCGCACACTGCCCACGGACGAACGGAGGAAGGGCCAAGAACAGGCCGGATGGGACATCCAGCACCCACCGAATTCGGTACCCCTCCAAAGCACAGGCCGTCATGCACATCAGCCCTAACAGATGCCGAGCAACCTGCTCTTCAACTCCACCAACATCTTAATCACTTCATTCTAATGTTTCACTGTCCTTCCCATTAGAAAGTTTTCCTAAGGCTTAACCAAATCTGCTCGCAGCAGTCTAAGCCTACTGCTTCTTACCAAATCCACAACGGCCATGGAAAATAGATTATTTCCTCCTTCTTTGCAACAGCCTTTTATAAACATGCTAGCACACTGTTTGCATGCTCCCTCCTGTTATCCCATCCATGGGCTAGACAATATCTTGCAGTCTTTCAGACTCAGGTCACACTTTCCAGCTCTCTGATTAAAACACAGCCCCTCTCTAATCGTCTCCCACACACTTGAGGGCACCAAAGAGCCATTAAGTTCTGCATGTGTGTAAACAGGCATATATTATACAGAGAGGGGTATTAAATAAAGAAGTAAAACCAATTATATTTAATAGTTGAAATAAATGTTCTGAAGTATCAGTAATGACTAGGTTTTCCAGCTGACTGAATGGTGGATCAGATTTAGATTAATTAATCCACAGCTCATGCTCATTGTCACATAGTAGGTTTCTTTGATTTCTTAAGTACTTACAGTGAGTGTATTTAAGATTTTTTATATTCCTATCTCATCTGTAGAGCTCCCTTCTCATGAAATACTATATTTCAATTTAATTTTTAAAGTAATTACATATTTGATGATCTTTTTTTATTATTACTACTGTTACTTGGCAAATGCTATATAGCATTGCAACAAATGGAATTCTAGTCAAAGTACCAGTAGAGGGCAATGGTACTGCATAGAAGAGGCCAGCGGACCCCTAGTGAAATCACCTCTGGTACAGAAAAAGAGGTTATTATGTACCACATGAACATTAAAGAAGGGAAAAAAAAATGTTTAAACTATAATTTGGTCCTATTGAAACACATTCTTCCTAATTTAAAGCAGTTTTACATGCTGACCCAAATCCAACAACCCTCTTTCTAGTTTGCGTTTTGTTAAAGTAGATTATAAACTTAGTTTATTAGCTGCAGTTTAACACTTATTATTTTCTAAATTAGAACTAATTACATTCTCTAAGTAGAAAATTAGATCAACAAGCTATTTCACTCTGTGCTAGCAATATGTCAATAGGATAATATTAAGTACATGCACTTTATTCAAATGTAAATTGACAGCCCTTTTTTCCCCCCTACCTTTGAATATTCTCTACAGAGAAGACTATGCGGTTGTTTAACATGCCTCTGTAGAGTAAATTAAATTCAAGTCTAATATAAATATAAATCAGCTCTAAAGAGTGCACGTTAATTGAAAAGGTAGGTTTTCTTTCCAGAACTCTCCAAGGAAACCAAAAGGCTGCTGACAAGCCTGGGAGGCAAAACAGGCATTGCATAAACTTTTGCTGACAGGTTTCTTCTTTTCACAGTTGTCTCTTTACATCCACTTCCTGATTTGCTGGCACCTTTTTAAGACAAGTTGGGCTGACTTTTTGGACCTTAAAAAAGGGTCTGGACCCTAAGAAAGGCACTGGCAAGTACCAGGCGCAGCCAGAAGCCTGGTATATTTAAAACACTGGTGCTGGGCTACGTCTGTTTTAGCGAACGGTGCTGCTACCCCAACCAGAGCTGCGTGGTGAAGCAGACCCCGGGTCCACACCTGGCATGAGCTTCAGGGGGTTGATTTGGACTAGCGCCACGTTTGGTGCTGCAGACTAAACGCTCATTAGCGGTCAGAGCCCTTGCAGCGCGTGCTCTGGTTTAGTCCCGTTTGCAGAGCGTCGGGTTTGAGCGCCCAGACCGCCCCGCACGGGCAAAGCGAGCGGGGCTCGTGGGAACAACCGGGGGACCCGCTCCAGCGGCACGCTCCTGGTTACACCGCAGGCACATCGCACACGGCAAGCTCTGGCTGCACTCCTGCACAGTAAGGTGCTCTGGGACAACACTCTGTCAGTGCTCAGGAAGTTTTTATTTGTTTTCTGATCTAAGATTGTTGGGGGAATGACACAGAATCTTACCAGCTTGGGCACCTATAACAAGACACATTCTACCCATTTTAAGAGAAGATCTTCAGAAACATGTGGTCTTCACAGTTTCATGTAAAAATGTTTTATTCTGTTCAATTTACAATTCACATAATGTGCTAAGCTCCCACAGATGATTAAGTAACATAGGCAGATCCTACTTTCATTGGGGAAGTTTAAGCCAACATATACTCCTTCTCCCACCTGCATCTGCCTGCAATGCACATTTTATATACCAAGAAATAATACAGTTAAACAGGTGGGTTATTTGAGGTGTTGAAAAGACTGTATCAATAATGTAAATATAAACAAAATTACCTGATTGACGTGATCTAACTTAGGACAGGGTCTTCCACCGTTGTAGGGTTTTTCACGGAGCCATTTAGATCGAACCTTTACCCCGCTTCCACAGGATTTACTACAGCGTGACCAGTTGGACCATTCACTGAGTTTGCAGTCCGAGGGACACGGAATAATACAGGCTTCCTCGATATAACCTGAGCGAATGAAAAAGAAAAAAAAAAAAAAAAAAAAAAAAAGGGAAATCGCTTCAGCATGTCACTCTGCCACTTCTACCTAAAGCTCTTATCTGCTTCATTTAGATTGTCCAAAGTTTGACTTGACAGGGCTGTGTGAATAGAGAGATTTCTTCATCATTAGGGCTAAATTAAATTCTGCTGAAAATTGACACAGATAACCAGAGACTTTGTTAAGAGTAACAGCTGAGCATCCGCAGTATTATCTGATTAGGATTCACACTCGCCAGATTTCAGCATTCCAACTTTCTGACAGCTCGAATGTAATTGACACTAACCCATCTCTTGTCACATCATTCTTATGCTGCAGAAACATTTTTTTTCAAAGAAAAAGGTTTAATTAAAAGCCCCCCCATAATTTTATCAAGTCAGTCAACTGTGGTTATACATCAAAAAATCTAACTGAATCAAAAGAGAGGCTTCTTAGCAGCCTGGACCGAGGGAACTTAACACCTTGTGACCTTTCAGAGGTTAGAAAGAGAGAGTGCTTTGCCACATTAATGATCTGCCGATTAACCACCATCTGCCCTCAGCAGCGCACTGAATAATTGCACTGAATGGAAAAGCAGATGTTTCGTTTGGATAAGTCATGGGTCCTGAGAGGTTGGAAAGGGGTAGGACATGGTCTGCAGGGAGTAACAAGAAGCTTCAATTCACTGAATAAGTGAAAATGTCTTTCTTTCAAAAGCGACATATGCCATGGCTTTACAATGTGTGTCATTTATGTCAATATTTATAGCAGAAGCTATAAAATGTCAAATAAAAAGCCTGCTTTTGCCACATTTTTACTACAACCAAACCTATATGAACTCTCCTCTCCCCTTTCCTTCTCCTAAAAAAGATACGAAACTGTGCTGTGTCAGACCTACAAAATATTTACTGTTTGCAAATGTTGACTTTAAAGACAAAAAAAATACCTTGCTGTCTATAAAGTAGTGAAGTAAAATATTTGATGGATACCATTCTAAAATTAATACCTATGTGAGTAAGATCATTCTCAAATGAATGGCACAGCTTAGTATTCTTGGTTTAAAATGGGTTTCTTATGTATCATGGTATTTTTTTGTCTTTGTCACTGCAGGTTCAAAGCAATTGCTGTCATTTTCCTCAGCTCTGACATTAGCAGCTTTATATTTTCAATTTGTGCACGAATTCTAAGGAAAACTATTCTGTCTCTTCTGAAAGCAAACAATACCAAAGAATCACATGCAATGTAAAGAATCAAAACACTAAAAAGATTTTAATTTTGTGTATTATTTCTAGCTCCTTCCATCAGTTTGCTTTAAAGACATAGAACTTTAGGGTTTTTTTTCACCATATACTTACAATAGGAGTATTTTACCTCTAAATTCAGATGATGGTTTTATTCCATATTGCTCTCTTATATTTGTAAGTGTTAACAGCTAAATAAACATACAGAGCACATCCTGAATTTGAGCACAGCAGAACTATTCTTCACCAAACCTATTTTCTTTCAATGTTTAAAACTATTAGATAGAATTATGATCATGTTTACTAAGTATTTCTTGCCATTTTACTGATCAGCTCAATGAAAGTGTATGAAAAAGTACACTCTGCTAGACAAAATATATTTCTGAAGCTCCTATCAATGCCCATCATAGATTGCCCTGCAGTAGTACATGCAAGATTGATTATATTTCACCTTACTTAACATCTCTACATTAGTCTTAGACAGATGTACCTGATTTCAAAGCCTCATCCTACACTGAACTCTGACTGCACAAATATCAAACTAAATATTTGCACCAGAAATGAGTTTTCAACAAGCCCTTTTAGGCACACTACAAGGCTGTACGCCCATACAATTAAGAAATTACTGAATTAAAATTCAGTAACTATAGCAAAACAGTTAAGAGAAACAATACCTCTCCAAACAATAAGATAAAATAAACATTTAGTAAGATTCATTGCTTGATAAAAGTGTCTGAAGATTTTACAACTCTTTATGAAAACGCTTGACATCCTGAAATGCTGCATTTCCTTTCACATACTAATTAGTTTTTTGCTTGAGAAACTTATCCACTTTAATGCAGTTATGTCATCTAGTATTTGATAAATTTCTTCCTCTGTAATTAATGTCTGGAAGAAACAAATTCAAGTTGATTTAAATCAATTGTACACCTTTAATTAGATAAGTTAAATAAGTGGAGGCTGATTCAGGAAGACTTTATTTTAAGTATCTTCCATAAACATCTGAGCTATTTTAACTTTGTCTTAATTCATCTCAAAGGAATCTTCTCAATCTGCCTCAGCCATAAAGAAGGTCTTCTCTAGGATTTCACAATATTTTGGGACCTAGAAAACTAGGCAGTGGAACACTTCCTGGCGTACCAAAAGCAGCCTGCATGGGACATACTCAACTAATCAGGTTGCCAAATTAGTACTCACTTTGCTTTATTTTGCTCTCTGCTGATCCAAAATACAGCAATACATTTTTTTTGAGATAATGAGAATGTTAGCCAAAAAGGTTAGCCAGATTTTTAGAATCTTGCAAGCAGACACAGTATCAGATCAATTATACTCAAGTCAGATGTAATATTTTAATTACACTGAACTGTAGTCCAAGTGATTCCATAAAATGTCAAATGAATACATACCACCATGTTCATATAATCTAAGAAATATCCACGTCTGAGTCAGTCACTACAACTGCTTTAGCACAAAATGCAATAAAACCCAAACAGCATCTTAATATAGATATAGGAAGCCCTCATATTTGTTGTCAAGAGAAATGAAAGATAAGTATAAAAGACTCCTAATCATTGGTACAAAGCTGAATTAAAAAAATAGATGAAGAACATGAACAGATTAAAGGGATCTAGAAGGGAGTTTCTCAGCTTCCAAGCATTCTTCAAACAGAAGAGAAAGAAATGAGTGAAGTTAGTTTTCATGGCAAAGAGACAAAAGTGGAAACAACAGAGAGGACACAATATAAAAGAGGCACTGACAAGGAACTGAGGAAAGAGGAAGATAGACAGGGGGAGGGAAGAGGAAAATAAGTGGCTCAGAACACAGAGTCATAAGAATCGCAGAGATACATACTGCAGAGGGAAAGAAAACAAAGAAAGAAGGAAAAAAGAAATAGCAATCTTGCCAAATGCAGTATCTTCATAAAGCACAAACGGGCCGCAATGCCCTAAAGACGTACTCGGATATCTCCTGACCAAACAGTGAAAAGAGAATGAAGAATGCTCTCTCAGTTAAAAATAAGAGACCAAGGAAAGAAATAAAAAGACTCTGCTATGAGTTGGATTCTGCAAGTAATTAATGTGTAGAATGAAAATGACAAGTCCCCAGTTACAGCTGAGATTAAAATGCTTTTGGCACATTCATTCTTTGGTATCTTTTCTTCCTCTCAACAACCTCACTATTTCAGCTTCACTCCACAGTCAATTTAGTGGTTAGCTATGCCACTGGGCTCCCCTGAAATGCAAGCAGAAGTGGACTTCAGATTGCTTGCAGATATTTCTCTGGCTAAGAAAGAAGGCTGAATTAAATAAATTACCTGTTGTAAATGACTTATTGCACTCAATTTACTGCCCTTCTAATGCCACTTTTCAACAAATGCTTCTCTGAAGCATGTCATCACCTCATACACATTTCTGTAAGCCTGATGTCAACATATGGTTTTAGGATGATTAAGGACAATAAGTGCCAGAGGTCCACAGCAATCATTACTCAAAAATAATGAAAAAAAAATAAGTTTATATGCATTTTTTGCTTGTTTTTTTGTTATATTTCAGGTGCTTATATTTGCAATTTTTTTCCATACTGTAAACATTTCAGTAAGTGAGAGGAGAATAAATTGTGATAGGTAATTTTCACATAGAAAAATTACATGCCAACAGGGCTAGTGATGTAGATACATAGTTTCTGACATGAACAGGACATGAATGAGGCTTTTTCCCAGTTTTCAGTTGCGTTTCCACTTCTGATCTAATCATCTTTGAAATGGCGTCCCTTATGTTAAAAACCTGCAAAAGCTTAAAGGAGCAGTCAGTCTGTCCCCAAATAACCTCAAAGCTAAAGAGGGGCTCCAGTGGTGGAACATCACCCAATTATACCACACACATACAGAGAGGGACGCTCAAGAGAGGAAACCCTGGGATACTCTGGTACACAGCACCCTCCCTACACAGTCCAGAAGGGTATTGGAAAGAGACGGCCTATTCGTTTTCCCAGTGCAGTGGTCCATCCCACATCGCTTATTCCAGCTCCTATCAGCTGAACTCCACAGGCTGGTGAAATGGACAGTTGTCTACCAGGAACTAGAATATGACTACAATATCATTAAAGTTTTATTATTGAACCACAATTTATCAAATAGTTTTCAGTTACAAAGAGTATGAACTGAACTCAGTATTGAAAGGGAAAGCTTTACTGCCTCGTCATCAATTGGCTCTAAAATCTGGTCTACTAGAACAACATCATTAATGGATGTGATGGATAATTTATAATGGAGGGCTCAAGAGACTTCACACTTTGTCTAGTGAAAAACAAGTTAAGATACAAGCATATGGATATAAGATTCCCCTTTTTCATCCTCAAACTACATCTATAATGTATAAGAAAAGACCCATTACTTGAGTTGTAGGGTGCAAACATAAATAACATCTTAAGAAGTGTTTATGTGAACTCTCCTGTCTTTAAGAGTGACAGAATTGTGCTCTTTCTCTGATGTAGGAAGTGTCATGTTATCTTTCTAAAAAACTGCAATGTCAGAATGGTTTATGGCATTTAATACAGATTCTTTTCAAAGAAATACAAACTTCTTGAGTCTCATCTTCCAAGAAGACAATGAAAAATACAACTTTCACATGTTACTGAAGATATATATAACTTTTGAGGCTAGTTATATTTCTACCATAACTGTGGAATGATGGATTGAACTCCAGTATGACTTTCTTTTTATTTTCAGGATTACCTTTCAAAGTCTCAAAACCTGAGAGCAATTGCTAATGCTTAACCATCTTCTGCATCAGCAGTCCTGTCTCTTGTGAACTAAACAGAGGCTTCTTACTGTCTCTGAGTTGATGAATGCCTTCCTTATGACTGACATACTATTGACAGAGCAGATCTGGTGGTACCATAATGTAGAGGCTTATTCTAGTACTGAATAAGATGGTACTGGTGATAAAATGTGACAGATAGCATATTTCCAAGAGGAAACAGAAGACAAGTATGAAATCCTACATATAAAAAAAATATTAGCAAAGATGCAAGATATAAAACAGCAAAGTATTCGAATAGTAATAATAATTGGGAACCTAAATCTACTACCATATTAGATTAGATTTTTTTTTTTATGGAAAATATATTCATTTTATGATTATATTTGACAGCAAGTCTCAATTTAATTTTTATGCTCTGTTATTTTTGTTGATAGATTTGCATTGCCTCAGGTTAGAATACTTAAAATGAAAAAGATTTTTAAAAGTCCCCGTAAGAGTGGACACAGCAGGTTCTAACTGGCATCTTAGACCATGTAGTCACTTTTATAACCTTTGCGATTTTACTATGAGACACATAAGCAATTAGATACAAAATTCCTCGATTCACACAGATACTCCCAGCTTCTGTTGTAAAAGTATTCACTGATACACAGATACTTCACTCTAATCCCCTGCATAAGCCTTGTAGCCATGGAGAACTTTGTAAAGTCAGCGCAAATCAATGCACCTCATTTAATTAATGCTAAAGGGTGAAATAATCTCACACTAATAAGGCAGCAGACAAACTATCCTGGACTAGTTGACTGTGCCTAAGGTCTTAACAGTAAACTGACATGAATTAAGAAGGGTAATATGACCTATATAAAAATGTTACAGATGTCTGCCATGCTGTTATATTTACCTTCCCTACACACACACACAGACACACTCAGCCACCTCTCCACTTATCTGGATCATAATTGCTATATGATGGAGAGAACCTAAATATTGTAAGTATTATAGTGATATATGTGACAGAGGCCTGCTTTTGATTTTGCTGTCATGAAGATACCAAGATACATCTTAAAGGGACCATGAAGAAACTGTATTTCAATGTTCTTTTAACAAAGATGCTAAAACAGATTGTTGGCAGACACACGTCATTATCCACATATACTAGTGAGGACAGGGATAATGCTATGAAAAACAACTGCTGCTCTTCTAACAGAAAAAAATAATCTGAGTGTCAAATGAACTGTAGATTTTTGTATTTCTCCAGTAAAATTACCTATGTAGTACTGAAAGAAAGCTGGAAACAGGGAAATGGCAATTAATGTGTCTTCCATTGTGGCAAATGAATAAAAAGCAGGTCACTTAACATTTTAGTTGGCGTGGCCACACCTGCTGACATTATCAGCTGTTAGCCCCTGTTCATACGCCACAGAACTGGTATGACTGAAAAATAATGAAAACAGAGTATTTCAAGTAGTTGCTGAATGGTGCTCTCTTCTATCATTAGATTTAGCTCAAACATATTGAAATGAGATGTTGAAATAATAGATATATCTAACACTGAAAATAGAGATAAAAAAAGAAAATAAAAGAATACCTTGTCACTCTGCAGCTGAAAGTTAGCTCTATTTTCAGCTGTTAGTTCAGGGTTTTTTTGAAGCACCTTTTAAGGAACAGAAAACTAAGGACCTTGGAAGGTCTCTGCCTCCTCAGTATACCTGAAATCATCTCTTAAACTTGCAGTGTCTACAGATTTATTTAACTGTATTTTGCCTCTCCTTGCTTCAGAGTTATTTTCTACTCCTGAGTTTTTGAAACCTATTTATACTCGGGACTTTATGACTGCTCCCAAAATTTCAGCGAGTATCACAGGAATCCTCTTATGGGTCTACTAATTTAGGAGTCTGCTTTATGTCGCACCCGTCCATTTAGCTCCTCAGTGCCTGTGAAGTGTTAGTCAACTCTTCTCAAATCTACTGAAAATGAGATGTGTCAAGTAGTAAAAAGAGATCTGAAGTACTAATTCTTCTGAAATATTAATTCTTCTGCTCTGTTTATTGCTTCTTTCCTGAGGAAGTCAACTGAATTTTGATTATAAACATATAAATTTTCACAAAACAAACAGCTAAGAATGTTTTGGCACTGCAGAGCACATCTGCCTTCTGATTCCACCCACTCAAAACGGCATGACTTCCAACACAAACCTATTCACAGCTTCATAAATTTCCAAGGTAGTATTTACATAAAATCGTTGACAGTCTCACAATCTGAATTTCCTGTGGCATTTTAGTGTATCATATGATATATTAATAGCATTAGGGGGTCTCTAATTTGTTCCTCTTGTCAAATGTAGGGGATATTATCACAGGTGAAGAAATACAATTATCCCCGTGTCAGATTTCATGATTTCACAGTGCCATGACAACAAAAATTCAAGCAAAAGTTGAGCACAGACAGAGGATACATCTTCCTTAAATACTGACCTTGATATCTCGTTTCCTAGTCAAAGCTAATTTGCACAACATTGCAATTTGCACAGTTTGCAATTATATCTCATAAAATTGCAATATAATTGCAATTAAATACTATACTATTTGAAAAAGAACAGACTCACAAGAACTAACAATAAAGCAAATTTCTGAAGAAAACACATCACATAGCCTAAACTAACTCTTTTCTTTGGATCAGTTACAAAATTAGTGAAAAATTCAGTGCTGTCATTTCTATCGGGAAATAAGCAACTCTTAGAATTTTCAAGAATATCCCAAGCAGGCTTGAATTATGAGTCCTGTCAGGTTTAGCTAGAAAAGCTAAAAGGAGATTGATGGGAAGCTAGAAGGCACTTTTATTTGCTAGCAGGTGGGGTAACCATTGGGTTACCACAGAACTCCCTTGCTGATTTGGCATAATACAGCTTTTACATTTGTTCTTAAAGACAAAAGTAAACAGCATACTGAAATCTAGAGACAATGCCAAACTGAAAACTGCCATATACCAAAAGCATGAAAACAACAACAACAACAAAAAATATCATAAATACTGGCAAGATATAAAATAAGATTTAACTGGTAAAACACCAGCTCACACATGTAGAGAAAAATAAATCATTGGAATATTATGCATGAATACAAAATAGATACTCAGAAAAGACAGCAAAAATAACCTCAGACCAGACTGAAACATTTAATTCATCTGTTATAGCCCCTTTGTAACTGCAAAACTATGCTAAATCTGGGAAAATGTTAATGCTGAAGGTAGACAATAAATCCGGTGAGCCTTAAAAATTATCTGTATTATGTGTGTGCACAACACTTATCAATAATAGATGCTTGTTCTAGAAGAGCTAGTGAAAAAGAAACCATAATTTTAGTGACATATTCTTTAGTATCAAAGTCAGTTTAGATATCTGACCACCCCCTCTTATGGGGTACACTTGAAATTCTTGTCAAACAATTCTAAGGTGCACAAGGAAAGCAGGATCAGTCCTACTGCAATTCCAAGCTGCACCTGCCAATGCCTGGACCAAGATAAAGATACTCTCCCCCTGAAATGGAACTGATGAGAAAACATACATAGATGCCTGATGTGCTAGCAAAAAAAATGCAATGAAATTTGGGGGGGAGGGGAGGGAATCAAAGAAACAGAAACCTTAGTAAATTGACTTACAGAAAAAGAAATAAAGTAATAGATAAATAAATAAATAAATAAGGATTCAGGCTTCCCAATCAAAAATAAATATAGTAATGGTTCACAAATATTTCCAGTATTCAAAGAGAGCAAAAAGAGACCTCAAATCCGTGAGAAAATTGGGGTGAAATTGTAGCAAGAAAAACAAAACAAAGCAATGCTATTATTTTGGCAATTATATATAAAAATACAGCAATGTTGTATTTTGGGAAGATTGTCTCTGGAGCCTACTAGTGCTAATGGCATATAAATGGTAGCTCTCAGTTTAGTAGGTATAATAACAACATTCTGTCAGTAGCTTTGCACTGATTTTTTATTCACTGTGATCACTGTGAGTGTAGGGGACATTCATTGATAATCCATTAGACTGGAAATTACTTCTTCTGGGGTAACTATCATGAAGAGTTGTAACAGGACAAAGACAGTTGATAATATGCTTTTTCCATTTTTTATTCCTTTTTTATTTCTCTGATATTTTGTTATACAATTCCTTATTTATTTATTTATTTTATTTTGAAAGCTTTGGCTTAAGGTATTTGCTACTACTAAGCTTACTGAAGAAAGGAACACATTGAGTTCCAATTGTTTTATAATTAATAAGAAATATACTTGAATATGGGCATCAATCACTGCTGCAACAAGGAAAGCATGCAGTAAAGGCAGGACACGGTGTGCTCTGCAGAAAGAGATCGAACCACGAATGCGTCGGGGGGAGCCTGGGTTCTGTAATATCTCAAAAAAATTCCACATTCCTCTGCAATGTCGTTTGGTGGCTGCAAGAGACAAGCATCTCAACGCTATCGTTTCATGCTGCATGTTGAATTAGTAACATTTTACCTCTCTTTAAGAAGTTAGAGCAAAATGGGAAGCAGATATTCAGATGACTTCCCATTTTGTAAAACTGTGGCAAGCACTGATTTCTCAAAGCGCACTACTAACGCTTGAAGGCTGCTAAATCCAGCCCTGCTCTAGGCAACACAACAGTTCTCACCTTTTTCTGCTAGTTACCTCAAGTAGCACGTTCCCTGCCATGTACAGCACCTATGATTTGCTTTCAGATAGACAATTTCTGCTTCCCTCACATGTTATTGTCCCTTTGCTGTTGACACAAAACCTGACAGTCCCTACTCCTTGAAGGCAATGACGACTGGTATTAGGCCATTAGTCCCTCCAGCTTTGCAAGGATTTCAGTTCTTCTGTTATTTTCCAATTTACATTGACCAGGGTCTCTCTAGGCTCAATATTGCTTCTAACATGGGGTGGGTCTGGCATTCTTGGTTTTACTTAATAAATTAAACAAACAAGCAAACAAACAAAAAAGCACACAAATCTGAGAAAACCATAGGCAAAAATGAAAACTGACTACCAGTTACTGCCTGGCTACTGGCAATGGTCACAAGTGAAAACGCTGTTAAAAAGTAACCTCCCTGCCTGGAGAAACAGGAAATTAGTAAGTCTCTTTTCTACTGTTTTCTAATGATGGTTTCCTGAACAATTAGGATTATTTCACATCTCTTTTTCAGCTTTCCTCACTATCTTTCTGGGGAGCTTTCTAATCCCCTCAGGCCCAGGCAGATCTGTGTGTATACAGCCGCTGGGCATTGGAGTAGCTGGATTTTTTGGTACAGCAAATGTGGCAAATGTCCAGGTCAGGTCAAAAAAGTGCAGTATGTGCTTTCTCTCTCACCTCTTTAGAATATACAAAAGGACAAAAATAGGCAATTGGCTTAATTCTCTGCAGATGTCAATAGCCAGTGCAAGCAGCTGAGAATAAAACTAAGGAACATTAGAAGTATTCAGAGCTGAAAAGGAAAGGGTTTTCCTGTCCCATGACAGTTTACAGTTTTGGTATTTTTCAGTCATTCCAAAGTGAAACAGATAGTAATCTAGAAAAATAATCCAATGTTGTTATTCAATTTTAGTTATAAGAATTTCAGTTGTTTAGTATTTATCTTTCAGTAAAAATTACCAAAAAAAGGTTTTGAATAAAAATAATCATGGAAGAAAATTCATCACACATTTATCTTCCAGCTCTGCTTTGAGATACTGAACTCAATGATCACCTTTCCATCTAACCACAAGGATATGCGAGGTCTGGCTTGATGCATTCCGTTTACAATTTATCATAAGCAAAGTTCAAAATGGGAATTACTGGTGTTAATTAAAATCCCCATCAGTCATTCAACTTTTTTGATTAGCTATTTTAATTTAATCTAAGTAAATAAATGACATTTAAAATTTCTTAGTTTATAAATTAAAATACATATACAAATTAAACTTAAGTTGACTATTTAATGGCATGAGACTAAACTCCAGCTCTTTATATCAATAACTCAGATATACAATTTTGCTCTGCATGCAGGAAAACAAATGAATACAAAAGATTTGGTAATGTACGTTAGCATATTTCTGTCTCAGTGAAGCCAGAAAGTTCCAGTTCTGGTCCTAATGCTATAGATACATCCACTTTAGGAGGGAGAACATTTTTGAAGAAAATTGTCCCCTCCAAGAGCACTGTGGATACAAAGACCGTAAAGTCTTTAAAAACTCTAACTTTACCCATGACACTGAGAATTACACCTAGGCAGAAAAGTGTTGTGTGCTGTTGAACTCAGATTAATATGTATATTTTAAAGTGCTGAAGAGGAAAGGGGAAAGATAAGGCTATTTAAGGAGATTAAAGCTACCTGAAGACTCTATTTCAAGGAAATCATTTCATTCTTTGCAAAAGGTCACAGCAGCCTGTGCTGTCCCTTTTTGTTTTTTGAGGCTTTGAACTTCCTAAATAACTTAATTCTCCAATGCATAGGTACAGTTATCAGGAAGAATGACAAGATTTGACTTTTCCATAAAACAAATACCTAGCCGGTAATTTACCATCATTTTACTTTTAAATATTGCACTGTACCAATCAGTAAAAATAAACTTTACTTTGTATGTCTGAAGAATCTTACTTTTTAGATGTGTATAAAATGTGTGCTGGGTTTGAAGATATCTTGGGATAAAAAGCAGCCTGAGCAATAAACACTAATCTGCTAATTCTGCCTGTATGGATAGGTTATATGGAATAATGCAGGTAAGTAAAGAGATGAAAGAAAAGAGGTTTCTAAATACCATGACTGTTGCACCGTGATGTTTCCACAAGTCGACTGTTTTGATCGTAGCATGCCATGGCCTGGTAGCGGTAGCCTTGTCCACATTCTTTAATGTCTCCTTGTACTTTCATGCCCAATAAGCCTTCCACTTTTCCCTCTGGTAATATACAGTCCGACCAGTTCCCCACGGGCTGAGCACTGTATTTGTCACATGGACAAAACTGATTCTCAATCAGAGGATATAGCTGAGAGTTTTTGCATTTATCCCTTTTCTTACTTTTTCCTAGAAAGAAGAGAGAATTATTTTAGAAAGTTTGATTCAGTTTATATCCTACTCCTTCCCCAAATTCATTTAGTCATCAGTAATTTCAAAATCAAACCTCCAAAGGACACAAAGCCAATGCCAAAGTTTGCAAACACACGTGCTTGAAAATAAATACACATGCCTAAAAGTAGTTACATTAACCTTTATTCAATCAGTTAGATTAATAACTTGAATTTCTAACATAATGAATGCCTACAGTTTGCACAGAGGCAACATATTTTAAGACAAAGCCACATATTTATGTTTAATTCAGATAAAAGAGCTTAGGGAATCCAGTTTGAAAATGTCAGCAGTTAAAAAAAAATATACTATTTACCCTTTATTTCCTCATCAGTGTACATTCAGTCCACTAAATAATGTCTCTCACATATAGATAAAACTTTCTCAAATTAAAGAAAATTGCTGCAGGAAGTAACATGCATCTTTCTTATAGTAGCACATTCTTTCAAAATGTCAAAATCCTTTAATTTCATTACATGTTACTATATCATTTGTTAATAATTACTATTAGTTCCCTTTAATGGAATAAGCTGCTCCAGTAAATTTTTGTTTCTTTTCAAGTATCTTCTAGCAACTTGCTTCCCTTCCCCATCTGGAGTCTGCTCACCTCCTATCCAACAAAAATCTTCTCTTTGGTAAAATTTGCTCTAATTTTCTTCCTAAGTATATTTCCCTATCATACAACTCTGGTATGATTGTAGGAGTCTTTGCAAAAATTGTTTTTAAAAAGTCTGTTACTTAGATGAGACTATAAATGAATATTCTGCACTACTTTTCTTGCTTTTCAAAACAAAACCCCAGACACAATTTTGCAGCACCCTTAGGACAGTGCTGATGTTCACTACTGTCTGAGGTATAAATAGAAGCAAGGTACTTCATGAAGAAAATTTTCTCTTTCTTTTGATAGCACAACTGCATACTAAAAATATACCTCTCTTCCTCCTCATCTTTTCCCTACAAATAATTATGTATTCACCTTATGCGGTAGCCTGGATAACACGCTGTAACCCGGAACATACCATAGGAAAAATCGGAGTCTTAACAAGTTTGACAGAGCAGCTTAACTCAGTCCAGGGCAGCACCTCAAAGCATTAATACGGCGGCAAGAGGCAAGACTCTTCTTGTTTTGTTTTTTAAAACAAAAAAAAATTTGTTAGGGATTTTTCTTTTTTTTCCTGTGGAAGCAAACCTGCCATAAAGTTCACTGGTATTACAAGAGAGCCACAGTGAGCCTTCCTGAAGGTTATGAATTATTCAGTGTTCCCGTACTGATTAACGGGGGGATGGCGCGGGGGATAGGGCTTGCATCCTTTCGCGCTCCTCCTGACGCCGCTAACGGGCACCCCCTCTGCTAGCTTTCCTCCACAACAGACTACACCGACTAATTGGCAAATAGTGCTGCGGCAGAGGCCAACTCTCACTCTCAAGGTTTCACTTATAATTTAGGAACAAAGCGTGGTTTTTTCTTCTCCTTTCCCGCAGAATAAATAAAGCAGCAGATTGAAACCAAAAAAAGCAGAAGAAAGTATGTGTTTCAAAAAGAGAGGGATGGCAATCGCGTGGAACAAAGAAGAGCTTGTGGTAAAGATTAGTGCAGCTTTGGAAAAACCTTTTCTTTTGTTAACAAATAGCAATGGAAAAAACTCCCAAAGTTTCAAGGGACTGTCCTACCTTGGAGATTAAGTATAAGAATATCACAAGACAGAAAAATACTACCTGATGAAGTGAAAAGCCACCCCCAAAAGTGCATACTTAGGTTAAGAAATAAGGCAGAAAATGAACCCAAGGAAGTTCACACTGGGATCGGAGCTGCTGGATGAAGGCACAAAGAAGAACTGAGAGAATGAATGTTTAGGCAGGGAAAAGATTCACTTAATCATACACATACCATTCAAGGTTTTGCAGTTAAAAAGTCAAAGTAAACCACAGCTCAAAACTGAAAATGACAATTTATAGCGAGAGGCTAGAAAGCAGTCAAGTGCTGCAGTAATTCCAAGGCACCCAAATGCCACCCAAGAGGGGACTCTGGGCACAGCCATGAAGACTTCATACAAAAGGAGAAAGTGGAATGTAAGGAAGAACACTTGATCCAGTTAAGGAGATGTGATTGCTGATTAGTCTGCCACCAAAAGTAGGAAAAAAAAAAGAAAAAAGAAAAGAAAAGAAGCTTTTCACAAGGTTTGCAAATTCCTATTAGAAGCTCCAGGGATATTTCAACGACGTGTTTTTCCCCAATTACTGCTCAGTATAAAAAACAAAAGCAAAGAAAATAGAACCAAAACCTGACAATATACCAAGGGCAAAGATACATCAAAATGGTTTTGAGCCAAAGAAATCTTATTGCACGTCTCTATTCCAGGCAAGATTTTGACAATATATGTGAACTCTCGGTGATTCCACAGTCAAAGGATTATGAACTGTGTTAATGCAATCAGGAGAAAGGAGATGAAAGACCCTCATTAAATTACTCCTCCACTTCTGTAAAGAAGAGCCATAATTGGGATGTAGCTGCAGCTTATTTTGTTTCTACTGTATATTACTAATACTTTGTATTGCCTAATATGGGCATATTTAACAGACAATAAGTGGGTCGACAGCTTAGATGCTTAGAGTCAGAAATTGTTACTGCTTCAGTTTGCTAGGAACACACATTCAAATTTTATGAATGGCTTTCTGAAAAATGAGGGGCTTCCAATGCCTGGGCAATGACAAGTCATGTTCTGAAAGCATCTCTGCATATCAAAAGCTAACAATTGACTCTTCATTAGCAACTGACACTCTAATTAAATTAATTACAAAGCTCTTCATTACACAAAACCCTCAATGACACCCTCAATGAATATGGAGCTTTTTCCCCACAAAGAAGAGTTCAGTCTGGTGAAAGAACACCCATAAGACGTAGCTTGTCTATGGAATCATTGAGGAAGCAAAACAAATTGCAAATCTGCCCCCTAAATCCTTAGCTGAGAAAACACATACAAATCAAGTAAAGTTCAAATAGCTAACAGATGCTGTCACTACTTTATTTTTCTTGACCTGCTTTCCAAATCTAGAAGTAGTTTCTCATCTTAACAGAATTAAACTTATTTGATTGTGACTCAAAGTAATTTTAAGAGTGATATGGCAAATTTCAAGAGATTTTTTTCTCTCCAGAACAAGACAAATTTGTCCTGGATTTCTCAGTGTGCCTTCCTATTCATGTCATGTGGGATCTTCAAGGTCTGTGGGGTTTTACACCATCAAGCTAATCAGCTAGTGTCTTTGAGTTATGTTTTCTTTAATGTTCACTAGATTCTGGAAGACCTGCCTGCAAACTAGCAGATAAATAAAATCAAAGCAAAAAAATATATATATTTTTGAAAAATAGTTTTGGTATTCCAAGCTATAATTCAGAGAAATTCCTTAAGTAAAGGTCTGACTCTTATTTTATACATGCTATATGCTTAGCATGAATGGGCAGCCTTAGAACATAATACTGTACAAATAAATAGTAGACTAAAGACTACTAAGTAGACTTTCTAACCTCATTGTGCATGGAAGCAGGCTACAGAATAAACAAGCTATGAAAACCAACTGAGTGTTTTTTGGAGAAAGAGAAAGGATAATGGAGGGACTCAACAAATGTGCAGGTAAGGATTTTGTTTTCTCCTAACACTCTGCATCAGACTGTTGGTTAATCATGCTGCTTTAAATGTTTCATTACAGATAACGTTGACTTACCTGTCAGGAAAAGTAACAGGCTACTTTGTACTTTACTGTGTGTTGTCACTTTGGAAGAAACACTAGCCTCATATGCTCTTCTCTTCAGACATTAACATGGGATCTTTCCTTCCCTATGATCAAGAGTCTGACACGTATGCCATGAGTTTGTTGAGATTTTTTTTGCCCACTTCAACACTATATAGAGCTTGACAGTGACAGCTGGTCTGATTTCCACCCCTGATGGCAAATGCTTGTCTGCTTGTTATAAGGGAACCTCAGAACAACATGTTTTAATCAAAAAAGTATCAACAATTAGTAAAAGATTTTCTCACTACCCTTACCAACAAGAGTGCGTTTTCTGGTCCTGACTCCTCCGCAGTCCCCATTACAGGGAGAAAACTTTGACCAGTTTGTAAACTGGCAGTCGTCTTGGCAAGGAATCTGGCACGTCTGTGTTAAGGACGGTAACGGGCCAGCATATTTAAGGCACTCACTGATGTCAGCCTGTCCTCCATCTTGTCTGCGACAAGTAATTGCTGGAAGCAAAAAAGGATGGAGTTAAATTCAGCACGTATTCATAAATGTTCCTATTCAATTTAGTAAGTCAAACAATATTCTACCATAAAACTGCATGGAAAGCCCAGAAAGCTGTGTGATACAACAACTGAACATCTGCAATTACTGGTATCTAACAATTATGAATAAATACTTGAAATTTCTGAATGACTTTTTGAGATTATGTTTAAATTACTATTTCTTTATCAATATTTAGCAGCAACAAAAGCCTTAAAGACAACTACAAATATTATAAGGAGCTGCACAGTGTTATCCACACCTGCTGCACCATACTACTTCCCATATTATAATTTTACCTACAGAGATGGGCCATAACTCAGACATTACAAACTTGCAAAGTTACTTTAAGTAGATGAATAGTATATAAGCTATAAAGCTGAATGTGTATACCTGTAGCATTGATTTTGGAGAAGGGACATATATACCATTTAGAAACACATTTGAGTTCTGGATACCACAGACAACTTAGCCATTCTCAGCAGCATTACTGTCTGACAGGCTTTAGCAATTTTCAGTCTTGACCAAAGGATTGAAGAGCAAAGCATGTTTGCCAGGTGGGGTATCAATGAATAAGGGCACAATTTTTTGTGTTAGAATACCCACGTCCTAAACAAAAAATATAGTTTCTTAAGAAAACTTCGGATGTCACAAGAGAAAGTTGCTAGAACATTAGATTATTACAAAAAAAATAGGGCTGGATGTATAGTCTTTAACAGTGCTCTATTATTGTTCCTCACAGATAAATTTCTTTTTTTTAAAAAAAATATTGTTACTTATCTATTATTTTAATCACAAGCCCCAGTAAATCTCATTTTATTTCCTAGCCCAAAACAACAACAAAAAAACTTATTATGCAGTAATAAGATTGGAAACTTCTAGTTGTATATTTTACACAATGGAATCATATTTATGTTTCTTGGAGTCTGCCAGCATACAGTATATGCAGTATCTCATAATGACTGTGAAAGTAATTTGGATCACCAATTGTTGCAGTAATATTGCATTCAAATACAATATATCATTCTCTACACATGAGGGAATATCATGTTTTATATTACACTCTGCTCTATAATTTAAACATAGTACTTCTATTGTACTGACAATAATAGTTTTATTGGCATGTGAATTGAAAAAAAATGTAAATATCACCTAACCCAACTATTATGGGTTCAACTGTTGGACAAAAAAGTGCTTAAATGCAAAGTTTCAAAACAAAACAAAAAACTGTCTGTCAAAAAGGGGGAAAAGAAGGAAGAATATGTGAGGAAAGAAACTCTTTTTCCAGATTCTGCAAAGTAATTGGAAGGGTTTAATGACCAATGACTTCTGAAAAAATTAAAAAAGGGGTTTTCTTCTGATTGTTCTAGACTAAATCCCTGCTTCATAATGATTGTAGGAAGCTGAACTTGATGATCCAGATGTTTGTTTCCAAATCTGCATGCCTATTAAACTGTATCTCAAGGTCCTATGTGATTTGTTTTACCATACGCCTGTTGTAGAACATACCGAATAGGAGGGATTTTTTTTTTCCAGAGATGCTAAGCAAACAACTTCCCTGATCCTTGACTGCCCTTTGGAGTAGGACTGCCAGCACTGCTTATAATAGGCTCAGTACTGCATTAAGTTGTGCTTACTGGTGGACTGACCAGCTGTACATTGTCTAATGCAATTATTCTATTAAATCCTATTATTATTGATGTAGCTTCTATGAGGAAAAAAACTCCTTTCTTCAGATATAATTACTGTGGTTCAATGAGAAAAAAATGAACATCTGAAAATTGAAAATTTCTACAGCAAGTATTTTAATAATGCGTTAACTGTACATACTATAGGACTTCCATACTTGTTTGAATATTATGAAAAAATACAAGTCAAACCAGCACCTTCAAGTGCAGGCCTACGCTACATTTTTGCATTCTTCCAAGAGATTCTTTTCTGCTACATGGCATACATCAGATGCCCAGAGATAAAAACACAGTTCAGACACATTCTGCCACATGGATATTCAGAGGTCAAACTGAAATCCTCTGTCTTGAGGTTGACTTTGGCATATGCATGCATCAGGAAGACTAATTGCATTAACTTAAGTGTGTTGCCTCTGAGATACAGGCCATCATTTTTAGCAGTAAAAAGGGCCAAGGGCTAAATGATGGCCCACAGATTAATCTAATAACTTTAATAACCACCTCTGAAAGTTTATTACTCATTTGAGATGCTGCCTTTCAGAGACCTGTCTCTGTCTAGTCTTTTGCTAGGTCAGAAACATTGTCCATAGGAGAACGTACCTTCTAGCTAAATTGAGTTTTTCTAAAAGGCAACTCATCTTTCCTGGTTATTAAACATTACTCTGTGAGCAGATATTCAAACTGTTACATATTTTTTCAGAATTATAACAGTGCATGTAATTTACATCAAGCAAACCCAATTGAGAAGCTCCCCTTGGGATTATTCTTATTTTTTTTCCCCATATTAGCTGCCAGTTTTACTGCAGCAATCAAAACAGGAAAACAAGGCATTCTTGAGACCTAAGTATTTCACCTTAATAATAATAGTTATTAAAGGACAGCTTGGCATGTTGGCATACAAAAACAATTCTTGAATCTTATTTTCATTGTGCCTGTCCATAACTATTTATATTACTTCTGGTTGACAAGGCCTGGATGATTGACTTTATATTCCCTTCAACAATTGTTATTCTATGGATTAAGGTATCTATTTGAATGTTTACACCCCTTGTGAACACCAGCAGAGCGGCTATTTTTCCATGATTTAGAGCAGGGTTTTTTGACAACTGTGCACATACCATTAATACATTATTTTGGCCAAGTAGATGAGTTTTTTTTCACATCTGCAATTCCCAGACTGTAAGTGGAGGTGTTAAGAATATCATTTACTTTTTTATACACAATCTTATTTGGGCAAACCTATCTCATGTGTCTCTGATTAAATACATGGTTGTTTAATTATATTCTGTAAAAGTCAGCTGTAATCAATGATTAACTCACTATAAGGAGCAACGTCTTCAACTACTATAAAGCTGTACAGTGACGGACAATTATTTTAACTATACAACCACATTTATTGTACACATTAGCAGTAAGTGGAAAGAATGCGGTTCTTCTATTACTGAATTAAGCACAAGTAATAGTTAAGTGAAAACATAAAACAAGAATACAGCTAACAGAAAAATCAAATTGAACACAGAAACAATTCACTTAGGAAATTGTTTTGGTATTTAACAATTAGTATCTCCCAAAAGAAAGGTGTGAATTAAATTGCAGTCTGAATTTTCTAGACAAGAGACTTAGATGTAATTAAAGCTTTATCTGATAGCATTGCTTGAACTAACCCATAGGGGACTACAGACTAATATATTTTGTTGTTGGCCTAATGAAAGAGTACAACTATATTTGAAAAAGTTTTTTTTATGCGCAGGCCTATACAAAAATCTCGTCAGTATTGTTCCCATCAGTAAAATACTTCACCAAGATTTCACTGGGATGTAGGATTCAGTGACCTCAACAGTTAAAAATTACAGTATTTTAAAGTGCTCTGAAATCCTTTGTTTTACAACACACTTGTGCTACTACTTTTTCATTTGTTAAATATTTCTAATAGTAGGAGTATTCAGTTTCATTTCCAGAAGGACAAGAATTAGTCCAGGACTCCGTAACTTTTCTTACTCCTAACACCAGTGCTGCCCAGGCTTTAGGACTTCATCACCGCCTCTTCCTGCCTGCGGGGGACATGGCACCCTGGACAACTGCGTGACCAAGTATTTCTCTAATTAAGCGTGTTAAGGAGCATGTACCAACTGCTCTGTGAAAATGTTCTTTACGTGCCGAAGAGAATACAGACATGTTATTGCAGAGAAAAGCTGTCTAGAGATTTTGGCCTTTTGCCAGCAAAATTTTATTTCTCATGTAAAAACTGCTGCTTTTGAGTACTGTTGTCCAAATCCTTACTTTAGTGCAAAACCTGAAGCTGCCTGTTGTCTTTTGCAGTGACCGAAACACGAAGCAGACAACAGAGCACTCTGTTAGTGGTGTTAACTACGTTAAAACAGTAGTTCACAACTCGTTCCTGCAGCACCCCTCCTTCACGATTTTGTCGTCCTTCTCGCGGTTGCCACGAGGGCACGAAGCTGCCGAAGAGCAAACCTCGCCGGAACGGGAGTGCCGCTGCCCGGGCCCAGCGACAGCGAGAGCGAAGCCTGGGCGGCTTTCGCTGCCGGTGCCGCCCCCGTCTCCGGTGATCCCAGGGGGTCTCCTCGGCACTCATTTCTCCCTGCAGTCATGGGGACAGCTCTGCCCTGTGCATCCATCCGCCCACGGATGCCATGACGTGATCAGGCTAGTGTAGTCTGGGCACTACCCCTTTTCATCTCTTACCTGCCCTCTTGACAAGGATTGGGATTCAGGCCAACAAGTCTTACTTTTAATACGTAAGCAAGTTTCCTAGGCTTTTATACACACTTCAAAATGTTTTTGAAATGTATTTCCCAAGTTTCTTCAGAATTTACAGAAACTCAGGTTTACTATCACAATTTTTTTTAAGATATAAGCACAGCAGAAAGTATACCTGTTTAAACTGTTCACCATTTCCAACTTTACGCATTAGCCCAGCTCACAGAGCACACCCTTTGAAGTTACCTATGCAGGAATAAATGCCAGCTTTGAGAACTAGAAAGCCTTTGTATTGCTGAGCATCCCCCAGCCAAAACCAGCTCCTCTTGTAGTGGGGTTTATAGCCCACATCACCTGCATCAAATACTGCTAGCCCAGTTTTATCAAGCATTTGCTTTTTTGTTCCAGTTTTTCTGTTTTTTATTTGCCAGCCCTTCATGCCTTTCCCTCCTGGGTTTCAGGTGACTCTTCTGTTACTCACCAAGACATCTGGCTAATTTAGTCTTGTTAATTAACAACGGCTGTTATTGCTATTTCTTGTTTCTGGGGGATAGAGTCAAATGCAAGTTTCAAACATCTGCCTGATGCACACATATGACTCTTTATTAGAAGTTTTAAACAAAAGAAAGGTAGAATTAAGTTACTGCAAATTATAAAATACTTTCTTGCTCTGCTTATCCACTGTTAAGGGGCACTTTACCAGTGATACAATGGCAAATTTTCATTCATAATAAAGATTCAACACAATCACCATGACTAGAACAATGAATTTGCTGCTTAGATAGCAAATGCTCTGTTATTACACTTGAGTTTAGCTATAAATAGCTGTTAATAGCTGTCCATCATTCGCATGAATAATTAATGTACTTCTTTAAAAACGCTGAAAAAAATTTGCTCGTTAAGTAAAAAATATCCCCCAAACTCTTCTTCTCTTGCCTCTGCTTTGATCCAAGTTCTAAAATTGTGACATGTTCATTTAACTGATGTTTGTATCAAAATCTTCATTATACAGGACAGCTAGAAACAGAGCTGTCTTTAACAATGAATCAGAGTTTAAATTTTATGATTCACCCAAGTATCTTTTCTGCCAAGCAAGAACAATGTGATAAAAAAAAAGCTGAAGAGCAAAAATGGGAATAGTAAAGTAGTGATATAACGCTAGGCGTGCATATGCTCTACATTATTCATAGACTGTTAAGATCAGACACATAAGCAGCCATTTTTTACAATTTCTAACTTTTAGTTTTTCCTTCCAATGTAATTATATTTCTAACTAAACCATGAACAGTAGAGAATATTTTGTTCAAAATAAACTGCTAATTAATGCATATTCGGATGTGCCCGTATTTTGTATTTAACACACTTGGTGCTACGTTACGAGTTACAATGTTTGTGTGCAGGCAATCACATCAGAAATAGGGTAACTTAATAGCACTGGCAACATCTTAGCACTGAGAAAGAAGAACTGAGAATTGTTCTCAAATACAAGAATGCAATTACTTGCTCTGCTGAATAGCGATACAAACTAAAAGGACAAGCCACCAAAACTCAAAGCGCTGAGATTATTTCTACAAGATTATTGCTTCAGCTCACCATCAAAGGTAAGTTACTGCAAACAGATGAATGACTGATTTCTGCATTCATGAGGATCAAGAAATATCAGAGAACTCTTTTTTGACTGAAGAAGAAATGCTGCTATTTCTACATTTTCACAATATGGTAAACATTTGTACAGAGTGATCGCCAGCGAATGCTTAAATATTCTATTCAAAATTTTTCTATCCTACTATCACATCATAAGTACAATATCATTTAGCATTTCCTTACTTTGTGGTGCTTACAGTTAGTCCTTGCACAGTATTAGCTTTGTCTTTTTCTGTATCTACATTGGAAAGCAATCTTTAAATAAATTATCACGTAGTACAGAACGTCTAACAACATATCATGCACGGTTTTTCACAGTCTGTAGAAACTTTATTTACACAAAACTAAAAATGCAGGAAGCCTCCTTAACCTCCACAGATTACAGAATCTGCGGCGAGATGGACAAAATCTCTTCCAGAGTCTTATTTCAGAAACTGGTGACACCTTTCTAACAGTGTCCCAAACAGAGCTAGATCTGACACACGCTTGCAGGGTCATCCTCCCTTCAGTGGGAATCTTGCACGAAACCAAATCTCATGCAAGCGGCCAAAAAAAACCAATGTGCACCACTAAAAATTCACGCATGACTTTCTTCATGGCAAAAAACATACTATAAGCAGGGAGAAGCAATAACTTAATGCCCTGTGTGACAGAGAACCTACACAAAATTAATCAAAGCAAAATATCTGTGTTCAAAAGGCAATTTCTGAGGTGAAAACTGAGTAAAATTTGAACCAATATCCTACACAACAGTAGTGACATTTTCCATAATGAAAGTTACTTCTGTGCAAAAAATTCATATTTTATTTCCAAGTCAAATTCATTGTAAAGGTGTTCAAGAAAACAGAAAATATTTCATTTTTCTCAAGCTAAAGAATAGCCGTTTTTTGGGGTTTTTTTTGTTTTTTGGGTTTTTTTTTTTTTTTTTTTTTTTTTTTTTTTTTTTTTTTTTAAGCTCTTACAGAATATCAGTTCACATTACTTAGCACAAAAAAGATACCTTCAGGTATTGAAACACTGAGACACAATATATAAAATATAAGAGATCTGAACTTGGATTTTATCAGTTGTATCAACGAGAAAAATATTAGGCCAAGAAAGGCTCAGGCTTAAATGCCTGTAACTTTTATCACTTGAACAGGCTAGACAAGACTCGTATTTAGGTTCTTGGACTGAGGCCCAAAGAGACTTTGATTATCCAACTTAACTATCTTCTCTGTGAGTTTTAAAATAAAAATTATACATTAAATAGAGTTATCAAAAAGAGAAAGCAAACAAAACCCTCCCAACAGTTGGTCCCAGAAACATTTACAGAATTCTACAAAAACCACCTGCTTTCTTCAGGCTTAGCTGCTTCCCAGGGTTTTCAACTAAGGATAACTCATCCTACTGCTTGATCAAATCATACTGGAGAGCTACATCAGCTTCCATTACATCTCCAGCTTCTGTGCATCATCCTTTGCATTATCAAACTAGCAACTATGAGTAATACCAGAGGGAAACTCTGCCTGGTTATTTTACCATATTTAAAAATTGTATCTCCAGTAATTCTAAAACCATGCATTAATGTATGTATATATGTCAGTACTGGATATGATTGCAGTTACAGAAAAATTGTAAACTCAAAACCCTCACAACATACCATAATTATACATTTTTTTCCATACACTACAATTAGCTGTCTTTCTCCGTTAACTGACTTTGAGACAAAGGCAACAGATTTAGGTACTATAATGCAAGTATAACATTTTGTACTATCCTTAACTCCTACCAAAGACAGAAATCTTATTTTCTCAGTGTGTAATCTGAATGTATCCTCCTGAGCTGCTAGAAATAGAGCTGCATTAGTGCCAGACCATTGTAAGAATTACCACAGTCAGAAGCCTTTTGTATTAGCAGGCAAGACCTTCAGGTTTCATTTTGTGATAAGCTTTAAATTGATCTCCTTTAACACCTTCTGAGTAAGTGATAGAAGTTACTAGTTTAAGATTTATCTTATGACTTTTTTTTAAAGAATAGCATAACCTATTTTAATATTGCAAGGAAGTTAATGACCAGAACATTTCGCTTTTGTAGTTAGCAATGTCCTTGGTCAGGACTTTTGCAATCTGCTGAGCCAATATTGTTATAATAGATTTGAGTTTGCACTCAGAAAAGGCAAAAAAAAAAAAAATGTCCTGACATTCAGTGTTGACTACAAGCTCAAAGCAATTCAATTACTGTAACACAGTAAGTAAGTATTGTAATTATTTTCATACTGTATTTATTTAACACCTAAAAAACCTCCCTACTATACACATATGCAATTCTGTTAAACTCCTGAAATTCCCTATGAGGACAGGTGACAGTAAAGCTGGATTTGGCTGATTTATTTTTTTATTAAATGAAAATTGGTGATAAGTGTCTGGATCTCTGGGCTCAAAATGTCAGTGGTTTGACGTCCAGTCACTAAGAGCTTTGCACCTCAGTGATTAACTCCAGGACCAATTCTTTTTAACATCTGTAACAACCTATATAGAAAGCACCCTCAGCAAGCTTGCAGACAATACCAAATTGACAGGAGCAGCCAAAATGTTGGAGGACCTCGACAGGCTGCAAAAATGGGCTGGCAGAAATCTCATGCAAGTCCAATGCTGGTAAATGGCAGTCCTGCCCCTCCCAGGAGGGTAACCCCATGCCAGGATCTTACTGCTCCCTGCCATCACCTAATGAAAGGATCTGGAGAAGACAGAGCTGGACTCTTCCCAGAGGTACACAGCGAAAGGGTAAGGGGCCACAGGCACAAGTGGAAACAAGGAAGATTTCACATTAGGTATTAGGAAAAAAATTCTCACTGCAAGAGTAGTCAAGCAGGTTGCCCAGAGGGGCTGGAGAATCTCCATCCTTGGAGATATTCAAAACTCAGTGGTACACAGCCCTGAGCAACCTGCTCCAGGTTGGGTTGCAACTAACTTTGAAACTGGCCCTACTCTGGGTGGAGGGTTGGGCCAGGAGACCTCCTCCAGCTGAAATTATTTGGGGATTTTCTGATGCCAGATCACAGAATGAACACTTAAAGGGAGCAAAAGTCTCGCATTTGTTCTTAATGGATATACCCATAAAAACGTGTTCACATCCTTGCTATGTGAAAAATGTCACTGAATTTACATAAGCTTTCCATAAAAAGAAATACATAAAGTGTTTTTTTCTTTTTTCTTCCTTTTTAAGGGTACCTTTCGAAAGCATACTTCTGACAGATACCTCCGCAAATTCGCTTCAGATAAAGACGGTGACATAACCTGAACTAACAATACCATGAATGTAGTCTCTAGTGTGCCATCAATACTCAGATATAAATAAAAATGGATATTTTATGGACAAAACATTTGCAAAATACTGGTTGGGATGTACCCTATTATATGAGCATCTAGTACTTTACTCTGCTGATGCCTATAAATTTAAGTAAAATCAGTGTTTAGTCATAATGGCTAAATTTTAGGCATTTCTCACAGGTTTCCCACACCAGCCACCTATAGACTTCTGAGGAACAGAAGATCAAAAGAAAGGATTTAACCTCTTGCTTGTAGCCCAGGTCCACAGGTCTCATGTGCTCCTGGACTGTCCTGGCGCACGTACCACGGTACCAACTGGCACCTGCGCCATTTGTGGGTCTTCCATCTGAAATGAGGAGGGAAATCAATTGGAAAAAATCCATCTAAATTCTTAGCAATCAAAGCTGAGGCAGAAGTGCTAGATAATGCTAGAAACAATTGCAAGCTATTGTTTATTATTATACATTGGTTTTAGAAAATCCATAACAGCCTTAACACACATTTATATAAGATGCGAGATTGAAATTTCAAAAAAGAATACTACATAAAATATAAACAACTGATACAACTTAAATATCCATTTAAAAGGAGAAATTCTTTGTTGTGGATATAAGCATGCTCAGAATATTTCACTATTGAACAAAATATGTTAAAAATTGAATGTTGCAAACTGAGACTTTATCATAAAAGCAACATGGAGTCATTAAATAAGAATGACTTTCAAGCAGTAGGCAAGCCCTGATGAGCTTCCTCCCTCTTTTTCTTTCTTTTCTTTCTCTTTTTTATTTTTCCCTCCCTATATCAGTGAAGCAAAGATGTGTTGAAGCTGCCCAAATACATCAGAGAGGCAGGACTTCGGTGCTGAGCTCTAGTTCCTGCAGTCCTGGGAGTGCCTTTTGGCAGTACACAATGTCACACGCGGGTGTTTGTGCATTTCTTTCTCTTCCTCCTCTTTTCTCTTCCCCAAGTTTTTACTTCCCTCCTCTAAACATTCCTGAAAGCAACTTGCAAGACAACAAGAAATGCAGTAATTCTGCCTAGCCTGAAGCATAGACAAATCTTGGAGTTACAAAAAAAAGATGAGGTCAGACAAAGGAATTTTGGGGATTTTTGTTTTGTTTTCAAATAATTTCAAATGACGTGCTTTTAAGGGTAAAGCTTTCCAATGAACTAATTCCTTTGTTAAGCTTAGTCTTCCAAATGCTATCTGAAAACAGTGAAATTAGAGACAAAAAGCAATCCCCAGCTCTGGCAGAGCATTGGGACAGTGGGGTCAAATCACTGCGAGGTCGCCTCAGGCGATCCCACAACACCTTTGGGTCCAGGGCAGCTGAGTGGCAGCACCTGAGAAATGGGGATCCAACCAAGAGACCAGCACAATATGAACAGTTCCCCAGCCTCTTAAAAGAAAAAGAAATGCAGCACAAAAGACTTTGCAAATAACTCTGATAAAAAATACAATATTGTGCTGCTTAACGTATTCAATCAGTAACTTAATTTTTTGCAAAACTTTTATAAACTTCTGTCATATTGTAGCAGTATACCTCGAGGCTTAAATATAACAAATGCAAGTAAGGCTGATCATTATCACAGTTCTGAATTAATCCACAATGGTTTGAATTACTCAGAGTGGAGAAAAAAACCTGCATCCACAATTCAAATCATCAGTTGCTCTCATGTTTAAAGTGGTTGCTAACAAATGGCTTTGCAGCTCAAGTTTCACTGCAAACCTGGTCTTCGCTATTCAGTATCTAAATTGAGGCATGGGCAAAGCTGAGTGTGAGAGTCCATCTGTCACAGTATGTGTGTAGGTCAGAAAAATGCTAATGCTAACATACTCCTACTTAGTATGTTATGCCCTGGCTCAAGTAATATTTGATCATAAAGGTACTAAATAGATGAGGATCAGCTAGAATTTTAAAAGATGAAATTCTGACTCCAATATTGACCAGAACAACTTTTCAAGTTGCATTCCCTGATATTTGAAGTACTCGTTTTGGTAGTTTCATAATACTGTTTCACATCCTTTTATACCTTTCAGCTGAATATGGTGTGATCTCTTAATAAACTTGCAATGATAATCCTTAGCAGTTGAGGAAAGCAAAACATTGCTTTAACCTCAGTTTCTTTTGGCTAAAGCAAACTTAGGTCCTATTAGTATCCCTGTAACAGAGAGTAGTTTTAAGGGAATTAGCAAGTGTTCTTTAATAATTGGAAAAACAGAACATTGGCTTCCAATTCAAACATACTTTTCTTCAAAACAAAACCTAATAAAGACTTTATTTGTCAAGTAGATCTAACAAACCTCTACAGAACTGTCTAAACTTTATCTGTTTCAACAGCCAGATCTTGCTGGATGTCTAGACTTTCCCATGCTACACAGACAGATACAGCAAAATTGCCTGAAAATTTTCTTGACTAATTAATCTGGAGATCTCCACCTGCTGGAATAGTCCTTAGTGATCTCCAGTGAAGACTAGGTCAACAACGGGAATTTTGTATACTAGAGGATATATTACTGGGGGATGGTCTCTGGGCTGATGACGGAGGACACAGTCCTCCTAAGTGGCAGCAGATCACAATTCTGCTTAACAGATGAGGCTGCGTTTCAGTCATTTGCATAATTTAGAAAGAAAAGTTTTTAATCACATAGAGTTTCAAAACAATTGCTAGGAGAGATTTATCCTGAAAGGCAGTTCCTAGCAGCTGCAATGTTCCTGCCAAGGAACTAGAACAAAATGAGCTACTGGATCCCCACTGTAAATGAAACAAAATGTTTCCGCAATGAGCCTGATACGCCATGAGCCCAATGAAGTCTGCATAACTGCACTGAAATCCTGATTTAGTTATGCACCTTTTTTTTTCTTAACAAGTGAAATTCAACAAACCTAAAGGGTAGTGCAGATTGAAAAATCATAGATAAGCTGGTTTTGGTGGATTGACACTACCTGTAGCTATAGCAGACGGGAGGAGTTTCACATTCCTTTTCCTCAAACAAAGCCTCTGGGCACTCACGACCTCCGTTGGCAGGGAGCTGGATTATGACTCTGTGACGAGACTGTTTCTTCACTGCGACATCCCCTGCAAAGAGTAGAAGAGGTTTATTCTTCTGCTATTTTATAGGGATGACAGTAATTAGGGGGAAAAATAAGATTTTACACAACAGGTATTTGAGTCAATTGCTATTAGAGAGACACGTTATTTTGTCCATAAGCAGAAAATTAAATCTAATAAATAAAATACTTTAATCTCAGCTAAAGTCCAAGAAGCAGAGTTGAACAGAAAGCAACAGTAGCAATATTGTACAAATGAATACACAGTTCAAATAAACAAAAACCAAACCAGTCCAGTTTGATATTATACTCTGCAGTTTCATAGGGTAATTTTGCTGTAATCATTAAGATGACTAAGAACGAGAAATAGAAATTAAAGGAAATAAATTATTATATTTCACAAATTTCCCATTCACTAAATGACTCAATCAGAAAATCTAATTGCTTTTTCTTATCTCCACAGCCAAGAATACAGTAAATTTAATTCATACTTCTGGTTCTATCCAGATTTTGCTTTAATTCTGTTCCCTACTCCCTCATTTCCCACCTCAGACTAGCATTACACTAACTAGATCCACAAAAATGTTCCTAAAGAGCATATTCCACATTTAAATGTGCTTTATTTTCCTACTCCTGAATTAGTTTACAGCTTGCAGTTTCTAATTATTATAGTTGTTCAATATTAATGACAAACACCAAATGGTTCCTGTAGGAATTTTGACTTCACTCATCTTCAAAGCTCCAGGCAGAAAAATAAGAGTAAATCCACAAATTTACATTCATTTTCATAGCAACACCTAATACATGAGTATTAGGTAAATATCATGGATTTCTTTTTTTCCCTTTTGCAGAGAGCTGTAAAGAGGAAATTTGGCTGACTAGCTGATATCAGACTTGGGTGGGTTATTACAGCAGCTGCTGCTTGTCTGGACACAGAAACGCGCTGGATGATATCCAAACAATCATAATTAGGAGCAGGCAGTAAGAAAATCATGGCAGTGGCTCTCCACCACCTGGCCACACTTCAGCATGGAGGGTACCCCGCGCCAGTGAGTAAATCAGTGACCAGAGAAGCCAGGAGCTGGCACAACGGGCAAGACCAGGATCCCAGGGAAGCTAAATGACTGGTTTACCAACACAAATGGGTAAAGTCCATGAAAAGAAGACAGTGTGTGAAGTTTAAAGGCACCGCTTGACTCACAGAATAGGCAATATGACTGTATTAGTTAATAAATTTACTATCTTATAGCAAAACATATTTCAGTGCGTACTCAATATTCATTCTTAAAACTTGCAGAACTGAAACCAGAAGAGAGTACTTTTGTCCCCAAAATATGTTCCAACAAAAATGTGTCAGAAGGAACTGCTAATATTGCTCTAAGATAGCGTAGCATTTAAGTAATGAACCAGTATTTCATAGATTTAGTTTCAGTGGTCTTAATTATTGTTCTTTTTCAAGGTTTATATATTTAATCACACTAACCCAACCCTTCTTTTATTTGCAAGAATGTGCTAAGTACTAATAGGAATTACTATAAAAATGAGTTTATGCTTCTGACCTTTATAAAGCATAAAGAATTGTCTGTGACATTTGAAGTGTGTATATTTGATGCAACAGTAGCTGTGAGTAATCACTACGTCCATCTCATGCAGGGATTAGCACCCTGTGGAACATGGAATTATACTGTTGACTATGTCTGTAATAGCATATATTAGAAGAATACCTCCTGTTAAGCTTAAAAGAGAAAAAGGGATAAGGTAGAAAGATGTGGGCAATAATCAGTCAGTCATCACTTTAGCTTTATGTATGATTTCAATGTAATAAAAATTCAAGAGACACCTGCTCTGTTTTTAAAAGCCTTGCCAAGTGTATTAAAGTGGCACTGGCATATATGTTTAAGTGTGAATATTAACATCAGCTTGAACTCCACTGATTTTTATTAACTTTTCTTTAGTTTTATTTGAGGTAGAATAAACCAGAACAGGAAAAGTGAAAGAGTTTTACTAAAGAAATATACATATATATCTATATCTATATCCTGGTATAAAGCCTCAGGTTTTCTAATGAGCTAGCAGCTTATGTACTTTCAAAGACAAAAATCGGACCTGTATTTGACAACTATAAAATGCTATGCAGTTTCTACAGTTTTACAAGCATCTCTTTTGGTGCTATACCAAGAAATGTGTCTACTCTGTGATGAAATATCTGTTTATCAGTGGAAGATGCAAAAGGCAGTTTGTAACATAACACCAGACAAAAAAGAAAGACACAAATGCTTATAGAAAATACATGTAAACAAAGCAGAAAATGGAAGATGTCTTTGACCAGGTCTCTGGGACAAGACTTTTTAGCTACAAATTACAATGGGTTTTACAGGCCACTGAATAAACTATTCTACAATATTCATTAAAAACACTACTTCCTCTCTGCAACCATTATATCTAATACTATAGCTAATATATACTCTGTTTCAAAAACAGGCCTTTATGAATAATATTCCAAAAGTGACTACCTGACTGATTTTTTTTAAATCTGTCCTCTAGACCACAACAGATAAACTTACCTTCTTGACACGAGGAAGGACACAATGTCCAGTCACTGAATGGAGTGACAATACAGTCTTTCCTACAAGGAAGCAGACACGGCCTCACTGTTTCTGGTCGAAGACTCTCCGGACATCTGAAAATGGAAAAAGAAGAATTATCAAATAAAAGGTCACTCTGTAGTAAAGCAGTTAATCATGAGAGATACTGAATGCCTACCAGCATGCAATGGGAGTGCTAGTTGCCTAGAATTCATCAGAATTAAGCTCAGAAATAAAAACTGTTATAATTTAAATACAGCTAGGGAAGCAAGCCAAAATCAGTGTATTCTAAACCTGGGCATTTAACACAAAGCAGTCACAGGTCCTCACTGACCAAGCTCTGCCTCTTTTGTGTCATTTTCGAACTTCCAAAAGATTACAAAGAAAGCTCATCTAGTTTAGCTTAGCAAAATACATTTCTAGCTCTTTGTAAATTTACCAGAAGCATAAACTCGGGGCGGGGGGGGGGGGGGGGGAGAATATGTAGACTAAGTAGGACTGCTAACACAAGAACAAATAGGTCAAAGCTGGTCATGAATACCACAGAAACCAGAAAAATGTTTCAAAACATCAGATCAATGAGACTGCAAAAGACAGTCAGCAGGGACCGACAATTTTGCTTGCTTTAAAAAGAGCCTTGATCAGTATTAAAAAAAAAAAAAAAAAAAGGGGGGGGGGGCTTTTACACTGCCGCTTACGGGACTCGTTAACCCAGGTCATTTTCATCATTCCGTGTTCCCATGTTTTCATTATGAACAAACAACTCTCAAAGCTGCAATACTGGTTTTCAGAAAAAAAGCAATGGCTTTACCAGATGCACTGCAAATCTTTGAAATAATTTTTAAAATGCATAGTTTGTAGGAGGATTGCATAAAGAGATAGGGAAAACATCACTTCTACATTTTGGAGCTTTTGGCTCACTGCAGAAAAGCACTACTATTATCAGCTTTTCCTCCTGTTGGCTGCTGCAGATCTTGGTGCAGAGAGATGCAAAACCAATTTTATATTTGGACTGAATCAGCTGGGGGAGCTTTGCTTCCATGAAGCATCTTCCCAGCCAGGCTGGAGGGAGCGCAGGCAAGTTATGGTGAACTACCACTATCAAGAAGACATGTTCTCCATGGTCGAGGGAAAACTACACCTGCATCAGTGGGAAAGGAGGAGCAGAGGCAAGAAAGGGAAGGAAAAATGAGCTACAGCTTCACAGGAATGCAGTCTTCAGCCATAATGTTTGCTAGTCCATGACTTCCACCAGCCACCTTTGCATTTCCACGTCAATTCACATAAACTTCTCCAAGCATAACCCATTACTGTGAAGCAGTGCCAGCTTCTTGGTTATAATGAGGCCTTCTTATCCCCTTCTCCACCCTTTCTCTTGTACCCCCTAAAAATGCTAATGCAAAGGATCCTGAAATATTTTAGCTATATCAACATATACTTTCATCAGTTCTTCATAGCCTCTCTCCCTCTAAGTCAGGTTGTGCCTTTTAGTTTACATGGGATTCATCAGATTAGTTTATATGGGATTCATCAGATCAGATTATGTATGTGTGCACCATACATATAGTCAATACACTTTAAAAAATTAGCTGCTACCACTTACAAACAGTGACTATGTTTTCAGAAATTTTCTCTCTCGTTAAAAATGAAAATGCTTCTGAAAAGTACTGAACCTCAGCTTACTCCTCAGCATTTTCCTTAAAGACTCAGAAATAATAAACATACAAAAAGTTTGAATTATATGTATTCATTGTTTCACTGAGAACTTCATCTTTCAGGAGCACTGAACATTGCAATCCCTCTTCAGATCCTTGGACAAGGCAATTAGTTCAATTAGAACACCATTTCTATCTTTTGTATTCTTGTATTTAGTATATGTGGCTTAAAGCAAAGTATTGATTTTTCTGTAGTCCTTATTCAAGGTCAAATTAAACAGAAGTGATATGAGGTGAAGTCTGTAACTTGTGAGGTAGATAAGGCCAATAATATTGATTGTATCATACCAAAGTAATCCTTTTTATTAAGGGGAGTTTAAAACAAGGTTCTTATTTAGATTTTCATGTCAAATGTCTTGTTCTGTAAAAACAATTGACCAATTTCAACATGATAGCTTGAAGGATCAAGCAACACTTTCTGTTGTTATTTCACAGGATTCATTTACAATACAATACAACGGTCCTCCTCCCAAAAATTCAAGGTCAAATCAAACGCAGAGATATTAACAGCAGATTTAGAAATAAATCTGAGATAAATCATTGTAGGGTTTTTTAAATCTAAAATGAGCACCAAGTAAAAGATATAATGGTATCACATGACCAGACAGAATAGCAGCTTAATGTACACATATAACAATTTAGATTACTGAATGCACTAGTATTTTTCTCCATATTTCCATTTAAAGTAAATTAGGAATTAGTATTGCTGAATAAGGCAAGAAATGACGGGCATTGTGCAAATATTTAGTGTGAGAATAGCTGCCTCATGAATTTTCTGAAAGATCTCTGCTATAAGCTATTTCAGCTCTGAATCTTTCCTAAACGAGCTATATTGAGAGACTGACAAACTCTATGGAGATATTATCAAATTCATTCTACTAGCAGCTATTCTAACCCTCTTTATACATTAAACTGCAAAAGTAAATCATTGGGCTAAATGGACTACTTACAAAAATATGTATGTGAAAAAGAAACTACCCATGTATACAAAGATTCTCAAACTAATGCTATGTCTACACTGCCATGTCAGCTGTACTACGCTTGAGCTCATCGGTCTGCTTCTGACAAGGAGCACTCACATGGGCTGTACTGTATTTAGACTCAAAATAATATGTTTGCTTGGCTCTGCACTAATCCACATAGATGCACCTCTTGCTTGAAACTAATTTGAGGAACTCCAAAATGGTGGTGCACTCCACACCACATGTGTGCCCCGAGAATTTTATCTTGGCTCAACTTGAAGATGGTAAGGAGCCAGCTAGATTTAGCAATCAGTCAGCGGTCAGCAGAATCACCACTGTAAATATCATCCACAGCAATCAACAGTGAGAAAGATACTTCACAGTCCTTCTGTAACTTTGGTTTTGTACTTTTAAAAGATGACAAAGAGATGAGGGCATTCTGTCTTTGCACGGAGTCATTTGATTATACGCATTTAAAGAAGCAAAATACAAAGGTAGTTACAATATGAAAGAATTTTTTTTTGGAAGAAGTTTACTTTTTTGGGCCCACTTGTCCCACGTTGACTCTCACGCAGATTACTTTTCTTGTCTGCATCCCAACAGCACAGGTGGCCTCCCCGTTCCAGCTGGCAGATGAGTTAAAAGCAGACACAGAAGCATCCTCTATACACTGTCCCCACGGTCCAGTCTGCCAATGATACACAGTGCAAGAGTGTTCGTTACAGCTGCGCGTTTCCTGCAGTGCACTACTATTTGGACACTGAATTCCTCCTGGAACAACAAAACAGGGCAAAAGTTCATGCAGTAGAAGAAAATAAAAATAAAGCATTTTATTAAATATCCTAGGAAGTCATATTATCATTTTGATTACATGAAAAAAAAATGATGTTCTTCTGCTGTATTCTTTATACGCCACTTTGGCAAACTTCAGTGAACAGATGACACAGGACAGAATGTCCGTGGACAGTAAATAAAAATGTATATTATTAAGATGCTAAAATGATCCTAACTTACATAATACACTAATGCCCTTGGAGTACTCTAAGGCAGTTTTATTTATAGGTTCCCCTACCAAGGGATTGTATGAGATAATAGAGGAAGGCAGGAAGGCTCTAAGCAGAAGACATGGTTACATGCTCTAGTTATGCATGCCTAGAGACCACTGTTTATGTCTAATTCATGGATCAATTAAAAAGATTTTTGGAGCTCTTGTCCTAGTTCCCAGTGGATATTTATCCATGTTACATAATTACCAAAGAGTATGGCACAGCTGGCAATTTCAGGTCCAGACTGAGATAACAAAGGCTGTCGCAGGTTAGGATTAAATGCATTCATGTGTCAGTAATTGTGAAGAAAAGCTCAGATAATGCTCTTTGTTGTGTCCGATTCTAGATGTGTTCAGTTTCTTACATTAACGCACTTCAAGGTTAATCTATCCTCCTAGTCCTCTGCAAGTTAAAAGCTTTTTCTAACAAGACTAGATCATAGGCTACTAGATATCTAGTCATAGGAGTAGATATGTCTACTAGCTCTCTACTGCTACAAGACATACAGAGTCCAGATATAAGAATTTATTTAATCATTCATGGTCTACACAGAATTCCAATCTCCAGATGATGGAAAGCCAGGAAAAAAAAAATCTAAATAATATTTTACTCTCTTCTAAAAGACAAGAACAGTAGGAAAGACAACTAAAAGAGATGGTTTTGTATTATTTACAGTATAGGAACCACACATTCCTTTTCTCCAAAAATATATGCTCACACCAATGAGAACATTGTCAGAGAACATATTAGCCTTTCTGTCCCACTACTGAAATTCAGATGAACACCCTGAGCTACAGATCAAGAGGGAAGGAGTTTTAAGCACCTATTGTTGAGAGAAATTTTAAACAAACAACTAATAAAAGAAACAACAGATACTTCAGGTACTCCCAACACAAATAAATCTAGTGTCATAAGAGGATAAAATGCTGTATTCCTTAAGTTGCTTTCATGGAACAGCTAACTCTGTAGTCATTCTAGCAGACTGCTCTAACTTACAGGACAAAATTTTAGTTCTGGAATTTTCTCCACGGGGATATTTTTAACTTCTGAATTTGGGTTAAAACTATTGGGGCTACCAAGCAACAATAAACATGATGTTAACTGCACCATTACCATTCAAGAAGGCATGTCAAAGACTAGTTAATCATAAGTTTTGGAGAGGGGGTGAGTAAGACCCCACAACTTGTGAATGCAAGTTAAAAATTACATTTTTTGATTCAGAACTGATGCAACTCAAGTCTATCAGAGTTGTCACAGATTTCAAGATGCATAGCATCTATACAGTATGTCATATGTGTTTTCCTTAAAAAAGTGAGTAAATTAGGAAAAAAAGTGTATTTTGAAAAGGAGAAAAAGACCGATATAGTACAGTCTTAAATTCTTCAGCATAAGAGAAAAAAACTGATTCACAAGAGAAGGAGACTCCTGCAATACAAGGGGTAAGAAAGGAAAATTTAAAGGGGAAAATGACATCTCAGAGTTGCTAAATCAATTATTTCCATCCAACATTACCTCAGGGACTTCTAACATGATAAAATATACTCACTCATTTCACATTATATAGATAGCATATTTTCAGGTATTGGTGAAGCTCAAAAGAAACACTCGAGCGGTTTCATAAATTAAAGGTGTGTGTGCTGGGGAAGAAATGGCTCCTTGGGAATGGAGCCATATCCACAAGGTCCTAAGGCATTTGAGAATAAAGTGACAACTTTGATTCAGTTTTGACAGCTACGCAAGAATGTATATTCAGGCAAAAAACTCATAAAAGAGAGAGTGTCACTGACAGTAAATGTTCGGAAGGAAAAACTGGGCACAAACATCTGCAGTTCAGTAACAATGCAGTTCTGTTTAAATGAAAGCAGTAGTTAAGAAAACTATGAAAAGAATGAACGAAATCTGGAAATAATACCACTGACTATCAGTAGTAATAAATATTAGTATTACTAAAAATATACTATTTACATATAAAACAATGTGCCATTCTCTCCAGGAAAACATCATTCTCTTGTGCTCCCATAAACTAAAACAGGCAAAGAAAAAACAGAAGGGGTTGGAAATGGGCAATTAGAGATGTCCTTTATAGCATCTGTGTAGGCGGTGACAAGATCAGAGCTGCTTAACTTTGAGAGCATTTCACTAAAGGAGGACAAGTTTGACAGGAACACAAAAATCAGCAGGTGTCATAGAAAAATAAAATAATTTTATCAAAAATAAAATAATTCTATTAGAAACAAGAACAATGGGTATATGTCAACAATGAATGCTTTTAAATTTAATACATGATTAGAGAAGTGTAAATAACTGAGGTTGGCAGTACTAAAAAATAAACATTTGAACATACAAAAAACAGTTGGAGCTGAAGCATTTCTTTTTGGTTTGGATACTTAAGCAAAAACAAGCACATCTGGAAATGAAAGGCTACCTTAATAGAGGGACCTGCATATTACTCACAAAATAGCAGAGATATAAGGGCAGTCTCCTCAAACAGGTTATTAGAATTACCATATAGTTAGATTGATTTTCTGCCTGATTTGGAGTTGGTAATGTGTAAGACACCTCATCTTAGAACACTGAAGGATGAGTTCTTAATTTCTTTTGTGATATGTTCTTCATCAATTCCAAGTTTCAAAATACTTAGTAATTTTGAAAATATTTAAGGATCATTTAATTACTCTTTTAGATATCAGTCATTTTACAAATGCATTTCAAATGCAAGTAACTTTACATGTGCATTTCAAGCTAGAATATAAATCACTTGCTTGCACGCAGCTTGCAATCTGAATGCCCATCTGATGTATCTGAAGTTTAAGAACAGAGATGAAACTAAAGTGACTCTTGAAATTGATAGGGTGAAGTGTTGCACATTTCCTCTTTGCCATGGGGAGTGGGTAGACACACACAGCTCCAGTCCTGAAGACAGATGTGGGTTAGTACGTGCAGACTGCTAAGATATCAGAACAAAGACTGCCTGTGTTGGTGGGTGCCTCCTGCTCCAGTTCTGCCAACATTCACACCCCCTCACTAAGCGTATGTTAATTATACAAATAAAGAAGCACTACTCAGCAGAAGAAACCTCGAGAGATCTGTCCTATAACACACAACTGGCCAGCAGTTTGGGTGCGCTCATGGTCAAGCCTTTACTCAGACAGGATTCAAGTCTGAGATGACCACATACCAGGCAGGTATCTCAGCTGATGAGCTCTAAAGGATAAGGTGAAGCACAGTAACTTCCTCTGCCCCTGCTCTACTTGGATGCCAAATCCTTTTGTAAGCCTAACTTGAAATTCATGTTTGCTGTCTCCAAAACTATGGGTTCTTTTATTCCTATTTCAGTTGAAATCAGTCCAAACTCATGAAAACTTGAGGCTTCTCCAAAACTCAACTTTTGAGGAATAGGTAATTTGTTGAGAAAATAATTAACCAATTCTATGCTTTTGGATTTAATTACCAAGCATTGTAATTTCAGTCAGGAGCATACACGCAAATTAAAAAAAAAAACAGGCATAAGAAGAGTGAACACATTAAAAAATCCTATGTATAACTTCTTTTGCAATGATAAAGTTTAAGTACTTAACCTTAACAGTAATAAAATTTTAAGGCATGACAACCATCATTCGCCTGAGCTGAGAAGAAACTCCTTTGATTCACCTATTCCTTAAACATTCAGTAAATCAATCTTGCTGAAAGATGAGAAGTATGAGTTACTGGCCCCTGTCAGACTGACAACTGATATTCTATATCATTCAGCTCAGTGATGTTTAATAGTCTGTAACAAATGATATCATACTGCATAGTCCTTTTGGTGTTATACCTTATTAATCTATGAATGGGCAATAACCATAGTAAGGTACTGGCATCCACATGCACTGCTCCATCACTGCTCTAAAAGGTTGTTTCAAATAAAACAGTCCTTCATCATCTCATTTTCTCCTTTGCACTTGACTTGTTTTTTTTTAATCTATACTTTTTCAATATACAGTATCAATCATTCACTACTGATAAAATTTGGAATGTATCTACAACATAATGCTGCATGACACTGTAATAATCAATACAGAATTAATCTACATATCTAATATTTACTAAAAAATTATGACTGGTTTAGTCATTTCTATTCTAAGCTCATGGCCTATACACAGTAGTCTTAGTGAGTATTTAATTATATAAGGCTTCCTAAAACTAGAAAATAAATAAAAATTTAATAGGAATAATAAACAGAAAATAAACCCCAAATTCAATGGATATAGATTGAGATGTATTACACTTCTTATGCAAAACAGCTATGTGATGTATCAGGTTACATCACTATGCCCTTTGCTGTCATTTTAAATTTTCAGACAGTGACTCTCCTGAGTTAACTTGCTGCACCAGAAGGATGTATCTGACAATGACACAAACGAGGTATCACTACAGGCAGGCTCACAGACAGGCAAATTTATAAATCACTTCCCCCTTTCAAACCTTTAAGTTGAGGACAATGATCTTGGAAAGATATCAAAAATTATTATTATGACTCTAGTTTCCACGTAGAGTCATCTCACAAACCACGTTAAATCTTTATCTTGAGGAAAGAGACCCCTCTCTCTCTTTCTCTTCCCCACCAAGTGCACTTAAATAAACCCATCCCAGATTGGCTTGACCACACTTGGCTTGACGTTTGATAGAGGTATGGTTTGAGGGCCCAGATGAGATGTTCTGCATGAGGAAATGTTCAAGTGAGTGCGAACATCTGAGCTCAACTCTTAACTTGAGCAGCAGCCAGCATGGCACTGAAGGGACCAGCAGAGGAAAGGGGTGGCAACAAGAGAGATCTGCTTACCCGATCTTGACTTACCCTAAAGCTTATTGGAAAACTTCATCACTACTCTAATCTACATATGGTTTAAAATCTTTCTGTGAATCTATCCTTGTAACCAAAGAATTATTATGATTGCCAAATTGTTCTTATTCCAAAGCTTCTGCAAAAAAAATCTACTACATCTCTTTCCTGATGACCAGTTATGCTAACTAAATGGTTTCTTCAAACCACTTCAGTAGTATGGATAGCTGGGAAGAAAAAAGAATTAGGACTTAAGTATGAAATGATATAGTTCTATCACAGGCAGTCATCTGTTAGTATTAGCATGAAAAAGGCAGAATGTGGTATTTTTTTTTTTCAAAGAAGAGAGAAACTGAATCATCAGAGACAATCCTCTTATAGGAAGCCATTTGAGACCCACATACAACAGCGTACTTAAGATGTATTTACACAGCCTCAAAAATTTCAATGGGATGTTCAGGTTTAAGTAACTCGATGAAGGAGAATTAAGCACTTCAGTCACTTGGACGGATTGCAATAATCCTTGTGTTTGTTATGACTGGAATGCTTTGATCTCGTCAGGTTCATTGACTCAATTCATCGTGACTAACAGCAGGATGCACGAGATCAAGGACCCACAGTGGCAAACCTGGGCTACTTATGTCATCTCAGAAGCCAAATTTGGCCTTATTCAGAGGTTGGCAACAGACTTGCACCTTCTTTGATCAATTCATCTGCAATCCTGATAGTGTGGGGATTGTATAGTTATATATAGCACGTTATTGTGTTCTGACACAATCTGTCCTATTATGTTCTAATGAAAACTGCCAAATGTCACGGCTATATTATATGGGAATTGCCATGAAGTAGCTTACATAAGCCATTACACTGTCTCTAATACTAACAATTCAAGAAAAGGTTTAAAAAAACTAAAATGGAACACTGGTGGGTCTGCTAGGACTGAATTAATAGCTGTCTTCAGAACATGGTTTTAGCGCACAAAAAGAATTATTGGTCCTATATTTATGAGGCTTAGGTTAAAATGGTATTTGCAGAATTTACATTAACATGTAACAATTGTTAATAATGACATGCATTTTTTGATAAGCTCTGAATAGAAGAGCTGAAGACTGCAGGTTCCCCCCAAAACAGGTTCATGTGGAGCTGCCTTATTTTTATCAGCAGGATGCAGACTAGCAGCTCCGCTCATACGTTCCTACACTCTGTGCCTCCCGCAAACATAAAACCACGTCCCAGCACTGCCTACACAACCAGTGCGTCGCGCACTGGCAACGCGGCTGATCTTTGTCATGTGGCTCTGGAGGTGAGGAAGCATGCAGTTACTGGCTGTGCCACGGATGGCTAAAAAGCATGAGAGCTTTACAAGCAGCAAGATGATAGTAAGTCTAATTTCAGTGAAGCACAAAAATCGAAAACTAAACCAACACTTTTTGAATATCATATAAGCAAAGGTAAAAAGTACATTCCAGATAGAGCTGTAATGACATGGTAGCCCTAGAAGACTTGTATGTATGTATGTGTACGTGTGTGTGTGTGTGTGTGTGTGTGTATATACATATACATATATACGTATATATATGTGTATTATATATATACACACACACACATATATATGTATGTATGTATGTATACACACACATACACATATTCTCTGGAGTTTTTACAGTGTGCAAAGGAGCACCAGGTTGAAGATACCGGACCACTACGTGAGGGAATAGGCACAAGAAACAAGCTAGGCAGAGATACTAGCCTGTAACCTTAAAACAGCCCAGAACAACCTCATCTCTGAATAATGGCAAAGAGGCCAGGTTTAGAGCCAAGCTGAAGAGCTACGACATCTAGATAATGAGTTAGCTTGTTTGGCAGTAGTGTAGAGATCTCACCTGTACTACCTGTGTGGTTTGAGACCTGTCAATCTTTCTTTGTGAGCACTTGGTGTTGACTCTGATCATTACACAACAGAGATAAATAAAATTCATACGCTTAAAATTCAGTCTATGCTTCACTGCTTTGCTGCATCCTCTGCCTTACATATTATCCTGAGATATGTTAAGTATTGAAGTCCTCCTCAGAACCAAACCAGCATATTTGAAAAAGCAACATAAGAAAACAGAAACATTTTCTGGAGCATTTCTGATTTTCACTTCTGTAGCATGCTTGTAAGGATGTTAAATCTCTGTGTCTGGTAAAACTGTATAAGCACATGGAAAATCTATCATCCTCACCTACATGGAAAAGCAAGTAGACATGAAAAATAGTGAAAAATGTGTCCCAAGAATTCTTTGGTATAAGCGATTACCGGCCAGACTGGTAGACTTCAGCAAGCCTGAAGTGGCCATTTTGACTCATACACATTTGTTTTAGTCCCAAAACACAATGTACACTTAAAAACAAAGCAAAACAAAATCAGCTATAGCAACCATGGAAAATTATCAAAGATGAACCTAGGTCACAAACCTATAAAACCTTTTTCTTCTTCTCTTTCATACTACATCAATGTCTTTATCTGCCTTTATTGCAGATAAAGGACTACTCGCATGAATGATAACTATTCAAATGAGTGAGGATTTCCAGGCCCAAACAAAGTTATGCTATGCATAAAAAATTTGATGTGTTATCAATAGTTACCAATTTGGGCTAAGATGATGCAGAAAAAAAAATCTTAGTGTTTGAACCCATTAAAACTCTGAAACTCTGACCTTGTTAGTATTCATACTTACATACCTGCAGAATCGGACCTTAGCTGTTACTAGTGTTACTAATGGTCCTCTGTAAATATCTTTCCTTGATGATTACATTGGACAAATCATTTGCCTTGTTTAATTTAAATAGAAAATAGGAAAACAGTATGTTTGAAATATAGACAGTAATATAAAATGATAACAAAGAAATTGTTAATTGAAATAATCAGCAAAATAAACCTCTTTTTTAAAACAGCCGTAGGTATCGTGACTGAATTTGAGATGCATATTCAAATAACATTTCTATATAAAAAAAGACCCCCTCGGTCTAATAATTTTTTTCTTCTGATCCAGAAATTTTTTTGACATAGCAAAGACAGTTGATAACTCACCATCAAACCAAAGTCCGCACAAGTATGCGCCTTACCTTCACCTGCATATGCCAGAATAGAGCGGGCGCGCATTTGCTTTCCTTCTGTGGTTTTGCCGGAGCAGGTGTGCGAGCAGGAGGACCAGGCGGACCACATGCTGAGCACGCAGTCCTTCGGGCACGGAGCGTCGCAGGCAACGGGGATTGGATAGATAGCGTCTCTACACAGCTGTCTGTCAACCTCTTCTCCTGGGAAAGAAAAGGCCGGTAGCAGTCTATCATTTGTTAAATTAACTTAAAATGAGCAATCTAGCCCAGATGGGCTCACAAATAAATTAGATTCTGTTCTTGTATATAAACAAGGTAAATAGATTTGTTATTAAAATGACTTTACTGCCTTGATGTTAGAAGAACATGCTCAAGCCTAGTTTAATTTGATATTCCACAGAAGCGAATACCAGCATGGGTGGTCTTTGAGGTTTCACTTTGTTATGATATCTTTGGTTACATAAAAAAAATCCTACTGTGAATAACAGAGTATATAATACAGTTATGGAACGCTGCATAAATGTGCAATGTATGTGCATTAGTCATCTAACCTTAACACGTTATTTGTTGAGGAAGGAGAAAAGTATCCTAACTTCCAGGTCATGAAATTTGTTCCGTGACTCAGTTTTATAACCTCCAATTTCTCCTTTGAATTGTAGTTGTACATCAAAATATAAAGACAGTTGCAGTAATCGGGAGTCAGAGAATTTTGTTTCATCATAAAGGTCTTCAATAACTAATGTTAAATTAGTTAAAATTTAAGTAATGTCCAGTGTGTCCAGTAAATGTCACTCTATGTCATGGGGGGCGAGGGAAGGGAAACCCTACTCTGTTCATTTTTATTGTCAGATCAATCTACACAATTAAACTAAAAAGACCCAGGCTGGTATAAATTGTTTAATGAAATACTAGGCAGTGACTAAAGTAGCAGAACTACTGTTTCTGTAAAGAAATTCTGGTAAAGTTCTATCTGAGATTTCACTGAACAGAGTCCTAATCATAAAGCGGCGAGTTCTGTAAAGTGTCAAATGTTTCCCTCATCAGATCAGTTAATATCCATTAAGTGATGGATGAACAAATGACAAAGTACTCAGACATCAAAAATTCTCAGCAAGAGTGACAAAAGCCTCAGGATTAAGCTTCACTTTAGACAAGCTGAGGAAAAAAAAAAAAAAAAAAAAAAAAAAACTAGGGAGAGAGAGATTTGTATTCAATGTTTTAGAGTTTTAGCCTTGTTATTATACACTCCAAGTGCTTTCAGGCTTTCAGTGAATCCAAGGACTGAGCAAGAGCCCAATACATAATGCTGGTTACAAGGAACTGTGAAAGAGTTGCATGTAAGAGAACTGTGGGTTTCTAAGGCTCCACTAACCATATATAACAAAGTTAAGATCCAGCCTCATTTACACATAGGGAACTTTAAAAAAGTTATCTGAAAAGCATAAAATTTCAAAAGCATCTGAATGCCTATTGTGTTATATGGTCCTTGCAGTGCTAGGGCATAAAAAATTCTATTGAATTATGATCCGTCTACTGAAATTTTATTGACGTATACGCAATCTCAACGGAACTGAACAGGACCGTCTATTATATTGCATATGTTACGATCCATCATGTCAGCTATTTTGTTTTAATAACTAACGTCAATGAATAATGTCTCATCAAGATTTGCAATGAAAGCAAGTTCTCAATGTATCAAAACTTTTGTTAAAAATAATCATTAAACACACTAATTTAATGATAAAGACATCAGTTGATGTTAATGATTGCCACCTGGACTCTGAAAAGCTAATTCAATAAGAACTGTGGATGCCATAAATCAAGCAAAGATCTATAAACACTGTTTTACCCAAGCCCCGAATTAAGCTTTTATTGCTTAACAGAGTAATAATAAAATGAATCAACAGTAATCTAAACGAAATCTACTTTCCTGTCATTCAAACTTTACAGAGTCTTAACACCACTCAAAGACTTACTGCCAAACTAATTCTTGAAAATAGGAGGTTCTCTAATACTAGTGACATATAGTGATTCCCAGAATTACTAATGACCAAATTTTTCACAAAAAAAGAAAAGATGAGGGTCATTGCCTCTCTATGCTACTAACCAGTGTCAAATATTTTACTCCTGAAGAAACTTTAGTCACAACAGAACTGCAAAGGTCAGCCTTCCTCAGCTCTGCAGAAAGGCCAAGTCCTCCAGCTGATGCTTGTTAGATAGTCTAAAGTAGTCATATTTATCTGAATTATACAAACCTTTGAGATCAAGCCAGCCTCCAAAGCCATATTTCCCCGTATTACAAAAAGGTTTTTGAGTCTTGTCAATGGCTTTAGAAATTTCCCACACCAAGCTCTACTTCCTGCACTGGACTGTCTTGCATCAATAGCTTTTTCTATGTTATCACAGGTCATTACAGACCATTACTGGTGTAAGAGGAATTCTTGCCTGCTGCATGGCAGGATGGCAGTGCCTGCAGGATGGCACTTGTCTGGGATGAAGGAGAATCAGGATATGCAGACTGCAAATTCCTTTGAGAAAGTATGAAGTTAGGAAAGGAATGAACCTCATCCTCAAACTGTTCCACCCCCAGGTAAGACTCCACAAGCTAAACTGCTAGGGCATCTTCACATGTCATGATGTAGAAGTAAAATACTGTAAGTAGCTTATTTATCACCTATCAATCACTATGGTTTTAATTGGACACTCAAGTTATGCTTGGAGCCACAATGAGAAATTGCATAGATTTTAGTTTTAGTTGGAATTTATATTTAAAATAAAAAAGTCTTTAACCTCTTCCAAGTCAAAGCCCCCTTTTATCATTTGCTTTTGCAAAGAAAACATTCTATAAATATGTATCTTGCATACTAGCATTCATTTTTTGTCAAAGGTCTAATTTTTATCCGATGAAGGCAATGGGGCAGAAATGCAATTGGAAGGAATATTTTGTAATGGGTACTTCACACCTTTAGGGAGATATTTTACTTGGACTAAACTGTTTCTGACATTTCACTAATGATTTTATGAACATCTTGACCTTTGTTGCCACCCTCTTTAAAGTGCATAGTGCAGTTAACTACCAGGAACTACTCAACCATGTGCTGGGAGCAATCCCAATGTAGACTAGAACTACTTACAAAAAGTCTCATTTGAAAGTTTGCCATCTGTAGTCCAATATTTGAGTTTTACTTTTATATATTCATGTTGCACAAGAGATGAAAACAGTTCTCCATAAACATGAGTCAAAAGTCCCTGCCCCAAAGTACTTATAGTCTAAAAAATATGTCAGCCTTCCCCTCCCTAGAAAACCCCAGAAAGATAGAGACAAAACGTGACATTCTCCTTACAAGAAAAGTCTTTGCCACTGAGCAGTTGTTTTGTCCATTAAACACAGCAATAGTCCATACTGAGAAATAGTGTTTGTGCAGTTGAACGGTATTTCTCTCTTAGGTAACATATGCAGAGTAGAGGCTAAATTCTCCAAACTGCACTAGAAGGAGTGACTGTATGTAGAAAAGGCATGAAGCTACCAAGGTTTTCTTTCTCAAGAATATAAATTGTCAAGAACTGTTTAAATTTTTGCAAAGAGTTCTAGAGATTTTTGTCATCAGTAGAGATTGCTGAGCAGCCAGCCCTTCAAACCTTCACCTTTTCCCTGAACTGTTAGGCCAGCTCCTGCTAGAAGAGCAGTAAAGTGTGTCACTGTGTTAAAACCCCTTTTGCTTTGGGGTGTGAAGACCCTCTAGCACATGTGCCACTGCTGCTTTACTACATTTGCAAAGCAGAAGTGACATCCATGAAAATTTGGTCTAGAGGCTAGAGGTTGGGCTACCCACGTTCTGTGTTTGATGCAGTCAGTTCATGTCACTACTTCATGTTTTTCTTCTCCATCTGTAAAATATTTCCAATATTTAAGCTTATTGTAAAATGAATGTTTTTTTCAAAAGCATATCTAGAGTTGGTATTACTACTGTAAGACACAGCAAGAAAACTCTGTTGTTTATTGTACATCCTTTAATATGATGCATGCTTCACTGCACAGTAAAAAATTACTGTCAAATCCTAACCTGCAGTAAATGGAAAGGCAATTGCTTAACAGAGGACAAAATTATTTTAAAGCCCTAAAATGAACAGCAAAATCACTGCTGGATTCAACGAGGCATGCAGAACGGCTGAACTTTCTTCTAAAGTCAACGTGAAATAGAAATGCAGGTGTGATTCCCCACAATCAAGTAATTAACTTGGTCTCACAGTCTAGGACCTGGAAACCAGCTATAATCTCTGAAAGGCTAAACTATTATCTGATACAATTGGTACTAAGTTCATAATAAATAGGATCAACTTAGGTGAGGGCTTTGAACATTACTATTATAAGTCATTTAAAGAAAAGAATTCTGTATAATCAGTAAAGGACAGAAATATCAGAGTGGTAAAACAAATGCAGTTCCAGTCTAAAGTCCATAAAACAATTAATGACAGCAACTGAGCATAAAAGTTAAAAATGCAGACTTCAACCTCAGCACCTTTTAGTCAAATCTGTGCCAATTTACTAGTCCTTCTGAGATTCTAAGACAAAATATAAAAGCTCAATGCCAAGTTATGCCAGTATCTTCTTGTTTTTACGGTTCCTCGGAGCACTGTATGATGGTCTGTTTTTTAATAACAGACCACAGAGGCCTCAGTTCAAGTGTTTTTAAATATGTACATTTAAAATGAGGATGTGAAAATCAAAACAATGGAAAAGAATAATAGTTCAAAGCACTACTTGATCTAGATGTACTGAATTGACCATCATTGGGTATATATAGCCTTGCACATATATATATATATATGTAAATAAACGTATATATATGTGTATATATATATTTATGTAACTATATCAGTTACAGGCAGTGCTCTCTTGGCTGATGCTTGTGTTACAGACTTTCGTGCCTTGCCTAAGAAACTGAAAAGGATGTGCACAATGTGTTGTCCATGGGAAAACTGCTGGGCATCTGATACACTGGTAATGCACCCCTGAGCTTCGCTGTTAAGTGCTCTGTGTCCAGGGGCAAAGAAGGCCCTGCTAGTTTTAAATTGCCTTCAGTAATGCCTCTAGACACAGACACTTCTATCCATACAGCACAAACTATGCAGGACCACAAGTCTGAGAAGCTGTGGCAGAAAAATGCTGTAAAATTCTGTCCAAATATGAACAGCAACCCTCATGTCAACACTATCAGTTAGTTGTGCTATAGGGCAGGAAGAAATGCAGTTTATTTCACAACATTTTAAAATCTACATGAGTTGCCCTGGTTGCCACTTACATTTTCCTTCCTTCCTTCCTTGTGTAGAAAGAAAAAGCAGCAGGAAAGCGTTAGGCTGCCTCCTGCATGGAGCTGGACAGCTGAAATGGCCAATAAAACTGTTGTTTCCCAGATTTCCCATGCAATTTCCCATATACATTCCTCCCATAGAAGGACCTATATGTGCCCCCACATTGACGTCCTTGTCAGCCTTCAAGTGTGCTGAATAACCTCCTCAAATTGGTGGACGAGTTCAAGTGAACCATGCCCATCAAGAACAACTCAGCTTCAAACCAGCTGGCAAAATACCTATATTCCAAAGCTGGGAAAAATATGTCTGTGATATGTGCTCGGTCCTGTTTTTCATATGGGATTCACTTTCACAGTCCTCCCTACCTGAAGCTAGCAATGCACACATTTCTCCACTGAGGAGTTTCTACATGCAGTAATTTTATAATTTTAATTTTATGATTTATTACATATTTATTAATTTTATAGTTTTACATAAAGGTAGTCTGACTGTAAGTGGGGAAAATGCATTTTCTTCTTACAGTTTGGAAGTTGTTTAAATGTCTGTTTTAATTACACCTCAGGGCAGGAAACAAGCAAGAAAATAGCACTGTAAAATGTAATTGCATCAAAGTTATGAGAATGTCACAACTAGATTATAATAGTATAGTAAAAATGCTAATGTGTTTCTTCCAAATGTCAGTATTCTAAAAAATAAACCCCCCAAATCTTCAAGCAAACCACCAAAATGAAATAACAGAATATCTTCAAATTTGTCCAAATTTCCTCTACACAAGACCTCTTTTTTTCCTCTCTCCCCCTCCCTCCTTCACACAAGGAGTTCTATACTAGAACATTAGTAACATTACATTATTAGTACGTTGTTACATTAGTAACAATCTTGTCTAAATTTTGGCTGATATTTAGTCTAATAGAAAAATAGGTAACTCTTCACATTACAGAAAAGCCATTCAAATCACAATACAAAAATACATTTTCAGATGATAGGACACCTTCTAACTGCTAATGAGCAGATAATAGTAAAATACCAGGATGAGCCAACATTACCATTTTCACTTCTAATACCACCATCTTCCTTTCACATCACGAAGCAATTACCAGGCCTCAAAGCTCACCAAAAAAGGAAAAATCCTGCATGTTTAGCATGCATAGCAAATGGATCAGCATATCACAGCAAATTAACTTCTCCTTCTAAACCGCAATGCTGTAGCAATAGTGTGGACTTGTTTTTTTCCCTGCATTGATCAGAACAGGTAGAAAACTCCACTGCAAACTATGCATAGTAAGAAGTGGAGGACCATAACATTCTCATTCTAATTCTGCCTTATTGCAAAATTTGGCAGCTGCGATGTCTTCCTCAAACCTTCTCATCTCACTGACACTTCACCAAACTGTTGCTTGGAAATCCAGTATGATATACACCTCAAACGAAGACGGATTTTTTTTTTTTTAAACAAACATTTTTTGTCTTATACAGTATTTTCTGAAGAAGGCTGTCTTTCTCCTGGCACATGTCTCTAATTAAAATCCATGCACTACTGTGACAGGCTGACCCAGATTTTTCTGTAGGGAGAATTTAGAAGTTAATCCCTGAAAATCTAATCAAATAAGCCACTGAAAGGGGAAACAATAATATTTACAAGCAGTTCATCATTTAGTGGCTTGTTTAGCACAACGATCTTGAAGAACATTTGGAGAAAAAGAACAGCATGGCAGACCAATTTTTGCTCTTGAGCTAGTTCAATATTTTATATATAATAAATACTTTGATAGACATTAGGAAACTTAAACATTAATAAAACATTCATAACATCTTGGCAGTGTTTATTCATATCTCCTCCAAAGATGAAGGATGTCAACGTAAGTTTTAATGTTAGTAAAATGGCAATGTCCTTGAAAACAATAGCAAAACTATATATGTTTACATGCAATTACTTTCTATTCTAGTTCCTGAATGACCAGCTGTCAAGATATCTCTCTGCATTAGGTAAGCTGATAATGTTTAATATTTTAAGTTTTGAATTTTTTAACCTCTTTGATTATTTAACATAAAGAATCATTAACCTAAAGTTTATACTCCCAATATATTCTACTCCCTTAGCCTCAAAGTTTTTCAATAAACACAATGTAAAAAGATGGTAACATTTTTCCATCTATCATTCCTAAAAAGTGGAAAGTTTTTGCATTCAGTTCCACTGCTTAGCTTCCTCGCTGTTAGCTCTCAGTGTTAAATCAGTGTCTAAATCCCTAACCACATGCCTTTCTCTCCATTGCTTTTGCTAAGTAGCATTTGCATTTAATTAAGTATGTCCTAATTAGTTGATGGTTAATATTTGTGAAGTTGTTTTCTTCTAAGAAGCCTAAGTAGAAAGGGCACTGTTTTCAATGAAGACAAATACTCCACTGTTTCTCACATCTGTTGGTTATGCAAAAATATAAGAATGTTGATCTAATAGTTTAATGAAATGAAAACATTGTTGGCAGTTTGTGTGTAAAAATTTACTCTGGTTTTGATGTAGAATTTTAAGTAATACCACACAGTCTATTCCTTATTAAAAAGAAACAATAAACATGACATTTTGGTCCCTTATTCAAAAAACATGATGAATCTCATAAACAGGGACGCATTTTTTAAATAAGAGACATGATAAGACAAGTAGATAAATCTTCACATTATTTACATGTTCACTATGATTACATATACAAACCAATGCAATATATTAAAGGTCACCGATCACTTCTCTCCTTGCCCTTTACTAATACTAGAAGATATGTACACTTTTTTAAAAAAAGGAAATACTAAATTATAAAATATGTGTTCAGCTTTTTTTAAGCAAACATTTGATATGAAAAATTACTGTTGATGGCAGGAAGCAAAGCTATCACAAAGAAAATATAGCTGGAGCTCAGAAACCCACCATACTCATTTCTGCCTAATTCAAAAACAATGGCATGTCAAAGCACATAAGAGAAAATGATGATCTTTTTGAGATTTTCTATTCCTTAAAGAGCTGAAACACATCATTTTATGACCAGTAACTTCCTGTTAAAGATTCTGTGCAATTTTCTTCATGTATTCAACTTTTGAGAGGAGAAGTTTTTCAGGGAAAGAACTCTCAAATTCATGTGGAAATCTAATTCCAACCAGAGTAACTGAAAGCTCCTACTTCTTTTCTGCACCAGTGAATGCTACTATTACCACCTCAGCTCCAGCTGGAAAGACAGTGCCTGCTACCCTTCCCCATAACTCAGTATATTAGCAGCTGTAGCAAGAACGCAGAAACAGGTAACGCACTTCAGAGAGTGCATCTGAAAGCTAAAAGATTTGGAAGACATTATGCTACACAGATAAGAGAGTTCAGGTTCTAAAATGTCTTTTCCTGTTAAGACCACCCAACATTTCAATAACCAAATTTTCAAGGAAATGAGTCACTGCTAGGAAATCCGGTGAAGAATCAATTCATCATTCTTTAAAGCATCAGGTAAGGCTTTGCACCATATATGTAATAGTTACAGGAACAATGAGGCCCCAAACAACACTCCTCAGTTTGACAGATGAAATAGTGAAAACAATAAAAGAACAACTCTGAAGAAAAAATGAAGAAAGTATTTTAAAAATTTATATTTTGTTATAAAATCATTTCAGATGGGCAGAGTAAGTTCTTTGGATTTAACTGGTTAAAAATAATAAACTCAAATCTTCAGATACAATATTAATGCTTTCAGTAATCCCATTTTCATGTCTGATAATAGAAGAACATATGTACCACCATTTATATTAGAGTCATTTATCAGGATTATATTCAAGTAGATACTGTCTAAATTTGACAGAGAAGAATAAAAACAGGGAAAGAAATAGTATTTCTTTATCCAAATACTATTTTTTAGATATAAGATGCAGTGCCATCTGTCACATATGTAGTAAGAGTAGATTAAACAACAACATGAAAAAATAATATTCCATAACTATGTTAACTCTGAAATATATTTTAAAATACAGTAACCTAGGGTATTTGATTGTGGGGAAAAATTCTTTCTTTCTTTCTATTAAAGTGTTAATTTATTATTTATCCTTGAATTCTTTCCCACAGGAGAATGAAAATGAACAAAGGAGAAATTTTCTGAGGATAATGAAAGTGAGACAAAGAGGAGAAACTTCTCTGCTCTCTTTTTCATCATAACAAGGAGAACATTTTCTGCTATCCATGCTCAGACTTGAGTCTTGAGCTTTCCAATACACTCTGTAATTATATACATAATTATATAAGTGGTAGCAGTGGTGGCAGCAATGACGGCAGCAGCATTATCAGTTCTCTAAACCATACAGCAATTGCTTGGCCAGCTGCGAAGCACCTGATAAAAAATAGTTCATTTTTATAAACAAGATTGGTTACTCCACCATATACACACCCAGGCACACCAAGGATATCTTACAGCACTGACTGCGACTTACAAAGTACCATGGCCATTTAAACTCTGACACCATAAGTCACCAAGAAATGACTTTCATATACAGTGCATAATTTGCTTATGTATATAGTCAGACTAATAGAAAACTCCTCTTATTATTACAGATAACACCTTCTTTGAAATTTTCACTAGCTCTGATACCACTGAATAGCCACCAACATAAAAGAGGCAATATCTGAACTGTCCTATTATAGTGAGCATCACTGAAAAGGATTGATCTAAATAGGAATACTGAATAATTAATCCAAATTAATTAAAATGTGACTTTAAAGCAGGTTAGTGAAAATGTATTTTGTATGGGCATCCTTATTCAGAATGAAAGAGAAAATTCTTAACAAATAGAATTAAGGGCACGTTAATCCTGAATAAGAGGATTCACATGCACACTTACTGTAGTTTAACTTATTTTTGTAGTTAATTCAGATCAAATGTCTCCAAGTAGGAAAGGCACAATAAACAAAAAACTGAAACATGATAAGCCTTTAGCAGAAGATCACCTGGACTTTATATACTTTATAACTTTATGCTGCAGCACATTTGTACCATAGGAATATTAGTCAAGCATTTCTATAAAGTACACAGTGGAACACCTGCACTCTTCCTGACAAACAAGAGTAAGATTTCCCTACTGCTTGACACGTAGTTGAAGCATTTTCATGGCTCATTTGTTAACGCAGTCTTACTGAGACCGAGAAGGAACAGAAAACACAAACATATTGATCAGAACCAAGCACAGTTGCCTTCTAGCATCAAATAAGCCAATCAAATGTCATCTTGGTATGAAAGAAAAAGTAAGTTTGAGGACAAGCTATGGTCCCACTGAGAATAAAATCAATATTAGTCATGGGACTGAGTGAGATCAATATGTCAGACCAATAGGCCACATTTTAAGCCGAATAGGGAGAGGAAAAGTGCTGACAGATCTATAAAAAACCAGGAAGGCATAGTGCAACTCTGAAAGATAAGATCACTTGAAAATTCACAGTGTTTTTCTAAGGACACTTGGCAAAAACACCAGCTCACTTGCAAAAGATGTATCTGATCCCATTGTCAATTAGATAGTCCCATAACATTTCCCCAGGCAAATCACAATTTATATAGTAAGATATAAAAGTATGACTTAAAAAGATAAAAAAGCCTTTCTCCACATGTGGAAAATGTTACAGAAATTCTGTTGTGTTTAATGGTGAAAAACATGGTTTTGACAAAGTTTAGATTCTTTATTCTTAGCATGATTTTGATCACTGAACCTTTGACAACAAAATTAAATGGAGAACAAGTCCAGGGAAACACAACAGAACCTCAATGATTTCAAATCAGGTAGAAACGAATTAAATCGGATGAGCTGATCTGAACTAGATTAACATTCAGGGATCTGATTCAGGAATAGAAGCATAGAAGGGGAATAATAGGCAAGACCACAAAAACAGCAGCATGGAAACAATGTGATAGCTCCCCTAATGTCAGCTGAATGGCAGTGCTTGCCGCAGCCAATCTCCTCCACAATTCCCTATGCTGAGATCCTAATCTGCATGTTTTAAATAACTACCTTAAATGGCCTGATTCTGAAGAAATACTGAATAGCTGTAACTTTCACGAACTTTTCAAGTCCTTCATAATAGGAATTTCAGAGGATAACTTTGTGAACTTTTGAGCTTAAATTCATAAAGTTACATCATGAATTGATTCATAAGTGCTCCCCTACAGCATTTTCACCAAGCATTTTCCTAGAGTCTGGCCATTAACATTTTAACATTATTCCAATCTCTAATGCAAGAGCATGACTCTGAATGAGCATGACTCAGAGCATGAGCTGAAAAGCCTGACTAAAGGCATGCGACTGATAGAATATTAGATGAACTTTTCAGTTTGCCAGTTATCTAATTTCACTATTGTAATGATAAGAATTTGCATTAAGAAAATATCTGTGATACTTCTTGCCACATCAATACACGTGTGACCTACAAAAAGTCATAAAAGAGGGGAAAAACAATATTTTTTACAGTTAAAGATGTTACGAATATTTTCTTTTCATTATTCATCCAGCTAGTGAAGTGTTGTCACTCTATATGCAATATGACAGCTCAATTCATTCACAGGTAAAACACAAAGTGAGAGGCATAAAGGAGATTACTGACTCTGCCATCTTTACACTTTTCTGAGAAATAGTTTTGTAATTGACTTCATGAATGCTTCTGTCCATGTCCCACTACTGGCCAAGAAATGAAGTTCTTAGAGACCACCTTTTTATCCATCATCCAATGAGTACCTTCTCAGCATTAGAAGTGGGAGGCACAGCGTGCCCTTAGGGTGTTCAAACTGTGAATTAATCTCATCTTTTGAAAATATTTTCATAATTGACTCTTTAGAAGACTAAAACGAAGCCTCACGTTTGACTCACTCTTTTGCCCAGTCTCTCAGTATCTGGATTCAGAGAGAGAGAACGCAGGAAAGCAACTGGAGGTGAACACTACATCTTATCAACCTATGCTAAACGGAGGAGGCATGCTAACTTTGTCACGCCACAAAAACAAAAGTGACAGGAGTACATCTGAGAATACAGCAATGTTAAAACCTTTTGGCTTTGGCATTAAGTTATACAAGCACAGAAATCGCTGCAGATTTGGATCTATCCAGAGAAATCAGCTACCGCTGAAGGCAAGCTAGGCCCCCATCCCCTGAAAGAATGAAATTGTTGGTTTTCTAGAAGCCTTCCACAAGATTTAGGAAGTTTCTAGCTAGTAACCTTTTTCAAAATTATGTCAGCCAACCAAATAGCAAGAACTGGCAGAAATAAAGTTGCCTGTGTATAAAGCATTTTTTTAATTGCATAATCACATGCTACTTCTTTTTCCACCAGGTTGTTTTCTCCTTCATTTCAAAGACTAGAAACTCCTTAATGAGTAGCTGCTTGGTATTTTTAATTCTATTCTCTTTATTAAAGGCACAATCCTATGTTTTATTTACCATACATTAACTTAAAGGTGTTATTAGAACAGCATTAGTAATTTTTCTAAGATCTTTTTGTGATGGCTATCACACAGTCACTAATAAATTTCAAAACACTCAAGATGTGACAGGTCAGTAACATTTATATTTTGCTGATATTGAATAGCAGCATAGCAAAATTAGATTCTGAAAAATGAGACAACTAGCCATGTAAAATGACAAAGCATTCATTACTACAAAATGCCCACTTAATCCCCAAAGAAGGAGATCATTTCACAAATAAGTAACAGGCTGGGTGGGAGAAAATGCCATTTCAGCACAATTAAATAATTAAAGACTTTATCTGATACATTTACATAAGGCCCAGACAGACAACTTCAATTTCCTTGAATTTAAGGGATCAGCTTTGTAACCTAATAAATGATATTTTGACATAGTATTTCTTTCCAATTTTACAGTTTAGGAAAGGAGCCAAATGAAAACCAGTAATTCTTCCATGGGTATTAAACTGACCCTGGACATCATTGACATGAGCTCAGCCCACTGATCTCATGGGACAACAGCAGCAGCAGATTATAGCGCGCTCTGTGTTCCCGCTCCATAAGGGATGAATTTCTCTCTCTCCTCTTTTCAGGCTTCTTATCCAGCCTCATTTTCTCTGGACACTAATCCCAGTCTGTCACCTCACTGTCCCTTTCACCCAGCTGTGCCAAGTCCTCTCCAGCTGCTTATGAAATCTTTCCTCAGGCCAAAAGTCACTTAGTCTGAATCTCTTCCAAAATTAGTTCCTAATCTGAGTTATATCCAGACTTTATAACTTTCCTTTAGTTCTTCACTTGCTCTCAATAAACTGCCTGGGAGCAAACCAGGGTCTAGTCCTACCTTTCCCCCACTCCTCATCTCATTGCTTGGCCTCTTCCTGTTTCTCTTGCTTTCCATTCCCCTTTTCACCAAATCTTGAGCACAAATCTATTCCTCTCTCTCTGCAGTGGGTTTGTACATATCCATAATTGAAATCCTAATGAAAGCAACCCCCACCCCCAAAAAATGTATGGACCACTGTGGACACTGGAGAGGCTGGGACCCTCAGTTGTCTGCTCTGATTTGGAAAAGCCATTGCAGCTTACTATGTTTCAAAGCCTCTGTGCTCAAAATATCTCAGTTTGAAGTCTTCTTAAGTACTGGATGTGGATGGTGCTTAAGCAGCACATAGGAGTTGCAAATGACACGAATTATCTTAAGTTGCAACTGCAACAGTCATCATGTGAAATCAGATAGTTCTTGAAGGATAAACAGTGGTTTTACATTAATCAGTACTCAACAAAAATTATGATCCTAAAGAAAGGTCAGACAATGAGCAGCTTAAGGATCGAAGACTGAAAATAAAATTCATATTCTTTATTCCAGATTGACATGACTGGCTAATGAGGATGTTTTAGTTATCACCATAATTTATCAACATACTAGTTTCACAGCTTCAAAATTTGACAACATTTATTAAGAAAATTTAGTATTAATATTCAGGATGCCAGAAAAATATAAATATGCCTGTGCAATCTTTTTCTCTCAGATGTAAAATGATTCCCATGAAATCTAAAGAGAAGATACTGTTTTAGAACATTTTATCATAAAGAATACAGATTGTGCAATATCTTCCAAGAAAGAGGTATTTAACTTATAAATACATAATACTAAAAGGATCCTTTCTAAGTATGTTTTTTAAAAATATTCAAAGTACTTTCTGAGTCTGTTCTAGTTATATCATTAATGATTTGCAAAAAAAAAAAAAAAAAAAAAAAAGGAATGAAAAAATGAAAAGGGAATTATCAAATGACACTTCTACCTAAAAACAATGTTCAATGCTGCATCTATACAATCATTCTTATAATTTATTCATAAATCAAGAATGTCATTTTTTCTTTTTTCAAAGAAGCATGATTTAATGCAACAACAGTAAGCTTGTAAAGCATTAAACTGACCTTCCTAAAAAAATAAGTATTTTAAAAAGTATACACAGTTGTCACTTTTTAGCATTCTTATTATGACAGAGCTTGAAGCCTAATCAAGATTGGACTCCTGCTCTGCAGACTGCTCAAATACAGACAAATCAAAACTTATGCATAAAAACACCTCCCTGACTAATTTACTACCTGCTATAAAAAGTAGTTCTTGCAACATCATGTGCTTGCAGCTGGTTGTGCTGTCAAACACAAATGCAAGTTATTAAGAGTATGTATCACATGAAACTTGTAATTAAATCCTCTGTGTTATATTCTGGGAATATTCTTGCTTTTCATCATGGACAACTTCTACACCTAGAAGTCCAACAAATTTCAAGTACACAAATCTAGCTTCCTTGCAATGTAATAGTATATTTTACAAGTAAACTTGACAAAAAAATAACAATGTCATCGCTAATGACTAGACAAGCAAATTATTATTTATAACAAGATAAAGTTTGAGTTGGCCCATGTATTTTAAACTCAACTATACTTATTATTAACATTAATATGTCTACAGGCATTGTATATAAACAAGTACAATGTAGTCTTCGGAAAGGTACGATAAACTGGAAATCAGGATCTATTGCACTGTGATCAGTGATAATAGGTTATTGCACTACACAAAAGAAACTCTTCTTTTGTTATGCTTACTCCTTTAACTGAAGTCAATGCATCACTCTTCCAGGCCAATTATTATTTCCAGGCCAAAAGATATTGAGAGAGGAAGGGATGTATTTCAGTCAACTTTTATAATGAAATCACATCATGTTATACAAGTATTAAAAACATCCTTTCTGATATGGAATTTAATGGGGATATGTCTACTTTCTTAATGTCAAGATGAGAGACAAAAAGGAATTGGTATGACATAAAATGCGCCTTTTCATCAACAAAAGAATTACCAAGTATCAAGCTTCCTGATTACGGAACTGCAATGGGATACATTCAGTGGCACGGTATACTGTTTTTCTTCAATCACCTCAAAATTAAATAAAGCAAATAATCTTGTTAAACAGAACTCCCTTAAAAACTCCATGTTCTGAAACACAATGGCCAGAGGGTACTGATTTTAAGATGCTTTAAACAGACTGTATTTTACCCTTCATGTTTTCAGTAGCAAATTCTTATGTAAAACAAACATCCAATAAAAATATTCAATTGTTTTATGTAGGCAGATAGATCAAAGGAAAGGACTGGGTTATACATTTCATATTCTAGGTACTCTACTGTGAAGAACAAAGTATGCTTCCACAATATCTTACCATTTATTTTAAATGCTTCAAATGGTCAGCCAAAAAGCTGTCAAGCAGCAAAGAACAGTTACAATCAATTCCGTAATGACATTAGCTAGGAAATTAACATTGGGAAACGATGACTAATGCACATCCAGCCAAGTTCCTGTAAGTATAAGGCAATATGTGATGAAAAAAAAATATCATTAGCTACTACATTTTTCTACTAATTGACTATTGAGTGTTGGCCAGACTTTGATCTGAGTTTTCTTGCAGGATTCCCAGTAATTCAGTGTACTTCAAGTTTGAATTGGCTCTTCTATTCTTTTAAAAGAACTAAGTCATAAATTGACATAAAGTGGGCATTAGCTTTCTAAACAATCTCCAAAAATCTAACCAGACTGATGATTTCTTTGTTCAACGCACATATCCATCTAATGGAAAGTGCAGAAGCAGCAGAATATTTATACCTGGACACACACAAAAAGTTTCCAGTTTTTCTCACTGACTTCCATTAACAAACTGAATGAAGACCAACAGCTACCTGTGAATCATTTAGCATATATATGATTCAAACCCTAAATGTACAGAAAGTGACAATTCTTAAATCAGTCAAAACATTTTATACAACAAGCTGCACTAGCAGATCTTCAGTTTCTTTCCTAAAGTTCATTATATAGTTTCAATTAGATGCTAACTATAAAAAGCAACAAGCTAAACCTTAATAAACAAAATACAGATATTAATCAGGAAGCTATTGAAGAAAATTTAAAATACATTTTAAAAATATACATTTTCATATTAAATACAGTAAAAGGAAGAAAACTAATATTTCAGAAATAATTCTAAGTCTAGAGAAAAATAATAAAGAGATTAAATTCTATAGGACTGTCATATAGCTAAAAGGATGATGGCTTCTAGCCAGTCATGTTAGCTGAGAATAAACATATACAATTTTGGACGATACAGTGTTTGAGATACCTATAAAGTATATAAATGAATCAATTTGAAATATATATGTGTATATATGAATGGAACAGAGTAGTTCATCTTTTTTTTTTTTTTTTTTTTTTTTTTTTTTTTTTTTTTTTAATCAATAACTAAAATCATTGTTTTTCCCCTCAGCATTGCGAATAGGGTACCATCAATTTTTGTTACTAATGTTGCTGGTGGTTTGACCATACTTCTGTCACCCTCATACATTCCAGATGCCAGACCAGAGCTCGTGGCACTCAGCCACACAAATAGCTCTGCCTCGACCACTTCAGGAACAATTTTGCTACTTCAAAGAGTTGCAGAAATTTGCATATATACGAAGAGCCTTGCTGTTGCCATGGCTCCCTCCTCCAAGACCAGTCATCTCTAAGGGCTAAGTGAAACTGCAGAACGGTAGTAAGTCCTTCTCTTTCCCCTGTGGAGTTGACTGTAACCCAACAATTAGTGACCTTGAATAAGGTCCAGAGAAAATTTATCCTTCAAAAGTGAGACCTATTTTATCCAGAGTAACACATGCAGTGTTTCTAATGGAGCCCATTATATCATAAAGGCCATGAATCAGTATATTATTTTCACATTCCTACAAAATGAGCAATGAATTTCAGGCTACTATCTGAAGATCAGAAGAATGCTACTGAGACCATGGTCACTTCTGCTACCTGTGCTACAAAACTCAGCATAAAAGTGAAAACCTAAAAATATATAATGAATGAGCTATCTTTTTGTAGTCATTTCAGCAGTGGTTAAGCTTCAGATTTTAAGGTCTTCCAACTGATTTTGCCCTATTTATGTATTAGTAGCACTAATGTATCTGTTACAGAATGGGGAAGTGTGGAATAGTCTTCTGACAGACTATTATGGTGAAACTACTACAGACTAGGTCTTTAAATAACACAGAAATATTTTTGAAACAGTACTCTTCACACAGTGCCTTAACTACAAAGCAATAAAGATCAAATTCATCTCCTATAAAATTGCTCATCAAAACTGCATTAAATAGCTTAGTATTAAATATAAATATCTATGTGTGTACATATATGTGTATCACATATATATATATATATAAAGTAGCTGAAGTTATGTCAGTTTTAAATCTAACATCATATGCTATAAGAATTCTGATAAACCTGTGTCCAAATTTTGGAGATTCCACAACTGAAAAGAGGATTTTCACCCAGATAAATTTATTTGTAAAATTCCCTGGAAGACAGACTAGGAATAAATATTCTGACAAGGTTCTTGCCACAGTAGAATGCTGAAGTTCCATTTATGTAATAAAATACATCAAAGTTCATTATAGTCTCCACAATGACAACCTAGGATACTAACTGTCATATTTTTTCAGCCTGAATGAAAATTCTGATTACCGCAATCCACTGTGGAAAGCGAATGACAATCATAGGCCTCTAGCAACAACACAGGAGAATAATCTATTGTTTGGTATTATACCAAAGGCTGTAATGTCTCTTATCTTTAAAACAAACTGAACAGAGAAGCTCATTCCAATTACACACAACAACCTCACAAACATTGCTATTTAATTCTAATTGTAAAGTAAGAGACCTCAGGTTGAGACATGCTATACCAACTAGTTACGCTTCAAACATACATATAATGATGCTATAACCAACAGAAACAGAAGATACTCATCAGTGTGGGGTTCATCTTATGTTAAAGCACTTACAGTACAATGCTTATTCTGAAAATTAAAACAATAGCCTTCTCACTTTATAACACAGAAGCCTAAAGGAAAATACATTTTTGTTTTAATGTACTTAAGTCTCTTTGCTTCAACTTTTCCTATGCAGACATGGATTTATGATTTAGTAATTAATTCACATGAAATCATGAAAAAAATCCTGAAGTGAAGAGAGTACTTTTAAGCAGTTTGGGTAACAAAGCAAACTCCAGTGATAATTAATACTTATCCACATGTTGTTTCCTTTCACAGCCATAGCTACCTACAAAACTGCACAAAATTCACTGTGGTGTGCCATTTAGATCAAACCTGTAGCAACATATCATTATCATATGAAACATATAACCTTTAACCGACAGTCAAAACACTCTTCTCCAAGAAGTGCTCAAAGAATGTCGACTAACACCTGATTTCATATGATGATTCATTTAAACCATCATCTTGTGGCAATGTAAAAGGAGCGTTCTCCAAGCTTTATTTCACACCAGATTACCCTTCTTGTAGCAATGGATGCAAAACCCACCAAATTGCAAGACATTGCTCCACTTGATTTTGTAGACCAGAATTTGGACACTTGCCAGTAGAATGTTTTGTGAAATGGGATATGTATGTGCTAGGGTAGGAGGAGGATGGAGGACTAGATGGGAGATACCTGGGAAGAGAGGATGTTTTGTGCTTAGAGGCACAGTTGAGAGTTGACTATAGGATTTTCAGTGGTTGCTTGCTGTGGGAGGCAAAATAAGGAGATGTTTGAGCAGAGTTAGCTTGGAGAAGTAGAGATAACTGAGGTCAGCAGTTCCTTACTCTGTCTGCTGCTACTGTATCATGCTAAACTTTCTCAGGAGAAACCTAAGCAAGAGTAAATTGCTATTACTGGTGAAGATCACAGTCTTTATTATCCCTTTACTAAGAGAAAGAAAATGTCACAAGGAAGAACAGGAAGCAATCCACTAACTATTCTCCATTACTCTATCACAAGATATCAAACACATATCTTTATGGGTGACTGGGTCTTTGGAACAAAAATGATAACTGCAATTTGTTTTCTCTTCCCATTGATATTATGTCTACAACTATTTAGTCATAAAGACTAACATGACAGGCACGTGGCAGAAGCTCCTTCCCACTCCTAGGACAGACTGCTGACCTACGCACATTTATAGCAACGCATACTGCCAAACAATTGAAAAGGTCTCAGATAAGAATTAATTAAAGGATTAACATTGAGAGGAAAAAAAAGTTTATGACAAATCTTCCAAGACAAATCCAACCAAAGACAAAGCCCATGCTGTGCAGACAGCAAATCCTGTAATTTGAAGTAGAAGAAGAGAGAACTATCATATCCATTACAATAAATTAATAAATTATAGTTTGGCTACAACAAATTATAGTTACAATAAATTATAGTCAATATAAATGTCTATATTACTATGCATTAAGAAATTAGATATGTAAGAAACCACCACCCCACAAAACCACAGGTAAATTAAACTACCCAAAATCTAATAAAATCAAAAAGTAGTTTTTTTTTTTTTTTAACAGATTCTGTTTGGCACTAAAAAAATAGAATTATTTGGGAAACATTTTCACTTCTGAGGAAAAGGCCATTTTTCTTCTGAAAACGTACACAAGAAAAGATCTCAAGTAGTTTTAGTATTATTGCCAAGAAAGGATTACACTGTGTGAATGGATATTTGCAGTGCAAGGGACATAAAATGTAATACATTCAATATGGTCATTCTAGACTAATCTCTTTCTGAGCTGTAAAAACTATTACCAATTCTCCCAGGCATCTGCAGAAAAATAAAGCTTACATTCTAACTCTGAGGTTTTCAATGTAAACCCCAAAACTCAATTATCACTCAAATTCTTGAGCATGACAGCTCAAGCTTTAAAGTCTCTAAAATCAAATCTTATCCCTTCTGAGCAATACAATTACAATATATTTTAAGCAGCTGTTAAACATGTACCAGAGGTGTCCCCTTATTTAATCCTGCATGGGGAGTTAAGAGGTCTCTTACCATAACTACGTGACACTGTAGTCAACACAATTATTTTAATTTATATGTTGCTCTGAATAGACTATAATATTGCCAATGAATAAGGAATATTCTCCCAACAACAATTCACAAGTCTCATGTAGATTAAAGTATTTTGTAGGCAGCTTTCAAAATTGGCTTTTATGGCAATGTTATGCAAAATGTCTTTTTTTTTTTTTCACCCATAAAACGTGACTGAATAATGCTGATGTTCTTCCTGACCTCTTGAAGAAGCAAGAAGGTCTGGATTGTCAAACCAACTTTGTAACATGCATCAGACTATGTTTTTTTAATAAAGACATGATTATTTTTCTTCCAGCTATACTTAACTGCAGTGTGTCTTACTTTACTCACACTTTTTTTTTTTTTTTTTTTTTTTTTTTTGGACTCAGTGGATCAGGTTTGTTAGTAGGATTACATCAGGAAATTCAGTCAAGCCATTGCAGGCATGAGTCTGACCTACTGAAAAAGAAATAGCTGTTTTCTATTTACTCTTCTCAAAATCTTTTCCGGATCCTTTGTAAATCTACGGGATGCAGGGCAAACAGTGAGTGTGATACTACTCTGCCACACCTAACTGACACCAGCAGAGAGCTATTGCTATTCCAGAAGGCTTTATCTTAAGGACCGAGAAAGCTGAAAACAACAAAATTTTCACCTTTTCAGACTGGCACAGTCTATGAGGAAGGTGGAAAAAAGCATCTTACCGTCGCTGTTGACACAGACGACGACAGGCACTTGGGTCCCGGGCCCGCAGGGCTTCTCGTTGTCGGGAAGGCACTCCTCCAGCCCCACGAGTCTCCACTCGTAGCAGGAGGGCTCTTCGCAGGGGATGGCTTCCAGCAGGTGAGGGCAGTTGCCGGTTCCTCCGGTTGGCTCATTCGTGATGCGCCGTTTCCTTAGTTTAAAACCTGAAGCGTCCGTGAAAACGTAAAGAGCTGAGCGAGCCGGTTATAAAATGCAAAGTGAAATGATGTTTATCTATCTACACCTGCGTGAACAGCTCTGTTTCTGATGAGTCAAAAACACCACAAGCGCTCAAAGCAACACTGCCTTTTAATCTAATTAGCTAGAAGAACTCATTAACCAAGGGAAAAAGGTAAAACTTAAATGAAGGCTTTAGAAGTATTGAGTTATAAACTCCTGTCCTAGTCACATACCCTCCGTGGAAGTCAGTACTCATTTTTGTACTTCACTCTCGCTGCATCCATCTCATCTAACAAATCATTGCCTAGATTTCTGGGTTGCCATTTCTCAAATGCAATTTCTCAGATTACTGAGAAATTATAAACCAAAATATAAAAACTTCAAGAAGAAAACATGGGCAGCTGAGAGAAGAAAATACAATAAAACCTGAAAATCTGGAAGCAGTGAAGACTGAAACAAAGGCAAAACTGGTTTATCAAAATCAGAAAGAGGAAATCAGGTAGACAGAAAAGTAATAGGCCAGGTACAAAAACAAAGAATAAAAAGGCCGAAAAGTGAACAAAATCTTAGAGAATAGAAAGGTAGAGCACTTTTTTATTCTTTAATGCCAAAGAAAAGAAATATGCATGAAGAAGAGAAGAAAAGGGCATGAAAGAAGAATGAGAAAAGGCTGCCATTTGTGGCACTGGTTTTTGTTTCAATGCAGTATTCACAACAACAGAGATTTCAAAGCAGCATGGGCAACAAAGCATTTTGTAAAGTCTTCTGGAAAAAAACAAAAGGCAAGAGAAACTGTCCAAAAGCAACCACTGTATTCACACAGTTCACAAGGCAAAAACTTCGCTTCTTTCAGCTTCCTCTCAAGCACTTTTGCCTTATCCAAAATTCCAGTTAGCCTATGAAACATCAGCATGGGAGGAAGAGACAGAAAGAAGCATATTTTAAAAAACTTCTGTCTGGAGTCATAACAACACTATATCTTTCTGCTAAATTAGGAATGTGAAAATAAGCAGAAGATCCAGGCACCTCCTGTAAGAACTTATTTGGGATCCTTCCATTATAACCTATTAATGCAATATTCTGTCTGATGACATTTATATGCAGACTAATCCTTATGAGGCTATCAGGTATTTCCCCTCATCAGTTTGGCTTTTACAATCAAAGGAACATCTTTGTCCAGCAGCTCCCCGGCTACAGGGAACCTGCGTGTACCTTCATCATGCTTCCTCTCCCTCACTCTCCCTCAGTTCTGCTCCAACACTGAAACTTTATTAGAATCAATTAGAACCATTAAAATTAAAGCAGAACTTTCCCTGCTTACGTCTGCAGCATTAGAAGACTCACACAAAGTACATCCTCAAACATTTCCATTAGGCGGGTGTCCAAATCGATCTCACAAACACAAATTACCCCTGAAAACATAGCAAATCTTTCAGTGATAGCAACAGAAATAACAAGTTATCAGATCACTGTACTTAGAGGAGACTTGATCAAGGTTGGGTCACATTATTGTGACAGTATCATAAAGCTTCTAGTATTGCTGCACAGACTGAAGTGTAGCTAGTAGCATACCAGGAAAAAAAGGGCTAAACTAACATATTAATTAACAGTCGGTCCTTGAAGTGGACATATGTGGCTGCTCTTTCTTATGAGCATTTTCAGTCAAGAAACCAAGTCTGGATTCACAACTAGTGTCAGAGAACCACATTGCAGCAATGACTAGGCCAGTTTTTCTCATTTGAGGCCAGAAACTTGCAGACTTCTTACATGTGGTCCTTGTCACTTTATTCTTGACTTGCCACTTTGATGTCAGATTGTTACAATCTGTTCTGCGCAGTAATACACCGTAAAACATGTGAAAATTGAAACTAGCACATGTCATCAGTAAAACCGTGTAGCTTATCAACAATGAATGATTCCAGTTTTATGCTCTACTAGTGAATTCTTAAAACTATCATTGAACTGTAAGTGTTTGAGTGACTTGGATACTATCCAGCTCAGAGGCTGCTTCTGTTCTCCTTCTGAAACAGGTCAGAACCATGATCTGAAGATGTATGCAAATTGGATCTCTTGTAGTTTGAAAGGAAGGTTTAAAATTGGAATTAACTTGTAATTGCCTAAATTGACCTTGATGGCTCAGTAAACAGTTTATGCTTTGCTAGCTTTGATGAAGCAGTAATGAACAACATAGTATTTATCTGAATACTCTCATGGTGCTCACAGGCACTGGATATACCCTTCTTGGTAGAAGCATTAGTACGCTAGGTGCCTAGTGACATAGGAATATTAAATAACCACCGTTAGAAAGCATCTCTAAATTTTAACCTACCCTTCTTGGCCTGTGGGTCCTCACAGCTTTCATACGTACACGGCCCCCAGGCTGACCATGCCGAGGTTTCACACTCTATGGGGCAGGGGATGTGGCACAGCTGGCTGGTGCTGGGCAGAGGTCCTGTGCACAGCTTGCGGTCCACGGGCCGAGAAGCTGCAGAGACAGGGACAACACATTTCTCAGGTTTGCATAACCTCTGCTCTAAGTAGACACAATCATTTAGAAAGGCTGCTATCTCATCATTTTAATCTGAGGAAGTGAGGGGAAAATGTCTGTTCTGAAAAAATAAAACAGGTGTTAGTTAACTCTCCACACGAACAGAGCCAAATACAATTAGGTAGAATCAGGAAGACCGTAGATATTGCAGCACCCTCTAGGACCTAGTCCTTTCATTTAATGAATACAATATGTTACCACAAGTTGTTCACATTGCTCTCCACGTAAATCAGTGTCCTGTTGTCTTACTTATGTCTTCACTGAAGAAACTGAACAAAAAGCTGAATAAGTCATCTTGCTTCTATATAATACTTCCAAAAAAACCCCAAAGCCTCGCTAATTTTTAAAAGGTTATTTTTAATCTACAATATGATTAAAATTATGACAAAATTTTGATTTCCATATACTCTGAAGATTTTCAGTACACATTCAATAAGATTTGTGCAAAATCAGCTTCAGTTCAAAAAAAGTTTGTTTTACGAACATATCTATGAACAATATTTTAAAAATAATTTAAACCTTGTACAAGATAATTGATTTTTTATTAATGTATGTCAATAAATACTTCTGCAAATGCAGATTCTCTGTTCTGTAAGTATCATATAATACCCACAACAGACCAAAACAGACCCTGCTTCTTCTATGTCAAAGAAGAAGGAGAATTCGCTCTTGAATTTCCAGATTCCACAGCAATAAGGAAACCCTGTAAGATGTCAGATTAAAGGAAAGAACTCCAAAGCAAAATAGAGCATAGATTTTAATCCTCTTTCATAATATTAGTCTTTACAAGATATTAAACTAAGGAGGAAATAACTATTAGAACACATAGAGAAGTTGGCTATGTCCTTCCTATTTGGTTGAAAGAAGAAATATGCACTTCCTAACCTTAAAGCACTATTATCCCACTCCATCAAAACTTTTTCCCAACAAATTTACCTCATTCATTTTCTGTCACCATTAAAAATAATCTCTTGTGATGAAAGAGCTCACTGATTAAATACCTTCTGAAGAATTCTGAAGGAATTGCTACTCAAATGAAGTAAGGATGACAAAACATCCCTCTGAAAAAAAGAGACTAGTAACCATAGACAGAATGTTAAAGTAAACATCAGGCTGTTAAAGTACTGTTTCATTTGTATATATATGTGTGTTTTTCTCTCTATTCTTTTTAGTTATAGAAAAAGTATTTGATTCTAACTTTTTAAGAGAAGAGGGAATGAAAAATCATCACTCTATACATGCAAGTTTCAAATTTCCCTTCCTTTGGCACTTTTATACTGTTTTGTTCAGTGTAACGAAGATATGAAGATAACAGATAGTCATTAAATATTACTGCCTCCAGATCACCAATCTCTTAACACAAGACAACACAGGAAAAATTATTCCGATGTTTGCATAATGCTCTGTTAGAACTAAACTTTATGTCAGAATACTGAATTTTACAAGAAGTTTCACATGCAAACCTAATATGCACAAAAATCAACATAATACGCTTATCTTGTATAGAACATGAACATAAACAAACAGAATTTGCCTCTAATTGAATTTGCATTGAATAGTTGCTAATAAAAAAGAAAGACAATAAGTAATTGCTACCCACAGTTTGTAGTCTTTAGTTAATCAAAAAATTGCCCAAGTGACAAAATAGAAATTATGGGTCAATTACACATTCGAGCTGCAGTCTTGCTTCAGGGAATGAGGAAAGCACTCTCATGAACACCTCACTTGATCTCAAACACGCATGAGGATAAAGCACTAGATCCCACCAGATCATGGGATAGCAGCCAGGAAAAATAACAAAGGCCTTTTGTCAGGAAGCTTAAAATAGCATTTTTTTTTCTTTTATCATAGACATTTATATCTCAGCTAGAATTTTTAGAGAGTTTACCAACAGAGGATACCACTACACTACTGCACCAATTCATCTGCCTTCAAACTATACTGCTTATTGTCCAGAATTTCCAAAATATCAGGAACTGTGATAGTGTTTGTCTTTAAAAGAGGCTGGCTCAGATAAAAGGAAGGCTATTTCAACATTTTTGGAGATTTTTGTCCCATAGGAGTTCTAGATCTTGTCAGCAAATACTGTTAAATAAATGTTTCATTTATTGGAAACATCTGCCATTTCCACTATTCATTTAGAGGGTAAGGGAAACAAGAAGTGCTTTGGGAACAGTAAGTGGTATTAATAAATCTGTTCAAACGCCCAAAGGTTTTTGGAATGCTGTTTTGGAATGCTGTTTTGGGCACATCAGTAATGTACAAAGGGTGTGCTACCAGATCGATTACTTACTGCTTAAAAAAAAGAAAAAAAAAAAAAAAAAAGAAAAAGAAAAAGAAAAGAAACAGTAGGAGATAGGAGAGAAGAAAAGTTACTCAAACATGTTTTCACAAGTGAAGACTCAAGGTGTACCTCACTCTGAATCATTCAGAATTCTTTATTTGAAATGACAGTAAAACAGAATACTTAACATTGTCTGGATTTCTCATGAACTTCTCACTCCCATTACTTTAAATAGATTTTTTCCAGCTTCCCCAAAGCATTAAAGAGCTTAGTTTTCACTGTTCACTGTTTAGCAAAGAGGCTTTGAAAGAAGATGATGCTAGATGCAGAAATTTACAGTTTAAATCCTTGTTTTATCTCTGTCTTTGCATATTTTCTTGTGGTGACAATAAAGATTGTTTTTATTCCTTGGCAGTGATGCTGAATGCTGAGTAGGCTATGTGCAATACTACAATCTCTAGGCGGAATTTGACCAAGTTTTGGTCAAAGATGGAAAGAAAACTGATTACCTTTTGATCAATTCTTTCTCCTTCAGTCTACCTAAAGAGTTGGACTCAGTTTTGTAAGAATTCCAGGTTTGAGGTACTTGCATAAAAACCAAAATGAGATTCAGTTACCCTGTCTTCCTGCCATCCAACCAAATTTTAGCTGACTATATTTAAGCCCCTTCTAGAACATCTCCTCCTCTCTAAACTGGGATAAATTAAAAAAAAAGAAAAGAAAAAGAAAAGCCACACGATAAATTTTTTTGCTCTGAATCTACTAGTGGATTGCTGGAAAAGAGTGAACAATAATGTCCAGAATACAGCCAGAGACAAGCAGAGACAAGAGATTGGGCTCTCCAGCACTTGAACAGGTCTCTAACTAACATCATAAAATAAAGTTAAAACAAATTTTAAAAAGGAAAAACATAAAGAAGGATATTTATAACCCAAATGCCATTTTTAAAATAACTGAAAAAGACAAAATCCAGTTCTGGTCTTAAGCATTTGCTATATTTATTGAGGTCTCAACCTTCCCATTTTCCTCCAGGAACTACCAACAGAGTAGCACCTAGTAATGACCAGGCTGGTGTAAAGAGACCTTTGTTTGTGCCTGCACCAGCAAAAGCAGAGCCAGCTTCATTTTGCTCTTCCTGGCCATCACTTGCTCTAGTTTCACAGCAACCAATGGAGGGAGACTTCTCTGACTAAACAGTTCTCCCTCTAAAGAAGGAAAAAAAAAAGGAAAAAAACAAGCCCAAAACACATCATGATCAACAATGAAAGAGTACAGAATCACCTCCCATTTTCTATAACCATTCCCAGTGTCATCAAAAGACAGTAGGTAATCCAGGTTGCTCACCCATTGAGCAACCACCTAACTCTATGTGAGCAGGACCCTCGTGTTTAGGAGGACAATGAGTGTGTTTGCAGATGTGAATAAATTTATACGTATAAAGAAACCTTCCTGCCATGATCATTCTGCAACAAGAACTTCAAAAGTAATTACAAAAAGATTAGACAGTCCACCTCACAGGTTTACCATGAGAGAAAACTTAAGACTAAACCAGTTAGATAGATAGGTGAAAAGTGATTGAACTATTTACTTTCATCAGTTGCAAGTGAATGGAAGAATGAGAATGGCATCCAGCAATCTTGATTTTCAGCAGTCTAGTTACTAGACTTTTCCAACGCTCTCTCCTCTTACTCATGTTGAAATGTATAAATTCTGACATGACGGACAATACAAAGCAAAATGTTGTTAGGAATTCTGGCATAAGTAAGTATTTGAAGTTCAAATTCCTATCAGAGACATTACTTCATTTTTTAGAATCTGCAAAAAGGCCTGGAATTAGCAAATATGATGAATGCAATAGAGTAATTCCCAGAGCTTAGAACTGAGAGGAAAACCAGTCACTTGCTAAAATTGGTTAAAGAGTGATGAAAAGGAGCTGTTCTTAGATTGTAAGTGGTTAATGTACCCCGTCGGTTTATGTTCAGGCCTGTCACTTTTCAAATTGATCTTTGTTTCTTCCAGAATTTTTAATTTTATGAGAATAGTAAGCTATTTTAGAGCTATTACCCATACAGCCAGCATAGTTCCCCCAAAGGGGACATTGCCTCCTTTGCACACTTTTGAATAAAAGGCCAGGTCAACAGCCTTAATTTACCTACCTGTTATTTCAAAAGTGATCGATAGCAGAGGTGCAGCACTAGCCTTCGACTTGCTCTGTGACTGACTTTCTGAAATAACAGGGAAACGCCACCGTGAGTATATGAGAACGGAGGTCTTCAAAGCAGCCTTCCTGAGATAGCATTAACTATTAGGAACAGCAAGCCACACTGGAAAGAAGGCGTTTCCCACTGCGGGAACAGTAGATGTCCCACCCCTTTTGTCCCATCTTCAATCACTCCTGGTTTTAAATATCATAACATTTTTAAAGGCACTGATTTAATCGCTTCTACAAGAACACAGATGCGTTGTATCACTTCTCCCCTGCACTGAATCTGAGGTGGGAGGGGAGAGACAGCGAGAAAGAAGGAAAGGGTGAAGAAGCAGCCGTTTTTAAAATCTGCTCCCTAACATAGAAATATCCCCAGAGTTTTTTTAAACTAAAGCCCACTTCACCCCTAGTTTGAGCTCTTGAAAAAAACTGTTCTCATGTTTATGCATTCAAAGACTAGTTACATTTTAATCAGCTTTCCGGGGCCTACAGAGATTACCTCCTGATGGGCTCTGCGTATTCCTGTCACATTGTGATAAGGACAGATTTCACACCAGCCTAAGCCAGCAAGACTTCACAGGCTACCAAAATCCTAATCATCATTCTGAACAGTAAGCCGTCCCTGATTCTACTGTTACCTCTTTTTTAGCTGAGAATTTTTATTCCTTTACTCTAAGTCAGGGGCATCTAAAGTTTGTCCCACAGCAGAGACTCGCTAAGAGCCCTTGGGCTGAAGCTGATTTGCATTGAATGAAATGGCTTGAACACTTCTTCTGTAATAAATACAGATGTGGGGCCCATCGAGCATTCCAGTCACATCCAACTGATCCAAGCAGTCACAACAAAACGCGTGTTGGCATTGATATCCTCCACAAACTCTATCTCTACACTAACTTTGACAGTACTTTAATCCCTTCATTAGACTGCAGTTTGGTCAGTTCTGTTCTAAATGTTTTATCGCACGTGACTGATTTAAGAACGTCCCTTTTCTGGAGTATGTGACTGATTTTTTTTTTTTTTAATCATGAGTATTTGTATAATTCAGCTATAGAAGGCAATATATAACATTTAATGAGGTAAAGGCATTTAGCTTAATTCACTGCCCTTTCTAAATTTATAGTACTGTATTATTCTGCAGTAGTAGAAGTAACATAAAATACTCAATTTTTGTTCTTTAGTAATTTTATTTGCAAACTAATTTGAAGAATTTTTCATATAAACTATTCTTCTCTCTTTTCTTAAGAAGCTGTACGGTATGTACAAGCACTGTAATTACAGGGAAGTTCTTCAGGAAAAATCATTTCCATCTCCCAGTTTGAGAAACAAACCCTTGAAATCATGCTGACTTAAAGGACTCAAAATGATTTAAGATAAAACTTGACCAAATCTAGTAAAGAAAAAAATCAACACTCTGAGAATTATAAAAGTCATATTTTTTATATAGTTCTATATTGAGTTTACATGCCAGCATTTGCATATTCTGCTTGCATGTCAGACCTCAGAAGTACATCGGCCAGTTCAAGGACATGCAGAATATCTGCAGTAGATTAAGGAATGGAATTTGGGATTTCTGACCCACATTGCCATGATCTTTTTCAGTGAGGGACATCCTTCATGTAAGACAACATTTTTCAGTAAGAAAAGGTATTCATAGCTAGGAACCAATATTTACAGAATCAAGAATGAAATCTCTGCTCCTGCAATTAAATATTTTCATTTCAATTAGACTTTTTTTTTAAACATAGATGACAGTAACCTGCAACAAAACAAGGCACTTGTGACAGAAGACAAAGGATGTCAAATAGCTCTGGAATGCTGAAGCGCTCTGATTTCATATTAATTCAGTTGCAAGTGAATCAAATTTACCTTCTTTTTCCTTGAGGGTATTTAAATAGGAGAGGAGATTTTCATTAGCTTGCACACAATACGTTTCCCGGGTCTGAATGCCACCTCCGCACAGCGCTGTCTGATTTCCTCGTCTTTTGTCCTGTTGGCTAAGTAAAGGATCAACACGGCAGTCTGTCCACTCTGTGGTTCTCCAACCATACCTGCATCAAATTTGATGAATGAGATCTTTAAAAATCATGAAGCCATGTTGCACAGTATTAAGTTACGCAAGTCAAAACACCATAACATTTTTATCCTTTTTCTAACAGGATAGAGCCCCACAATTTCTTGTACATAAAGATGCATTAAGTTTGATACTCTGTGCAAGTGGAAACATTGCATCTGTTACTTTACTTTTGAAATCACTGCTTTTTAGGAAGATCTTTTCTGTTCAATTCCTGAAACATACTGCATATATAAATATTTTATAGGAGGGAAGAAAATCTTCATATACAGAGAAATACAGGTCTAGGTTCAGATAAGCTTACTTTCAAGACTGTGACTCTCAGTATTTGTTTAGCGCTAGACAGGTAATATGAAACAAAACAAAAATATCAAACAAATGCGCGCACTCAAAAACATAAGAGCTAGAAGAGAAGATGGGGGAATGAGAAAAAGCAACCCAACTCCCCAAACCTCTAGTTCATCCTTGTTATGAGGCACAGAAGTTTCCCCTGAATATCAAGGCAAAGCGATAATTGTATTCTTTTATTATTATTTCGGAAACATTTCAGTAAGTTCCTTTCTCACTGTCAAGATGAAGACAGCTTCTCCGCAGTGCTGTAGTCTCCCTGCTGGGTACTGATGAATGATGAGAAGCTGTGAGCTTTCTAATCAGTGAATGCACAGGAAAGAAGATCTGTGACTCCAAGTTAAAACCCCAATCAGGATTATGAACTGCAAGAAATGTCACAGAATTCTCTACTCAACAAGTATTAAGACTAAATCAAGTGAACTGCTTCCCAATGTGGCTGGAGATGGGGAAAGATGACATTTCAACTCTTAAATGAAAATTATGTACCGCAGTTAGGCATACAGATGTAAAATGGCTTAACATCAAATGACATTTCCCCAGACCTCCTTTTCAGTCTGATAAAGAAAAAGCACAGTTGGGACTCTAATATTAATCTCAATTAGTTGATAAGGATTAGGGCAATCTCTTGAATATAGAGTGCTTGCTGTCATTTCTCCTAAACTTTAAACAGTGTTAATTTATTTACTGCTGCTTTTAGCCTCTCCCACTTTTCATCTGAGCTCTAGTCCCACCTCAATTGGAGTCTCACTAAAAAAGCCTGGCTGCTAAACAGATGTTTATCAGCTCTTTCCCATGTTTAACATTTTGCCTGCAAATAGCGTATTTCATAAAACAATGATTCTAGAAGAAATGTTATGCAGGATAAAGATCACTGACAAATTAATCAAATTGATTTATTATGGTCCTATGTGCACATTTCTCACAAACATGTTCTTTAAAAATTTAACATTAACAAAGATATATGCATCTGTTATTTTTCCCATATTAAGAGCAGGAAGTGATTTCACGATAATAGCCACTATTTGCGGACTTCAGCCTTTTAAGAACAGCACTGAATATGATGTAAATATCACATATCTTATTAAATATGATTTAATAAGATAGAAATAACAGGTATGGGTTTTACAAGTGACTTATAATAATAATGATTTGGGTGACATTATAATTCCAGCCCTGCACACCTAATTTAAACTAGTTATTTTAGCATCAGGAGAACTGAAATGAAGACTTACGTAATACAGGGTGCCACTCCATCCCCTTGAGAAATACACTGTTCCGTTTCTTCTAATTCTGGGCATTCGCTTTCACTGCCAATGGGAAGCTGTTTAATGGTCCGTGTCCTTGTACGATTCCCTTTAGGGGTTGTCATGTCAAAACAAGTTTTGGAGCATGGGGTCCATTCTGTCCATTCAGATACCTGGCACTCCTTAGTGATCACGCAGGACTGGAAAGTAATTGGCAACTTGTCTTGTTCGCAAAAGCTGCAAGAGAACATTAAAATTTTCAGCAAATGCTCACAAACAGTCATGAACTCCTACAGAAGTGTTCTCCATTACACTAAGCATATCAGTAAATATTTGTAACGCTGTTAAGTTCCAATCCACAAGTATTCAATCTTGGAACTGAGGCAAAACTACTTTTGATTAAACTGACTCAAAACAGATGCAAGAGATTTAATTAGACATAACCAATTCATTCATATGTAGGAATACAAAAGAAGAAAGAAATTAATTTTTACTACTGATTTTTTTTTTTTATTTTTAGATCTGCTCTATTACTTCTGCTTGGAACAAAAATGAAGTGAAGGATCAATACCTGAGATGCTCAGAGAATATTTTTGAAGAGATTCAAGTGGTCAGTGTCATCATCTCCTCATTTCCAGACTATAAATCGTTTAAAAATGCAGTTTCAAATATACTGAATACCCAATCATTAATAATTTACCTTGTTACAGCTGGTATATTGCTACAGTAATGCCTTGTGGTCTAAAAGGGGAATGTCATCTACTCAAGGAGATGATCCCTCCACTAATATAGAGCCTTCTGTGCTACCCAGCCTTAATTCCCTGCTCCTCCTGGAGGCCGTCACCCCATTTCCTTTCTCCGTCTGATTGCTTCACTCACTTATTATATAGATTATCCTATATCATCACCTCCTTTCAAGTTCCCTCCTGACATGACACCTGTGAGAGCAGAAATGACCAACCTCTGCACTCATACTGTGACTGAGGCTGAGTTTTATCAGAGGCATGTTTTGCCAAGGAACGTGCAGCAGGGAATATACACAAATTGCTCCAACAAACAAAGCAGGTGTGGTGGAGAGTATCAGTGGACAGAGAACACTTAACAATGTGCAAAACAAAACAAGGACTTGAGATGCTCTGTGGACTTTGCATCTGCTTCTGAACTTGTTTGGGAGAGCTACCACATGAGAAAGACTCATTTTTATTTTCAGAAGCTGTTTTACTAATTAAGAAATAAAAAGCATCTCTATTATTGATTTTTCTTGCCTCAGAGCAATCTCATGGGGCAGGCACATTGGCTGCGATTGGCTTCCTGCAGGGATTAGTTCCTTGACTGAAAAGTGAAATCACCATTGCAACGGAAAGGGTGCAAGTTCATTAGGAAGTCTGGTGCACAGGGGAAATGAAGCCTTGAGGTGCTATGGGCCTCAAAACTAAGGTATTTATCAGCTAAAATAAAATATTCTGAGCTAGTTAAATTCAAAGAAATTTTACCTGAACAAAATCAAATAGAAAATTTTAATAAAATTGAAATAGTCTACTGGAAAAAAAAAGTTTTCTCATAAAACCTCTCCACTGAACAAACATTCTGACAGAAAGTTATAAACCAATTCCACTTAAAAAATAATACCAGGCCTGGAAACTTAATTTAGGCACCTTTCAAATATTCCAACACATCCTGGGCACTTTTCAGATTTCAAGCACTGCTGTATCATTCACAAAGACTATAACATATGCAATACAGCAACTTTAGATATCAATTTTTTTTTTCATAGATCCTTACACTGTAATTGCTACATGTGCAAAAAGACTATCTGAGGTTTCTCACTTTAGGTGCCCCTGTAATTTTGAATACCATGATGCTGAATTATGCAAGCAGGGATCATGACGTAAAGTGTTTTTGAAAATCCAGGCTTAAATTCTTCCATAGGAATCAATGGAACAGTTATTTTGTTAGTGGGATAAGATTCCATAGACTAATTCCCTTCATTTCATGCTCATCTTATTTTTTATTAAAAGCTCCTATAGATATAGTTTATATAATCAGAATGAACATTTAATTTTATTCACTATTATTTACTTGCATGTGCAGCTATGAAGAGGATTCAAACAGAATTCTATCATCTTAATGACCTTATTATATATTTATGTTCCTTGATAGAAGAAAAGCCATGGAGTTAAAGCATCCACCACCCCAAATATATTCATATAAAATGAATTAAATTTGAATGAAATATAAAACAATTTAGTTCTTCATTTCTGGTAACCAGGACATAACTTTTACTAGATGGAAAAACAAGAGGCAAAATCAGCTATCCATTCATTTTCTTGTATGCATATTAATGCCACGCACCACTTGCAGTATTACGGAATTACTGACAAGTAACTGATATTGCTGGAAGTCACCAACAAACAATCTCTTTACTGTCATACCAGCTATTATTTTTGTGAGATGGTAGAGACAGTGACAATTAGCAAAGTGTCACACAAGTAAATTAGTTACTGTTTCTTCTTGCAACACTTGGTTTTCTTTGAACAAATTAGAGAAACTGAAGGAGTTGATTGCAAATACCCATTATCAAGTTTTCTTTTATGCTGCAAGCAGAAAAAGACACATTCGATTGCCTGACCTGTAACTGTTAGTACTGGATGAAGTACCGACTAAAGAAAAATCACATTTAAACTTTCACTATCATATATTTCTTTAAACAAGCCCTAGTTAAACAAGACATTGTGGAAGTGCTTCAGTCTGAAGTTAAAAGATCTTTCCAGAGCATATTACAACCTTTCTGCCCATTGCCTCCTCTCCCTGTCCCAGGCACAGGCATTCCAGTTATCTGAAACTGAACTAATCCGCACCAAATTTTATGTTGCATCTCTGTATATCTCCCATTTTACAGAAGATTTGGGAACAATAAATTTGATGTTCCAGGTCCCTTTTTCAAAGATTTTTTTTTTCTAATCCTTTTTTTGATTCTTGACACCTTCAGAAGATTTGCAAAGGATTTTCAAACAACTTCTTACCAAGAGAAGTAGATCTTTCTCATAACCTTTCAGTGAAGATAACTATATATACACAGACATTCATAATTAAACTATTATTAATACTGCATTATAGAAATGCCATTTTTAAAGTTCAGTGTATGTGATACATTAGCTGAACAGTTTGATCACACTTCCTTTAAATATTTGATCTGAGCAACTGCACAGATTGATTTCTAAGTGAAAGCTGGGAATTTCCCTTTGTCATACAAAATAGCCATGTGGTTTTAGTACCTTAAGTTATAGATTCGATCTCGAACCAACAATTTACAGCAAAAGTTCATTTCATATGGATTCCTCTGCATTTTCTAAAGGATTTGTGGCTCAGATTTAGTTATCTGAAGTTGCACGAATCCTCTAACAGGAGAAAAGGCAAGTGGGCAGGTAACAGTTCAGAGGGTAAAAATCTATGCATCTTATATATAAATCTAAAAATCAAAGGATCTTATACAACAAAGTAGGTAGAGCATGACATTTAATGATTATCAAGACAGAAATCATTGAGTTCCCAGTGATTTCTGAGAAAGGAAATTCTCAGGTAAATAGCTAGGATCATTTAAAGAAGGGAGGGCTTCCACCCCCAAAACAAAGCTTTCACATCCACTGTACTTTCCTCTGTACAAATATAGAAAACCTGGAAGTTCTGAACTGTTCTTTACAGAAAGAAGGTCAAGCATGCTATTTTTTTTTAAATCACAAATGCTTTAGACAGTTAACAGAAATCTTAATTCTATATTCCTGATACTGTCCAAACCACTAGAAGTTCTGCATCAAACACTTCCATCCTCCGTGCATTTTCAGTCACCTCAAAGCATACATTATATATAAAGATAGCTGTGCAAACAGGGCAGGCAGTGCCAGAAAAGTCCTCACGTTCAACCCAACCACCATGCTAACTCTGCTCAGATAATTGCTTGGGAATGCGAAGAAAAGTACATGAGTCACATTAAGATGCTCCGATGAGTGAAGAGGGCAGATTCGTTACAAGAAGAGGTGGCATAGGGGAAAAGTCTACAGTAACTTGCTCTCAATCCAGCAGAAACATTCAAAGGACAGTCTCCTGCGTATCTGTTTTTCGACAGAAGAGACAGCATTATACAATCTGCAGTAATGCTGTGGATCAAGGAAGCGCCATTTAAGACAAAATGCAAATATAGCGGAGAATTAAGTTTATAGTATATAAACAGGTAGATGATACAGTGGGAAGAGAAGACAATCCTAAGCAAAACATCACAAGGCCTGAATGAGTCCTGTTGCTAATAAAACTATCCCTGATTGGGAAAACCTGGATTAGATAAACGAAGTAAGGAAAAAAGGTAGTGCTGGTTCACAGCATAAAATACAGAACGTAATTGCTGCTCAACCTCTTTGGGAGATGTGTGATCAGGAATTTGCGATCACTCACGTTCTGTAGCCTCACGTCTGCTCTTACAGCAATAAACAAAAAATTAATACTGCTTTGGGCAGTAAATCCCCCGTAGGATGGCAAGGTAATTTAAGTGATAATTAAGGCTATGGGCACATAAATAGAGACTGAAACTTTTAGGCATAAGCCTGGAGCAAATTGCATCAGAGTACCTGTGTACAAACGAGCAAGCTGTGTAGTTGAAAGCAGTCTCTTTATTGGGAGGCAAGCTTTTATATGTGTGACAAAAGTAGGTTAGTCAAGAGGTAAAACAATTCTTTTTGAGGACAAATTTATATTAGAGAGTGAAACGTGTTTACAAATTTTACAAATTAGGATAACTTGATTTTATATGCCAATGATCAGTTCAAATGTTTGTAACCTTAGTCTTACACCTTCTTGAAGTTGGTTAGAAAAGTCATGGAACAGACAATTCTGTAAATCCACCTAGGAACATTTTTTGTCAGGTATTTGTGTGTGTGGAGGGGCTGTTTTTACTTTTTCCAGTAGGCAAATCACAGTAGGTGATCACAGGACTACTTACTGATCTCTCAATCATATGCAGAATGAATAGGAAAAAAAGAAAAAATGAAAAGGTTTTAATCAAGATAGTCAGACTCGTTGTACTCCAAGAGCTATGTATCCTACTTGCACAACTAAATCCACCTACTTTTGCTGATCAGCAGCAAGAAGAGTCAATGAGAAAAGACAAATAACAGCATGAGAATGGCTAAATGGTTCTATAAGCAGTAATCAACGCAAAATGATATCTGACTAGGCAGCAGTCAATAAAATGGCAAATACAGAAAGACGGAAAGGCATATTTTCACAATATACCCTTCTGTTTTCCAGCAAACTGTGGTTTGAAGACTTCCTGAACAGGAAGCTATATCTTTGCATATTAGAGACCTTTATATGAGAGACCTTTATAGATTTTTCTTCCGTGAATTTGTCTAATTGCTATCTGAACCCAGATAAAATTTTGGCTTCCACATCATCTTGGAAACAATGAGTTACAGACCTTTATTACTTACTATTAATTGTGGATAATTATTTTTTGTTTTAAGCTTGCTCTATTCATTTCATTTTCTGGCTTTGGGCCTTACATAAGCATACTCTATTCATTTTTTACATAACACTTTTTAAGTTTTGCGACTTCTATAACCTCTCTTTGATCACCTTTTTGAGAGGCCCTGCAGTTCTCTTTCACTTAGTCTCATTTTATATTCACAGTTATATCCTACAATCACAGGTTGTAACCTAATCCTTTCTACTACATGTGCAACTTTGGGATGTAAAATTAGCCTCAATTTGAGGACTGTGCAAGTTCTGAAAGTGTCTGTAAATTAGTATATTTGGCCAAAAATCCAAATTAATGGAAATATGGATCCATACAGAAATATTTTGAGGAAAAATCATTCTGAAGATCAGTCATATAATTTGGTGCTTTTTTCTCTACAGTTGCTCTTCATGTTCGAATGCAACAGAGCTCCAAAACAAGATTTGCAATTTCAATATAAGATTGTAAAGTAGAGAAGATGTCATTTACAATACTCAGTTCATTCACCAGTGCTCATATTTAGCAAGAATAGCATTTTTTTACTTAAATAAAGTAATATACCCAACTGACAAGATTAATGCAAACAAAATATTTTCTATATTTTTTCCACGATTTTGCCTTGTTCTCTTTATTCTTTCATCATTCTCAACATTCACCTGAGTCTTTTCCAATGACGTTTTCGTAGTTATTATTTCTTTTTTTTCTCTCACTGTATACATTTTCCTGGAATTCTGACATAGTTACTTCTTTCTGATTTCCTATTTGATTATATGCAAAGTTGTCCATTGTTCTGAAACGAACAACACGGCTACAGTCCAGGAGGGAGACAGATGCCAACATAAACTTTTGGAACTCTCGATCAACAAAAGCCATGAGTTACAGCTGGACGGAGAAGGACTTAGTCAGAATTTTACAGGTATATTAAAAACTGTGAACTTTAAAGCCTTGATCAGCACTGGATATGATGGTTGCTTATGACACCAGCTCTTTGCCCCTGTGGCTCTGAGGTGCCCCCCAGGTGCACCCACGGGTCTACCCTGGCTCCTCCACACCACCGCATGACCGAACAGCCCACTGCTGCAACACCGATGCTCCAGTATCTACGTACCCCAAGGAGGACTCAGTGCAGCAGGCATTTTCAAAACACACCTAGCACACGCCTACATTGGCAGACCGAAAAAAAAAAAAAAAAACCTAGGAAGCAGTGGTGTTCTTCCTCCCCTTGCCTCTGTCATATTATATAATACCTCAGGGCTTAGACATCACAAAATCTTCAGTGATTAGTAAGAGGAAAGGGTACAGTTCCCTCCTCTGCCTGCTGAAGAGTTCAACGCCAGGACTTTGATGAAAGGATTTTTAACATTATTTTTGAAGATGACTGCTTCATGTTTAGCAAAGAACGCAATCTCTGTTTGTATTCAAAACCAAAATCTCAACACCATAATACAATCTTGTGTTATACACCCAAGATGGAATGAATGAAATTAATAATGGGAGAGAAGTGGAGAAGATTTAATCAAAACCAGGACTAACTGACTGGATCAAACCTATACTGAGTATTATATGAGGTAGTTCAGCAATTTAGCAAAAAAAAAAAAAAGGGGGGGGGGGGGGGGAACGGACCTGCTTCTGAAGGCTTTAGATTAAAGTACAATCAACATGCTAATGAGAAATCCAGACTCCTTGGAAGTGGCTTTAAAGTGGCTTCATCTAAATACTAAGGAAGAAAAGCAAAGATTATTTGGCAGATTAAAAAAAAAACACAGCAGACTCCTTCAGAGCAGGGTAATTGAACCATCCACCGATGTCATAGTCCCAGCCCTGTGTGGCCTGCACAGCATCAGCAGTCTCTTACAATCAGTTGTACCAAAAGGAACCGTAAGAGTCTGTCTTGAATTCTGGTTGATCTCATGAAATGCTTTATCATTAAAGATAATTAGCAAAATGGTTTTCAATCTTTTCCACCAGCCATAAGGCAAAACCTACTGAGATACAAGATCATTTGAGCAAACAAATTTGTCTGCAGAAAGAAGACTTGGAGCTGCAAAAAACTGCTCAGAGAACACCAGAACTAGAGGTTAATTAAGCAGTTGAAAACCAAAATACACACACACACACACATAAGGAGAAGACTTGTAAAGGGTGCCTTTTTGACTGAAAGGCAAACCAAAGCTAGAAAAAGCCCTTGGAAAAGAATCAGAAGATGCATTTGTGATTTCTGTAGAGAGAGAGAAAAAAAAAGAGGGGGGGGGGAGAAAGAAAGAAAGAACGAATGAACTGAGATGGAAAATCATGTCTTTGAAAGACACTCTGGAACCATGAAAGAAGATGCATCCAACTCCCCAAGCCTGCTTAAAACAATAAGGGAAATGAAGCAGGGATTTGAACACAAGAATCTCTTACTTTTCTCAGATTTCCTAAAAGTGCAGTAGAGTGCTTAAAGAAATGAAAGAGTTTTAGAAATACTTCCCCAAGACTGCATCTACTTCTTTTAACTGTGATCTCATGGTGAAGGGGTAAAAAACACACATTAGTGTCATATCCTGGAAGAGTGCATGCTTGTACCACTAGGAAACCTGGCTACAGCCTCCCAGCCTGGATTCTCACGTCCTGTAAGAGAACTAATGCCCCAGGAACAGACAGGGTGGTCTCAAGGTCAAATCAACCTTTGAAGCAGGGGTAATCACCTATGCAGTTTTCTAAAGCAACCTGAACAGTCACTCCACCCGCCTGGAGGTCACCAGGGGTTATGACGAAAACCAGCAATATTCATACTGAGTTCAGGATTTTTGTTATTCTTGTGTTATTTAGGATCAAATTGAAATCAAAATAATGATGGTTAAGTGTCTCCTCCTTATTCTTTAACTGAGTACTACGGAAACTTAAAAGATGTTCTGCTTAATAGGGATTTTGGAGTTAACATACAGAGCCAAGAAATAAGCACAAAGTCCCAAGGTGTTACAACAAACTATTATACTTTCTATGTAGCATTCCCGTCAAAGAGTTCATAAAGTCTGTTGGATCCATTAACCTTTAAGGCAACTCAATCAAATGAATTCTATATCATTCCTGGAGTAAAGATACAGTTGATTTCTGAAGCAGACTGAAGTGATAAAATGTTCAGTATAAAGAAAATCTTTTTTTTTCTCTCATAAATAGAATTAAAGAAATGAAAAAAAATTAGTTTTGTTTAATGAGCAGGTGTTAGACAGCAAGAATAGTAGAAAGCTGATTTCACTCCAGAGTCTAAATCATCCCAACAGAGTTACAATTTACTGTGAAGATATAAAACGCAATATGTAAAGTCTAGTCATCCTTGAGAGTTTCAGTTTATGGCTGGTACATACTTGTTCCTTTAAAGAAGTTAGTGAAAGCGTGTCTGTATTTTTTCCTAGTGGCAAATGTAATGAGTATCCCTTATGACACAATCCTGATTCATTTCTCTCACAGCTGCACTGTTTATTATTGGCCATATTATATATTGTTCTAAGAAACCTTTAGTACCTCACAGTATAATGGGCTGTTATAATCACAGAAACAATGAGGACTCTTTTATTCATTTACAATTCAAGTACTGTCCAGATAAGTGCTTTTCACAAGACTACTTTCCCATGATCCTTTCACAATTTTAATTAATTCTGCCAACAAAGATGCAGAGCCAAAACAGCTTTGAAAAACAAAACAAAACCCTCCACAATCTTTCTATATTATAGAAGAAAATATAGATTACAACTACTGTGTGTCAAGGAAAACTACAACGGCTAATACAGCAACAAGAAGTTCTACTACATCCAAATAAACAGCAACAGTAGCTGCTGCAGTACTGTTGTAGATACCATAAGAGACCAAAAAGAAGATAAAGCAGTTTTTAGAAAGAGGTACTATCTTTCACAGCCCAGTGATACAGTGACATGTATGCATAGTTAATGTTATACATAACCTGCTGCACTAATTTTAAAATTATTTGGCAATGGTCTACATAGATGACTTACTGAAACTTCTTTATTTTTTGGAGAGGGAAGGTTTCCCTTTGCCTCTGGGAATATTTTGTCCTGTTGTTACCCTTTAGGTACCACTAATTCGTATTTATTTTGAGCCTAAATGAAAGTTAGATTCATGGAGTTATCAGCAAAGAAACAACGATGACAAACTGTAACTAAAAATATGCAATACTGAAGTTAAAATAAGAAAAAACGTATTAGTAATATTAGTTGTGGTTTACGTATTATTTTAGATTGGCTCCCTGTATCGATGTGTAGTTTTTTCAGTGCCAGTGGTTTAATGTCAGTCTCCAACATTCAGACAAAGCGGTCAATGGTAAGAGCTAGACTGGGCACTCATTTTTAGCGGGAGCTCTGCAAGGGAAGCAGAACTGTGCCACTTCCCTTCCTGTGCAGACCTCGCTCCTCGCGGGACAACACCTCCTCAGCTCACACGTACTAGGGAGTGTGCTACGTCCCAAGACTGCACTGAGCAGTCATATAGAGCAGTCAGAAAGAAGAAAATAGCCCTAAAATAATAATGCATTCTTATTTGTTACTTACGTGACTATTTACTATAGTACATCATAGCCTAACATATGATACCAATATAAATAAATAAAAAAAAAATCAGAAGAATATTGCTCAATTGGTTTTCTGAAAGTATTTTTTTGCTTAGCAATCTTGAAGTCAATTAATAGAAAAATTTTCTGATGATGAGGCAGAGAAGATGCACAGAAGTGTCATGTAGAAGAATCTTTGTTGAAGATTTCAGAGCCTAATTCCATTTACCAATGAGCATCTTAAACTCCCATTAAATTAAGGGCAGAAATTCAACATTCATAGACTTCATGCCTAGAACATGTAGCTTGACAATTGCTACACAAGCTATTACATTTTGCTAAATAAGACCAAATGCCTGTATTTGAATAAAAGTATACTCTACAAATGTGTCCAGTTTTGATGCTTTGCTCAAAAAAATATGAATGACATTGAAACAACAAAACAACCATTCAGTATATGAAAAGTGTTTAAATATGGTGTGGAAAAAGAAATGGTTCATTGCTGGTGTTTCAATTATTCAGTGCAGTGTGCACATTTCCATCTTAAATCTAGATTTTGGCATAGTGTGTCAAATGTATAGCAATAGTGACAAGCCACTGTCAAAACAGCAGCCTTAATAAAATGATGAAGCAGGTACTCAGAACGGAAAGGAACGCCCCATGAATAATATTATGCATATCCACAGAAACTACTGTCTCAGCCTAAATCACATTAAAAATCTACAGGATGCTTCTGACTTTCAAATTCATGGAAATTCTAAAGTACAATGAAAAATGTTAGGAAAGCAATATGTTTGCATCCCTTTTCTCTAATGATATTTATTTTTTATATCTCAATGCATCTGACAATAACCCTGAAGCTTCTAGTTATCAGGAGCTTTTTCTTCCAAAACAACTATCTTCTTCCCTGTACTACATTTGTTAAGAGCACATCCTCTGACTATTTCCAAGGTAATTTCTCAAGACGACTGTAAATAACTACTTAGCAAAACCATAATATTTACAGGTGTTCTGTTCTCAGGTAGCTTATAGCTTCTAAAATCCTTACAGTATGGTGAGCTTGGAGGCTTCCTCTACTAAAACAGCTACAGAGGTGCAGTTTGCAGTATATATCTCCAGTAATGTAGAAGAGGTGAGCACGTTCCTGTCTGTCCTCAATGAGACAAGCTAAAGCTCACTTATGCTCCTTCATGATTATAAGCTGGCCTCTCTACGTTGCTATGTCCTCATCCTGTCTCCATGAAGCTTCTCTGCAGACATCACCATTGCCTTCACACACATTGCCCTTCCTGCCAGCTCAGGGAAGGAAGAAGACTCTTGTAAGGCTATCTCTAAGCAAGGAGTATATGACAAGCAAGTTGCCCAGGAACTGATCAGTGTTTCCTACATTTTGGTTGGATGTTCTTTGCCATCATTATGCTCTGCTATTGCTCTTGTGCAATGCGATTTCTCATTAATGAAATAAAGACCTGTATATAAATGAAATTTTACTGTGGCTTCTTCATTTCTCAGTTTTGAGTCATCAGTAACATTCAGCTTCACAAACAGGTTTCTACCACAGAAGTGCTGCCAAGCAGAATATTAACTAATTCTGAGGAGAGCAGCCAAAGGGCTGGCAAGGACCATTTCTTACTTTCATTCTTCTATTTTTCCCCCCACCATAGGCAGGGCATTTATGGTCCCAGCTTAAGTAAGGTAAGGAATCTAAACCCAGATGATGAAAAGTGAGAGAAGAAATAGTGCATAAATTTCTGGGAACATATATTTTTTCTTCTTAGCTAATGATAACTGCAGAACTGCTTTAAATACTATCCTGTTTGCAGCCACTCAAGCCAACTTGATTTAGCAGTCATAGCCTGTCACCAAGTGTGTAGATCAACAGCTAAAGGGGAACTTTTGTCAGTGAATTTCAAAATTTCTGCTAAGGTGCCAAAACACACAAGCCCAGTAAAAATCTCCTGTTTTGTTTCAATTCTGGACAGAAGCGCATTCTTACAATTATAAATACTTACATGCCTGTGACCGTAACCTGCCCAAATCCTTCCAAATTTCAAATTTGTTTCCCATTCCAGCAGGATCTGAACAAAGCATCTCAGTAAATGCTTATATGAATTAAAGAGTGTCAAAACATTTTTTCCAATACTTGTCCAAATATGGCCAAAACAGTTTTATTAAACTTTCCCCCAAAAGTCTCCTCAGGAAGACAACTGAGACTAAATAGTAAAATTCTGGCAAAGTACAGCATCTGATCCAACAGTTCTCTCTATGATCTCCAACAAATTTCATCTGCACCAGAAAGACAATTTGACAGGATCTGTATTGTCCTCTATGCTAACAGTAACGCTGCCCAGGTTTTGTTAACTATCCAGATCAGTCATTTTAAGGTCTGCTTTAATTATCAAATTCTCTCTTCTCCAACAGAATTTATAACTTTATTTCTATTTTTAAAAAATATTTTCAGTGCACCAGAATATCAGTCTAAAGGAAACAGAAAGAAAATATAGACAATGTAACATGTACACTATTGCAGAATGAGCAATACAAAATCCAATATTCATCCTTCACAGGAGATTATGTATTGTTCACTCGACAATAAAGTATATAAATTACACTTTGATTTTCTTGTTCTACTTCTCTTTACTATGCTTGGTGTGCTGATGCATCTAGAGTATTTGCCTTTTTGAAGTTTTGCTGACAGCTTTACAGAATCATTTTCTCTGTCTCTGGAGCACCCCTCTGAAACTTGTTATTTGTAACCCTTTTGATACCACACCAATTTTGCTACCTCTGCAAAAATATTACTCGCCTGAGGGTTTTTCTTCTTCTTCTTGTGCACCAGGGGGCTGATTGTTTCTGATTGCTAAAGTCAAAACTCACAGAAAATGGACTATTCAAGCTGAAGAGCATTTCGTATGAGCACAGCAGGTTTCCAGTCACCGTGCTTGTCTATATTATTTAGTAACACAGTTACTATATGATGGAGATTATGAAATCATTTGAACAGGCTGCACTGACAACCTGGTAGAAAAAATAATTCTATTGCTTGATATTCTGGAACGGCAATCACAGAATAAGGCATTTGTCTGCAAAGTGAAGAGTGCAGCATAAAGAAAACAGATGGATATATAGCTGACAGATAGATAGGTCTGTAAGAGCCAAGGTATCATTGCTAGAATTTCTCATGTGAGTCATAAAACCTCAGTTTCTTGTTTTCACAAGAAGCAATGCAATTGGAAAAAAAAAGATTCTACATTGAACTTTATGGGGATACTATTATTTTAGAAATCCTTTGTGCATTTACAACATAAAATTATATTCATTAGACATGAAAATATCCCTGACATCATTTGTACTATTCTCTGTCTTGTGAAGAATTGCTCCTACATTGTATTATCTATTGTTTCACTGCCTCAGGCAACAAGGTTTCATCCTTTTCCCTTCAGCAATTATTCTATAGCCTAAACGCACATGTATGGTTTAGTATGCTGAGATAACTGAAATTAAGATAATGTTACTGATCTGAGAGAATTCAAGAGTGAGTGTAAAGATAATAAGAAAAGTATGGTATTGATTGCCAGCTACTCTTAAATCTTATTTTACCATTTATCAGAGTCTCGTTCAGTCCATGAATGTTCCCCTTTTTTGTCCCCTACTTTTTTTTTTTTTTTTTTTTTTTTTTTAATGTGGTAATTCTGAATGATACAGTCAACCTTTCAAAAGTATGGGGATTTTCAAATAGATCTGCTGGTTTCCAGCTACTATTGGTATGTTTAATAAACTGTTAGTTTACTTGAGGGCTAATGACATTCGTAGCCTGGTGCACCTGACCACGGATGCAGGAGAGAGGCTGGAGGGAAAGGGCACAGACAATCTCTTCCTGTACCAGCACTTGGGGCAGTGCTGCAGCCAAAACTTGGGTCTGCCTGACCAAGCTAATTTTTAAAGTCCTTCTGTAGACACCTAACCAAGTAGGGGTCAACAACTGCAGAACTCCAGAGCTAGAAGGGACATCAGAAGGCTCTGCAGTCGGCCCCACCTTGTGTTACTCTACGGTAACACAGGGTTACCCGTATCTGTCATTCCCAGTAGATGCATTTCCAAACTATTCTTATAAACCCTCAAAGATGGAAGCTCCACAAACTCCCTAGGCAGTCTTTTCCAGAGCTTCACCATAAAATCTAACCTTATTCAGCACTCCTGTGACTAAGTCTCTCATTGCTCTTCCTATACTTCCATAATATATGGAGAACAGTTCTTCCTTGTGTCAGGTTTTTATATTCTCAAAGACACATCTTCTCTCAGATGTCCCTCCTGTCAGCTAAACAACCCAATTCCTTAAGGTTTTCCTTCAGCCAGAGATCTCTCATCATTCTCCTGTTTTACTGCTGGATTCTCTCTGACTGGTTCACTGCCTTTCTTGTGCCCAGAGCCACCATGTCCCCAATGACCCACAACCAGTGATGAGTAGCCTGGAAGAATGTATGGATTCTTTATACTATAACTCCTGTTTATATATCCCAATATGACATTTGCCTTTGGCATAACAGCTTGACATGTTCAGCTTGAAAAGAACTCCTGCTTAATTAGTTGTTCCCGATCCTTTTTTTTTTTTTTTTTTTTTTTTTAATCTGCTTGTTCAGTTTTGTCTCTAGTCTGTTTACAGGTTAGGAAAATGAAGTACTCTACTTATATCACTTTGGAATATAAGTAGATTGTAAATAAGTCAGGACTTACTGTGTTTGGGGATGTGGGTCCTGTTGTTAGACACTACATTCAGGCATGTAGAAATGAAAATTTTTAATTATTTACTTGAACTTCTGAGTTTAAATATACTCAAAAGACCTGTCCACTATACTAAAAAAAACTATAATATATGCTTTTGCACAGGTATGGTCAAATCAATTACAATTCTGTGACAGGATTTTTAATTACAAAAAACTCAGAGTAAAATATCCTAGTAAAAAGTTCATAAATGCTAATCGAGCTGCAGTAGGTGTCAACCTGATTTAGCAAGACCTCATTCATTTCACAGTTGAAGTTAAATTGGTTAACTGCGTACTGTTCTAGAGGGAAGGAAGCTGAATCACATCACAGACAGGAAAAGGTAAAAGAGAAATCAAAAGGTTTCAAATCGAAGCAAAATATGCTAGGGGACAGGAAGGAAAAAACATGAGCTAGTAAGAGAATGCCGGGTAGAATTGCCAAGTGGAAAATAATATGGTGACAGAAATGTACTCAAAAGCCTATGGAAAGTGTTAAGTAAACATTTGTGATTGCCTAAACCCTGGAAAAATAATATATATGTAAAATAAAACACGGGAGGGGAGCATCAATACCAGAAAAAATGGATAGCAAAAGAGAAAGAAACATGTGAACGAAGGTATGTGGAAGAAACAGAGGATTCAGTCTCCTTTTGACAAATTTTGCCATAGGAGACAAAAAGGACAAACAATATGCTTTTCTATTTTGAAACAGAAAATATTGGAAGGAATAGCTTCTGTGTTCTCATGCAGCATCTTTCTTTCTGTTTTCTACGCCTATTAGCTGCCAAACCTATCTCAATCTCCTGCTACTCCTTCTGCCTAAAGCGTTAAAAGCAGGAAGGTGGGTATCACTGGCTCCTAATGTGTGTGACTTGCTATGGACTAAAGACCTGCCTAAACCCACAGAAAGAGAAGAGCCATTTGATAAATCACATACAGTTTTTGCTTAGACAAAGCCTATGATGTTAGTGTAGTTTCATAGTGCACTTTTACGTGATGCCCGGATCATCAGCACAGCTTGCGTCTGATCATGAGAGGGATGTCCAAATTGGAAATAGTGCATGTGCTACATTGAGCTTAAGGCCTGTGCAAAATACCACCATTGTGCAGTTTTTGCATGCTTTACTTAAAAGTAAATAGAGACAAATAAAGATATGTAAATTAATTAATAGTGATTACCTCAAAGCTGCAGTTTTCCCATTTTTGTGAGTACAAGTAACCTGCCTGGTCTGATACCCAATTTGTATGTCCCAATATTTGTTCTCCTGTCTGTTTTGCCTGTTTCGATTCCTCTTCTTCTTAATTAACTCACGAGCCTCAGGATCCCGAACTGCTTTTTCTCTATCTTTTTCCTTGTCTTTGTTCTTCCCTCGCTTCCTCGCTTGCCTTATCTGCCGCGAGTGGGGCACCGAGCAGGCACTCCAGGGTCCCACGTTTAGGCTGTACATGCTTTCTTGCATAGCACAGGGGCTAGACTGGCAGATATGAAATTCAGTCAGGTTGGGACAAGCAGAGCCACCGAACTGCGGCGGAGCCACGACGTGGCGGGTTCGGTGCTGCAGCCCGCTGCCGCAGGTCTTGGAGCACTCCGACCACGGGGCAAATTCGGCCACGATGCAGTCCTGCCGGCAGGGGATGAGGCACGCCTGCTCCTGCCGAGGCTTGGGCTCAAAGTACTCGCATATGACATCCTCGGCCGGGACGCCGTTGGCTTTCTGAATGCAGGTCACGTCCCTCACCTGGATGCCTTCCTCGCCTTTGAGGCACTCGGCGGGTTTCTCGTGGCCCCTGGCCAGGACGGGCCGGCACTGATTCCAGCTGCCCAGCTGCCAGTCGTAGAGCTCCTTGTGCCAGTCGCACACGCGGAAGCAGTGCTGCTGGTTGTCCGGCCTCTCCACCTGCTTGCAGTTCGTGGGCAGGGTCGTCCAGCCCTCCACGTGGGCACACCACACCGCTCGCGTCTGGATGCCACCCGGGCCGCACTCGTCTCCCATGCATCGCCCCCACGGACCTGGAAAACAAGACGAGATGCTGACGTCGTGCTTGCTCTCCTATCACGGAGCAAAGCTCACAGAACCACTTATGCGCTTCCTGCTCCCCTACAAATATCAGCCTTAGGGAAACTCCGCAAAGGAATTAGTATGGGATTATTATTCATCATCTAGTTTTATGATAACAAATGTATTTCACTTTTTGGCCTAGACAAATTAAATACTTAATTTCAAGAGCATAAAGAGGGATTAATCACACTGGTGAACTGAGAAGTCACAGTCATCATATGGTTTTGATTTGTGTGATGCTACACAAAGTCCTTCCCTCCAAGGCATTTATCTGATCTCTCACCTGCACAAAAACCCTTTCTTTGATTGTTTTAGCTTTTGCTTAGTTTTTCTACTGTACTATTCTTTATACTCTGATGCCAACTATTATCACATTCTCTTCCTTCTCTATTGTATTAAGTAATGAGAGCAACATCAAAATATGTTCTAAAAAATAGGGGCCATTTCAGGTCATGGTAGACCAGTTCTGAGCTTTCCTCTATTATAACCACAATAAAAAACATAAGTAGGTTAAAGGAGTGTTTATTCCATACAATGCGTGAAATGACTTGTATGGAATATGTTGTGGGAGAAAGAGACTTACCAGTACTGGTAACTCATAAAAGAACATAAATTATTATTTTTTAAATCTGTAAGTACTCCACATTGTCCTAATAACAGTAACAGAACCAATTAAACCGTATATATCTGCATGATGATACAGTTGTTTTTCCTTTTAAAAAATATTACATTCACGAGATTAAATGCACAAATTGAACAGATCAGAGGGTAAAGAACTGAATCTTTGTTAGTTGTGAAAAGACAACATTATGCTGTTGGTATTTTTCTGTTTTTAAGACCCCCTCAAACAGGTCTAACCTGGAAAGCATTGTTTATACATTTTGCATTAACTTACTATGAAAGAAGAAAAGATCAAGCATTCAGGAAAACAACTACAACGATTTCCCAAATAAAAAATGTCTACCTGCATTAAACAAATGCAAATTTTATCAGGCAGTTGTTATCCAGAAGACAGTTTTTCTGATTGCGAAGTGCTAATGTTTCACGAAAAAATCTGTGGCCAGATCATGCAATCCTTTTCATCTGAATGACCCCATGACCGTAACAAGACTATTTGCGTGAGCAGAGCTGCAGGATTTGCAGGGCTGAGCCTCTGTTGTTTCCCAAGCAGGTTATTAAAGGAATAGTGGTAGCAGGTTAAAGGAATTATGACAGATACAAATTATTTAAAAAACTTTCTCATTTAATGATTGAAAGGAGTATGAGGCCGTATCCTACTACTGATTCCCATGGACTTTAAAACTCTCATTGACTTCACCAGAAGTGTCAACTGTTCATCCAACACTAATTGCCGTAGCAGTGTGGGGACCAGATTGATGCTGGCCTCTGCACTCAGCCTCTGTGCTCCTCACTGCCGTTTCATGGAGCAGACACTCAGCCGAGGCACGCTGCAGCTGAACAGTTTGTTTGTGGTTCTAAAATCCTAAGCATTAATACCAGATAGCAATGCCAGCTGGCAGAGACCTATTCAGCTCATGGAAACTCCTCTGCTGTTTTTTGCAGATTAAGTTTGAATTAGGGTTTCCAAGGTTTAGCTAGATACTCAGGAAAATAAATAATATTAAATACATTTCAGTTTCCATTTCAGCAAGATTACCCTACTTTATTTCTAACCAGCCTTTCACAAGTAACACAATCATTTCTGTATTTAATTTTTTAGAGTACTTATACTGACTTAAAAGATATACCATTTCCAAAGAAAATTATGTTGAAACTCTATTTGAAAATAACTACTGACTTTAAAAGAATAAAATGGCATAAAACCACCAACTAAAGCAAAGAGATTAATTTAATTGTTACTGAACATAAAGCTAAGTCATTTGTCTTGCAAACTGCAAACTCCTGTCTTATCACATCACTGCATCCTGTGTATAACATGTGTGTGCAATTAAGGAACCCCTCTTTACTTATCAGATCTTTACTACTATACTCCAGGTGAAGAATTGCTGCTTTGGGATTCTACCAAACCTGAAATCATCAATTATCCAAGAAAGCTTGCTTGACAGCTAAGCATTGCAAATCCAATGCATTACCATGTTTATACTAATGCAAATATTAAAAATTTTAACCGCAGTGCATTAAATCCTGCCTTCACTAATATAAATATGAAAGAAATATAAGAAAAAACCTGCACATGGGTGTGATAATTGGGCATCAAATAAGCTCCTTGAACAGATTACAATAGGGTTGCTTTTAGGACTTGATTTTCAGTGCAGAGGAACCTTGAGGTGCACAAACAGGCTCATTTACTAAACACAGCGCTATTCTGCTTTTGTTGTGAAGTAGTGTGCAATTTTATAAAAGCATTGCTAGTAAGTACTAACCAACCACATTTATGCGAACCTCTGAGCAACCTACTACTCAGCACCTCTAGGACACACAGCTAATATTGGTGATCTATCTGATCCTACCCCTATATCTAAGTTGATTCAGTTCTTCATACAATAAGAGAAAAGTGCAATTATATATACAGTCTTTAAGTTTCAATATAAAATAATCTAGTTAGAGCATAAAACTGTAAGTTCTACAACAGCTTAAATTTTCACTCTAATGCATACTTTATATGACCATGATAGAGCCTTAAGGTGAGCCACAATTTTGCAGTAGATCTATTAGCACTTTCCCCTGTAGCAAAATCCCTAAAAAGACTGAAGGGTTTCCAAACTCAAACAAATCAACTTCCATTTGCATAAAAACATAAAACTCAGTGATGGGGGTTTCTTGAAGAAAGCAAGTTGCAACCAAAAGGGAAAACAAAAATAAAGCCAGTAGTAGACAATTTTCAGCCTGCCTCCTGAGCCTCCATGGCGAGCCTGCACTGCTCACCACTTCAGCGACTTTCTAAGTGACAACAAACTCTGCCCTGTGCTCGCCGGTCCCTAGAAATCCAGCATCCTCCACAGCCTGGCCACCTGCATCCCCACCATCCCCAGCACCTTCCCAAACCTTCTCCCCTTTGCATGCCTACTATTTCTCCAACTCTGCAGACAGGCTCACCAACCACTTCTTCAAAGAATGCAACAAGGTATTAAAACTTCTAAAACTACACAAAAATTGAAATGGGTACCATTCTTCACAACAAGAAGACATTTCTCTTTGGGGTTATGGAGAAATAAAAAAAAAAAGAAGAAGGAAAGTAACGTTTCCCATACTTAGTGTTTATTATTAGAAGAGTGAGAGTGAGTTTCCAGCTAACTTCAAATGAATCCACCTTAAAACACAGCTCAGCAGTCTCAACAGTCTACTTTAACCCAATTGTCTTATGAGGTGGGAGTTCGAAGGGAAATTTCAGTTCTTTACCTTCTTTAGCTTTTTAAACATGAAAAAACAAATGAACTGAAACTTACTTTGATCAATATTATTCTGAGAAACAGTAAAACTGTTTTTTCATGTGGAAGCAATTGCTGGCAGCCACATTAACCAAGACTTCTATCAGTTTTAATTTGCACGCTGCTTTGAAATCTTCAGTTATCCACTTTTGTTTATAGGGCCAAGAGTTACTGCTCTTAGCCTTAAGTACCTAACCGAAGAGACTTTTTGCCATCGGTTCTTTATATAGTCCATGCAGAGAGAGAGAGAGAGAGAGAGAGAGAGAAAGAGAGAGAGAGAGAGAGAAAGAGAGAGAGAGAGAGAGAAAGAGAGAGAGAGAGAGAGAGAGAGAGAGAGAGGAGACTCCTGCAATTCTCTTTGCAGGTACCTATCTCTTTTCACTGATGCCTGCAGGAGCCTGCAATAGCAGTCTTCCAATTTGGCGGCCTCAAACACATTGCAAGCATCAGGGCCAGACATGGTTATCTTTCTAAAACAAACATAGAAGCAGGCCAAGAAACATCTCTGAACTGACTAGAGTGTCTTTGCAACTTTGTCCAAATAACACACAAGAAAGAAATGCATCAAAAAGTGTACTAAACCCACTGTTTTTTTTTTCCCTGATTGCCACAGATTGAAGAGAAAACATCTACCGCATGCTCACAGCATGTCTTTTCTTGATCAAGAAAACATCATTGAAGATCCTCCATACATGACAAAAAGATCATAAGGTAGAGACTTCAGATGATCCTCAGAAGCATGAGGATCCACCTTGTATGAAGTATAACAAGTATAGATCACCCACAACATACCTTTTTTTATATTAAATCATTATTAGGGGCAGTCCTTGCAAACTTTTGTACATATGTGGCTGACTTGCAGCTTTAAATTACCGCATCAGACTGCAGAGAACAGGAACACAGGGAGAGACATTCAGTTATCAAGAATAAGTCTCATACTTAACATGACCCGTAAACATTTGTGAATATGACATTTTGGGACAAAGATTCATCTAGTAGGAGCCAATCCATCATGGGATTTTCACTACAGTGCTGTGGGGGACTGCTGCAGGGGAGCTGCTCCTCCAGAAATCCTCAGCTGATATCAAACACTACTCATAACAACATAAAATTTTTAGGAAAGATGTCTAGTGAAATCAAGGCCTCATGATCACACGTGATGTTTTAATTTGCTTTTTATGAACATCTTTAGGTTCTCCATCTCCCACTGAAGCAGTCTTTGTACATCTACTCTGCTTTCCTTCCTATGCACGGATCCAGTCACCATGAGGCCATGGGACCTGTATGTCCAAGTGTTTCTTGGGATTTTGTTTTCAACATATTTAGATGTTGTGCCTTGCCTGTATTTGTACCATGAAAATACCATCATTTATCAGTTTACTGTTTAATCAGTGTATTACAAACAGTAATTAAAAAAATAAACAGGCAGTTAGCTTCTTATAGTGTTGGAAATTATCCTTGCAGTCACAGTGAGTTTGAAATGTCATTTGTAATTCTTTGTCTTGAAACAGATTGCTACAAAACACAATACTAAGATTTTCTCTAAGCTTTTGGAGGATTAACTTTTATTTTTGTTAGGGAACAGGAAAGTAAGTGAATTAACCACTACTGCAGATTTATTCTGAAATTTCAGAGAGTGATCACAGTGAGAACAAAGCAAGCTATCATAGTATTTACTATCTTATCTTACACATTAATACATTGTTTCAGGTATTAAAATTGTCGCTATCTAAATGAGAAACAACTTTTGAACATAGATCCTGGGCAAATAAGGCTGTGTGAAAATCCCTGCAACTTTTCTCCCTTAGGAGTACACACAAAAAAAGACAAAACAAAGCAAGTCCCCACCTACCCTCAAACAAAAGACCCAAACACCTGATAACAAGCATGTCTTAAAGTATAAAGCAAGGAATTACTCCCTTCACTGATAGTTTCTTCACTGATTTCATCTGAATTTTGCTGCACTTTCAGCAAAAATGGTTTTGACTCATCTTGCGTCACTGCTTTGGTATCTGTAAGAGCATTAACATTTCAATGCATTAAACAGTTTAACAAAATTAAATAGTTTAAAAAACTGCTAATTAAAAAATTGACAGTTTGTGCAGTTTGGGTTGCACAACACAACAAACAGCTTAGTTTTGAGTATTTTGCGAGGACTGCATTTAAAAAGACCATTGGGAAACTGATTAGCAGAAGTCTATTTTCCTTAAGTTTAGATGGAACCTACCTTTAAATAAGACCAGAGACCCCCAATTTCTTTACAGTAAGAGGAAGCTGTGATGAGGGCCAAGGAGCTTAACTGGGTGAAACGGGACTGACGGTCAGAAGGGCACAAACATTACAAGATACAGCCCCAGAAAGAGCAGTAAATCTCAGGAGAGGTGAGAAAGCCACAGGTGCGAAAGCCTTTGGGGGCCTCGGGGGACGATGCCGATCGCCAGGGGCACCCCCAGAGCGGGGCCAGGCCAGCAGCAGCAGCGCGAGCAGCCGCCCGCAGAGGATAACGCAGGTTCGGCTTCACTCTGCAGCCAGAATCACTTGCAGATCCACTCGGTTAAGTGAAAATGCAACAAGCACGGGTGTAAGTCGGGATTGTACGCTTACATTATCTACGCTTGCTTTACACAGTTAAGGATAAAGGGGAAACAACTGCTGTTGCAACGGATATTTTATTGCATGCATTAGCTAATTGAGGAAAGGCTAAACAGGGCACAGGGTAGCAGTAATACAGACACATTGTCTCCTGCATTAGGAGGAAGTAAAATAGCAAAATGCCTTAAAGCTAGATAAATTTGTGATAGCTTTATATATATATATATATATATATATATATATATATATATATATATAGACTCTGATACAGAGCCAACACGACAAGCTGGTAGCGCTGGGAAACACAGATTCCCTAATTCACACTATAAGGAATGCCAAGAGAGATGATGATGGCCATCGATAGATAAACCCTGTAATTTTACATCTTTCCCACCCATTGGGGGACCTCCCCGCCCCGGGCGCCCTGTTTCCAACAGGCCTCGCTCCCGCACAGGCTCCCCTACGGGGGAACCAGGCACCACCTTGGCTGTCCTCTCTCTGCAACCCTTTTGTCTTTCTTAGCTCTCTTTCAGACGTTGAAAGGAGCAGACAAGACAGTGTCTGCATCAAAGAAAACAGATTTGGGATATGGAAGAAAGACATAAAAAGAAAGGAGTCTCAACAGAGCAAAACATAACAGGATTTGGAAGATAATGGAAAATTAAATATATCTACAAAAGATTTCACACCTAGGTCACGCTTTTTTTTTTTTTTCCTGACAGTGAGTGAGAATGCTAACCACACCGCAGCTAAAATAATTTCAGAATCTGAAGTTGTTTGTATTTTTCAAGTTAAAAAATCTGAAAACTAATATTTGAAGAAAATGCTGTGATGTAGATGAATCTAACTATAAATCAGACCGTGTTCACCCAGCTTCCCAGGACCCACCTTCAAACACTTGGACAAAGGCAAACTTCAAGGTATATAAAATCAGGCATTTAGATTACTTTCTAGCTGTGCAGTTTTGCATATAATTATTAAGTCATTTTTCAAGTGTGGGTCCTTCTGCCCCGCCAATATCCTTTGGGAAAGTGCATGCACACACGTTTTCAATGCTGTTTATGGTAAAATAACATACCATAACTCTGTTTCAAACTTTCTCATAAAGTCATGAAACATAACACACAACAAATAAGCATAGTAGTAACCATACCACTTTATATTTTGACATAAAAATTACAAAAATCACGACACTTATTCAGTGCTTCCCTAACTGAGAATTTTCATACTAAACTTTCAGGAATTGCTAGAACCAAATTTTACTTATTATTTACTTAGGAGTACAGCAAGTACTCCTTTTTTACATTAGGAAACAGTTGTCACTAGAACAAAGTTGTGCACCTAATTAGAAAAAAAAATTGAGTTTAACATGCCTTCCCAGAATTAGCATTGGGTTTTTGTGCCATAATTCATGGTAGCTTAACATTTTAATATTGTGTTTCTCTTGGTGAAGTGTTTTTTTTTTTGTTTTTTTTTTTGTTTTTTTTTTAGCTTTGCTCCCTCCTTAACATTGATATTGAATTTTTTTTTCATCTATTATAGATACGGGGAGAGTAAATAGTATATATTTTTCTAGTATGCAAAACACATAGAGAAACGTAACAGTTTTAATAATTTTCTCCTTTATTTATTATAATGCTAGTTCTCCATTCCCCAGACTGCAAGGTCTGAAAATCTGCTAATTCAACATATAATAATAATAATAATAAAAAAACATAAAATAATAATAAAAAAAATCATTGTATTTGCTTTGTTGTTCTGGCTGCAGATTCAATTTTTTCAATAAACTGCAGGAGGGCTCGCACTCTTCATACCACATTTCTTCTCAAAGTAATTTGAATGTACAGAGGCATAACACCATGAAAATCTATCTACACCAAAGCTATCGAGAGCCTCCAGCTCTCAGTAGTTGTGCAACATGATAATCTTATGTATACGCTAGCATGTGCACAAACATGAAAGGCTGATAGCCCACAGTGCAGAACTATCTAGCTTTGTATTTTTGTCATAACCTGTAATGAAATCTTTTTCTTTAGGCTTATAATAAACTTGAGCTAATTCTCAAAGCATTATTCAAATTTTAAAACAGTTCTTCCTCCAAACCTTTTTTTTTTTTAGCATTAGTTCCTCTAACTGTATATGTTTCTTAAACATAGTATAGCAGTAACAGCCAAATGAATATTGAATGAATACACGAAAGGAATATTTAATCGAAGCAGCATGCTTTAAAGAGAAATAGAGTTCTACAAAGCAATTACATTGCTTTGAGCCTCTAGTCAGGTTGTAATAAATACTTCTGATACTGTAAGATATGCAGTACAGTCTTCTGTAGCCCATAGTCTGTTTATGCGTAAAGCTGGTTCATGAACGTTTCTCAATTTCCTGAGAAGTGGTGCTAAGCCACGTTAATGTATTTTTCAAATTCCTCTCCTTACACTCTCTCTCAAATTACAGTGCTGACTGAAAAGCCACATAAGATTCTCCTGACAAAATGCTGATTCCCACACAATACACACAATATAAACACAGCAAACTTGCTTGCAGGCTTTGTAAGTTGGATGAAAGACTTTATCAGTCTTTGCTTGCATCTCTCCAATGCACATCTGTTTTATCTTTTTTGATTGTTAATTCTTCAAGGCTGCTCTGCATCTCTTTCTAAGAATGCAAGAAAGCTATCCTGTGTCAGATCTACAGTAATAAAAAGCACAGGCCTAGAGGAGAGTATAGAGATAGGAAAAGCATATAAAATGCTTTTGGTAGTGCTCTCCCAGCCTCCCACCATATTCAACTCAAATATCACTGCAGACATATTTGTACAACCTTTCTAATATAATTAATACCCATGCATTGACACCACAGCACGAATGTCTATGTGCTTCTCAACTGCCTCCTGAGGAAGATGATTTTTAGAAATCACATGAGAAACTCTTAAATTCACTGTTATGTCTTACTGCTGTGCAAGGTATCAGAAAAATAATGCTAGAAAATACATTGCATTAACCTACTTTTCCTTATGTGGTGTGTGCATGTGGAGGAACAAAAATTAAAACCACTTCCACAAACAGCAGAGCCAATTATGAGCAAATTTCTGAAATCAGTAATGACTTCCAAAAATTATGGAATCTGTAATTATGACTGAATACTAGCATTTTACAGTGAAAGTTTAAATTACATGAGCAACAATTACACCACCACAAACGATTCTTATCTGTATCCCTGCAGATTTTTACAGCTCTATCTGCATCAGAATCAAATTGTATGGGATAGACTACATAGAAAACTGGTTTACGATCTTCCGCCTGTTAAAGATGAGGGTTTGACTTGTATAGATTAATCTTAGCTTTTTCTCCTTGGTTTTGAGCTAAGATTCACTGTTTTCTCCTCATTGGTATTTTGCATTCAAATCACTCACAGATTTCACAGCAAGTTTCTGTGGAAATTGCTGCATTTTAACTGAAATACATCTAAGAAAACCTCTCAGTGTGAAAATCTCTTTGCTAGTGAGCATTCGTGGAATTGTAGACTTTTGCACTAATTCACCTAATTGAATTTTTAATTGAATTTTACTTCTAACCACAGTGAAACCCAATTAGATCAACTGAAAAAAATGCTGATAGGCTTCGTCTTGACTCCTAGGCATCAGCATATGCTGCTAAATCAGTTACTTGGTACAGTTAGGAGAATTTATTTGTGCGTAGAGTCCAGTGCAAACTCAGAATAATCAGCGATGCTGAACACCTTACACAGGCTTTAAGTCAACTCATTTTCACCTACTATTGTATGCTGCCATGAATCACTTGGCAACTCAGTTTGTTAAACATGATTTTCTCCATTACAAGCAGCCTGATCTCTTAAAAAAACAGAAGATAAAATATTTGTTTCAAATCAAATCAAGCTCAAGAGAATGCTTTTGTGCCTCTGCCTACTTTCCTGCCCCTTCATTTCTTTCCCTCATTCATCGTAGCATCCTGCTGGGGCGCTGGTGGCCAGACGTGCTCATTGTAAGGCTGCCGCTGCCACAGGGTCCATCAGTCGACGCGGGCCATAGCCCTCGTGCCAGCCCAGCAGTTCCTAATCCCCGCTGGCGCTTGTATTAGCCAAGGGCAAATAAGTTGAAAACCTTCTTGACTGAACTATGAAGAAATTCACTGCTACAGCTTTTAGGAAAGAATTCAAGTATGCTAGTAAAGCCAGACATCAGAAATTAAATGAGACATCAGAAATTAAATGCAGTATTTGGGGGGCACTGACATTTTTAAAGGGCCAGACTTCCTGGAAGATGCAACGTCAGATGAGGCTGCAGGAAGTTAGTTATAAAACTGCAATTTAGTTGCATAAAGCTGGAAGCAGATTTAAGCTGTGCACCTAGCCTACTTTTAGCATGCTGGATGATCTATGCACACCATTTTTGTCTCCTTGCACTTCAGTTTCTTTATGCGTAAAGCAGAGATGACAATCTTAATTTTTAAAGTCCCTTTAGATTTATTGATGAAAAACTGTACATGTGAGGCAAACAGCAGCAGGAATACGCGTCTTGTCATTTTCTGTCTGCGAGCACACAGTTTACTCAATGGCTTTCTCTTGGATTTTGCCAAAATCCCAGCTGCCTTGAAAGGTCTGTTTTAATATGAAAAGTAAGAAGCCCAGATGAAAAGCTGCTCCTCTTTCCTGACAGAAATCTTACTCACAGAGCCCCGCGTGCATACTTCTCATCTGCATCTTCACTCTGCCTTCTTAGTCAGGAGAGAGCTGATATTCAAGGATCAGATAAGAAGGTATCTCTGCATTCCTTATAGGAGTTTTCTTTGCCACCAATGGAATAAAATGAGAGACCTGAACTTAATGAATACAACTTAGATCATTTTCTGAAATTGTCCTAGTTTTGGTTTTCTTGTAATTCACTGGAACAAAGCAAAGTTTTATAAAACTGCTTCTTCTAAATACAGAACATCACATAAAATTGAAATTTTACATATGTATCTACCTTTAAATGTTTCAATTATTTAAACTATATGCTGGACTGAAATAATAATCTAGTCATAAATCTTCGAAGTGCACTAAGACTTTCTGTGTTGCGGAGATAGATTCTCCCAAGCATATCCTCTGTTCATTTATTATTTATATCACCATCTGCAGTTTGCCAAATTCCTGTGAAATCCACTTTCAATTTTTAAATGGCAACTTTCCCCTAAACCTGTTGTGTGTTCATCATAGAGACCTAGTACTCAAAGGTATGGGAAGGAAATACGACTATGCTATACAGATGTATTCTAAATAAAAGTAGCACTGTAGATCAAAGACAGATTCATATTAGTTTTGAGAGTTTTGTCAGGACAGTAGGAAACCATTCACTGCACTCTCTATAAAATAATTAATGGTTTCCTTTGAGCCCACTACAATCAATCATTTTGATTCCAACCATAACTGAAATAAATAATTAATAGTCAAAAGTGAATATTAATTAGATTCACCTGACAAATGTATTGGACAATTATATTAAGTCTATATTTGTAATGCTGAAATAAATCTACTGAACTTTTAAAATTAATTTTTCTAATTTTGTTTTACAAATAAGTAATATCTTTTATGAAATATTGATGTAGCCAGCTGTTTCATCATATCAGACCATATCATAACTTTGGCTTTTAAATAGAACTCCTCATTAATCACAGCAAGGAGGACTGCTTAAAAATACATGACTTGATCTGGTCTTATCATACTGATTTATTACAAGAACCCTTAATATCCTATTAAAAATGGAGCTGGTCACTACTGAAAAAAAAAATGCTATTCTGCAAAAGCTGAAGAAAAAAAAAGAAAAAAAAAAGTATTTTAATGTAAAAACTGGCCTCTGCTTTAGTCTCCCATTCTCACATCAAAAAAGAGGTTTACATTTCCACTGCCAGTACAAGCGTTGATTCCTGATGTTACTTCACTGACGTCATTTTGTAAGAACACCAAAACCAGAAGAATCTCTAAACAGCAACTGAAACATTTTTTTAATTCTTATTTTTAGTTCATTTCTTTAAATGGCACCTTAGACCATCTGTACATTTGGAAGGATTTGCTTGGTTATTATGTTGGCAAACCTCCCAACTAAGAAAAGGTGAGAGATGGAAAATGCATTAGAAAACTTCAAATGTGCAAAACGATGAGGTTGAGAAAGGAACCAGGTATCAGTGACAATCTGCCTGTTTTATCTAGAAAGGCAAATACAAGAAAATTTGGGGTTTTATGTTGATTTACTTCTCCTTTGGAAGCTGCCTTCCATTATACAACAGACATTTTTTTCTGTTCTCACAAAAATAGGCCCACCTTCAGAGTCTTCAAGAAAACCGTGGCCCTTTGGACTTCTCAGATATTGTAAGAGCCTCTTGAAAGGAAAATGTAATATAATATGCATCATTTGATATTAGTCAGCTATTTACAGAACCATTTTTTTTAGTTTAAATTTTTGTTCACATTTTTGGAAAAATATAGAAATTTTATGAAAGAAATCCCAATATCATAGAAGTGCAACAGAAATCTTGCACAGGTAAAAACAATGCTACAAGAAAGAGGAAATTCATCTGGACAGCTCAGCATAAAGTGCAACAGGGCAAGAGAAAGCCCAACATCTCTTGTACGTACTGTTACAGTAAGTAAAAGGATGAAGGAAGCCACCTTTTGATTTCTGCTCTTTCTGAAAATCAATCAGAAATCTAGAAGCCCATCTAGGAAAGATGATAAACAGGAGAGTACTACCTCCGCCAGGTATACCTCTGTGAAAGGGGTTCAAATGCTAAAGTAAATCAAATTCACATTATTATAGCAGGTTTAACACCAAAGGCTTCCATTATACTTAACAGAAAATGGTTTACATGGCTTTTGTCTTCACTGTGACAAAATTCTTATCATCATCAGAACCTTAGGAATAATTTAACCAAACCTTGAAATAAAACAAGGCTTGAAATAAAACAATATTTAAAACAAATGCGATGAAACATGGCAAAAAACACTATGGAGAGACTACCATACCTAGTCTAACTGTAGATGAAAATTGAAATATAGACATATCAGTATCAAATACAAAAGGAAATAAGTATTTGATTACATATTTTCCAGAATTTCAATTTCTAATCCCACAAAATCAAAGGTTAAAAGAGTATCTAAGGACTAAAAGATTTTATGGATAATAAATGGATAAATACATTAAGTAGACAGTAAGAAAATGCTATCTGTAAAGGATTTATGTTCAAGAACTATACAATTTGGTACAAAGTCTGTATCTTTCAAGGGACAGTTAATAATTTTAATTCCATACCATAGATTCTGTATCTGTATTTTACAAAAACCATCCATGGAATTAAAAAATGTAACTACTGGAATATGCCCATAAACTTTAAAAGTATAATGCACATTCACACTTCATTAAATATCAACTACACTGTAGAAACTCAAGTCTAAATATTTTTAGGATTACAACTTCAGTAGACATTATAATGCACTCTTTATAGATTACCATAAGCATTAAATCTTCTTTAAGTTTTATTTTCATAAAACAATGTAAGTGTACGTATGTTACTTCTGACAATTTTTCTTTCTGTTAACAAAAAATACTAGATAAATATTGAACTTCTTTTCCACACAGCCGGGGAATATTCCACATCCACATTTGCTTTAAAGGATAAAATATGTACGTGGAGGACATCTGTACTTTTGAATAAGGGCCTGATCATTTATGATTACTGATGGTAGTAGAAAGTTCAGGACATCGTGTAGTTATTAAGAAGCTACTGTAGCTGAAATTAGGATAAAAAGTATTTGAAAACCTGTCTGCAAATCAATTCATCAAAACTGCTGAAATGCTGCTATTATGTCAGGTTCAAATATCTATTAGCTAAATAATTTCCCAACTTCACATCCTTCACTTTGTTAATACAATCACCTGGACCCAAACTCCTGAGTGTAACTTTATAAGAGAACTCAGAGAGAGACAAGTCTGACTAATGCTCAAAAAAAGAAAGTGCCTTTTGGCGATTAAAAAAAAAATCAATTTTAAAACATTTCAAAAAGCAAGTTCAAATGAGCAAAGATTCATTGTTAAATAGGACAAAGGAGGATGCTCAGTCTCATCATGCTAAATAACAAATCTTATTTTCTGAAAAGGCAGAACTAACGTTATAACAATTTAGCACAGTTTCTTTGGCTACATCGCTTAGGAAATTAGAAATGTCACTCTGTTTGAATTCACCTTCAAGCAAGAAGGTTAACTCATTGGCAGGGAAATTTTAACAGGTCAGATCCTTCAAAATCAATAATCAGCTGGACTGGAGATATCTTTCAAAAGGGATAACTTCAATTAAAACAACCATCACCAGAGATAATGAGTAGAGAAGGAAGGTTAGCTTTGGACAAAGAAACAGTCGCCCTCTTGCCAAATAGGTGGTGCAAAGATCCGTATCAGCCTGCATTACACTGAAAAAAAAAAAAAAATCTTCAAAAGGCTCTGAAAAACAGAAAGATCATTTTGTTCCAAGGGCACTCTTCACAAAGGGAAAAGAAAAAGGTGAGAGAGACTGGAAAATCTTTTCTAATCATTTTTATAACACATCAGCATGAAAATGTTCTCTGAGCTCTGAAGGAAAGAAAGAACAGAAAAACCATTATGGGAATTTCAGTGTCTCAAAAGACATTTACAGTGACCTCATGGTCAGTGTTTCTTTCTAGAGAACTTGAAGAAATAATTATCTATGCAGGCTACATTAGTAGCCATAAAATCTCTGTTATCGTCTTCAGATGCACTACGTGAAAAACAAATTTTGTCCTAGTAGGGACACACACACATTTGGCTCAAGTCTCCATCATAATATAAAATTTGACTCAATTCCAATTTTACTGGAGATGTTCTTGCTTCTTCTTAAAATATGATATTTGTGGGTGGATAACAGTAGTTTGCTTCAATTAGAAATTCTTTTCCATAAACCAGTTATAAATCAGGAGTCTAAACTTGTCTTATGTACTTTGCTCTTCATTACTTCATACTGTTGTTTCATTCTTTTTATTTTTGAATAGTATTTAAGATACTTGGAGACAAAAATTGTCACAGCAGTCTAGGGAACGCGCATCGTTGTTTCAGAAGGGCACAGTTTGTTCTACAGCAGGTGAACTTCCTTTCAGAGGAAAGTTCAACCCAGTACGACACTGCCAAAAGAAAGAAGTCAGCTGGGTAGCAAAGAGAATAAAATATACTCACAACCACATGCATCTACTTATTCTATGCAAAATCACTGCACCCTGCCTAATTAGCAAGCTCTGCATTTTTCCTTCCATTTTGACTTTTGACGTTGATTAACTCCTCCAGAGTAGGAAGTTACAGCAGGAAGAAATATAATTTCATGTGAGTTGATTGGAATTTCCTTAGAATAGCACAGGGCCATGTAAATTTTATCATAGCTGGGCATTTTAAAATAGTTGAAAATTCGCAGATGCATGACTGAAATGGCCAAAACTTAAATTGGGTGACAGAACAAAAATGAGACTACTTTCATCTCTTTGAACTGTTCAAACAAGGCACCAACAAGACATGAGATTCTCTCTCCGGAAGACTTAAGATTGAAACAAGATCCTTTCCTGGAAGATGTATTTTATCACTCATGCTCATTTATTGGCCTAAGGACTGACACCTGGCCTTACAAGGACTTACCTAGATACAGTACTAATTTAGAGAAGCAGGTGCTACCCCAACAGGGACACAGGCTAGACCAGAGTCAGGGGAGGAGTATGTAATGCAGACGCAGGATAAGCAACGAGACAACTGCAAACACGTTAGAGTTTGTTTTGTTTTTGTGGTTTTTTTTTCCTTTTCCTAGGAAGGGCTAAGCTAAACAGAAAGAAGGAAGTGCAAGAAAAGTTTAGAGAAGCGTCAAAGAGAAGTGTGAATGGAGCTGAGGTATACAGACCATGATGGATGAAGAACTAAGTTTGGTCTGAAACAGTCCATCAGGAAAGGACAAGAACTCAAAAATTGCAGAACGCAATCTTCACAGTCAAAAAGTCCCCTGCTCCCCAGGCTGGAATTCCAACTCTCTCAAAAACAGAGTGAGATTATTTTGCCTCAACTGGGCAGGAATATTAAATCATTTTCAAAGTAAACAGTAATTGTACACTCCACACACTACTAATATACTGTTTTGTTAAAGAGCACTTAAAGATGCTCAACAAATGAGTGTTTATTTATGCCTGACCCTACACATTTGAAAAACCCAGAGTTTAGGTTAGATGCTAACTCAGACTAAAAGTAGAAATATTATTAAAGGGGTAGGAAGCATTTTGCCAAGTTAATTTCATTTGGAGCACTGCACTGCTATTACCCAGCCAAGTGTTGTGTTACATACTAAAGAGTATATGTTATACACGAAAAGAGTAAAATATGACTGCAAAAGACTGATTGAACAATGTTAGAGGGAATGTTTGCTTTCTTCAGAGGAAAGGTAAGATACAACATATGATGTCTACAAATCACTTATTTTAAGGCTGCAAAAAGTGCTATTTTATGAAGTAATATATTTGTACTGATTAATAGATTTGAACTAAAACTATTTAAACTATTTAAAGCAACAGTATTTATTGAAAGTATGTTTCAATTTTTAAATAATCAGATAAAATGCACATTATAGTGAGAGATTTTTAAAAATCCAGCTATTTAATGTGCTCTCCTTTTACAATAATTCAAACACTAATAGCTAAAATCCAACAAAAGAAGCTCAGACAGTGACTCTTACTACTCCCTTGGTGGCCTTTAAGACTTTGGTTTCAGCGACTAATCCAGATGCTAACAGACCTTCCTCTATTGCTAGGAAGGGTATCAGAAGCTCTATAAGAAATGGAACACTTATCCCAGCAAATTCAATATTAATTGCATGTTTCACTTCAAACACTTTACAGCCAACAGGCACTATCAGTAACTAAGTATGTCAATTGCATTACACAAGAGTAGAAATGAGAAGAAAACCGAATAGAAATACAAGAGCATTTCTATAAAGGAGCTTTCTTTAGATAATGCAAACTATCTAAAATGGTTTGTATTAAAATGATATTTTCTAATTATTCTTCAGCTTCTCTTTGTTTCTCCTGAAACACAAAGGTTTGAAAATAAAAATATAGTAGAAGCAGTTTCTAACAGAGAATGGCCAAATTTAAGTAATGTTGTAACAAATGTAGGACCGATGTTTTGATTTTAGCTTGTGAGAAATACTTGGGTAGTACACTAAGCTGCTATCATCTACTAAGGATGTTAGCATAACCCTAGAAATTTCAAAGTCCAAAATAAGGACTTTAATTATTATTCAAGTATATGCTCTTTTATCAGCTGGCAAAAAACATTCCCAGTAAATGCACTGTTTATTTTAGAAGTAATCTAGTAATAGGAACCGGAACCTTATGTTAATAATATAAGTGATTCAATATAAGTGATACACATATACATTCCCTTCTTTAGAAATGTTAAAGGTTTGATCTTTTTTTATTGTATAAATATTTCTTTATTGTTCATATAACATTACCGTTAGGTAATAATAAAGTTATTTCTGTTATTTTGTAGTATCTTACCTATTCCATACAGGCTAACTCATATTCTAGTGATGTTTAAAATTTCCTAGTATGACTTCCACTTTTGGCAAGGTTATTACTACAAACTAACCTTCTATGTCATTCACTACTAGGCTTTCAGAATACTTTACAAATATAATACAAAGAATTATTATTTTCCAGAAAGCAGCAACAACAATAGGTTGTGAGTACAGTGTTTGAAAACTGTGAGATTGCAGATTATGACCAGCATTGGGGGGAACAAAGCACTTGCACAGCAACTTCCTCTTTGTCCTGCAGAGCATGAGACTGTTTTGTTCACTCTGCTATGGACAGTGACTAGAAGTGATGGCAAAAAGCACAGCTTGCACTAACATATCCATATTCTTCAATGATGTTGCAAATTAACATTTCATTTAATCGTTCATCTCAAAGATGTAGAGCTGGCTCCCTGAAAATATGCTTGAAGACACAGAATTCAAAGAATTCAGTGATGAAACCAAGAACCTTGTGTTCCAGCTCAGAGCATTTGTGTTTCTTTGAAAAGATGCAATACCCTGGTTCAGCAGTTATGTGTCAGAACTGCTTTCAAAGTCCAGATATTCCAAAGAAAGATGCCACTTTATAGAGATATATTCAGAATAGACATTTCAAGAGGTGTTTCATTTTTTTAACTACATTGATTAAAAACTTCACAAACTAATTTAAAGCAAATTCCATTAATATGTTTCAGAAGATGCAAAAGACCAAGGCTGCAAACTATTTACTGCAACCACCAAAGCCTAAGGGTAGCACACATACAGCACTCCCCTTGAGCCCTCTCTCACACCCATCCTGCTCTGCTAGAGAGATGTATACAGGAATCAAGCCTTCTCTCTGCCCTAGTAGGGCTTCCAGCACCAATAACAATTTTACAGTCCAGTTTGCTTTTCTGACTCTATTTTGAAAGGTCTGAGATGTTGGATGATTAATACTCGCGCAGGTAATGTTGCCTTGACCTGAAGTCACATGCTTGCAGATTGTTAGGCACCAACTAACAAAATGGATTTTTTCTGCCAGTTTACAGAAGAGATGGACAAAATGGATAGATCAATCCTCTTCTTGTAGGTCAGTCCCAAGGTGATAAGGGCACCTCTACCTTAAATACCTTTTCTGCGTTTTCACTGCAGCCAAAACAGCATCTTTCAAGACTGTTCAAGATGAAAAATGATGATTCACAAGCCTTTGACATTTTAGTACATATCTTGTACTCCATTTGTCTCTTCCAGACATGCTCCTATGATTACCACATAACCATACCTAACAGCCAGCTGCACTTCAACATCCACATTATTTTTCCTACAGAGGCATATTATGATAGATTAACATTCATGAAATGTATGGCAGGAAGGAGATTTTGCTGAGGGTGTTCTGGGGGAGCGGTGACACAATCAAGGCTCCCATTCAACTGCCTTATCTATCAAGATGCCCCTTATATTGGAGGCAACAAATGCAAGTCAATGTGACCGAGACTCCAGTGAGAGTCTTTTATCTGTACAAGCTTTGGGCCACTGATACACAGCTCAATGCCCTTGACGGTCTGCTGTTGTCAAAAATCCTAACTGCGTATCCCTAACACCTCTGCCTTTGAGGCACAAAATGACTGGCAATGAATTTCTAGGTCACCTCCTCAGCCACTTAGTGTGCCAGCACCAGCTCTGGGCCTTCATCCCAGTTTAGACAGCAATCTGAGCACGCTGGTCAGCTAAAGATTTTTTTTCCTATTAAAAAAAAATCTAAGAAACTACATCTCAGTATGTAAAAAAGAGTCAAAAAAACCTTTCCTCTTCCTGAGGCCTTTACTATCTTTACTGTGGAAATAACTTCTTTAAAGCTAACAGTAGCACACCCTCACCAAAACCACTACCCAGCATGTTATGATGGAGAAAACATCAAGCCATACTCGGTCTGTGTTCTCATGCCCATTAAGAAGTTTTTCCTTTACTCCTCAACATTCTTGACAAATGCTTTTCCAATAGTCAACCTGTTATCATAGTTCTTGGACTGAATGAAAAGGGGAATTGCAATCCCCAGTACAAAGAGAAGCAGGCAGCTGGCCTCACTGTATGCTTCCCAGTCTTCCCCCTAGCTCAGCAGTTCCTCCGTTCCCAGGAGAAGGTCTTGCTATTCTACTCTTTAGTTCTCCCATCCCAAGGCAGAAATGTATCTCACAGCACCCCCTTTCACATCACAGGTTAAAAGTTTGGCTCAAAATGGGCAGATCTCCATCCTCTATCTACTAGGGAAGCTAGTGCTTGGGCAGGACAAGTGAAGCTCCACTCATCACCCAAAATTGCAAGGGTGGAATATTACAATTGCGTCAACAGTTTTTGAAACGCTTACCCAAAATAGCCTAGTCCTCTTCATACAATGGGAGCTCAGCTGGATGTCTGCCTTTGGGCAAAGGCCTTATGGCTGAAGTCCAGCTCTGACCTGGAGAAGAAGCCTGGCGGCTTTGCCCCAAATGAGTGGCCAGGAGGTGCATGGTTATGGCCCATTGCTAAGCAGCGACTCCAAGTAGAGATGCTGCTCTGTCAGAAAGGTGGGCTGATGGCAGAGCTTTCACTAGTAGTATTCCCAAGCAAACCGCAGGGCTGGGAGACAGCACAGCCTTCCTAGATGTTTTGCTTACAGAGATGCAGGTAGGACTGTGTGCTCTTGTCATTTTAGAGTCTGCTTCAGCAATTATGCTAGCTTTAGAGAGAAAAAAGGCAACCTTTCCTTTTCTTTTGCTGGGGGGGGGGGGGGGGGAGCGTAGAAGAAGGAAGAATAACACCCAAATTATCAGGGCCAAAATCCCCAAATCCTGAGGTTTCTTCACTATGGAAAACTAGATTACCAGCTGGATTAGCACAACATCACCACAGTCTAACTCTGGCTGTTCTCATTATTTATATAAATGCCTGTAAATTCTGCTAAGTTCTTGACTTCAACAACTTTCTCACTCTGCAAACAGCTACTATTTCAAAGAGCTAATATTTCCTAAATTACAAAGCTTTAAAAACATTTACTTATTTTACAGGTTTCAAAATTAGATCTTCTTCCTGTGAAAAACTGCATGGGTATGAAGTGCTGGAAAGCTACCATATGGGTCATACTTATCATTTACAAACATGCATACAAATAAGACGATAGAAATCCATGACGCTAAAATGTTCTTGGTATTTAGAATAGACTTGCTTTTATGAGCAACATAGGCACTTATTAAGAGGAGTAACTATTTACTATCCTAATAAAGCAAGGAAGGGTTTCAAATGAAATTAGAATACAATTAAAAAAAAAAATCCAGCAAGTTCCTAACATAGCATAGAAATAGCTTGGGAAATTCTTATTGTACGTGACTATGAACAGTAAAAACTTACATGGGTTCAAAAAGCAGCTACAGGAAAAAATCTGGCAGTAGCTATTACATAGAAAAGTATCACCATTGGCTTAAAGAGACATATTTGCTGGAGGCTGGGACAACATGCTGAGGTGGCAGCACTACATTATTGTCCTCATTTTATCCTCTTCTCTAGTCATCCAGAAATGGGCACTGTCAGAGAAAGGCTATCGGGTTAGATAGATGGACCTTTTTCTGATTTGATATGACTGCTCTTTTTTTAATCAGGAAAAATCCATGCTAATTAAAATTTTCCCTCTATGCCCAAATCATCGCATCTATGTGATGTCACATCTATAGGACCCAGCCAAATCCATATTGCTCAGTGTGTTCGAAGGCCACCACGCTCTGGAAAGATGCGACTCCTACAGCATTCTGAGCTGAAAAAGGAAGAAAGGAGCTATCTTATTAAGAAAGTGCTACTGTAGAGGCAAAGAAGTTCCTTATAGAATCTCCAAAAAGAGTCTACAAAAAGAAAACTTGCTAAAAGGTGTTATGTGGGAAGAGAAAACAGCACATGGCCTACTGTAGGCCTCCTCCATTAGTTCTGGATATTTTAGTAAATTACAAGCAAGATAAATCTTGTAGAAGCGTTGTTTCGTTTATTATTGTGTAAAATTAAACTATATTCTATAATGTAGAAATGGTAGATATTTCCAGGACTACATTTTTTTTTTTAATCAGCTAGTCAAAAATTACATGATGGGTTGGGAAAACATCAGATTCAACCAAGGTTTTGATATCATAAAATTAATTTTAATTTTGGTATTACAACACAAAATACTTTTGTAATCCCTATTAATTAAAAGGGGGGGGAGAACAAAAAAAGGGTAGGAAGGAAGCAAGACTCCTCTAAACCTAAACACTGGAGTAATTAATTCTTTATCAATGAGCGACTCTTTACCAATCTAATCAATGAGCATGAAAGGAAAATACATTCAGCTCTACCTAAAGTTAGGTATTCTAATACTCCAAAACATGACAGGCATTTCACCTAGTTTTTCCCTGTTCTGGAGAGAAATATATAAAGCAGCTCACAAGAACCAAAACATTTCCTTTAAAGCGCCTGAATATTTCTCAGCTTAAGGGAAATGACCGTCTCCTTCCATGACAGCAAGAGCACATTACAGAACGTGCTAATTGGCTGCACCCTTGGGGAGCTCAGCGCTCTCCACCTTTCATTTGGAGCCTGGCATTGCGCCTTCGCGTGAGATTATCCCATTAGTCAGCTCCTGTTGTGAAATACTGTTTGTGTAACTGCAGCGCGAGTGCAAAATGACGGCAATTCACTTGACTGCCATGTCAGCGCGAAGATCCTGTCACATACTACTGTGTAAATGTGATGCACTAATGTATCTCTGTCCATTGTATTTAGAAAAGGTGACAGGTAGATACAGAAATAGTCGAACTTTTCAATTTGAATGGTCCTGCCATTTTACGAACGCCTACTTCTTTCATGTGAAATGGTAACAGAAAGTTCAAGGGTTCATCTGCAAGAATATAAGAATATTCCTTATTAGCTTTATGAGAGCAAAAACATTCTGGAGCAGATCATAATTTTCATATAGCCTTATCCTTGCATATTTAAGAAAAGTGAGTAACATGGATATAAATTCACATTTTAAAGATATTGATGTGCTAATGGAGGCTGCACAAGCTGTCATTATGAAGGATGCAAAGCAAGCTGATTGAAGAAAATCAGGAAAGACACAGCCATGGTATAGAATGGTCACTGAAATGTAATAAAGCTGAAGATTATCCACGGTAATAACTAAACTAAGGAGAAAGAAATTAAAAACAAAACCAAAAAAACCCCAAATGCAGTCCCTCCTCCCTCAAAATGTGAAAGCCAGCCACCCATGCATGTGAAGCTTGGGCATAAGTTAAGTGGCATCAGTTCTGCATGCACTGACCCATTCAGCTGATTAAGTGAGCCATCCAATTCTTGACTCGCACAGTTTTGTCAGGAATCACAAATATGTAAAATAATTGGATACAATCTTCCTGAAAAACATCTGGTAGAAATCACCTTCATCAAATCCTTAAGTGTTCTTTGTTTTTGTAGCAAGACAGCCTCAAGTATGCAGACACATCCCCATTTCCAAGAAGGAGGAAAAAATATTTGGGGAAAATTTCTAATTTTAAAAAAATATTAGAGTGCCTAGGTATTAGAGTCATATGTGTAACAAAAGATGAGATCAGATTATCAGGTCATATCATTTATTTTTGTTTAGTCAGTTCTCCTAGGTTTTAGGACCTATTATATTATAAAATCCATGTATTTTTGTTGTTTCCATCTCAGTTCAAGAAACTGAAAAAAGATGTGTGAACAATCAACAAGAATAGCCACTCTAAACACAGACCCATTGTTTCTTGGCAATTGTATTCAAACAACTATACTCAGGCAACACAAAATGCTGAAATCTGGCATAGAAGGAAATCTGTGCTATAAATCACAGGAAGTGAAATTGCAAAGATGAACTAAAAAAATAAAAGCAGTTTTAAAACAGACAAAAAACTGATTTAGAAATAAGTGCCTAATGCATGCTATGATTGAAAATGTGACTCTCACTGGACGGAACTCCTTGCCTGTCACTTGAGCAAAGCCCAATGGGGATCCCTCAAAGAGCAATCAGGGCACTTGCATTAGAAGAGGCTGCAGTCACAGAAGTGTTTTAATTTTTCAAATTAGCTTTTAATTTTGTAAGGAGAGGCTTTTAAAACTTCAAATACTTTACATATTGTAAAAATACAACGTGTTTGTTGTATCTAGGCAGGCAGAGCAGTATATGGCAGCAGCTTTCAGGAGCAAGAGTGCTATGAGCCTGCTAAACACCTTCTCACACCAGGTGTTACTGTCTCCAAGTTCTTAGTTCAGGGGTAACAGTTCAAAGTTGCTACTTCCTAAATCAAAACGGCATTCTTGATACTGTTTTCAAAACTGGCCTCCTGAATTCCAGGGATTTCATTGTTTTCATTTATTTCATTTCTGCAGAAAAGTCTGCATTCAAAATTTCTCTTTAGGGCATACGATATATACCTATGTTAACATTAAACTATTAAGACATTTTTGTAGTAATGCCATGTATGGATTTACTTATATTTCACAACTTTTTGTTGCCAAAAATTGGTTAAGAATCAAAATTTTATTACTCCCTCTGCTTTGATTTGTATTATAAGCATTTAATCTAGTATCTCATTCTCAGGGGGTTTTTTATCCTTAAACAAATTCATAAAAGTTATTTTCAAGATCAGAGTTCTTTTGGAGATTATTTTAAGGGATTACATTGATGTGCCTTGCCCTTCTCAGAGTAATTATTTGCCAGACTTGCCAGCAAGCCTTTAACAACATTTGGTCTTTTATGATCTCATCAGATTTATACCGACTTTCGCAAACAGCTTCTATTTAAAAGCATGAATATTTATAAATCCCAGATCAGCCTTTTTTCTGTGCCATTTTCTTTTTGTAGGTAAGAAGGCTATTTCACCCATTGAATTCATGTTTCTTTTTGTCACCAGGTAAAGTTAGAAACGTACAAGCTTAAAATAGTACGAAGAAAGTTACTTAATTCATCTTTCAATAATCAGACTGAATAACTGCAGATTATTACATCCAAAAAAGTGTTTCACTTTGGAGTAAGTATCCCTGTCTCGTCTTTAAATTTGTATTTTTTTTGTTACTACTCTGCAATGTTAGGTTCGCTAGCAAAGAATTAGAATGTTGTGGCAGTCATTTGTGCTTCACTTAAACATATGGGGTAAATTATTAAGTTTATTGTGCACTTAGCTTCTGAAAGAGAAGGAAAGCCAAAACTTAAGAAACTCCACTGAAATTTCTATCAGAAAATATTAGCAGCTTTAGGGAGAAACACTAAGAAATTGTTTTGATAGTAAACCAGGAACTAATTGGGCTGTAACTTGGCAACAGTCAGAAACTGTAGGAGCAACCAAAACAGATTTCTGAAGTTATTAGCTTATTAATTAATTAGTGGTGGCTCTGAACCATAGAGAAATCTTGATGTTTAATCTACAGAAGAAGAATTTAAAGCATAAGCCCAGTCAAAACTGCTTATTTTGTTTATAACATTGGTGAAGCCTAAATACGTAATTATTATGCTATTATTACATCCACAGAACTTTACATTCCTCAGCTTTCTATGCTCTGTGATGCTGAAACCACAAAAGCATATTAAAACAACAACAAGAAGACATGATGCTGTTCACATGAGATTTCATGCCTCTTATGCAACCTGAAGATAAAATCTAAGTTTTTTTTTTTTTTTTTTTTTTTTTTTTTTTTTTTAAGGTATCGGCTAGAACAACACACCATGGAGTAAGTAAACATCGTGGAAGCTAATAAGGAAATACCACAGCAAAAAGTATTCATGGTAACATTTCACATGATGAAAATACCATGGATCAAAAATATTCCTTTTCTATAGAATTCCAGATTTTTTTTTTTTTGACATTAATGAATAGCTTTAGGATTTATTGTAGCAGTGTCCTGCTTATATTACCGTGGTTTTTAGAGACCCCATTCAGAATGAACAGAGGAGAAAACAGGCTGTTTCAAAGGCAAAGGGGGGAATCCACTGTTCTTCATGCCTGCGATGTGAGCAGTATCAGAGGGAGTGTGGCTAAACCACAGTATCATTAGGACAAAAGAGAAATCTAGTGAAAAAAGTAAAGAAGTATTGGAACAAATCACCTCATGCTGTTCCAGAACCCTGTAACGCTGGAAATCTTCAAAAACAAAAGTTAAGGCAAACACCCTCCAGGGTGCACATGTACAAATTAGACCACTAAGTCACTCACAGCTCTATGATTCTGTATTTGGGTGGTATAAAATTTTTGTAAATTGTTATTCTTGTCACTGTACTATTCAGCAGGTTTAAATGAAACTCAGCAAGGGGACAGCGCAAGGCAGGCAGGTAAGGAAGGAAGTACTAGGACAGAGACCAGGATCAAAGAAAGGATCGGAAACCTGTCCTTGAGAGAGCAGGGTAGAGCTCTGCTTGGCGGGGAACGCATGAGCTTAAGCTGTTCTGAGAAATCAGGGAGGGAAGGTAAAGGGCAGTGGGATGGAGCTGGAGTGGGAAAGGTCAGAAGCAGGAGGAAGAATTCAGCATAACGGTGATGGATGAGGGCTCAAGGGTTGGTGAGCAGAAGAGATTACACGGAGGACCAGCGAAGCAGGACAAGGGAAGGCACCAGTGGAGCAGTCAACTGCTCCAAACCCGCTTCTTCAGGTCCCTCCATAATTCCTAATGTAATCTTCCTTGCAAGGGGCTGCCTCATCTGATGAGCCGGGCGGTGATTTCCGGACGTGCAGAGCCTCTCCGGGGGGCTCGGCAAGGAGCGGTGCTGCAAGCCAGCAGCCGCTGCGCGGGGGCCGGGGGAAGGAGGCAGGCGCAGGGCAGAGCACAGCGACTGCTCCTGCGTTTGACACGCGCTTTCTGCCCGGTGCTAGAGCTCAGCCCGTACGGAAGACGCGAGCAGGAAAAAGGGTTGCTAACAGGCACACTGGCATTCTGGGCACGTACGAGCAGATGGGGCAGCAATCAGCACGGCAGAGACACAAGACGCAGCAGTGGGAAACAATTCCCATTCAAAGCACCGTTAGAAGCTGAGAGCATCTCACCTTCAGATTTCACCAAATGTAAAAATTAACTAATTTATTTAAACAACATTTTAATTAAAATTTGCTGCTTGTAGTTAAGATAAGGACAATTTGCTTGACTCCTAACATAACTCCTTTTTTTTTATTCAGTAACAGGCTTGAAGAGAGTTGAAACAAAACTTATGCCATAATTTTAAATATATCTTTTGTTTATTTCCTTTTAGCAATTGGTATAGTTATTTTTGCAATGCACATGTTTCACACGCAGGGGTGCAATGGCCTCAAAGCTCAGATGCAGTCAGGGATCAGCAGGCTGCATATGCAGCAGAAATTGCACAAGAAAAAAAAAAACCACAACTGAACAAGGTTGGCCCAAAGGACAGAACATGTCTCTCCTACATAATTTGCAATTATAAACATACCATCTACATGTCTGTATATTCAAGCCAGGTAGAAAGTACAGGCAGGGTTTTTGGTGTTTTTTGTCTGTTTGTTGTTTTAAATGAAGTAGTTTAGACAGCACTAGTATACAGATACAATTTCCTGCCCTATTTTTTTTTGTTTGTTTGTTTTTTGGTGTGATGGTGATGGTGGTGCGGACTCTTTTTAATGAAGAATGTAGAAGTCTAAGGCAACTAGCTCATGTAAATTTTCCATTTTTCTACAAATAAAAAAAAATTCAAATATCTGAATATTTCTTAAAATAAGTTAGGTTTTATATCCTAACTTATCCTAACTGTTTTATACTGCTACTGATATGAACCTAGAAACCTGCTTCCAAGTCTCCCTGCTCTGATAAACAGAACACTTCTGTTTGTTGCCAAATGATACATATTTTTTGCTATCTTAAGTCTCTCTGTTACTATTAGTTATTTAATGCACATACCATACTTCTCTTCTGATTTCTTTAAATCTATTGGTGTGAAAAATCAAATATATCTCCTCTCAGGTTTCACTTTGTGTAAATGAAGCAACCTCATTCAAAGCCTTCCTGCAAGGCAGGCCCTGATGCTCAGAAGTAGATGTTTTGTGCACCTACCTTACCACCACATAAAATAGCAGCAATTTAGCTACCATTTTCATGTCACCAAGTGAGAATATACCTTTTCAGTGGCTACATGGAGCCTTATAGACAGCTTCCTAACATGTTCCTCTAGTTATGATCCTAAATTTGGTAGAAATACAACAGAGTTTTCCACTTACTTAAGGTACTCAAAGTATCCAGTGAATATTAATTTTTTTGACCACATTTTTTTCCTTGAAAAGATAAAAGAATTGAACATTTTTCTTTTGCATTCACCACAGTTAATACTATTGTTTTTTTCTTTGAGTAATCAGAAGACTGACAGTAAAATCAATCTTAATATTTCTTAATATGAATATTTCTTTGCATGTAACATCCCCCTACAGCATTTCTATACTCCTTAAATATTAACATTGCTGTTTGCATCTATACTGTTGGACGTGACTGATGTTGAGATCCTAACTTAATCTCTGACATAAAAATATTCAGCAACTTGTATGTCAATCAAACTGAAAAGAAACAGGCTTGATACACAGTTAAAAGTGCCGATTTGAGGGAAAGGAAGAGTAGACGAGAATTGTTCATATATTCGATAAGGACGACTGCGTAGCTTTACAAACAGTGGGGCAGCGATCATCTTTGAGCTGTTCACATCACCTTATGTTCAGAAAGTACATTTGCATTTTCTCTAATTAAAAAAAAAAAAAAATCCAAGCTAAGCATCAGCACCCACACTTATCTATGCTAAAGGATGCTTCAGTGCTCTAGGACGGCACTGAATGTGCACAAGAGGCCTATTGTGCTGCTTGTATGTAATCTAGAGAGACTTTTGTTACCAAAGACGACACTCCAAAAGACGACTGTTACATTTTGATTTGACAACCTGATTCTATCCCAAAGGCTATGCTCACTGCAGTTGCAAAACAAGTCTAATCAAATCTGTACCAAGCTAAAAAGTAATCACCTTCTGTGAAGACCATTAGCAGATTAAGCCTAGGATAAAAAAGAAAAAAAAAAGTTACATGTATTTATCAAAGAGTAGGAAACCAATGGCTTGTGCATAAGCCATCTTTTCAATTGTATTTAGGTAAGTGATTAGTCTTCCTCTTATCACTATCATCTTACTATTTGACTTCATTGCAGCCATACTGTGACCCAAATACAGTAGATATACCAACAACCAGATCAAGTCTGATTCCAGCTGCAGGCTTTTTAAGTCTACTGATATATTAGGGATGACTGATAGTAGTTCTCTTGTTTTGCTTGCAAATTACTTTATTCAAATTAAGGGCATCTATGAGAAAAATAACTCAAATTCCAGAAATCATTTTTGCTGTACCAACTTTAACATTGAAAACAAAAAGGAATCACATGAATGAACATTAACAATAAGGATGGAAATGCATGTTGTTGGCATACTTTCAAAGGCTGCAGTGTTTTGAAATGAATCATTTTAGGACCAAGATAGAAACAACGATCTGTTTAGCTGTCCCTAACGATATAAGACTAAATCCTGCTATTTTGGATTAAATAAAATTTCCAGGGCAAATCAAGAGAAGGAACACTATGAATTTGCCCAAAAGATTTCCACAGTGTCATTTTGAATGAGAAAATGGAGTATTTTCCAAATGAAGGAGGCAGCGATTCAGTCCCTAAACCTCCTGATCTTGTGAACCCTTTGAAAACATGAGGCCATCTGCCACAGAGACTTTGTTTCCACCACTCGCACTACACTCTCATTCCTAGTTGTGCACTTTGATTTACATGATGCTATCGAAGCTTCTTCCTCCCAGCACTATGAAAATTAGGAAGATACAGATCTTGACTAATCAACCCAAAGCCATGCAGTAAGAGAAAAGAGTCTTTCTTTCTCCTTCTATACAGTTGCGTTATATTCACTGAAAGTATTCTTTCACCCTCTAGCACGTAAACTTTTATTTCTTTTATTCTTTACAAACCCTTCATTTTTCTCCAGTGAGGTTTTGGGCGATGGCAACTGTTTCAGTTTATTTTGTTTGTTTGTTTGTTTGGGTTTTTTTAATAGCTCTCTCTGACACCACCCCTTCCTCAATATGAATCTTCCTCAATTCCTCTACCTTTGGCTTTGCCTTGTCATTCAGGGTAGACTGCATGCCTGCTCCATAGGCAAGTGAAACACCTTGACACTTTCCCTAGGGCTGATGACGCATCTTTTACAGTATTAGGAGAGCCAAGAGACTGCAACAGCACCTAGCACTTTCACTGTAGAGTCTTAGAACTTCATTCACATCATGCCCATTGGCTTTGCCTGTCAGCAGGACAGTAAGAGTCACTACAGAGTATCATATTCCTTTCTATATGTTTGCCAAAGTCTAACTGAACACAGTTTTGGAGTCCACGTGATGAGTTTGGTCAGAACATGGTACAGTTCTGATGCTAAGAACCCTGAATTGCTTTCCACCCTTACAGTGCCTGTTAGGGATCTGGCTCTCTCCTACTCTCCCAGTGAAGTCCACCACATATGCCATACATTTATTTTGCATTATGATTAAATTTGTGATAGCTAAGTTATACTGTGTTTTGGATATTAATTTACTACAAAGAAGAAATAGGCATAATCCTTTCACAGAAAGAGGACAATACAGACTAGCTCGTCCAGGAGCTGTAACCAATGCTGAGCCTATCACCTTGCCAAGTAATTTAAACATAGTCACATTTCTGCTGACGAGTATTCTGGTCTTATGGTTCAGCTGTCGAGGTTAAGTAACAGTACAAAAACACATATGCCCACATACAACTAAAATTAGTACTTAATACATGAGATACACAAATTCTGAGAAACAATCCTAATTACTAAATCCTAATTGTTTCTGTTTCCTCATTTCTCTAAAGCACTCTCCACACTGAGCTTGTGATCCCTTGGAGAAGAAGAAAGACTCTCTAGTAAACTATTGATGCCACTAATGTCAAAAGGCTAAACATGACCCCATTGCTACATGAAGGTGTTTATCTGATCCTTCCCAGAGCCTCCCAAAACCTGAATAGAAAAAACATCCTTATTTGAGAAATGTTTGACATCACTTCTATTGATTCATGCTGGGCTTTCTACACTTTAAACAGTTTCATAACATCAACCTAAAAAGTCATAAGTTATATATATCAGAAATCATTTACCTCTAGGCTTTGAGAGAGAAAAATGTCAGCAAATTCAAGACAAGGACTCCCAACTCCAAGCCCTTGGAGTTAGAGAAATAAACTTGGATGTACAACACAAACAAAAGATCAACAACTAAATAAAAGACAACCATGTTTCAGGTTGTTTTATCGACTTCAACAAAAGAGCACTCAAACTCTCGAATTACACAGTGAGTTGAGGCAGCTGGGAACTAGCCGTTCCCTGATCTGCCTGACACACAAACATTCAAGGACTCGTGCCAGCTAACTGGATTGCTGGTAACAAGCAGCTGGCTGTAGTGAGGAAGGCTTGGGACTACCTTTTAAACGGGAACCATACGCTTCTGTTGTATGAATTCCCAAATTTAACACAACTACCAGAGAAGCATTTTTATTACTTCAGGCCAACCTGTAAAATATTTTCATGCTTCTTGTGTGCATACACAACATAAAGGAGCTCAGGCTCTACGCCTTTTGTCAGGATCATAGTCTTTGGTCACTGAACTATTTATTTCTTCAGTACTATTAGCTTCCTACACAGACTACTCTCTCCACAGAGCATGCAGTTCAGTTGCAGAACAAGAATCACATCAAATAAGACTTTCAGAAAATAACAGAATGAGTCATTTATCAACAAACGAGTATCAAGTGGGTTATTATTTTTAAGTCAGCTCTTGTATCTGTACACCTTATAGTGCTTGAATAGTTTGCAAAACTAAGCACTTCCTTCAGCTGTGAGATAATTATTTTTGACTCACATTTAAAATATCTATAGCAGTACTAGAGGCTCAAACACCCAAAGGGTCCAAAAGCCTTCTATACTTTCAGCACATCAGCACTTTTGACTTTAGCATAACCCACTTTCTTTGATCTCTCTTTGAAAATGATTTGGCTTATGCTGAGGTTATTTCTCCAAAGAGAAATATGCTCTTGGAAAACAAAACCTTACAAAGCATCTAACTGATTTTTGATGCTTCTATTTTAATACTTTGTCTTCATTGTTTTAGAATACATGCTTTTCTAAAGCCTACAGGGCAGAGAACTCATGACTCCCAAGTTTCAGGTCACTCACGAGCAGTCGAAGTGCCGCTCCCCCAACCAAAGTATGACTACGCTAACACAAGGATACTAAGTAGTGTGGGATTTTGGCTGTGGGAGAAAGGGTGCCAACAAGGGATCAAGAAGACAGTAGCCAGATCATGCAAAGGACTCTCAGGTCTCAGAACGACTCAACAACACATTATTGTTTCCTAATCTTAGAGCACCCCCGTCCTTGAAGGTACAAAACAGGTGCCTTGCAACTTGCTGCAAAACAAAAGTTTTGACTTGCTTTTTCCATAGAGCCAAAATTGTTTATCATTTTGACTCAGTGACCTTATTCCTAATATTAGTGACATGTTTATGACATGTCTAGACAGAAGGTTCATGCTGATCATGTGGACATACAAATATGCCAATAGATCCATGTTTTATTGTTACTTGTATATTCTTTACCAGTTTTCATTTTACGAATAGAGAAATTCAGGTCTGAAATTGCCAGATATAAGATGCATAAACCTAGCTTAAAAATTTGGGCTCTCATTCTACACATGATTGTAGTTCTTAAAGGAAAGGTTAAACAGTCTTATTGTGACAATCTGCAATTTGATTAAATATATATCCCCACACTGTTAATTAGGTGCTCAAAGGACACCTAATTGTGTCCGAAAGGATGCTTCATTGTTTCTATGAAGTTTTTTTTTAGTAGAAACAATAACTTTTGAGTTGGTAAGATATGAATGCATGGTAAGACAAGAAAGCATGAATGTAGGCAGAAAAGAACAAATGACAGTGAAAATCACTACCTTGTACTGGAGAAATATGTTTACTTACAGCCCATAGGTATTTAGTAAATCTAGAGTGCCTGATCAGACAATATTTCTGTCTGCTAAAGGACCATCTGCTTGATGTTCGCAGACATTTTATACACACACATATAGGTAGCCCTCTCATCAGAGATATAAGTATGAAACACAAACTTGTTTAACCATGGTACACAGTACTTTTTAATCATTACTTCCCTTCCATAGTTTCAACTATAAAATAGACCATTTATGATTTAATCATGCTGCAACTTAGATTTGTTCTGAGTTACAAGAAAAGAGGCCAAAATGATAACAGCTAATACCTATTTGACCTTCTGTATCTACATCACTGATTAAAATATGGAAAGATATGGAAAAATACCTCTGTACCTCAGGTCCTCAGTATTATATACTTATGTTTCCAGCCTACACCTCATCTGCTAGAAAACCTTCCAAACTGCTGATAAATAGTTGCTCTCAAACATGGAGCTCTTCCTCCTCCCATCCTGCTACAAAAAAAAAAAGATGATCCAAGGTCAGTTATGGATGCTATTCAGTACTGAGCCAAGGTCCAATTTATACTGCAATATATCATATTTTTTCAGTGTCAGGAAAGTCGGCACTATTATTTGATTTGAATCTTTCCAAACCAAAAATGACTCTCGCTTCAATATTCTGACAAGACTGTTATTTCACCAAACACTAAACACCACATATATTGACCCCTGAAAGGAAAAGCAGTTTAAGGTGCTTGTGTGATTTATGAAAAAATGGAATCAGACATGTAGTATGTACACATGATTAAAATTACAGAGTAATCGGCAGTAACATTATAGTGCATGTGTGTAAATATCTGTAGAGCATATCAGAGCTTTCCAAAATTTTAGACATCAAAAATGCAGAGCCTCTAAATAGGAATATACTTGGAGTATATTATGTTGTAATCCATTTATGTTACACTAAGAAATGTTTCAATGAATTTCACATATATAGCTCTACTGAAATTTGATTTTAGAACTATTCCCAAAGGACACTGGGGGAGAGGCTTAAAAGCTTCAGCTCTTGCTTTAAAGGCACACAAGAGGGTACAAAGATAGCTCGATTCAGAAGTGGATTACCCAGTGATTACATTTGCCTTCAAACTAATTTGCTTGCTTTTCACAGCCTTTCATATTTTCCAATTTGGAAAGAAAGAACTTACCTAAAATGACACCTGCACCTAAACAATAAACAGCATAATTCAGCTTCTCCACCAGTAGGATCAAATCAAGTTTCTTTAATACATCGTGATAAAGAGCAGTTTATATGTTTATATATAAACATATAAATCTGACGTTAAATAGCAGCAGATTTGGAATATGCTGTGTTAGTCCACCATTTGTTTTAAACAAGGGAGCCTGTTTCAAAGCATTTCACACATACCCACCTAACCCACCACTGAGGTTTCTAACTATTCTACAGTCTGCCAGAAGAATGAAGGGCTGAATTTTCCTCCTCTTAATCTACAGGTGAAAATTATAGCAAGGAGACACTCATTCAGACATGTGGCATTTAACAGCTCTTCTGAGATGCACGCTGGAAGACGGAGCGAGTCTTCCCATTTGCCTTCCCATAGCATTTCTCAGGAATCCAACCTAAGCAGCCTCTGAGAACTTCCCCGGGTCTTGCCAGACTGACAGGTTCGGCTAAAGGGGGTCAAGGCAGAACTGTGCAATAATGCCACAGTCACCATCGTGGAGCCTTCAGCAGGCAGAGATGCAGAATATGCCACTGGCACAAACCAAGCATGACTGCAAATTTAAGCCACTGTCCGAAACCTTAACTTTTCAGAAATGAGTCAGTGACAGTCTATAGTGGAAAAAGAGAAATAAGAAGCCTGAACAAGGCAAAATTGTTGCTGAGAAGAAGGGATCAAAGAATTACTCTCATTTTTGTTGACATCATTAGATGATATCATGGTATGATTATACAAGATTACACTACATACATACAAACATGCATACAGATACATAAACAATTCTATGAATAAAAGTTTTAAACAATTCTAAAGAAAAAGAACAAGATTCAGAGTTTGATTTTTCTTTCTAACTTAAGAATCTTCAAGTTCCTATCACAAACATCATCATAAATGACAAGGAAGAGAATAAACACATTCTTTTTCTCAGCAAGCTGAAAATAGCAACAATTAAGCAACCAAATTATTTTTCCCTGAATATTGGCGAAATCATTGGGGATTTTATAACAACAGCCTCACATTTCCAGTCAACTTCAGCCTTTTTTTTTTTCCCTTCCAAAAACAGAGCACCAGCACCGACCAGTTTAAAATTGTGGGGAATATTTGACCTGAAACTCTGCATATGCTAGTTGTAGAGAAAGCTCAGGTAAGAAGTATTCTCATGAATTGAATATTACAAGATGATTCTGTGACTGAGGCATGGCAACAATCTTCTTACTAAAAATGAGTAATAATGATAGCATATGTGGTAGGCTTACATCCATTACCCTCCAAAGAGGAAACCTTAAATATTGACATCCCATGTCAAACTAGGAGCCTAGGCTTTTTCTTCATTTCAAGACAGGTTTCTATTTCGCTATGGTTTCGTTGCAGTTCTGTCATCGCTGCAGAGCCTCAGCAAGTCCCAGCTGCGAGTGCATCGCGATGCAGGAGCCGGCGAGGGCTGAGACCCCGCGTCCCTCAAGCCCTGTTAGCACAAGACAGATGCTCCGGGAGCGCGCCAAACAAAAACAGTCCTTGTCAAGACTGTCTGAGCAGATCATCGCCTTCCCTCTGCCCAGCTGCTTAATTTCAGTCACTCAACAGCTGCAGAGCTCTTTTCCACCCAGTATTACCTTAGTTTTCCTTTAGTAGCAACCAGACGCACTACCCATTCGCAAAGAACGTGGATTGCCAAAGTGAGTCTCCAGAAAAACTGCACCCTAGAGGTAAGATTAGACTGTTTCTAGAAGGTTGCTCTTTCAAGTCTACTTTTTATGTCTACTCCTCTACTTTTTTTTTTTTTTGAGTAATTATGGCTAACAAACAATCAAATCTGTGCACTTCAGTCTTACAATCAACCCATTCTTATGAGAGTAAAAATAAAACATACAGAAATAGGTTAATTCAGATCTCAAAACAGTGTGCTATGGATACACTCTGCCCCCAGCACAGCCTTGTGTAGCTGCACCCATGTGGGCTGCACTGCTGCAGCCCCTGTGCTGGTCTTGCCCAGCCCCTGGCTGCACCTGCTCACCTGCCTTCCCCAGCTGCTTCCCTCCCAGGGCTTCCCATTCCCAGCCCCTCCTTTCCCAGTAAAAACCCCAGATCCACACTACAACCCCCCCCCCTTGCTCCTCCCCAAAATGTTCCCCTCCTTCCCCGCTCCAGCCTGACCCAAATGCCCTCCCATTTTAGCCTCTGAGTTCAGCTAAAAACACCAAACATCTATACATAGACTTCATTTTCCAAACACCTCCACAAAGGAAAGTACCCAAGAAAAGCTGAAAACATCCATGACGGACTAAGAGCAACCCCAACAGCAACTGGCAAAAAAATTAAGTACTTCACGTAAGCTTTATGCTAGATCCATTTTGTATTTTCAAAAAGTGTAAGATGTTTGAGGAGGTTAGAGAATTAAATGGGGACATATGACCCCAACCTTACTAACTTCTGGCACTATTTGAATATTGCTGCACATGTTATTTTCAGAAAATTAGAACACATTAGAAATGGAGTTGCATATTCAGAAGTTATTGCTCCTCTTTTTTAAGCCATTTTTTGCAGCATGTCTCCACCAAGGGAATAGACATTCCCATCTTTTGAGATTTTTAGGTACTGGAGAAGGACTGGAACAAGCTCTTTGTGATTCATTGCATCTACAGGTACATGGAAACTTTACAACTCCATATGCCACGTTAAATGGCATATATCTGCTACATATCTCCTACAACCTTAGAGATATCACTGATGTCACTTAGGAGAAAACTAGAGTCCACTACCCTACTTAAACTGTTTCTAAAGAAAAGTTCTATTCTGCTTTCATACACAATATTAGAAAGATATTAAATAGATATTTTATAATATATATAATTATAAATAATAATATTATAAATAATATCTAGAAATAGATATTAATCTATCTCCTATCTCCTCTTCTCCAAGGCTTTATAGATAAAGATTTCCAATTAATGAGGATAACTCATTTTCCCTGTCCCTTCCCCCACTTCACACTCAGTGACATTGCCAACAAAGACCTTAGGCATGTCTGTGTACAGGTCAATCATTTTAAACTTTACTTTAAAAAAAAAAATGTTGATTCTGTTCAAAATTTCTATTACTATAAAATTCTTCTTTCTCCTTGCCACAGGCTCTGACTTTAATAGTATTTCTAGTTATATATTTACACCACAGATTTATATCACTGGCCTATATCCCACATGTAGCATTCACACTGTTTAATGACCTTATTTAACAAAATAAATACTTAGCACCATTTTTCAGAAACATTTTTCAAATGTCTCTTACCACTATGCCACACTGCTTCCCCAAAAAGCCATATTCTTGCCCTACTTTCCACCTTACTCTACCTTTCCCAAATTGCTTAGATAGCCTTATAATAGCATAACAAAAATTCTGAATACTTTTAGCAAGAATGCAACTATTTTGAATGTAAGTATACCCAGCATCCTATTCTAAGCCATCAAAGATAAGTCAATAAAAGAGAGAAAAATGTCCAATTTTCTGCATAAATGCAATCTTCATCAAGCTTGCTCCAAAACCACAAAATAATAGAATTGTTGAGTATCAACAGATCTAGATGTTTGTGTTGCTAAATTTAAATTACCTGAAACAAAACAAAGCTATCACCGTGTGTGAAATATATATATATATATATATATATATATATATATATATATAATTTTTTGACATTGTATTTTTGTTTTATACTACAGTATTTTTAGTATGAGCACTGGTGAATGTCAGGTTGGACAATTATTAACAAACAAACAAAAAAAACTTTGAGGCAAGAATATTCCTCCCCAGAAAACTACTCTGATCACATTTTAACTTAAGGTACTTACATATTGGCATGCAGTACATTACACCATTACACAAAAATCATAACCCACAAAATACAGAATCCCCCAATGGAGGAGTAGAATAACCCTACTAGAATCTAAAGTAGGCACATACTTAAAGTTGCAGGAACTGCAATAAAACCTCAAAGTTTAATTAATGTCCTTTATGTCACTGGTCTACACCACAGAACATCGCAAGTCACCGGCGCTATGTGAAATCAAGAGGCTGGTATTACGGCATGGTGTCTTTTGAACATGGGGCAAGTCGCACAACATATACTGTTGCTTTCGCTCTTGCAAAGTATTTCGCTTCTTACTTCAACAACTACCTAGAAGCCCATGGAGAGATTTTGGGCGTCTATGTTAGAAGACAACAACTTCAGTGTTCAGAAGTAGCACGTGATGGAAGGAATAATTTGCTGTGAAGACACGAGATAGTGCAATCTCACAAGGAAATGGTTGTCCTCATCTTTTTCCCTTTCTGTTTCTTGTGTTTTAGAACAGGTAGCAGTTCCTGCTTTCTTCTGGTTGAATTTTGCTAGTGCAGTGCACTTATTTAAAGAGCAGCATGGAAAGTTCATGTTATTACTAATTTTAAAATATGTCCAACATCTGAAGATTGGTAAAGCACAGGTGCTGAATTTTGCTTTTACTTTTCTGGTATCTTTACAATTTTCTGTAAGACTGGACATAGCAACAGTAGTTCAAGTGTTTATGAAGATAAAACTTAACAGAAAAAATAAAAGATGAGATCTGTATTTTTAAAGGAGAATCTACAACAATGTAAAATGTAAACAGAACTAATGGCATACAAAAATAAAAATGAGGGCAGTAAAAATTTTCTGTTTTATATTATTGACTTTTTGAAAGGAAATTTTACAATTTGCACCCTTCCACATTAACTCTACATAACTGGAAGGCAGAAATCTTCTAAAAGAAATCACAAGGACATATGTCACTAGAGGACAACACATATTACATACTGCTGGAGTTCCAATTAGTTGCTCATTGAACATGTTAAAAAAAATAAATAGCTTTTCAAGGGTGTGCAACCACAATAGCTAATTCTGACCCTTTCATGATGTTTCTTTCTGAGGGAAGACAATAGACCAGATATTTTGCTACTTAAACTTGGAACATGATAGCTGACTTTCTTGAAGCTATGGGGATATATACCATCAGAATCTAACCTGCATTTTTGCTGATTTTAAAACTTGGAGATTCGTGTGCATCTCCTCTGAGTTCGATTATGGGCAAAATGTTAGTTGTAAGTTGGTGGGGGGTTTTATTCAGGGGAGCAGAGGTGCATGTATCTGTACATATACGTACACATATACATATATACGTATACATGTTATATCTGTAAAGGAGAGAAGTCAACAGCTCTTTCATCAGCCACATACTTACTTATGACTTCAAAATATTTTCAGGCATTTTTTTTGCAAGGGGATGGGAAAAGCACACTCCAAAACATGGCAGAACTTTTAGCAAACACATCAGAAAGCCTAAAGCTTTAGCCTTTAGAAACATCCATCTTCTAAAGTATTACTTAACTAGGAAAGTAGAAAAGAAATGCTTTCTAATTGCAGAGAGAAAACAGAAAAAGCCTCACATCCACATACTAAATTTTTTAAAAATAGCTAATTTAACTATCAAAACCAATAACATTACAATATTGAGAGACTATTAAATCATAAGATTAGCTAACAACTTGCTTTTCAACTGACTGCCATTAGCAGCTTCTTGTCATATTTTAAAATGCTGGGACATCAAACAAAATGAAAGGTTATCAAGGCAAAATAGGTAGACGGTTGTCATTACCAGAAGCAGTTACTGGGTGAAAGTTCAGTACTTATTAACAAACATTAATATCATCATTTTCAATATTTCACAGACCATGATTGACCAGAAAGCTTAAACATAGTTCCTACAGATGTCTGATTAAAAATTTCACAGAAACAGTGTTACTAAAGTTTAGGATATATTAGCCTTCTACGTATCGCTAAGATCTCTTGATAGGTCTACAAAATGAGAATTACAAGCCCAAATATTATAGGAAATAATTTCCACCAGATGAGTGAAAAGAAACTTTGTTGTACTGGAGCTACTCATACTTTACTGATAGTTTTTGATGAAGATTAAGCATCCAACATTGAAAACATGTTTCTGTTTCTCTTGTTTCTGTTTGGAACTGAAACAATATTTATACTCATGATGAAACTTTTCACGGATGATTATCAGTCTCAAACATGCTTGCTTACCAAAACCATGTATAATTGTGAAACAAACATCAACCTGCTATTGTAAACATGCTAATTTAAAATTAAAGTTTCGTTAGTCACATAATAGAAGATACGAAAAGTATTTCCTAATGAAACAGAATTTTCCCTTTTGACTACTTTTGATCTTCAATCTGTTTTGACCTAAGATTGCTCAGCAAACAGATACCAAGGACTGATTTCTGGGTATGTATGTTAATAAATCCTCCCTTCCACCCTTTTGCTCTAAATTGTCATCGACTATGATGATATTCGGGATACGTACCGACATTCCAAAGAAAACAGACTTCATGGGATTGCCCTAATGCTGGTTGTAAAGTAAATTTCAAGTCAAGAGTGAAGAATCCTTGATACCAGAAAGGACGACAGAAATTGATCCTGACACAGTACAAATCTCTCTGCAGCTTATCTGTGCGCATCACTGTTCATCCCCAGCCTTTCCCCTTGCAACCACCAACACACTTACTAGTTTAGCAAAGTTCCAATTTTTCACATATATACTGGATTCATTTGACTTTCCAAATCAATCACAGTCCACTTAGACTGTTATTTGATATCAGTCTAGGAAACTTGAATCTTGAAAAGGCTGAGCCTGCTTCTTCCTGTGATGTGACTGCATCAGGCAATATAACATACTCAAAATAAAGCTTATTCATGCAGGACTATGTATGCGTAAATAAATGTTTGACTTCAAAAGTACTTTTTCCAGCCCCAGCATTGCTTATAACATTAGCTCAAAGACAGTCAATGTAAAAGTGACACTCTTCTATATATTAGCACGCCAGAAAGTCTGTAAGGGAGTGTAAGCTAGTTGGAATGAGATTTGCTCTTTCCAAAGTCATGAACAGATTATTCTACTGAACCACTGATTAATACCAAGGGAAGCATGTGATCCATGCATAGGTACAGTAAGTCTGCATGGATCAAATTATGATCTCTGTGTAAAGCCTTCCCTCAAACAAAGTAGTACTGCGCACGACATTAAGTAGGATAGGTGCTTGGCTGTTAGCGAACTGAGTGGCGAGTCTGATTTCAGTACTGGTTTTGCAGCATTTGAGATAATAGATTGGAATTGCTAAGTATTCAAAAGAATAAGCAGAAAAGCATGTATGTTCCTCTTATCATAGCAGATATTTCCTTCTTCTTGTAACAAATTGGTCTATTCATTAGACATTTGAGTTATATGCAGGCAGATTTGACAGCGTATTCCCCATCCAAACCCAAAACATATCAAATGGCCTTCTGCAATTTATACCAAAAGTTGATTCTTTGTTGTAACTGAAAGAGCAAATAGGCAGAACAACACTGAACTTCAATAGTTCTGATTTAAATCTTGGTTTACCCTTCAGACTTAAACGGTTTTCTTTTCTCCCTTCATATCAAAGCACACAATTTGCAGTATATCTGTATGTATCATATCACATTCAGGTATTCTCATTTCCAGATTCAATCCGTCCAGATCTATTTACATATTTATTAGGCAAAAGGTTAATACAAATCATTCGGGTTGGATTCTAATGCAACCTGTTTGGGGTAACAACTGCATAAGTCAAGTGCAGCCACTGCTAAATTGCTAATAACCCCCCAAAATTTTGATTTTTACTCATCCGGTGTTTTATGTTGAAATAACTATGATATCAAAATTAAATAGAACTTTAAAATTTTGTTTCATCATTCTGATTTATAAGTGCATTGAAAACCTTTGATTATGTAGTTATAAAGGTTATACCAATAAGGGCACATTACTGTTATTCCTCAGAGTCTGGAGAACTGCATTCTTCTCTTGCATTTGGCCTCACTCATCCATTTTCATGGAGTTTACAAGAAAACTGAATCATGCAGCTGTCACTCAATTTAAATTAAATTAATACATTACTGTCCAAAAGAGTGAATGCTCACCTAGGAAACATTTCCTTCTGTAGAGAGACAATAAGAGAACTGCACAATATTTGAAAAGAAGATTTAGACTGATAGGAAAAAAAGCATAAAAATAATTATCTCTAAATGAAATATCACTCTAATAATTAAGTTCAGTTAAAGTGGTGAGTGTTGGACATTACAATTAAATATTATAGAAATAGTTGAACTTAGTGAAAAAAAAATCTGAAACTATCCAAATAAGTTTTACATCATATAAAGAATATACCCATAAAATCAAAGGTTTTGTCTTCCATAATTTCTTTACAACACATTCATTCAAATACATTGCTATCAGCAAATAGAAGTTCAGAGAAAATGTGGTTGGATATGGGTCAGTTAGTGAACAATGATATGGAGAAGACTGATGTACTCAACACCTTTTTTGCCTCACATACGGTAACAGCAATATTGGGAAGGACAGGGACAGTGGAGAGTGACAAGCAAGAAATTACTTGGGAGATGTTGGATATACTAAAACCCCACAGGGACAAATAGGACTCATCTGGGGGTGCTGAAAGGTGGCTGATGTGAACTTGCATCCTCTATGACCTACAAAACTGGAGGAGGACAACCAGAAAAAACACTAACAGTAGGTGGACACAGGTCAGCCTCACTGCTGTCACAGAAACGGTGATAAGCATGTTCTTGCGGAATGTGCTTCGTATCACATGAAGGACAATAAGGTAACATCAGGAATGTTCAACATTGATTTACCAAGGGCAGATCATCTCTACTATGATAAAATGACTCGCTATGTAGATATGAGGAAATGAGCATATAGTAACTTCCAGAAGGCTTCTGACACTGTTGTCTACAGTATTATCATTAATAAGATGATAACTGGGCAAATGGACTGCTAGATAGTTTGAAAATTTGCTCAAGTGCTGGACTTCAAGAGTGATAATTAATAATAGCTTGAGATGCAGTTGGTGTCCAGAACAATACTGCTCATGATGTACTTGCAAATGATACTAAATGAGGAACAGTAGTCAACCCTGTATGGTACAATTTCAATCCAAAGGCACCTTGAGAAACTTGAGGATTAGACCAGCAGAAACCTCATGAAGTTTAACAAGGAAGAGTGCAAAGTTCTGCTCTGAAGTAGAATAACACTTTGCACCAGTATAGACTGAGAACCAACCGGGTAGATAGCACATCTGCTGATAAGGACTTGAGAACTACCGTGGATGCCAAGTTGAATATGACTTCATATTCATAAGTGTGGCATTACTGCAAATAAAGCAAACTGCATTAGGAGGAGCATGAACAGCAGATTAAGGGAGGTTACTATTCGCCTCTGCTCAGCTGTGCCTGGAAAGCTGTACCCAAGCTTGTGGGCTCCCTACCCCGAGACATTTTATTTTAGTATTAGAGGTCAGTATAGTACCTTTTCATACTGAAAACTAATACAATAACATCATTCAGCACCTGTAAAGCCCTTCTCACTAGAAAGCATTTAATACAAATGAAATACTATCTGTATTACTGAATAGAAAATATCTATCCTTACTTCATTAATCTGTATTAGACACTACAATTCAACTGAATTCAGAGACTACAAGTCAACTGAAAGTACATTCACTTCTAACGACTGAACTATGTCATTAGAAGGACTTGTCCCCTTTTTCTATCTTATTTACACTGGTTTCAATATATGAATTCCAATGAAAGCAACTAATTTGGGAGCAAAAGATCAGAAATAGGCTTATTTTGGTTATCATCAATTTAGATTTTGAGTTCCACGCAGGAAAGGAGTAGAAGGATCATAAGTCTATAGACTATGATAACATCCATTTGCAATGACAAAGGAACAGTCATATAGCAAATACAAAAGACCCACTCAGACCTGCTGAAGTAGTAATGTATTCTCCAGTAAGCACAACAACAGGTCAGAGCAGATTCATCAAAGCAGGCAGACTTTTTCAGGAAACCACAGAGAACATCTCCAAAATTAGAGATGTCTATAGTGATCACAGAATTCCTCATCCCCACCCTGTGTATGCATCTTCTGCACAGGCAAGGCAGGACTGAGCTTCCCAAATAAGCCCTGTCAGCAGCAGGAAGCAGTGCACCATATTAGGAGTGGATCTGGAGAGCAAAACGGTGGGTGCTGAGTACCAAACATGCTGGGGCTCTTGGATTCTTTTCTTGTTGCTTTGGTTTTTTTGTTTGTTATTTTTTTAGGACTATCTCTAGTATGGTCCCATGGACAAAATATTCATCAGTAATTACAGCATATCAAGTGCATTCACATCATACCATCCCACCATCCACCTGAAATTGCTTCACAGTGGGAAGTCAAGCATGGTAAACTGATCAACACATAACTGAGTTCAAAAGCATATTCCTGTTCCAATTAAAACACTAACATAGATGTACCTGAGTCATCCTATAGTATCCTGCTTTGATTCCAGTTGCTACTCCAAAGAAACGTAGGTCTTCCATATGTCCCAGTTTCTGAAAATATCGACCTCAAAACCTCAAAATTAAGAGGTTAAGAAAGCTTTATCAGGAGGCAAAAGTAGAATCCAAAATGCCTATGAACCTCTTAGAAAAGTTAAGTTTGGCTTACTCAGGTATCTGTCTACTGATCAGCCTTTGCTTGGCCTTCTCCTTGCACATACAAGCTTTTTCCAACACTGTGGGACAGTACCATATCCAGTTATGTTTCTGCCCTTTCTAAACATAACAAAAACTAGGATTAAAAAAGACAGTGCTTTCACAGAGAAAAAAACCCAAATATCTTATTTCCTTTTTCTATTTAATGAATAGACAAGGACCAGTTCACAAATTTCATTAGCTAGAATTTTAACAGAAACAAACTGTCTTCATTGAGTGAGTCTGACTTCCCACTTCCTCCTCTATATGCCTGTATCTAAGTGTATTAACCAAAGAAAACAAACAAACAAACAAATTTACACCAGCCCACATACCAAAAAAACCTCCAAAATAAAAACTCGTCAATCTAGGCAATTTTCCTATCTAACAGAAAATGCATACTATTCCAATTTTTTTTCTTTTTTTAAGTGTCATTTGTACTTGGAGTGACTGCCAAGAGAGCTGAAGGTTGTTATTAATAAGGATCCCTGCTGTTGTTTCAGTGAGTGATTTATCACCTTCACGTCCAAGCAGGAGGAGGTCAGGCTCCAGAGAGGAAACAATTCATCTGAGGTGGCATTTCTCTTGCCACAATTAGCGGCTAAAAAAAAAGAAAAGAAACAGCTCTGCCCCCCCAAATAACTTGTGCTTCATTAACAACTGTCTATAATTGTAGTATGATCCTTCATGTTCACAACAAAAGATAGTGCTCAAACATATTGCAATTTTAATTGAACTGATTGTTTTCCCTCTCCCAAGTGTCCAACTCAATCTACACTCCACGTCTTTTTTCTTCTAATTTATAAATACTTATGGAACTTCAAGGTTTAGAAAACTATACTAGGGATGATCACACACACAGTGACTTACAATACTATGATAACTGTATTTATTTACTAGTTCCACTCAGATAATTATTATGAAAGCTTACTAATTTGTTATGGCTCTGATGGGCACAATAGCCAATAAGCTGTCACGATGCTATCCATACAAAGCAATTCAAAAGATGAAATTCTAGAGGTTTAAAAAGCAACACCAAATTGCAGTATTCAAAAAGTAGCATATTGCCTAGTTTTCTTTTGACATGGAAGTCTATCACAGAATACAGCACGTGTACTTGAAATGGAAACTTCCATTTCAAAATTTTTCATTGTTAAACTCCTTCTCAATTTTGCAAAACTCCCTGACAAAAAGAGAGTTTCCCCAAAAGGGGAAGCCCTCCATGCTCTTCTGTCTGTAATTTGTTCTTCTATCCCTCCACCACATATCTCCAACTCTGTTTTTCTGTTAGGATTCCTTGGCATTTCCACAGAATGTGGACTATAATTTGAAAGATATGATACTGTAAAGGCATAACTTACAGAGCAAAGGAATAAAAAATGTCTAGTTCCTAAGTGAACTTCATTATCATATATTAAATAAAGTTGCTTATTTAAGCAACACCAGAACTTCTTAAAATCAGAACCGATATTGGGTATTTCACAATGATTCTTGTCACTGATGACTTGTACTTATTCTAATCTATCACCTGCAGTTTTCCTGGGGATTAAATAAGAAAATTAAATGATTAAGTTATTAATCAAATAATGGAGATTAAATAGGTTAATGTACTTTACTTCAATATTAATTTTGAGGCCTAGGAGACTTCCATTAAAACTAACTACTGACTTGTTCTTGTAAAATAAAGTTTTTGCAGGATGATAATTATTTCATCCTGGTAAGAGCACAGATTCTTGTCTCTAACTATATTATGTGCAAATGTCAATCCAAGATTTAAGTCTAAAGCCCTCTCAAAAGGAAATAGGAACTAGACTTTAAATTTCTATTTTTTGCACTCCCTTTGCTTCACTTGCTCAGTCTTCTTTGGAAAGGAAAATATATGGAGAATCACTACTACTTTGACAGATAAATTGTTTATATGAAACAGGAATAAATCCAGGCCAAAACACTGGACTGCAGCTGCTTGGAAGAAGAACAATCACCACCACCACCATGTTCACATGAAGCAATATACTGAAGCAAAACAGGAATAGTATCTATTATGCAGTGTTGTTTTTTAGAACTAAGCAAATAGAATTGCTTCTTTCCTGCTTCTGCTTCTCTCCTATCCTTGCCAGCTGGATTATTCTTACTTTTTTTAATTACTCATTTACTATATTTATTATTCAATTATACATTCTGATGTGTGTTGGATTCTCTCCCCACTCCAATTTTATTTTCCACTCAGCTGTGTTGTGTCAAGGTCAGTTGTCTGCAGTAATAAGAGACCACCTCTCTCTGTCCCCTACCGTTGCAAATGAGACTTCTTCTCCTAATTCACCAGCTAAGTAGGAAATCAGGAACTGGGAGACAAAAAGAACAAGAATTCTGAACTGAAGCAACAAGTTCAGTTTAAAGAAAAGATGAGTAAGGCAAAACAGACTTCACACAGGAGAAAGCTTGCCAAGGAAGAAAGTAATTAAGTGTTCTCTGTGTCCACTGGGAATAATCGGCTTAATCTGCTGCCTGAAAATTTATAGCTTAGATATCAGGAAGGAAAAACAATACAAAACAAAAATACTATTTCAATAGCACGATAGTTAACACCCTATTGGACTGCCCATGATTAACATGAAAACTCTGCTAACATGGGTTGAAGGTAAATTAGACGCAACTTCAGGAAAGTTAATCTTGCAAGGTTTAACTAAGTGTCCTTTCTAGTTCCACTTTCTACAGTGCTATGAATTTGCTTCTTAGAACTGGATGTTCCGAGATTAATAAAGAATAAATTACAGTTGTCTGCAGCAGAATCACCACCACAAAGTATTTTAAATGAGTTATAAATACAAATTATGGAGCTCCATCAGAGCAAAAACTCTACCAGCTCAGCTTTCAACATTCCCTGATAAGAAAGCCACTATTCCCAGGTATCACAGAGAAGGAGTTGATAGTAACAGGCAATCCTAGCAGTTCACTGCAGCACAAACTACACAACAGCATAGCAAAGACTGACCCAAGCAAGAGCTCAGGCTATCAAGGTAATCAGCCTTTTATCACAGCATGGAAGGATCTTGAAGTAACAACACACTGGAAGACAGAATTGTCAGCTAGGTACATCTCATTAAACTGCAAAAAATAATTGAAAACTTAACTACATATAACAGATCCTGCAACTGAATTAGTCCTATGAAAAACAAAGAGGAAGATGTGTAAGTATACAGAACATAATAGCAGTGGAGGTAAAAACGCAAGCAAGAGTTGTCAACATACTTTTTGGTATGATCAGGAAACCAAAAATACTCCGGATGGTTAGCATGCGTGTGTTCAAATACACACAACACAGACAAAATCCAAGACTGGAAGATCTGAAGATCCAGAAGAAAACGTTTGACTAAAAACAGGCGACACTTGCTCTCAATAGTCATACTTGGCTAACAGTAAGAACCACAGTAAAGTAGCAACATCTCTACTTCTCCTCGATTCGCCAGGCCACAGAGGGCAAAGCAGGGACCAGACGTAGGTCTCGGATGTGCTGTCTGTGCCTTTGGGACACATGTGCACCTTTATACCCTTACACACTCTTTGCCTTCCATCAGATAACAGATCAGTCATCGGCTCTTCGTGGCAAAGATGTTTTCTGAATTTATTAATATATTGCTAAATACAAAGACTAAAGCCAGGTCTGCTGCACCACACACAAACAAACAACATGTTTATCATTTTTATATTTGGGGGAGGGCAGATAATATTGTTTTATGTATGAAAACCTGAGCAACTGACTAGAGTAGCAATGGGGTTGCTTTAGGAAAATGGAAGATGAAAGGATTAGTAACTAAATTGGTAACAGTGAATTAGAAAGGAAATTTAAAATATTTCCATGAATTAAAAACAATGTAACAGCATAAGAAGCTCTGCACTGGAGTACAAGTGCAGCTTGCAGTTACACCTATATATGTATAGCTACACAGGGCATAGCTACAGGGCATACACAGCCTGTATTTTTTTTTTTTTCTTTAAGGTAGGTTTAAAAACAGAAGTAAAATGATCGCTCTGTCTTTATTAATCACATAACAGCTGCTAACTAATAGAGATAATTGCTTTGTCATTCTTTTCATTTTGATATATTATTTTTTAACCAGTAAGTCCCTGAAAGGGAGGAAATGGTTGCAAGCAAAAAAGAAAATCCTTTACAACTGCACAAAGTCCTTTTCACCAAATATTCCAAATTTGCATTGCAAAGTGCCAGAAACCAAAGCATACAGTAGGAAATACTAAATACTCACTTTGAACTTACTTACTGATGCACTTTTATAGAAAAACAAAGGCATGCAGTATGTAGTGGAATAAGAAACATACACAAGAAGGAAGATAATTCAAGCTTTGATTTAAATTTACTAAAGAGGGGACCTCAGTGTTCCTAAAAATAGAGGCAAAGACAAATGTGGGTTAATCAGTTCATCATGTTGATATTATTTCAGCTTATTTGCTATGTATGAGCACTGAGTGGAAACAAGTCACAGCAGACTCTCAGTATATTTAGACTTATTAAAGAGGTCCATTTTTGCCACGTCATATAACGCGATAGTGGCTTACTGCCAACAGATCTGACTGCTTATGAAATGTTGATGTGTATGGGACTTTATCTTCATTCTGTATCATTCTGTTCAATTACTACAACTGAAAAAATAAGATCCATAAATATTTGATTCTGAGCTTTAATTTCTACCCAAGAGAATATGACCAGTTTCTGACCTTTGAGTTATGTCAGTCTACTGTCCGGCAAAAGAACAATCTATAAAGACCAACTTTACCAACACTAGTCTCTCGCATTTGTTGGAACAGTAGTAATAGGAGAATATCACTTATATGTGAATTTCAAAGTAATGAAGAGGCAACTGAGCAACATCACATACTTTTACCGTCAAGTGCAGAGCCACCAGCTGTTGTTTTCAACAGTTTATGCAAACATAAAATAAAAAATTAGGTTGTTTGAGTCTTCATCAAAATAACATAATTGTCTCTGTTGTGCAAACCAGTGTTAAGTAGCTTGCACCAAGAGAACAAGAACCGTGCCGAGTACAGTGGAGTACCAGGTTTTCCATGACCTGCAGACAATACGGATATTCCAGCACAAACAGCTGGCTAATTATAAGGGGGGGGGGGGGTTCTGACATTGCTTTTAGTTACGCATAAGTTAGTTTGCAGAAATTTATAACATTTCCTGTAGCTTAAAAAAATTAAAAAGTACTACATATATTTTGTTTTGCTTACAAGTTGCAATCAGGATTGTAATTTCTTTTCTTAATACTCATGTAATTTACTGATGGTATTCTGTGCCAATGGTGTTAATTCTGCATTAAATGAGAACATGAAAAAAAAAATTCCCTAGCATAGGATAACACGTGTCTTACACATATCATTTCTATTCAAGAGCCATCCTAATACAAATCAGTATCATTGTAAGAAAAGCTTAAAAGAACTTGCCTTACCACAGTACCCACATCAAGAAAAACAAACATATTGTGATGGAGAATTCATCTCTCTCTTCTATAGCTGTCACACTAAAGCAACTCTTTAGCAGCCTGAGAGGTCAATACACTGCATATTAAATCTTTCATTAGAGGATTTTTTTTAACCTTCCCCCTACCCCCTCTCTGCTTTTTCTGTTATTCAGAATTCCCAATTTATTCTGTATCCAACTGTTATCAGTTCCTTTATCCTCTCCCTTTCTTGTTCTCTCCTTACACACACTTATCTTCCCTATCTCCCAGTTTTGCACTAATTAAATATTAGCGGCTTTACATTAGATTTGAACTTTTGAATAGCTGGTTTTGGTCATCCTGCGATGAAGCAAGAAATCTGTAATCAAATATCTGATATAACAGACAGAAAAACTGGAAAGCTAAAGAATAACCTGATAGAATATATTAAGATATCTTCTCATTTCCTTTCCTGAGCTCTGTATGTTTCATTAGTATGCACCGATTTTGCCAGCGATTTTCCTCCTCACGTTCTGCACATAGCTGCGTTCCTGTGGAAACGTAGGATGCCAAAAGCCACTGTTTAAGTTCCTTTAATATCCAAGTTTTGCCTTAAGATCAGAAGCAAAGATTGTCCGACAACCAGCACCGCTGATGAGCTCTGCCGCGAGCGATGCGGACTCCTCTGCAAAACGTTAGTTTGAGGCATCGAGTGAAAAAAACAACCCAAAACACGAGGTAAAACTTTGAACTAGGCTATGTACAGAAAGGAAATATGAGAACTATTGCATACAAACTTCAAGTTTAGGGTAAGTAGTATCCTATATTATTACAGCATTAGGATGAGAAAAAAAAAAAAAGGGAGCTGGGTTTGATAGAAAATGTGGAAGTGTGGCCACACTTTTTGCCTCAGCAACAGTGGTAGTGAAAAGTCACATTTTATCCGCTTTTATTCAGCGGGGACACTATAATTTGTAGTTTCCCTCTGTCCTGGGTACTGATGTTTACATGAATTTTATGAATATTTTAATGTCTGAGGCTTCCATTTTTCTTTCAGATTTAATCTAGGTATTTGATTATTTGATATAATTAAGCCTCGAATCAGCAAACAAAAGGCAAGAGTCATTTTGCTAGAAATGCCTGCTACAAGAAGTATAGGTTTGAGGGAGGGAGGGAAAGAGGAACAGAAACACAGGACGTGGCAAACTAATTTATGATCGCACCATTCACAGGCTCCTCGCTCTTAGCTCGCTCTCTGCAGTTTTTCTGGGATGGGCCCAGATATTGGTTTGAGAGCTGATATGTAAACATACAGCCCACTTTGGAGCTATATTTTTATTTTTGTCTAAGAATTCACTTTAATATATATTCTAAATTATTCACTTTAACATATATTCTAAATTATATGATCTTGAATATTTAATTCAGATATGACAAATTTTTTTTAAACCTACTGCTGCTGCTTGAGGAGGCTTGGAAAAGTTTGACACCATATTATGACAATGCTTGCAAGTGATATTTAGAGATAATAAGATCTGTGTCTTATTGCTATACTTTTCATTCATTAATTTTACAGTACAGGCTATTTCCCATGTATTTTCCTCTAGTAGCAGTCATTATTGGTGTAATCCATCACCAGCCTCCTGGCCAAGTCTGTCTGTAAGGACATAAGCGAATTCCAGCAGTTATTGAGGTTTGGGATTTTACAAGGGCTTGACTCATATTGATATCTTAAGCGTTCTAAGGCAACATCCCATATTATTAATATCCAGACATCTCTCATTTACCACATTATTATTTCAGTCATATCATCAGTAATAATGTGAGGAGGGTAGCTATGAAGGTATGCTTACTGAAATAATTTCACAAGCCTTTCGACATAGGGTACTAAGAAACCTTGGCTTGATTCCTGGAGCTAATAAAAAGAGAAAAAACACATACAAACACATACATGCACACAAAAGGATTGATGCACATTTGCTATTCAACACTAAGCTGCTGGCTAACAGAAAAATAAAGCTCTTAAGTGTGGAAAGAAGCAATTGCACCAGAGGACCTTGAGAGTGAAAACTTCAGACTACATCTTCAGCACTGTGATAAGAGGGACAAGAAAAAAAAATACCAGAGGTAGCAAAAGCAAGATCAAGACGACAACCAGTGCAACCCTCTATCAGAAAGCAGATCATACTAACTTTAAAAGAACATGCTTATACAATCTAGGACTAGAGGACGAATTCTCCTGAACAACGTATATGTATATTCCATACCAGATAATGAGAATGTATAAAGAGTAATTGAACAAATCTAGTACAAAAATCAAACCAGATGCTCTTTACATTATCAATACATCTGTAAGAAATAAGTCAGTAGTCAATGAGAAAAGAATCCCTATAGCGTTTGGATTACACTGGAATCAAAACACACTCAAAAATACAAGAATTAAGAGGTTTAGATAATGCAAAATAGAACAAAGATGGAACACAGTAAGTATCCACAAGGTGATATAACAATATGTACTATATCTTTTCTCCCTCTCCTTCTCAAAACTTATCGTTTCACAGCAAAAGCTGAAAGTATAGCACTGTTTTTGAACCTCTGCCTTCAACTTCGAAATGCAAATTGAAGAGCACCAAAACAATCATTATTTTTCTATGATTTCTAAATATAATTTTTGAAAGTTGATCAGAAATACTGCTTATGAAGACAAACTAGAAAACAAATCAGGGACACCTGGCCATAACAGGAAAAAAGGAGAAATAATTTTTTTCTAAAGAGCTTCCATTTACTTACATGAAAGAAGAAAATAAAGCAGGAAATTGGACATAGCTTCCTATTTAAACACTATCAGATGATGACCCATCATTTATGATGGTAACTTAATATAAAAATTTCAATTGAGATTACCCATAGTTAATTTAGATACCGATACTTAAAGACAGGGCTTATAACTTCTGAAAAGATGTTCTACAGTCACACACTACAAACTACTAATACACCAAAAATTGCTTTAAATTTTAAAGTTGTCACATTGTTTTGTTATTAATAAAACTTAATATTCATTTGGAAGCCAGTACCAAATGATTTTATTTTCTTCTTTTTAATAATAAACAAGTTAATAGAAATCTGAACTGTATATAATTCTACATACTGTGGTGGAATGTTGAAATATTTAAAAATATTCAAGATTATTCTTCTTCTATACTATGCATTCAAAAGTAATATTAAATGTAATAGAAATTATCTGGTTTTGTACCAGAAGAGTGATGTTGCAGTAAAACAAAAGCACTAGAGTGTCTCAGCTGGGAACAAAATATAAACAAACAAGAACACCTCCCCGAAAAACCTTTTTTATTTAAAAGTTCTATAGTCTATAGTAACAAATCAAATACATACTCGTACAAAACATTTTCACAAATACATCCATACTATTAAACATTGGACAAATACTGTTGTTCTTTTTAATAGACAAGTTGAACCAAAGTCAGATCAAAGAATTTAAATTCTTTTATTTTCGACTGTGAGTTATTCTCTTGATTTACCTACTTGTGTCTGCAAAATACCTTTCCTTTCCCATTCAACTACTGTCAACAAATGACTTTTCTAGGCTACATCTTGGCTCATGATTTCCTTCCCTGAAGTAAGGGAAAACATATATCCTATGTTTCGTGACACCACTAAAGATGTCCACCCGTTTTCCTGTGACTACATCATTAGTGTTGACAAAGGAAAAACCTGATGGATAGATATTTTGCCTTGTAACCCCAGCTCCAAATCAAGATCACCCAGGAATTCTTCCCGCGCAGCTCTGGGGGACCACTGGGAGGAGCGGCTCTTCTACCTGGAGCAATACTACAGCTGTCCCCAAGAAAGGGGCAACTTCAGGGGCAGGAACTGCTATAACAAAGCTGTTAATCCACTCTGCAAGACATCAGCTGCTCCAGTCTCATTTTCCTTCTGTTCCTTTACTCTTAAATTTACTGTGTAAACAGGCATTTGAAAGCCAAATTACTAGAACTGGTTTTAAGTCTTGACAACTTCCTTCATAAAACGTACTTCCTCATTTAAGATGCCCTGAGCAAGCTCAAAGCTTAAGGGTACATGTGTGTGTAACGTATTAAATTGTTTTCAGTTTGAATTAAGTATGAACAAAAAGACCTGGGCAAATGCCTTTGAGTGTGACTTGTTTCTGGATCTGCCCACCATTTCACCTTATCAGAATTCAGGCAGATTAGTTAACTTTAGAGCTTGAATTTATTCAACTCTATTTCTAGTGCTGTCTCCTCAGCTGGGATCCTTATTCATGCTGTATTTTGAGAGCAAGCTTCCTAATTCACACATCTCCTACGGTGACGGCTTGCTGCACAGATTGCTGCCTCATGCTTGATCATTATTGGCAACGGGCACCACGCCACGGCATCAGCAATTGCTAGCAAAGTACGAACGCTAATGTTCAACATATATCAGTGATACAGGAGTAATTCTAAAACAGCAGCTTTGCACTGTGGCTGAATCCGGCCCTACAGCCTCCAGGCTCAAGCAATCACAGTATTTATACTGGATTGGTCTCTGACCCAGATACGGTACTGATTATTGAAGCTTTCATTTGGCAGTAGTAATTCTGACCTACTGTGCTAATAATTTTGCTGATAGGAACTAATTAACCACCAGACAGTCTACACACTCTCTTTAACTTAGCTGTTAACAAGCTCATAATGAAATTTCAATCAAATCACAGTGTGCACTAGGTAAAATAAATAAATAAATAAATACAAACATACATACACACACTCTGAAACATTGACTAGAGCTGTAAATAATGAGTGAAAGCATACTATATACAATAAAACATGTTAAAATACATTACAGACCAAAATATCCTATATTTATGTATGTCTCAACATTGACAAATATAAGGACAGCAAATTAAAGCAGCTACCTTTCCACCCCCGGATTACTTCAGATAGGTCAACACAGGACTATTCAGATGAGACCCAAGTCTCACAGCCACATTAGCATAGCCCTTGTCTGCAACAGTGCATCAGTACTACGAGGAACGCAAATTGAACTTTTGTGTATTTACCTAATAAACTGCAAAATAATAATAGTAAATGTTTATTAGGCAAGAGAGAGAATAATTTGAAGTAATTCAGCATCCCTGAGAGTACCCAGCAGGTACCCTCCCAAAGACTGGAGTCTAAAGGAACTAGAGAGTTAATTTAGGCACCTGAAGTCGTACATTGTGAATATCCTTATGTTACGAGGAAGTGGGTCTCTTTTATGCAACACTGCAACGGTGTTTTCCTTCCTTCCTTTTCCTTCCTTAAAGTTTCAGTGTCCTGGCACTAACCCTCCACAAATCATATAGCTGCAGTAAATGCTGGAACAGAGCTAAATCTAAAAGAATCCTGATCTCTATTTGTGCCAGATTGAAACAAAACAGAAAAAAGTATCACATGTGGTAAACAAGCAGACAACATTTGATATATTATACTAAATAAATATTAAATGCCTGTGCATTCTGTATGCACACATATGTAGTCACACAGCAACAGAAATGGGCCAACAGTGACAGGAGAGAACAAAATCTCCTTGTTAATCATCTCTTGCTAAACACTTCAAGACTCACAGTAATCAAACAGAAAATGATCTTCATGCATTAAATCAATACATGTTGAAAAAGAAAAAATATAGAGATAGATTGTTCTTTGTTTCTTTCTGATCGCCCTGTGGTTCAGCGTGGAAGCAGCAGGTAACACCATTCGAATGAGCAAAGTCCTAAGGTGATAGTGCAGCGTAGGAAAATAGCATGTATAAATTCACCTAAAAAACACATTTTAACTGGTCAATATCTACCAATTTTCTCTGAAGATTAACATTCATCTCTTGTTCTATGAAATTTTAGTTACATGTGCACCAAAGGTCCCACACCACTTTACGATCAAACTAAGCAATCACATTTTCTGTGAAAATGGAAAACAAACCTAAAACTGATAGTTTGCTCTGTTCAGAACTTACAAACCTAGCACTCTTGGTGATGCTCTTCAGACAGATTCATCAATACTGGAGTTAGATACTTGGCTACATCATGTACTTTTGCCTCTGAAAAGGAGCACTGGATTTGCACAATCTTAAACCGTACTCTTTGACCTTTTCTGATTACTACTACCCGCTCAACCTTCTCAAGATGAATGGTGGATATCTTTGTCCAAGACAGTCCCTTCAGCAATCACAATATTTCCCATAAGTTAGATAAATTGAGCGGTCACTTAACAGGCAGAAAGGTCAACATCAATTGCAGCAAAGGTCACTCAGCCCAGTTATCATGCACTGTATTAAATTGTCATCCGATCTGGCCAACAGCTTCATCAATGAGCCACCCGACTGGAACGACTGTGCGCACTAGAAGCCGGTTTGCCCACGGCGGGGAGCACCCAGAGCCGTCGGGAGCCCAGGTAGGGAAGGCCACCGCGTAAGCGGAGGGCAGCAAAGGCTCCGATTTATCGGTCTGGGGGCGAAGCAGCGGGGATGGAAAAGCATAATAAACTGATCCTACACAATATGGGTGTTTCCACTGTACCATAAACACCATCCAATACTCTTTTAACTTATGAGTGCAAAATGTTCCCATAAACTCTGGGCTTGAACCTTTACAAAAAGCATTTATTTTCTTATGAAGTCTCAGGAAATAAGTGATACTCTGACAAAAAAGCCCACAAAAAGATGCCCACTGTTGATATATGAAAGAATATAACTATCCTTCTTGTCTTCACCTTGAGATGCAGATGGGGCCAAGCCTCACAGATTTGCTGTGCCACAAAAATTTGGGTGCTTTTATGGCCACTGTGGGAATACCTTGGTTTTCCAAGATCTTCAGAGTCACTGAAGTCAACTTCAGTTCTGCTGACACCTTGCTTTCACACTTGAGCAAGATACTTCCCAGAAGCATTAATGCAAAAATAAACGTAACTACTAAGCAATCTCTAATACAGAGAACTATTTCAGGACCATTTTAATCCAGTTACTAGCAAACTCCCACATGTTAAAAAAAAAAAAAAAAAAAAAAAAAAAAAAAAAAAAAAACTTTTAGCCATAAAGCTACAATATCCATACTTAAATCCCTCTCATATTTTCAAATAAATCATAATGTAGTTTTCAGACAGTCCACTCTGGCAACAATTTTGAAAGTGGATGTCTGAACATTTACAGACAAAATATATGTATACTGCCTAATCAGGAATTTGCACTGTAACAGCTGGTGTTACATCCAATCAAGAAAGACAAGCAATACCATATGGCATATCTTTCTAACACAGTTCAAAATACTGAATATCGAAAATACCGTATTTTGGGGGAGGGAGGGAAGGATGGAGGGAGGTGGAAATCCATCCATCACTCATAATTAGTCTATTTAGTTATAAATTGCTTAGCTTTATTCCTAGTATGACTTCTTACCTATATATTGGGACCTAACAGTAACATTTTCAGCTGTATTTAAGTACAGCAAAATGATTTACCATTAATAAAACTTTGTTTAGGGAAGGTTGCCTTATAAAATTCACCTACTCGTAAGGCTGGGTTTTTTTCTTTTTCCACAGAGATCCAAAGCACATATGCATGAGTTTCCATCCACATGTACGATTTTGTTTCTGTGATGGTTCTAGATTAGCATCGAAGAGAAGACAAAAATAGTTATAACAGCAAGTTCCCTTTCAAAGAAGGGAACACAAAAGAACAGAAAGAAAGCCTGATACTTTGTGCAAACTCTGTATTTTATGTTTAAGGGTTTTTTTTTTGTTTTTTTTTAGAATCACTGAATTATTCTCATTTTGTTCATTAGATAAAATGATGTTGTTTCTGAACAACAGGGATGAATCAAGAGAGCCATCATGCAAAGCCACGATCCTACAAGGGCCAGTCAGCCATCAGCCTTCTCAAGGAACAGCATAACAGCAGAAGCTTTGAAGAAAATATGATTACTCCGCGATGTACAAAAATTGACATTATAATTGATTTTCTTCCTTCTGTTTCTAATTTACACTCAAAGCCAGAAAGGATGAAAATAAGCCCTACAGTTGAAAGCATCATGCCATTAAAAAGGAAGCACTTGGAAACATAGAGATTTGGTCAGCAAAACTTCAGTTCTTCTCCTTTATCTAGAAACTGTGTTTGAGACAAAGCACAAATGCAAAAATAATTTTATAGAGCTAGCAGGGAGAAAGGTTACTGAGATGAAGGTAGCAGCCATTGAGAGATAGAGCCATTACAGAGATCATTATTTTATCTCTGTATTTTGAAATGCAGTTTTAACACACTCACAAAATCCATTGAATTAACGGCAGAGTACTCTGCCACTAACAGAAAACATTATATGAAACCAACATGCTGATAAACTAGCATCAGTAGTACTGTGGGTTTCACTTATAACCAAGCTAAGGATTTTGCAGGTTTGTATTAACAGTTTGAATATATACTTCTGAAACAAAACAAAACAAAAAAGCTTTTCTGCAGTTAAGAACACTGCATATACAAAGATGACTTTTTAAATACAACTGTGTGATGTTGTCAAAATATTTCAAGAATCTGTATTTTTAGATAGTTTGTCCCAAACGTTCATAAAAAGTTATCTACAAGCAATAAAAGGAGTATACAATTTGTAACTAAGGTGCAAATCCATATGAAAGGATCTCTGCATGAAAGGATCTCCATATTTAAAACCATATTTAAGAACAAAATTTCTATTTCCTTATTTGTTGCTAAGTGCTCAACTTGCCCTTTCTCACATAACTAACTAGGAATTAGCTGAGGGCATCTTAAAAATTCTAAAGGGCTTTAGGGCTTTCATAACAAGTGGAATAAAACTGTCTTTTTCATGAAGATTTTTTAGTGACATTAGAACTCATGCACAAATACCAACAGCCCAAAATTACAGTAGCACTAGCTAATTCACCCAAAACCTTCAGGCTGATTTTACTGATTAAAGATCAGGGCTAAAGACATCTGCTAAATTACAGTCATCTGACTGGATGTCAGAAAAAACTGATTGTGAGAAACCTAGACAGCAAAGATCTTTCAGCAATGAAGCCTATGTTAAATAATACTATCATGTATAATGGAATAAGTATTTCCAAGGAGCTACTTTTACTTAATCACTATTTAAGAATTTAAGTATTTTAAGAATATTCTAAAATATAGAAGCACCAGTCCATGCTGCTGAAATGCACGCCTACAAGCATATCAGTAAGAAATAAAACATAATCTAGTAATTTTTCAATTAAAAGAATGTTTATCGCACTGACTTGAGAAGAAACATTACATATATACCCAAAATGCCTCACCCAATTTCTTGATTGTACACAAAATACAAAGATTTTGTATTAGCTACTGTGCATAGATGCATGGCATTGAAATTGCAGGCAATTTTGGAGTTGAAAGAATGGTCATACATTCTTTTCCTATTTTGCTCAACTTTGTCTGTATCCCTGTCATAGAATAAGTGTTTACCTTCCCATATTGTATGCAAAAGGTAAATAGGGATACTAAATTGGAAATATATTAGCATCTTAAAACTGAACAAAAACAAGAAAGCCTGACCAACATTATCAAAAAACAATCACTTATTAACAAATTCATCAAAACATATTGCACATGCATGACCTTTAAAATTAAAATGGGTATTGCTTTTATGCTTCCAGGAAAATTTCCATATCTTTACCAGTGCTCAAGATTGATGTCCTGTAAACCAGGCAGATAAAAGCAGAAGCTTGGAATCATACTGATTTACTTCAGTTCACAACTAGCTCCTAGGCATTAAATTCCAGTTTGAAAGCTTTTCTTCAAAACAGTGTTTAAAATAACACATTCTTGTTTTGAAACTTTTCTTAAGACCATTTATTTTTAAACACATGATGTTCTCTGCTTTTAAAGTGGAACAACAGCAAAAAGCTTTGTCAAAATACAAAATCACCACCTGCATCAGGTATATAAAAGCTAGCCAGGCCTAAGATGCTCATCAGATAGAATTCAAGATGACCTACGTTATACTGAAAAGTTTAACTCTGAGTTTTCTTAATCATGAGGACTGAGCTCTTTTTGCCTAAATTGCATAGAAATTTAAAATTACTTTTTTCCCTCCACATAATCATAGGCATCAGAGGTGACAAGAACCACCTGAATAAGTAGCATTTTTCATTGCTACTTATTCTGTAGAAGACAATGGTCTTAACAAACGAAGAAATAAGACAGAAATGGATTAGGAATTTAAAACCAGACATCCCACTTAAGAGCTTGAGCTATCAGCAAGAAGTATAGTAACTAGAAACTAACAAAAATCTACATTAGAATGTCCAAGATTGTCACCAAAAGAATGTAACTTAAGCAAAGGATGCCAAACCAATCTGTTCAGCTAAAACTCCTCTTTCTGAAAGTATGGTTACCAAGCCCGCTTGCAACTATTACACTGGCATTATAATACAGAATCAATTCCATCAGATAACTACATTTCTGAAGGATAAAGGACAACCATTTCCAAAAATTCCTCCAAAACAAGAGGAAACAACATGCATTTAGCTCATTTTCTTCTTCTGTCTCTCATTCTCTTAATTCAAAGGATAAGGTGCAATCTCTAACAAAAGTACAAAGGTTCATCTATCCATTAGCTACGAAATTCCTGAGAAGAAAATATGATCATGACAAACATTCTATGTCTTATTTTACAGTAGATTTTAACATGTTTAGTACACAGACAAGCAGTACTAGGATTTACTTTGCATGTATATTGCATTAGTGAAGGTAACTCATACAAATTCTTCTAAATAAAACTGGAGGCAACATGAGCTTTCCAAAAGCCACTCTACAGGGTGCTCTTTCAGACGCATGCAACCCTAATGATACACAAGGGAATAAAAGCTTATGGACGCCTCCACAATGGGAAAAGCCTGATCTTTGTAAATTATATTAATCTTTAACTGATACACAAAAAGGAAACCACAAGCATATTGAAAGCTGCACAAAGCTAATTATTTTTTAAATTGAAGGTGATGATACAAAATATACAGTATATTTTGATTTTAATATATAAAGAATAATCTGGGGACTTCTCAGGGAGAATATTTTCCTCCTCCTAATCCAAAGGATTTGGATTGGCATTTATACATGTTTTAATCTCAAAACTTCATTTTCAATTAAAATCAAAAATGTTAACTATTTTCTCAGTAAACACCTCAAAATTATGTTGAGGCACAATGCTGTTGCTCTTTTATCTCCTATGTTTATGTTCCAGAATTAACGCTGAGTACTTGCTGACAACCTAGCTTAAGTCATGGCATCAAAGTCACAACTGCTAAATGCACACAGGGTTGGGTCTCAAAATCGTACTTTTTCAATGCAAAACAGAAAATAAACTGTCCTTAAAACAACTGACTAATAATAACAATATGAAAACAAAATTATTAATGGATTTATAAAAATCTATCAGCATAAGGATCTTATTGCTGAGAGAGAGAGAGAGAGAGAGAGAGAGAATACTGTTCTTGCAGAGTGTGCTTAGACCATGTAAAAGTTGCTGCTGCAGATGACACCGGCATCACTGGGGAAGGAACAGAAAGTACGATCTGTACAGTACGAGAAAATATTTTTGCACTAGATGTCCTGCTAGAAAGATTCAGATTTGCTTGTCTCTCAACTATGATAAAAAGAGAAAACTCAAAGAATCATCAAATCTAATGGAATCAGGAAAAAAACACCTTCCTATATTTAGAGATTATGTAGATGTCTGCCCCATTTCACTTGTTAAGTTTACACTAAGAATTTCCAGTTTTATCTCCCCTTCAAGTTATTAACTGAAGCGAAAGGCTTGATCTCTTAATGTCACATATTTGACGGTATCATTGACAGTACACGTGACAAGGTGTCTTGTAGGCCAGGAAGTGGAGCATGATGAGCCACTGCAGCTTTAGCAATTCCCTAATCTGGCATTCCCAGTCATCTGCTAGTCCGCAGGCACTAATGAAACTGCAACAAATGTCTTCTGAGCCACAAGACACTGCAGAGCACAGCTGAATATTCAGATAAGGTTTTGCATCACCAGCAAGGTGATATTCAACATTTCTAAGTTAAAGATCTAGAATAACATTAACAATGGCAATGACAAAATGATTTAGGCTTTACTTTCTAATTTCACTTACCTTTGCTAGAAATTCTCAGATGTTGGCAACATGAGAAAAAAATCAATTGTCTTTATTTCTCTTTCATTTTTCTCTTTGAAGCATTTTCTTTGACTAAAAAAAAAAAAAACAAAAAAAACCCAAAAAACAACAAAAAAACCCACACTGCCTCTTGTTGCAGGTAGAGGCCTATCACAAAAAGGGCACACATTTCTTCTTCAGATTTCTGAGCAGGTATTGCCCAGGCAACTACTGCAGACCCAGGTCATGCTGAGGAAAGAGTCAGCACAAGCATCTTCACGCAGTATTGATTAGTACAGAGACAAAAATGGGTGGAGATATGAAAGTGCTAATTAATATATGTTGTATGAGAAATGAGATGGGAAACTAAAACCAAAACTCTCTATCAAAAAAGCCCCAAAAGTTATAGAAGTCAGAAGAGTTCAAAACTCATGAAAACCTCTCCATATACAAACATTTCCTGGATTTCACAGAACTCATTTAAATGCTTCATTTCACATCTGACTATACTTTTAACCCCTTTTTGACTTTCAGCTAATCGAAAGATCTGTACTGCATCTAGAATTCAAACACTAAAAAACCCCACATGCATCAGATCAGAATGATACTATCCTGCTCTGTGGCCACTTTGTTATCAGAAGAACAGGCCCTCTTTTTTTTTTGTTTGTTTGTTTTGGTTTGGTTTTTTTAAGGCACAATGGGCTTTCCTTGATAAATCCCAATTCCCACATGCTACAAAACTTGATTAAATCAGCATTTAAAAGTCTACTCAGTAGCTGGAAAGTATGTGCATTTGGGCAATGATCACAGCTCAGCAGGAAGTAATTCTCAACCTGAAGTAAAGATAAAGTCACATTAAGGCAACTAGAGGAATCATTATGTAAACAGAAGATAATGTATTGCTTGGCATAGCATTAATAGGTTGATTTATCAAAAAAAGATTAGCGTTCACTAAGCATGGTTCAGCTAAGTGATAGCTGAGGGCCATGATAACCTACAAATGTTCTTCTTGAGGAATCCAGTCATAGGCAGGCAAAGAAGATTACAGAAAAATGTGAACTAGCTCTAAACATGCATACCATAGCACAGTCTTTCAACTAAAGGGACAGAAATCCTACTGTTTAAAATATTTACAATAAATGTAAAGCAGTGCTTGGGAAAGACGTGGCAGATTGGAAAGGAAGAAGAGCAAAAGGGTAATTATTCAGCCTCATTAAATTTTTCATAAGGAGGAGCAACGTATCATAGTTTGAGCGTTTTCTTTTTCATTAGAGTGCTTTTTAATATTGACATCCAACAATTATGTTCAAACTAATTCCCAGAATACTGTGAAAACGTAGCTGCTTTGAAAACTTTTTCCAGATTAATGAACTGCGTTATTTTTTCATTAGGAGCTGCAGTGTGCTCTGAAACACACAGAGTAGGGGAAAAAAAAACACCCTGAAAAGAAAGGAATCTCTATAAAGCCCTTAGCTTTCTTAATGAGTTTCTCTTTTTCCTCATCCTTAGGAAGCCTTCTTCATCTTTACTTTAAAGATTCAAAACCAAACGCAACACTGCTACTTCAAATGCACTCCTTGTTCATAACCAACTACTACAAATTAGATGAACGCTTTGTGCGCTAGCTCCAGACGCAGGTGAAGTGATATAACACAAAAGCAAATAATTCTGCTCATTTTGTTGATATCATCGCCTGTAGTTTAATCAACGTTAAAAAGTTTTTCTCCCTTGATGTGCTATTCATTAATCTGTTTTCTCTAACTAGGTTAAGTTAAATCTACAGTACTCTAAAGATTTAACATATCCTAGCCAATGATAACTTCTGTCTCTGTGAATACTTTCAATGTCAAAATATATATATATATTTTATTATTACCAACAAAGTAATACGTTAACTGATAATGTAGAAAACAGGATATTTTTGTTCTTTGACTTTTTAATATAATTTTGTTTCCTTCCCAAAATAACTCTCAAATGATGATACTTACATAAAAAGTGAAGAATACCTGTCTTCAGTTGAAAAGAAAATGCAACACAGTGGTGTTATAGGGGCATCATATAGACATATAGACAGAACAACTAATTTTTTCTTTTTAATATTCCTTCTTTAATTAAAGATGCATCTTTTCTTTATCTCAAGTTCTCTTTTCTATCCATGCTTTGTTTAAAGAATGCCTGCCTGTTGGAGTGCTACTAATAGCTCTAAGGAAATTACCTACAGACTGGATTCCATTCTCAATACAAAAGTAATAAAATATCTGGATAATGGTGCTTTACTTGCTCTTAAAAAAACATATTTTGAAAGATAAGGCTACCTTTAATAATGGACGTAGTAAAGTAGTAAGATCTTAGTTCAGAAGATCTACATGCAACCTTCGCAAGAACTACGTAAGTTCTTTGCCTACAGAAAGTGAACTTCTGTGACAAACCAGTATTTAATGTTATCTTGTGTTACAACCACTTACACCCAAAGTGGCATCTGTATACAAACAATATATGGTACCTAATTTACTCTCAGAAAAACAGGTTCACTGTTGAATCTCTACTCTAAAATAATGTTAGGATTTCTCATCAATATGAAAATAGCTATATTCTATTTCTATTTCTTAAATGATAACGATGAAGACATTACATAAGCAATATTTTTTTGCTTTTGAGAGATTTTTTTTCTGTTTGCATGGCAGCAATATTTAGTTCACTGAATTGTTAGTTCATGTCTTATCAGAAACGTTCCTCTGTAGATGAGGCTTCAAAAAACATACCTACTTTGAAAAATCCAAACAGTGCTGAATCCACAGGCAAAGCCCTTGCTACAAATTTCGATCTTTGTTTCTGAACCCTGATCCTTAAAGATTATTACTTTTTTATTAAAAGAAAAACATACTGCACTATTCATGAGAAATTATGAAGCACTGTAATTTCCAGTTGCAGGATTTTCAAGGGAAGCAGTTTACTACATAACATTCTCAGAGCAATAAGTCAAAGAGCTCAAATATTCTTCTTGCAAAATAAGCATAAGACAAAATGATGCCATCTTAAAACCCAAACTGTCCTATATGCATATAACAAAATCATGAATTTAGAGTTACCTTCATCACATGTAATTAATAGTGCATCTGATAAAACAGTTTAAATCCATACCATGTAAAAAAGAACCAAGACAGTTATAATCAATACATATACTCATCAGCTTGATTTATTCCTTAAAGCTATGTGAGATAACAGGGAACTTTTTAAGCAGCTTAAATAGTGGACAAAATGAAATATTTCTCACTAGCAAATATGCAAATCACCTGCAAAAATCTGTCATGGTAGCTCCTAAAGCACTTTGCTGAGTTTTAGAGATTTCACTTCTCCACAGCGAGGACCACTGACATCTCTTGAAGCTCCCTGCAAATACTAGAAAGTACAGTGTATAGAAAATAACCTGAGTTTCCTATCTTTATGGTTCAGGTACCCAAACTATTCCCAAGGTGTTCTTGTTCATAAATCAAGTTGAAACATGAACAGCTACAAGCCATTCATCCATGTCAAGTTAAAGACTACAAATCTTCCTTGTACGCTCATTCACTTTGTCTCTCTCCCTCCTCTTTCTTTTATTATCTTTTGCCTGGCACCAAGCATATCTTACAGGAACAGTCATGGGGCCAAGCTGGTTTTTCCAATGCTGCTGTCTAGAAAGCAAAGCTGACAGAGTTTCATTTAGGATTATAAAAAAGTGATTTCAGTAACAGCTTTCAAAGAATTCCTTTTGCTAATAGCAAGGAAAGTAGCAAAAAAGCTACAATTTCTCCAAGTAAGTTAGTGATAAGTGATATATGAAAATTATATTTTTGTTATTAGATACAAGCACAAATATATTTAAGCTGTGCTATTGCTTTAGATAGAAAGTGAAAATCTATGTAACCCACCAGTAAAGAACGTGTATTTTAATGTGGTGTCATTGGAACCATACAGCATTATTCTGGATTATTTTCAGACCATCACATACACATCTACATATGCAAGCATGTACACATACATAAGTGTTATTGGAAATATCATAAAAAATATCAATAATAAGAAAATATTCAAGATTGTTTCTTTATAAAACTAGTGCTAATTTTTTTAAAAAAATCCATATCAGTTTATGTAGCTTTTGCCCTCTCCCTTTAGTCTTGTGCTTTTTTAAATCTCATAGTGTATTTAAAATGTTTGCATTCAACAGAAAAGAGCTGGCTAGTTGCTTGTCCCTTGCAATTTAATTCTTGTACTTTCTGCTCATGTAGCTTCCTTCTTCCCACTTTCCAAATATTCTAGTCTCTTCTGCTTCATCCTTTTCTCCTTGAATATGGCAAATATTGTGCATGTGTTTAAGTGTTGCCTTCCTGGAAACTACACGCAATTACATCAACAAACCACAATTCTCAGGTTTTCTTCTGTTTTGTTTTTGAACTCTACTTTGAATTCTACAGAAAACTACACTCACACAAATGTATAGAAGGTGAATCAGATTCCAAACATCCCCGCTACAAGCCATTTGCAGAGCTGAGACTGGATTCAAGAGTCAGTCTCTTTAATGGCTTTTTTTCTTTTTCTTTTCTGCTGTTCCCTCATACAAGATATAACACTCTTATAGTTACTATAATAGCTTTTCCTCTCTTCCCTCTCTCTTCTTCTAGTCAGGGCATTATCTTACCAAAAGGTCACACACAAATCAATTACAAAAGAATAAAACAAAACAAAATTCATTACAATTTACACTTGATTAAATCTGCAGAAAACTGCAAAATAAGTGAAACTTATTTACATAACACAACCGATCTTTGAGGATAATCATACACATTTATACTAAATTCAAAGCAAGAGTTTTGCTACATGCAAATCACAGAAGGGATCACCACCACATCTGTGAATGTGGAAACGCTCTGTAACATTTAAACACATTCTTTTAACTGTTATTCTTCTTCCAACAGTATATTTTGGAACTGTTACACAGACAATACTGCTTCCAAGGTTTTTCATAACATTGTTTTCCTATGTAACCATTTTCTCTTACCTTCTAGTATGGCATCTTAAGCATCAGCTATTTGAATCATTTTTTGCACCTGAAATTATTTCAATGTTCTTCTGAATCTTAATCATTTATTTTGGTATTCTGAGGAACAGCACGTTTTAAAAGTTTTAATTAAATCATTTTGAATAAAGCTGCGCTACATGGGAACACCACCAAATGATGGGGATTCAGTTGTGCTAGTCACTGTACAAACACAAGTCATTACACAGCAATATCTTTGTTCTATTCTTTATTTCTCTAATGGCTTAGTTGTGAAATAACTACTCTCAAACACAGTCAAAGTTGTATTACCATTCAGTAATAAAACCATTTCATTTTGCGTAACACAGGAGGTAGAAACTAATAAAATCTCACTAAGAAATTTCTCATTGGACTAACAGATGCCATCAATCTTTTAAAATGTGCAAATATGTCTTATTACAGTAGCAACCATTTCCAATTAATATCCTTCTAATCACTTTATGCAATATAAACAGCCTAGACAGAACAGCTATTTTATTTATCTCTGTCCCTCTCTCTCAAAATACCTATAGAGAACTTTTACAAGTACTTGGACATTTGAAAGCTTTTGCTGTCTGCACCTTTGAGCACGGGTCGCATGAGGCAGCCCGCCCTTGTGAACGCGCGGTGCCAAGGGCTGCACGCCGTCACAGCACTCCTGCCCCAAACGCACGCAAACGCATCTGTTCTGCCTTCCCTATTCCACAGGCAAAAGCACCAAAGCAACCTTGGCAACGTTCACAAAATGCAGAAAAGTAAATTCTAAAAATAGACGCTGTGATCTACTGACAGCTCCCAGAAATGTCAGCCAGACCCACACGTGCAGTGCTACTAACTGCGGAGAGCGTGCTGACTGCTACAGCAAACCGCGCAGGAAATGCCAGGCGCTGAGATGTGCAGTGCTGTGCAGCATTAATACGGAAGTGGTAAATAATGGGATTTCTGGGAGAGTTAAATTATGTTGGGGTAGTGAAACTGCTTACAGTAGTAGTAGCAGTTAATATGTTAATTGCAATCATTTTTTAAAATCTTACTTCTCAGAAAATCTTTTGTCTTTTTAAGCATGGAAATCCATAGCTCAAAAGGATGGAAAACTTTTAGCAAATAATACGATTTTTGAGGGTTTCTGAACATGTTTCATTTAATTCTTCTATTATTTTAATAACACCACATACTTTTATTGCCTCACTAGACGAAAGATGATAAAGAAAAAAGAAGTCACAAACAAAATCCCAAAGCAATGCTCCTGTTGCCTCCAGCTTAAGTCTATGCCATCCCATTGCTTCCTCTGAGAATACATGCAACAGAACAGGAAAAATCAACTTCTGTCAGTTTAAATTCATGAAACAAATCTTTACCCATCTAAGTAACCCACTACTTTTTTTTCCCCCAGCTTCGCTTGAATAAGAAAGAGAAACAGAGACTTTGACTGGTGATAGATCCAGAAAAAGGTCCCTCAGTGCCTTTACACAGAGAGGCTTTGTTTGTAGACAGAAAGTAGATCACACAGGAAGACCAGAGGAAAAAAAAGCACGTATATACATGTGTGCATTTGTGTGTGTGTGTACACACACACACACATATAATGTAGCAATTGATCTTCAATAGGCATAATTTATTCTCCTGAAAACTAGAAAGTACTTTCTCATCTGCAATACTTAGTCTAATATGCAATTCAGCTTACACCACCACAAGTATCACCTCAAACTGTAGACTAGTGCTTGCCGTTGAGAATATTAACCTTTATATTATTTATACTGTATTTACTTTGGTACAAGACGCATGCTTTTGACATCCGATCCGAGCGGATGACTAGGATGATAAAACTTGATAGCGTAGTTTGGAGCCATAAGGTTAAAGTCTAGTCTATAAGATATTAATACACAGACTTAATCCAGCAGTGCAGCAGCCAGCCAACAGCACAAATCCACCCATAGCTTCTGAGGGATTCTCACGTTCCAGTATCCCCACAAGCTGCGGGATTCAGCTTACCCAGTTTGCATAAGTGCTCTGGGGCACTTGCTGAAAAACAAGCCAGACCTTCTCAGCTTTTGCTACAACGTGATCAACTACTGTTTTATACTTTTCTGACAGCTTCAAAATGCTGCTCCACAAGTGAAGTCAACCATTAACCCAGAGTATAAGCCTCTAGTTAACATAAACGAGTCATGTAAGATCAGCCCCCTTGTTTCTCATCACACACAGGATTCTTTTTCTATTTCTGTATTTCAGATATGGCAAAATAATTGCATAAGAAAATGTGGTTTTAAGGCAGCACAAAACTTAACTTCAAATGTTTAAATATTTACTCCAATTTTGTTAAATAATGACAGATTACTAAAAAACATTTATAAATAATTTCCTTAAAGCAACCATTTTCTGCATCTCTGCCAAATGTTTTGTTGCTAAACTGCACTAAAAACCTTTCACATTAATCAAAGACTTAATACTTCCACAATTTCTGTTGAACCAAAAATCTGAAAGGCTATTTTACAAATGAGGGCAAGTAAATAAGAGTGATGAGCATGCCTAATGAAAATGAACATTTCCTTATTCTAAAGTCATAGATAGAAAAACCCCAGTTGACTACACAAAAGTCCGTTTTAACTGGGAGACAGAGTAAACTGGTTGCTTAGGCACAAATAACAATGTAACGAAAGTGATAAAATTTAATTCTAATATGAATTTATACATTATTACATACTTATAACCCACCCTAACCCACATTCAGTCCTAAAGGATGCTTTATATTAAAGTCAGTACAAAGTCGAAGTCAAATAAAAGCAAAGTGTCTTTACCACATTGTGTTTGAACGATCTTTATTCTTTGAATAGATGAAATGCGGCTTTTACTAATATGTCTTTCACCCTGCTCTGTAGCTGAAGGCCTGAGAATCAAGGAGATGAATCCTGAAAAACCACCTTTTCTGTCAATGGTCTAAAAACCTCAGCCTCCTCCTCCATTCTCGCAGACACGCAGGTTCACCGTGCCGCAACCAGAGCGCCGTTTCCCCTTGAAGGTGTCCTCACCTCTTATCATCAGTACGGACAAGTGCATTTCCTTCCCATCAGTCAGGCCTCCCGTTAAAACATCTTTTCTCATTTAGGCTCTTCCCTAGGTCTGCAATCTAATCTGTCTCTTCAGATCATTTCTTCATAATCTCTTTAAAATAAGGACTTTTCTATTTACTGACACAGGCTTATCTGTCGCTCGTCTCAAGCTGCAATCACTGCAAAAAATCTTTTCTGTGGTTTGTAAAAAATGCAATATTGCTCTTGAAACTGAATTTTCTGCTCTGCAATGGAATGGTGTCAGCAAACAAGCCAACCCAATGCTTGTAAGGCAAATACTCTAATCAGAAAGCCATGGGGTGATTTTTCTCTCCTCCCTTGCAATCACTCCCGTCAGGGTGTGCTTCAGTGCATTTTGCAGGGAGTCCTGGGCTGAGCTCCCAGGAGCTACTTCTTTCCAGAGGCTTAACTATGAGATGGGAACACTTAGGCCTGCAAAGACCAGTTCTAGGGACAGTTCTGGGACACCTGGAAGATTAAATAAGGGTATTTAAGCACTGAAATGTATGCTGTTAGCCATCAATGGTGGTAGATGAGGGAGTTCAGGCAAAACCCTTCTCCCTCCAATTTCAGTCTAGGCACCACAATTTTTATTTTCTTTTTAATGGAGCTGGACTTTGAAAGTTTTAAAATTATAGCAGCTGACAAGTATGCAGTAATATAGAAGTCATGTTTGTTCTATCCTGTGGGCAATCATGAAACCAAGAGATTAGAAAGAAATTGGGTCTCAACTTCCCCCACGCAAGTAGCGAAGGGGCCTGACACAGTTAAAAGATCCCATAGTAACATTTTGAAGCCATGTAGATATCTGTTCACTGGCTCTTCAGGCAAGGTCGAAGGCCCGTGTGCTGTCCTCTTCCTAGGAGGATGGACGAGGAGGAACCGGTCCAGGAGATGCCACTGCTGCCTGCAGGAGCTGAGGTTGAGGGCAAGGGGAGCCCTCAGGCCACAACGCTGGCCCAGGCAGCGGCTTCAAGGGGGGCTTCAAGCAGGTGCTGGTGCACTGACCTGACGGGGGCCTCAAACTCCAGAGCACATCTCCACATTTCCTACAGCCAGATCATCTCCTTTCCTCTGAACCTCCACTGCCTCCAATTTTGAACAGGTTATCTAAGGGCCAGTTGTCAAATACTGAGATTCAGCTATAAACAAAAATATAGGTACTCAAGAGGACTCTTCCGGAAAGAAAGACTTTTTGTCTTCAGTTTAATAAAGGCACTATTGCCTATTGAAAGTTTGTTAAAAGTTCTATCTTAGTTTGTTGAAAAGGGGAAAAATCCAACTGTCATTGATATACAGACCAAGGCTTCAGATCACAAAAATCACAGACAGCTCGAATGATTCAGCACAGCTATACTGACTTTTCCCGAGATCTGATCAACAGTCTTTAAAACAGATAACGATGGCAAATGCACTGCCTCCCTTTTTTTTTTCCTTTTCCTCTTATGACCTATTTTGCTCCCAAGATATCAATCCAATGCCGTGCCTTCCACTTCAAAGATGTAATATGAATTACTTCAGACTGTCAGAAGCAGCTATTTTACAATGTGATCAAACCTTGCTGATTTTGTGCAGCTCTTCAGTAATTATATTAGCAACTGTAGGCAGGCATTACACCCCACGCTGACAGCACATCACACATCACAGTGTCAGTTGACTTAAGAAAAACTAATGAAGCACAAGGCAGAAAGAAGTAAAGGAGCATTCTGATGTGGCAAGAAATGCCTATGCTTAGTCAGTGGTGTATAGAAATGGTATAGATGTAGCCTGCATTGTGAAGTGACAGTTGCAAACCAAGAAAAATATGCATTTTCTTTTGGATTAGTAATTATTATTTGGCAATCTTTACTTAGGAATCAGCACTACTCACTTTGTATGAAAAAAATACAGATATGTCAAAATCTTAGCCTACAGTGGGCAGTAATAAACAGGAACACTATAAGCTGTTTCCTGAATATGAAAGTTTCAGTTTAAAAAAAGAACTTGGATAATGAAATTTAATAGACGTTAACACACAAGCAGCCTTTACTGAATTACGGCATGTAATTTTTTTGGTGCATATGTAAAAATAATAAAGTTTTATAATAGTTATGGTAGAAGAATAATATGAATATAATTAACACATTTCAGGAACTCAAAGAAGCTCAATGTAACAGTGTAGAATTTGAGCCAATGAACTATTCATTGCAAATGAAATCAGTAGAATCAGAGAAGAGAAACCACTAAGTAACACAACAGGCCATTCAGTAGAAGCGAAGTTTTTTAATGATCTAGAGAAATAATTTACATTTTGAAATATATCATTTGATCATCATTAGCATAGAAATTACAAGTGATAACGTGTTTGGCCCACAAGAAATATTCAAAGTAAAGAGCAATTTTAATTTTTACTGTAACTTTCTTAACCTTTAATGCCATATGAAAGTTCTCACTATGCTGCCAGCTTTCCTTTTGTTTTGTACACAAAGTTTTTCTAATACTCAAACATCTACATTGCCCAAACCTTCTTCTAACATTTCCTTTACAGCTATTCTTACACATTATGAGCCATCACCACAGTTATCTTAAGATTTATTCACTAGTCATTCATAGCACAGTGCATAGAAATGTTATTTGGATTTTTTTCCTCCAATGTATATTTAATTACACACACAACTTTTTGATTTGTATGTCAAGTAAGCATGTTTTCCAAAAAATCCAGACAGCCCTCATTTTACAGAATCACTAAGAAACAGAATCATTTAACATCCCAATTGCTAAAATTCTTCCAGCTTCCAAACCCCAATGCTCAGCATTGGGCACCTGCCTCACATTAGTGGAATCAGAGCTTCTCAATACCACAGCTGCTGTTCAGACTTGCCCAAAACTTCTGGTCAGCTTCAAATTATCAAGTGGATGGTCACCTCTGGGAATCTAGTTATTTCATTATTCTGCTATAAAGAGCAAGGTATTCTGCACAGGTGGAGACTTTGCTTAAGTTTATGTTAAAGAAACCACATAGCTCTGGTCACTGAGCAGACCAAATGAAATCAATTTTGTGTTTGTATCAAAAAAAAAAAAAAAAAATGCGTACACCTTCTCTGCATGGTATTGAACATGAGTGTCTGGTGAGAAATTTTGAAGTTTAAACTGTGCCTCTGATCATCTTATCTATAAGCTATGTCCATCTAAATATTGTGTGGTATATGGGTCCATTACGCCAACAAAAACATACAAAAGCCAATACCCATCCTCACAAGAGATCAAAACTTGAGACAGTTATGAAAGACAGAACTTTAGAACAGCTTCAAATGAAGAAGTAAAATGACTTAGTGACGGCATACATCTCAAAATCGCAGACTGGCTGATGCTGAGATTGGAAGGTACCTTGGAGACCATCTAGTCCAATCCCCTTGCTCAAAGTAGGGTCAGCTAGATAGGAGCAGGTTGCTCACAATGTTGTTGATGCTGTATCAAAGTTAATTATACCACAAAAAGGTTAACCTGGGCATCACACACTCCTCAGATTTTAATGGCAGCAGATGGGAGGAGCATTGCAGCAGATGGGAGGGGTTTTTATAGGTTGAGAGTAAACAATTCAAATTTGAATTAGAAAAAAAAAGAATCAATCACAGAAGAATCAAATATGAGGAAATAGCAATGAGTTCTACAGCTGATATTTTCTAGGAGAAAGGCTGCCCCTACTCAAAAGTTATAACCCTTACATCAAGGGCATCCTTAAGAAAACATGCTACAGTAGAGCAGTGTAGAGGTCAAAGGCAGAGCTTACACAAAGCTTTTGTTTCAAAAATTTTTAGAAATAAAAAACAGATATACACAAGGCAAACAGCCAAAAGCTGATGCCAGGCTAAATTCAGTAATAAAAATAGTATTTTCTCAAAGAATGGACATACTTGACTTTCTAACAGACACCATAAAGAATACAATCAAACTGATTTTCTAGCCACCATCTTAGCCAACTTTACCAGTATGAAAGAATATTTTTATCAAGGATTCTAGATGTATGACAGTAATTACTTCTTTCCAAAAGAAACACAAGCAATCTCAAAACATAAGGTTAAAAAAAAAAAAAAAAAAAAAAAAAACGAAGCAGTATATTGCAATATACTGCACCAGAGCCAGAAGTTTATCATATGACACAAGAAAGTTCCAGTCTTTTACCCAAGTCAGTCTGCTTCCTTTCTCATAGCTTGAATCAAAACCTATTTTTATAAAACACGGGAAATTAAAAGGCAGTAAATTCTGTTGAAAATAGTCCACGTCTGCAAGAAAATAGACTAAATTCATCAGACCACAAATTACCTTTAAAAGTTTTCCTAGCTTAAGAGTAAACGAGAAATATACTGCAAGTTTCAAATATAGGGTTTTTTTGATTGTCAAACAAGGAACAGCTAAGCTAAGAGTAGAGAAAACAATTACCATCAGAAAAAGTAATTAGAATCCAGTCTTCTAATAGACTAGCCTATTTGGTGAACATTGCTGTTTGTTGTTTAAAAGGAGCCACTCCGAATGACTTGATTTTCTCATATCATTGTCAAATTAATGGTGTTATGATATTAAAAAATTATACAGTGAATATGCTTATCCTGTTCTTTGGCGTGGTAACACAGAGAGCAGAGACCACAGAAAGAAAAGCTCAGGAGAAGGACTACCTTTTCACCACTCAACTAAACAATATCATATCTGTACCAAACAAAAGTTCTTTAAGAGTGGTCTTTGCCAGATACGGACATGGGGGGAGGAATTAAAAGCCAACTCACTTTCATTCTTGCTGGTTTAACTGAGAAGACAGTTCAAGACTATTATCTAACTACAGTAATTATTCTCAAACTATATTACTATTTTAACATTTCTAAATATGATCTATTATTAAATGGAAGCATAATCAAATGCTAGAGAGTTTATTCTAACGATACCTAACAACTTTGTTTAACAGTGAAATGCTTTCATAAGCATGCTTCTATTATTACTGTGCTTTATTGCACAAACCTAAGTATGCATTTTCTCTCTTTGTGTATGTGTGTGCGTGTGTGTGTGCACTGAATGTTTATAAATCTGTAAACGAATTGCATTTGTCAATGGTTGAAAAGAAAAAAAAAAAAACATGAATCAGTGTCACTGTGCTACCCATCCTTCAGTAGCAAGTGAAAGTTGCAAAGGATTTTCCCCTCTTCAGATTTCTCTTTCTAGCATTATTGGAAAGCTCATCTTCTAGTTTAAATGAATTTCCTTTTAATCTCCTCCCTGAACTGCTGGATGTAGCCTCTTAAAAAATTCAGGATATCAGTGTAATTGTAAATTGATCTGTTTCTGTGGCAGAAGGCTGAGGCCTTCCATCCAGGAAAGAGACATCTCAAAGTTGTTTTTCAGACAAATGATTAATTTGCACTCTCTCTTACTACATTATTCTATTAATGGAAAAGCAATTTTTAAACAAATTGCTGCTTTCTGGATCACTTATGCCTGGCAACATACATGGAAAAAAAGCCAACTGCCAAAGATATTTTAAAGTATTTACTGCCTTGAAATTTTTAAATTTGCTAGAGGAGACTTTTAATCTACATAAACGGGAAGTAACATTATATGAGAGTACTAAAAATGTACTTACTCATCATTCGTAAATTTTGAATTAAGTCATATATATTAATAGACACATGAAAATTCCCTACTGATTTTTTATGCAAAGTTAAGGTTGGAACACTGTTATGACTATGCAATCTTGAAAACAGACATGTAACTCATTAGTACCAAAGTATAAAAAATTATCTATCTAGTGTTGTGCTGAATTTACATAGCCTATTTGCCTTTGGCTCTTTAGTTATGAGATCTGGCATCAGTTGGATTATTTCACATAATCCATCATTAGCTTTCACGTCCTATATACTGTGCAACAAACCTAAATTTAACAAACCCAACTCTCCATCAATTACCACACTTAATATATTACATGTCAGCACAAAGCATAAAGACTAGACATGCTGAATTACATCTTTCTTTGTGAAATGTCAATATTTTTAGAGGACCCTTAACACTGCTGACTCCTACTGAAACAAATTTTTCTTTCCATTGTGAACATGGACTAATGTCCTGACCTTTACTATTTACAGACAACATAGAGCTACTAAATAAAATGAAAAACCTCAGAAGACCCAGGAAAAAAAAAGAAAAGCCCGTAACAGTGCCACAGAATCACAATTGGTCTTTAATTATCATGTTTGCTTGGCTGAGGGAATCCTGCAAGATGACCTCATTTATTTTCCACAAGTAAGCATTACTAATTTAATTTTAGTTCCTCTCTCCACATGCATAAAGCACACAAACAGATTATTACTTGCAACTAAAAATAAGTAAGATGCAGCTATGTTAATGCAGCATCCTTACTTACCGGTCTTCCACAAATACACGGACGAAGTTGCAAATTCACTCTGCGCGCTGGCGTCCCAGATCCCCACCAGCAGAGCCACCAAAACTCCCAGGCACCGGCCGGGCACAGCAGGGCCCCCTGGACCAGGGCATGGAGCAGCGCGCCCCACGCTCAACCCCATGCCTCCAGCAGGCTGCTTCAGCACCAAACCCTGCAGCACGACGGGCAAACCTCCTCCAAATAATATCCCCCTCTTCAGAATTTCTTCGCAGGGAGAAGCGGACTGGAAACCTCTCTCTCGCTGTCGTGCATGGCAGTTGAAAAGGAAAAACTGTTTAACACCAGGGAACAATAGAGTCCTTGCTTGCTCTTGCTGCAGCGGCGGCTGCTGCTGCAGCTAGTATGGTTGCTGCTCCACGCTCTTCCATTCAGCAGTTAGTAGCAGTTTTCCATCAGCTAAAAGAGAGACAGCTGTCCGCAGGGGGCTCCAGCTGACTGAGCAGGTTATCGGCTCTGCGAGGCAGCAGCAGGCATTTACACCAGCTGGAGAGAGTGAGAGACAGAAACAGCGATGAGGAGGAACACAAATAACCAAATGCTGTAATCACGCTGCAGAGAGTGACTGCAAAAGACTCGTTGCCAGACATCTCTCTCTGGAATATCGCAAATGAGACATACTAAGAAAAACAGAAGAAATCATTATCAGTCCTGCTTCAGAAATACAAGTCATACAGCCACAATAGATCTTTATATATCCATAGTAATGTGTTTTAGAAGACAGAACATCAGATACTTGTTAACAGTATATGTATGCTGCATTAACCATTTTGTAAACAACAAAATGTAAGTGATTACACATGCACTGAATAGAGAGTTTGACTATCTCACAAAGGGAAACTGAAAGAAAAGCAGAAAAAAAAAAGATAACTTTTCCTGTGTTTTAGACAAACCTGTTTCAGGTAATAACACATTGCTGTCTGCTCTGAGGATGGACAAATATCGATATATGTATATGGGAATGTGTACATGCCTGTAAGCATACCACTTCCATGGCAGAGGAACTCTGCATGTAATACATAACACAATAGCAGTCTTTCCTATCCAGAAAGTATGTACACATATGCACATGCATAAATGTCAACCGTGTAATTTAAGATAATGTGAAGATCAAGTCATCAATCATTTTTAAAACACACACCATGTTTTACATATAACAGTATTCAGGACCCATCAGGCTGTCATGATGATACAAAAATGTGGAAAGAGACAATGCTTTTTAAATAGGGATCTTTATCTTTCCCACCCACCACCCAGGGATCAGATGCAGTAACAAGCCTAAGGATCAGGTTTCAAACATCTTTAAACTAGGAAGCAAATGAGAAATTTGCAAGCAAACTACTTTCATATTCAAAAAAGTTTCATTAAAAACGTGAACAACCACAAAGCACTTCGTGGAACACAGGAAGCAGAGTTTTAAGATGATGGAGCTATTGTTTGAAGAAGAAACCTTCATCCAGCCTCTCTTGGGATGCCTGTCATTTTGCACAACCTTCCCAGACCCAGCCTTTTCACATGCATTAGATTAAAATCAGCCGTGATCAAATAATTCCCAAGTCCTTGCCTGTTTAAATATTCTGACATCAGAGCAAATTAGCAATGTTGAAGGTTGCAAATTCGTCTTTGTTTACTTTCCACTCTGTTACGCCTCTAAGAGGGAATTAAAGGCTCAGGGAGCTCTAGCACTGTGAGGCTGTGATTAAGAGAGATAAGCAAGTGTGGATTACTGTTCCTCAGCTGTTGAAAAACAGGCAACAATCAGGAGATTATAGGTTGATAAGGGATACATAGAAAGCCATGATCTTAACAAATTTATAGCATCCTGATTCAGAACTTGTATCCCCAGTTAAAGGGCTTCTGGAAATACATGTCATTCACCCCTACTTCATCATATTATGTCCACTTTATGAAGCAGACAAACCCACTCAATCTGTGTTTTGTGGACAAAATGCTGTTTTAGAACAAAATGCCCTCTGAGTTCATAGTGCACAGCAGTTTCACAGGTAAATCTAGGATTAAGAATAAGTTAGTTATCTTCATATTATTTTATACGTTAAGTACAGGGATATGAGAGTATTTGGCATAACAAAAATAACCCCAGCTGGATAATTTATGAAAAATGAGCCTAAGAATTTAAGAAGTGTAAAAGAAAAGTTCCAAACTTATCAGGAAGTCCATAGCAATAGTTTTATTGACTTGCATGATTGAAGTAAAATGCATACAACCCGTGCTGTCCTTGGAAAAATAAAAGCATTAGAGCTATGCACCAGGGAGAAAGTCAAGTTTACAGAATGGCTAGGACAGAAGACACCCCCTTCCCAGTGGCTATACGATGGAGTCTACCTGGAATTTTTATGAATCTAGTAAGAAGGTCTCTGCATATATTTTGTACATGACAGAAGGAAATAGATCTGCCCCTCTTCTTGAGATCCTCTATGCAGTTGATGCAGTTTTCAGTAGAACCAAGTACTACTTTTCTTACATTTGTGAAACTATATGACTATATGACTATATTTTTGATGAACTCTTAAAAGTTCATTTAAATACAGAGATTATTAAAACTCATATTCACATCCTGCTCTTTATGGTTATACTCTCTTTCTGACAACTCAAAAATAGTGGAAAATATTAAATAATAATTTCATCTTCACTTCCTTGGTAACAAGCTACGTCATGTTAAAATTACTCAAAGATACATCATAAAGACAGAATGGAGGGATAACTGGGAATACTGGTAGTGCAAATATATTTGTTCATCTAGAAAAACAATGAAGATTCCTGAAGATCTATCTTCACTTAACTCCAAAGTTAAGTTGGAGTAAACACTTAACTCCAAAGTGCATCTAATCTGCAGTCAAGATATTTGCTTTATTTTAATCAGGACAGGAACAGGCCAGTGTAAAGGCCAAAAAGCAGGCTCGTGACAGGAGACAGAGACACTCATTAACATATCTGCAGAAGTTAAGACTTCATCCATGAGAGACACTATATTCCCCAAGCTTCAGCTGCAATGAACTTATGGACATACCTAACGCAGAGAAATGCTGCTAACTCTTTCTGTACCACTGTATTCACTATGCTCTTTCTCTCTTCCTATTTGCTCCAATGAATGAGAGACCTCCCACCTATCTAATGGTGCAATCACTATTCCTAGCCCAAACTAACATCCCAGATTATAAAACATACCTAAGGATTGTAATTTATCCGTTAGTAGCACATGGTGTAGATGCTCCAAAATAAATGTTTAAATACTTTAGCAAGTTCTAGACAAAGCACAGAAATAAACTGCAGTCAATATTACCCTCCATGTCAAAATACAGCATTGTCTTAGAGCACCAACATATGGATCTCAGTAGATCTATATTCAGGTACATTGGTACATCTGAGGCACAGCAGCTATGTGAACTATGCAAACTACTCTCATGTACAATTTAAGTCAGCATCTTTTTGTTTTCTAGAATGAAATACGACTAATTTTGAAAATTTTATGAGTAGAGTAACCATAAAAGATTAGAATTATTTTGTTCATGCTTCCCGGCATTAAACAGTTAGAGGATCACAAAACAAGCACACAGTGACTGTTACCTAGAGAACAGAGAAATGAGAACATGATACAAATTTCTTAGCCTCTGGGTATGAAAAGCTGCCTGCCAAACAGAATCAGCCTGCTAGTACCAGTGTACTCCTGTGCTAGTATGTGGTCCTATACTAGCATCTTTTTCTTTAGCATCTACATATAAAAGCTTCAGAATCATCTTATCTTCTGAAAAGCTGTATTTCTACACAGAATAAAGTCACAGGATGCAGAGACAGCAGAGCATCCTGTATGACACATCAGCTTTTAGAGTCAACAACGCTCAGTGAAGAAGTGCATCCAGCATCACTTTTGTCCACCTTTAATTTACTAGTTAAACTTGGAAACTTGGAAATTTTAGAAAAGCTCCAATCCATTCTTCTAGATCTGTAGAAGATATTTTATGAACTCTACAATTGTACCCCACTAAATCATTTGTGTTGTGCGTAAGAATACCAGAAAAATCTCCCAAATTAAAAACAAAGGAAAGAAGTTTTTTTCTTGTGTAGGAAATAAATAGTATTCAAAGTCCCAGGCATTTCTCCTAAGCCACACTCTGCTCATTTTAATTTGTCTCCAAGAAGACTTTTTCATTTCACTTAGACATGAAAAGTACTGCCAATGACTAGTTAACTCTCTCTCCAGAAAGAGTTGTATTGAATTTCTAGAGTCAATACTCATTGGATGATATGGTACTGTATATTTCTAAAAAGTATTACAAATTTTTAAAGTGATTATTGGTTCCTCTTCTTGAGACTATTATGTTTTCCTTTTCTTTGCATCTCCCCAAAACAGACTTTTTCCCTTCAGTTTTCATTGTGCTATTATCTTTCTTCGCCAGAAGGAATCTGTATGGCTGCTTTTCTGTATTCATAATATTCTGAAACATAGAATGAGGATTTACTTACCATTTAAATCTCTGAACTATGAATGTTCTTTGAATTCTGCATGATGGACCAGAGGTTTTACTTCATGTGTATTCTTAAGCAAAGAGCAAGGTGTAAATTCACCATGTCATAGAAAGAACATCCTTCTCCTTCACCCCCCTGACAGACAGAATAACAGGCAGCCATCCTGATCCGGTTCAGTAAGCAAGCTACCATGGCCTTGGATATATCCAAAGCATGGGATGCAGTGGCAAGGTTGCACTCCAAATTTTTAGAGGCAGCAAGTATTAGGTGTGGTACATTCACTAATGTTTGTGTTGCAAGATCCAAGATCCTAATAATCCACAGAGCAGTTCAAAGGAATTTTGTGCTCCATATTCTCTTGCATAAAATCACAGGCCAAAATTTCTGTTTATTTTGTGAGAGCCTGATTCTCTTGCAGATATTTTACCATAGATGCAAATATATTAAAAGGATTCTATTACGATGGAACGTGCAACAATTCAATTAGTTTTTTTTTGAGATTCCAGGTTGGAATAAGGTAAACAGGGTGGGGACTCTTTTTTTGGGGGGGTGGATTTTTTTAGGATTTGCTGCGTAGTTTTGAGCCCTCCTCCTCATATTCAGTAGGTCTGTCTATTATTTTTCTTTGTATAAACACTAGGGAACCTGTCAGGTAAATCAAAAAAAAAAATATGCTGAATGAGGGCAAGTTGAACAAAATACTAACATATGTTGCAATATACTCCATCTCTCAAAACCTAGCAGCTCCATTCATAAATCCAATATTAAATCTATGTTGTGCAAAACTTGCAGCTTATAGCTGAAAAACAAAAAAGCAGTCATTCTAGATTTTAGACATATGGCCTCTAGGTGTCACACTTGACCATATCATAATATACTACTTAAGGATTTTCTTATTCTTTCACAACAGGTAAGAGACTTTGATTTTGGAGTGGTATTTAGCCATTTCCTCTTTTAAAAACCTGTATTAAAAAAAATCTCCTTCTTTCATAGAAGTACTATAATTATTTTTGTTTTTCCTCATAATAGCTATTTTTGAAAACATTAAAAGCAGCCTAGTATATGTTTGTTGAATTTATATCATCCCTTCAGATCAGGGATTTGAAAGATATATCAGGAAGCTTTATGGTAGGTAAGTTTGGCAAAAGAAAAAAAATACTATATGTACAAAGTTGCTAGAAATATGTTAATAAATTATATTTAATCTCTTCATTGTTTATCTTACTTTGAAGTCTTTGCAACTAGTCATTTTTGGAAAAAGAATGAAGATTTTACTTGTATGAATGCAGAAGCAGTGCACATCTAGTTCAGGCTGACTTTACAAATACTTGGTTTTCACAAAGGAAAATAAATGATTCTTGGACAGTTCTCTGACTGAATATAGATATGTCTCTCAACAGTCATTGCCTAGCTAATCCTTCATTTTTAAGGCTTTTTTTTTGTTTGGTTGGTTAGAAAAAAAAAGGCAATCCAGCCTTTTTTTTGTTTTGTTTTGTTTTGTTTTTTTTTTCCAATTCTGTACCACTGTCTTTGAGTCGTTCTCTGTTTGGTTTAACACTGCACTCAGCTCTTACATCTTTGGCTATTACCATTGGTAGGTAATGATCAATATCCCCGGCACAGAATGATCATTCACAGAACTTATTCTTCGTACAAAGTGGCACTTCAAGGTACCATAAGAAGGTATATCAAGAACTGCTTGTTGGAAGATGAACCTGGAGAAGTTCTTTAAGAAATCAGTGCATTTAGCACAGAGGACAGATAGCTTTGGAACAATGTATCTGGTGGAACATTGTATTTAGCGTCTTGTTTTACCAGCTGTCTTGACATCAAACTGAACGTTTTCTTTGGAAAATATATTTTAACCAAGGAAAAGTTACTGGACTAAGTAGATTGATATATTCATGAAATATAGTGACCGAAGAAATGCAGAAAGTCAGACTGAATGAAGTAATTCTCCTTTCTGTCTTTAAATTCCAAATGAACATTGTGCTTTTTACCCTGATTACATTGGGTTTAATAGCAGACTCTATGAAGAAGCTTTCCAAATATCATGAAGGGCTGGAAAAGGTCAACCTATCAGGGAATGTATTATTGAGAATATACTGAGAATTCAAGCTCTCAACCTTTTCTCATCAGTTCAGAGATCTTCTTAGTAGCCTCTGGTGCGGCTAACTGTATAGTAGGAAAATACTGCAGGTATTTTTCATTAGAACTCCCAACTATGTTGGAGTTTGGTCAAAGAGACGATGCCCATGTTCTTATATTCAGAATCAGATGGAGTGAGTTAGGGTGAGTCTTTGTATTGAAAATTTCTCTTGCAGAGAATATGTATACAACACTATTCTAATCACAAACAAAATTCACAAGCAAAATGCTAATCAGTTACGCTTCATAGTGATAGCTCTGACTCTCCCAATTACATTTTCTAAAGACAAGAAAGAAGAAAAAGTCTCACAGAATAATCTTCACCAAGTTGTAATCACTTTAAAAAAGAGAAGAAACAGTCATTAATAAAAAAAGAAAAATATATGTTCATGACGAAAGCAGGGAATATTTTCACTTAAAAGCTTAAGGTATACAGCAGTTTGGGTGAGGAACTTGAACTCTGCTTCTGTTAGGAGCTGATCAATGTGCTCTTGTTACTAAAATCCTCTGAAGAGAAGTTTGCACAACGCAGTTCCCCCCAAATGATTGGGGCCTCCTCTGAAATGGTGGCATCAGTATATAATTGCTTAGGGGTGTGCTGACGGGAAAATAACTAAGATGGAATAGGAAAGTGAGACTAAAACATAAAGCTAGGCTCAAAGTCTCTAGGATAGAAAGCTTGGGAAAGAGTAGATGATAGAAGATCTAGGAAAACAGAGTGGAATTAGGATAAGAAATCTTGGGAGGGGAGGGAACACTGTGAGGAAGTAGTTGCAACCAGGATTTGTGTGGGTATGTTATTTACTCTTAACAAGTTTGGCATGTACCTATAGTTTGTATACTTGTGTAATTAAGATGGCACAAGGAATATAGCTTCTTTTTAGTTAACTTTAGTTACTTCACTTTCAGAAAGTTCAGTACAGCCAGGAAACCAAAAGACTTTCCAGGTCAACTCTATTTCCCCAATGCGTGCATGTACTTATTGGATATTTTTTTTCTAAGTGAATGGGAAAAACTAGCAAATGCATCTGATATGAAATTATGTTGAAAATAAATGAGCTTAACAAGATAGATTCACTGGGTTAAAAACAAAAGAAAAGAGATAGCTGTAAATGCAAATAAGTAGAATATTCACAATTCCTGCATAGTGCAGGCAAGGAGATTTCAAAGTCACAAAGGTGAGATAGGTATTGAAGTTCCTCACAAAAGGAAGGGGAAGATAGAGAATGGAATAAACAAAGCAAATCAGTGCCCATTATTGCCTTTGAAAATCTTCTCCAGGGAGAGCTTAGCAATTTGCACATACCAAATCACCTTTAAACAAAAGCCACCTTCAGTCAATTTTAAACCTTCTCCCTATTAAAATCCTATTGATTGATCATTCTTCATCTAAACATCTGACAAGCCAACTTCCATTTTCAAGGAGGGGAATACTGGTTTCCTTCTTCAAGCCATAAATCACTCATTCTGTTATCAATTCTTAAACTAGCTAAGTAATATGAATTAACAAGAATATTAAATAAGGCTACTTTCTTTAGTAAGTCTCATAAAAAAAAACCAGCAATATATTTAATGGCTTCAAAAGATCGATGAGCTCAGTAGTAGTGACAAACACAAAATAGTTGGAAATAGCTTTTAATGATTTGTTAACTGCTTAAGAATTCTAACATAGCTGGCCAAAAGTACAGCTATGTGTTTTGTGCTGACTTCAACAGATGTACAAGAGGAACAAGAACAAGAGGAGAATAACTTCAGGAAACGGATTAAAGTATCTCACACTATTTTGGCATGGATTAATATGAGGTTAGGTTTAAACCACATTAAACCAATGACTGAGGTTCAACTGTGATTTACTAACAAACTAAGCTCTAAGACAGAACTGCATGATATCACTGGTGACCGTATTTTGCAGAATCTAAGGTTAGAATTAAAGGTATGCTACAGAGGAAAATATTCGAGAATCAATCCTCCTTCTTTGAAACTTTATACAGAAGATTTACAAAGGAATTTCATCTGTTACCTTTTTATCATACAGTAGGTGCTTTAACTGGGGAGCGAAGGGGAAACCTACATTCCTAATGACCAATTTCCCTATTGAAATTTCACTCTCAGGTGAAGTCAACTCTATAGCAAAACATAATTTAAAGCGAAAGCAAAAAATTCATGAATTCTAAGCCCATCTTAGTGGAAACAGATGAAACTTAAAACAAACCACTATTTAATCTTGAACTTGGATAGCTGGATCCAAAACATCAAGTTGTGTTACCAAACAAACCTCCCATTCCTGTAACTGCTGACTTTCTCCCTCTGTGTCACAGTGCTGTCCCCTAGAGCAGCCATCCGCTCCAGCTACTCTCCATCGCACTGATATCTCACTGGCAAGAAGGAGAGCAAATAGCCAGATCTACTTTGAGATATGACATGTAACATAGGTCAAATAACCACAGACAATGGTCACAATGTCCTTAACACATTCTGTGTGCCACAGAAAAGTCTTCTCTAAATTATCAGCATTAGCATTAAAATTGCAGCTTCACTAGGGGAATCAAGCCAAACTCGAGGTGACGTGACACTTTCAGTACAGGAAAAGCTTTTATTATATTGGCACTGCTGTTCTTCCCCATGGTGACAAAATAAATCATTACTGATTTTCTCCAATCACTCTTACACTTTCTATCTGAAAACAGTAAGAAAAAGCTTTCCAAGTAAATATTAGTGGGAGCTCTAGTACTTCCGTAAGTTCCTCCCATGAGGCTCAAAACTAACCTTGGTCTAAGTATGAGAAATCAGTGAAGTATGGTTCCCTGGGACAGAGAAAGTAAATTTATACAGATGAACTCATGAAAAACAGTCTCAAATAGTGAAGTATGACTATTAAACAGCAAAATTTTATGGAAGAAGTGAGAAATAGCACTCAGAAAAACAAAGAGAAGAATGGTCTGTAATTTCCTTTCTCATAAAACCCATGATGCATAGTTATTAAAATAATTGAGAAAAATATAGGAAAAAATCTCTTTGAGCTTCGCTGAGTATTTAACTCTTGAAGTTTTAAAGATAGTACAGTTGTCATGCATCATGTAAGTATATATTTGAACCATTTAAAAAAATCAGGACCATTAGTTTCTTAGTCAAGTGCCACCTGTTAAGTAAATAATAATAAGCCCCAAGTAACTTGACAGCAATATTTGAAAAACACAAGAGTTCCGGTAAAGTAACACTGAGTTCACATGAAGAGACCAACTTGTTTAACAGGGCCAAAAACATGTTATTCATAAACCAAGTCAAACTTTGCATAAGAACCTATTTCCTTGAGGTATCCACAGGATAAAGAAGAATAATTTCTGATTATTTCATCTTGCTACTATTTATATATGGAGTGTATTTATCACTTTTCATCCAGAACATCAACACAATTTTCACCAACTTAAAATCTCCTAACATCCATATATAAATCCAAATACAACATGCCTAACTTTACATATCCAGCTACTACGTCTGTGCCTAATTGGAAGTGTTGTCCCAAGATCTTCTACGTAGAGATAGGAAATTTAACTGGCTAAAACATTCAAACCCGCAGGCCAAACTCCATCCATTGCCTGCAGGTACTCCTAAATACACTCAAATGTTTTGGCCACAAATATTGAAACTAGGAAGTATTTTCTATGTTTACAAATGTAATTTTTAAGAATTTTTATATCACCTACAAAACTAATTCAGAATTCTACATGCAGAAAAATGAAGAAAACTACAAATATTACTTGCTTCCTTAGTATGTATCAAAGTGATGGGAGAAACCATGATAAACGACCCCCTTTGGAGACTGCTTTCAATTCCACCTTTGTCCTAGAGATGTGTGACTGGAGGCCATAACTACAACACATACAGAATTTTGCCCTAATCATACTGCAGCACTAGCCCAGTAAGCATTTGCTTACACTGGTTCCCTTCGTTCTTTCAAGAACTGCTTTATTGGTAGTCAACCAAATAACTGGTTGATTGTCAACCTCATGACTCAGTTTAGGTTTTTTTAATGTTAAACTTAACCGCCTAACTAAAATCTAACCTTTTGTCTTTTGCCAAGACAAAACTTTTTATTTTCACCAAAGGTTAGGAAATTTTAACAGAAACAGTCTTTTACAGAAAAAGGAATGAGCTATTTGTAATGCTTTCCTGGCAAGCAATGCTACAAAATAATAATAATAATAATAATAATAATAATAATAATAATAATAATAATAGGGAATGACATTTTCATTGTGTTCACATCTTCAGAAAAAAAAATCAGAAAACAAGTCTTTTTTCTTCTTGTTTTAAAGAATTTTCTTTCCCTTCTGTTTCATATTCTCTTTCACACTTCCAGTCCTATGTTAACCTGCAATTTCAAATAATCATCTTTGGATGATATCATAATGAAGCAATACCAAATGTGTTTCTTTGGCTTTCCATAATGGAATGCAGAAGATGCTCCATTCTGAAATAAAGTGAATACAATTAGCCACTGTACTCTTAAACTGTTACAATGAAAAATTTGAAATCAAACAATAAATAAACCTAATGCATACCTCTAAGCGGTTAAGTAATTAAAATAGACAGTAAACATTTACTTTATTGTTTTTTTTTCCTCCTGAATTATGTTCTTGCAACTGTCCTTTAAATGGCTTTCATTTCTAGTGAATTGCAAAAAATGAGATCATATTCATTGTATGCTCTTCATTATCTTAACAGATGATAGTGTTTTAATTCCTGCAACGTAGAGCAAAGTCTTTTTGCAATTTGACATAGCTTGCACTTGTTGAGAATAATTAGCTTCACTACAGCAGAACAAATGATTTCTTTGTAAAGCACATGCATTGCTTTTTAACAAAGAATATTGTGAAACATTCAAGGTATTCCTTGTGTTAGAATAAAGCAATTATTTCATTTTTAATTAACTTTTCTGTACACTGATTTCCCTAATGATCTAATGACCCATGTTCACTCTGATGACAAATACTTTCAGCAGATCTAAAAGAGGAAAATAAAAATGATACTTAAAAAAAGTGCTCTGTCTGCTATACTGAAACAAATCAACAGTATTATTAAGAGTAAATGCAATTTTAAATACTCAGATCTAGTCAGAAAGACAGTAACACAGAATTTCATTATAAGTTATATCATAACTTTTTGTCTGAAAAAAGCAAAGCACCACACTTATAACTTGCCAAACATTTTACCATATGTAGATATAACAAAAGTGATGAACAGTTGCACTCACTCACAAGATTATTCTGCTTGTTATTTGCAGATTTACAACAATGTATCAATGATGTGATTCCAGAAATGTGCTATAATAATAAATAATCAGGTACCAAGGGAGCATCACGACATTGCCTTGATCAAGAGTTGAGTATAATAATTTATGGCCAATAGGCAATACAAGACAGAACTATTTGTTATGGACCACAGTACAGGCCATAGATCAACAAGTGACAGAAGAACAACATCTGAAACTGCTACTAAGGTATTCCCCAACACCACCGTGCACTAATTTGATGGTGGCCTGTGTCAGTATCTGGCTATAAAACTCTCATACTATAAAACTAAACACACACACATATATAAAATATATAATGTATATACACATACACACATATACACAAATATATAAAATATATATATATTATGTACAAACACAAACCCACAAAATATATACACACATCTAAAGAATATATAGTACCAGAACTTAATAGATCCTTCAAATGTTCTAGAAAAAAGAACAAACACCTACCTGAGTTAAGTAGGTAAACTACCGTGCAGTCTTGTAAGCCTTAACTACAACATCAATTTCTATCTCTAGCTTAAACTACCTACCAGCTGAAGCTCACTTTTCTATTGCATTCTAATGCACTCAAGCTGGCAAAAAAACAAGCAAACAAAATCACAATATAATCCTGTAATAACTGTAATGCCATATGAAAAGTCTAAAATAGTGCAAACACCTTGAATTAGTCTTCTATATCAGGTTCTTGCAACATCGCAATGACACTCTAATTCTCAGCACCTTGGACAGTGTTTTGTGATACTCCTTCAGTTTCGAAAGCCTCCTTGTATTTCATTAAATGACTTTTAAGGGAATCCTTTACAAGAAACTCTTATTCTTACATAAAAATTTTGCACTACTTCAACACACACATAGCTACCAAAATGTAGCTAAACTGGTATAAACTTGAGGTCATCCATACCTTGTTTCCCACAGTTACTTAAAGGATTTTATGGTTGCACTATACTTCAAAAAGTGTATCTATGCAGGAAGACTTATAACCCCTTTAGAGCTACCTAACTGTATTTACAGGAAATAAAACATTATTATAATAAAACAGCATTGTAGTCCTCTGAAGTTAAAATATTTCTTTTGCTAATTCTCCTGGTTAGTTTGGAAAATAAAATCAAACCGTACAATGAACAAAAACTTAAATTTATTAGATAAATGACTAAAAATTATACTTGCAAAATTGTATTATGAATATATTTTTTTAATGGAAGAGAATCTATACACTTCTTTCAAGATACATTTAACAGAAAGTTATCAAAGTTTAAGAAAGAAGTTCATGAAAAGGGATAGGGAAAATCTGAATTTTGATAGTATCAGTAGGATACTATACTTACACGACGTTAACTTACTTTCAAAAAACAGAACAAAACCAGAAGTGTAAACCAAATTGTTTTCAGGGTCTTCCCCACACTTTGGATGGTAAAATTATTTAAATTTATCATAAAGAAATAACAGATATTCATAAAATTTTCAATCTATACAGGAAAAACTAATGCTAATTTTAACACCAAAAAAATTGTAGTAAGCTTAAAAAAGTGATTTTACTGAGCCAGTTAAAAATTGTTATCCTAAAAGTCAGTGTAAAATGAATTAAATTCAAATCTCCAATTATCATGTAGATTATACTCGGATGAGGCATAGAAGAATTTTTCCTGATGTTCAATCCAAGAAATCAGTGTAAAGCTACTAAAATATTTGTTTGAGAGACACTCTTAAAAATAGGCTTAAGAATTATTATTTGGATCCACCTGCAGGCCATTTCAGAAAGATTGTAGCTGAGGGGATGAGACAGCAGGGAAACCCATTCAAGCTGATCCAATTTAGATATGCAAATTTTATCTTGCATGTTTGAAAAGAACATTATGGAACCACCTAATTTGCACCTTGAGTTCCAAAGAATAGTATTTCTAATCTAATGAAAACATGCCTCCATTGTTCACTTTCATACTCACCAGGTTTGGTCCAATCTACTGTTCTCTTACCCACTTAAAACTGTCCTTTTACATATGAAACAATTAACTAGCATTTTCTTAGAAAAGGAAGAGATATTTATTTATTATTGTAGTCTCCTAAAATAGGCAATGTTACAAGTAGCTGACCGATGTGTGATAATTCCTATCATATGGAGGGGGCTAAGAATAAGCCCCACTTTAGGGATGAAAAGCTAAATGAAACAAGTGAAGTTTAAGTGTGCTTGATCTAGTAGGCACTTACCTTATTTTTAACTGTCTTGGTTGTTCCAAATGCTGAGACGTGCTTAACGATAAACTTTTGCAAAAGTACAAATTACTTTTTTTTTTTTTTTTTTTTTTAATCTAAGTGTGTGGAAGACTATTGCAGATTACTTTGGCCCACACAAAATTTATACTTAATACAATTAAATACTACTATTTTTTTTGATTCAGTGGTAGTATTGACAGACAACATGACAATGTGTCTTATAATTTGTGCTAGAACAACAACTAACATCAATGCTAGTATATAAAAAGCTTACTGCTTCAGAGCAAACTACTTCTTGGGGGCCCAGAGGACCCTTATTGTTTTCCTTCCAGACATGCATAAAGCTTAACTGTAATAAGTGACGAGATCTGAACAAATAGTGCTGGTAGAATACTTAAAAGGAGGTTCAGAAAGTACATATGAAAAGATATTTTATCCTCCAGAGTTGGAGAGTCGGCATTACTGTATTGCTCTACTTCTAAAAAGAGCTGAGCGCTACATTAAAGCTCCTAAACAGAGAGTATCTCCATCCTCTCATTCTCATATAATTTTATAATTTTAAACACATTTAATGCAGTTAACTCAGAAATTAGAGTAAATTAAAATTTTCTAGTCACTGAAGAATAACTTGAGATTGATATTAAGAAAATCACATTCCAGATGCATCTTTAATTAAAAAGCATCAGAGTGAAATTTCACTTTGTTCATTTTTAAAGCGCATTCTTGAGGTAAATTCAACTCCTTCCGCCTCGGATAGGTTCTTGTAGGGTTAGTCATAACATGCAGCTTAGCCTCTGAATCCATGAAGACAGCAAAATAGTGCACTTTGTTCTGATAAATCCTCAGGATCTCACCTGGTCCACAGGCACAAGACCTATCCATTTCTTTTATTTATCCTCTCCGGCCACGGTTCTGATAAAACAACCGATCGTATCTATATGTAACCTGTGATTACTGATACAAGTCCTTTACCTGTCAACCCAGCTATACATAATTGATACTCCATTAACAAAGACAAAAAAAAAAAAAAAAGGCTTCGACAGAAAATTGTTCCAGTCCTTCAATACACACAGTTGGTCAGACTGAAAGTTTATTAAAAACATAGTTCTTAAACCGCAAGTACAAAACAGGAGCAATGGGAAGTCACAGAAACCCAGAAGCTTAAATTTCAAGGCAAGTATCACCACTATACTTCACCTTACTTAGAGAAGACCAAAGTAGCTGTGTTTAATGCCTAAACTTCATTGTAATTGCACTGTAACTATAGGACACATAAGCAAAGTGTAGTTAGGACAGGGACCAGGAAATAAATGGTTAATCTGTGGAAACCTGAATAAAGAGAGGACCCCTCCTAAGCTCTCCACGCAGAACAGCAGAACAATTCCTGGAATAGCCCTGGTGCCGATGCTAGTGGCAGCTGGCCCAGGCTGCGACTCAGGAAACCGCACCGGAAAATTGCAGGGCCTGCCTGGTGCTATCCAAAACACAACAGCCACAAAAGTAATCTGCAACACAAAGCTTTAACCAGTCAGTTAATCTGTGCAAAAGAAAATCACCTCCGTGGCGCTGAGCCCAGCTCCGAGGGTGCTGGACTCCCTCGGCTCGTACGGACAGGAATCACCAGGTGAGCCTGCACAGCTTGCTTGATTCCACAGGGCTACACCAGTCTTCACGGCAGTCTAATAAACATGCCAGGAAAACACAGAAAATTAAATATTTTGAAAGCCATAAAGCCCATCTTTCAACTTGCAGTCACGTATTTTTATAAAGTGACAGGGCACAGAGGGGCTAAGTTTGGAGATCCCCCCATTCAGAGAGGGTTCAAGAACAGGCTTGACACCCCATCCAGGCAACAGCGCTTCGCCACACATTTGACCCGAGAAACATGCTCCTCTCACGAGGAACTTCTGCCACGTTCCTCACCTCAGCCCATCAGGCTGCTATCCTGGGCAACTTCTGTGGCTACACCACACAGCAAATCCTGCATGCAGCACTCATGTATTTAACTTCAAAAATAAAAAAGGGAAAAAGGAAATATGTCCATTCAAGGTAAACTTTATAAAGATAGCTAGGTAGACAGATGGATGGCTATACAATTAAAAGATAATTCTATATAGTAATGATTTTCATCAACATCCTGTTACAATTAATACTCCTCTTTCCTGCTTTAAATATAGCATCCATTTCCTTTTAAATATGCTTTCCAGTAAAATTAGCACATTAACTACCTGCATATATTTTTACTGAGCAAGGCAAAGTGCAGGCTGAGATTTAAGTTCTCAAAACAAATCTTTTGGCAGGAAATAAACTCCTCAGCTAAGTTACAAGTAACAACTTGTATTTTATTACATCAACTCACTTAAGTAACAAAACACCAAATTACAACTAGAGAAAAACTCTCTCGGTAAAAGCAGAAGAAAAAAAATCTTTAAAATACATTACTTTACAAATCACTTACATATTTGTTTGCAAAAAAAAGTGAAGGAGAGGTGAACGCACAGCAGATACTTTTTCATGAATTCAAACTGTATTCTATGTTCCAATATACATCATACATCAAAAAGAAAGAAATACACCAAATACATGTTATTTCCAGATAAAGTTTTCATTCATGTTAATCATCTTTCTTGTCATTTAAAAATTATCATTTTAAGGGCTAATCCTGGAATCTTTCAGTGAACTCCAGAGAAAAAAACTTTCACAAGGTTGAAAGACAGGCATTTTAATTAAATAAATCAAACTATTGTTACAGTTACTACTTCTACATTTTATCTGATTCTTCGTTCAGAGTAACAGTTCAGGAAACTGCTATTGTCCTTCAAATCTAGATCAGATTATCAAGCATCACAGCGTTCTCAGTCCAGTAAATATCTGCAATAGGTTATATTCTCCGTTTTAGTGATTAACAATCCATAAAGAGATTTTAAGCAAATCTATCAGTTTAATCTAGCAGCGCTTTACATCTAGTATGCCAGACTCAGTCAGACAGTTACAGCAGTGAGGCAATGATGCAGCCACAGTATCTGAACTAAGAAAGTGAATTTTTAAAAACCCAGGGGAGTTACAGCATCATTTACTCCATCTGTGATACACTAGAGGGGAAAGAGAAACAAGGTTTACTATGAATTCATTTACAAAATACATTGTCAAACAGCCATCTTTGGTACACAAAAATAAGTATATTTTTTGAATACACATATATATACATATACATATCAATATACGTACACACACACACGTCACCTTCAGAATACAAGTATTTTCAACAGCCACAGAACTAGTTTTCATATATTCTGCAAGAAAGTACTTTTTTCCTGAATAGCATTTATCCAGCCTGTATATGCTCTGAGACAAGTAATTTTCATTAGAGCTGACTGCACATTTCTTCGACAGCGGAGCCACAAAGGCTTGTCCCTGTATAAATAAACAGACCAGCTCTGACAACACTAAGGCAAGACCCCTGCGGCTGCCGGGATCATCCAGCCCAGTGTGCAGTTCAGGTATTCTGGCACTGCTCTAATTTCTCCCACCTGCTTCTGATTTCCTTCTACTGCTACACTACCGCAGGGCTGAATATACACAGTGGTTGTATCCAGCTTTGCAAAGTACGACTTCACCACGCTTACTATACATGCATGCACTCTCCAGCTGAGGACCACAACCTACCTTCACCTGCGCCACTGGGGTGGTGAAGGGGTACATGGCTCTGGCAGCACGCTGACCCAGCCAACCCCCATCTTCAAAACCCCACAAAACCAGAATGGTGCACAAAAATAGGTATATAACTGACAGGATAGGTATTCACCTATCACGTCCCACCACATGTAAGCATGGTCATTTCTCCAGGCAGTGAGGAAACTTGAACCCTTAGCATAACGAACAACAGGACTTAATATACATTTGTGTTTTTTTTTCGTAATCTGAAGCTCAACAAATTTTTTTTCTGTTTAATGTAACACAACTAAAAAGTCTATAAAAATCTGTTTCTCATTCTTTACTATAAGCTTGAAATTTAAGCTGTTTTCCTAACATTAGCAATGGTTATGAACCTGAAGTATTTTTCAAGCCAAATTTGGCTGACACTTTGATTTGTCTACAAGAAGACAGAATGCTTTTTTCCCAGCAAAAGCCACAATAAACATCCTAATTTGACCTACTTTGTCCAAATTTAGGCAAACACAGTGTGTTTAAGTAGACTGCTTAGGTATTTGCTCTCATATGCAGCAAGCTCAAGTAACAGAAAACATGCAATCCACCAAAAAAAAAAATGTTATATTGAACTGACCTAATATATCTTCATGTTGATCAGTTTGACAAGATTCTAGAAGTGATTTTTACCCAGAAAAAACAAATCTTCTAAGAAGTGAAAGAAGGTAATCAAAATCTGACAAAATTGATGGTTGAGACAATCTTATTTCTGTGGAATACCTCACAAATATCTCACAGTAATGGCTGTTCCAGTTATTTTGACTAAAGAATGTGATATTTTTATATGAGTATTTCATACTTCTTATCACAGTATTTTTCAAATTTACAGAGTTATTACTACAGACTTGCAATGTTCTCTGAGGATCAAAAGAACATTCAATTATTAGGGAGACTAAGCTAATGCACATTAGATGTGAGAGAAAGATTTTCCTCCTGAAATCCAGCTCTCAGAAAACTGACTCTTGGACTTGACTTTTGAACTTGTGAGTTCATTGAAGATCAGTAGCTATAAACCACATTTGCAAAGTCAATAGCTAGCCTGCACAAATCATCTTGTGGGAGTTCAGGGTTTTAACCTTTTTTGTAGCATAAAACACACATTTTCCAAAGCTTGAGAATTCTTTTTTTAAATAACTGTAGAATCAAAGCACTGACCTGCTTTTTCCAATGCTATGCTTTTTTTCCTGTGCATTTTTCCTCCCGTAACTCAGATAGTTATGACATTTACCTAAGATTCTTCAGTGACTTCTTGTTTAACGGAGATACAAGACCCTTTACAATACTCACAAACGCCTCCCACAGATGTTTGAGACCCCAGAAACTTTTTTTTGAGATCTCCTTTACAAGCCTACAATCATCCACCAGCTGTTCTCACAGTAGAAGCAAAAAACCACTCCTAAGCTTAGAGAGTACTTTTGCACATTCGTTGTGAAGATCAGCCGGACCGTATCTCTGCATTGCGGGCATTACTAGCATTTACCGCCCTGGGATAAGCAGGCAACGAGTGCAGCCAGGAACCTGCGAGCCAACGGTAAATTTACCTTCAAGTTTTCCCAAGAACAGCTGAATTTTCAAAATAGGACTTGCATCTTGCTATACAACATAATAGCTATACAACATAATTAGTTGTCAAAAGATGTTTCTCTTTCAACCTTGATGCAATTTAAAAAATAATAATAGAAAAAGTATCTGGAAACAGTAAATCTTAGATTAGCTATTCTCCCTACAGTACTTTGCTTTATTTCTGTTTCTTTCCTCATAGGAAATATACATTCAGATTTGATCCAATTCTTTCATTGTATAGATAGAGAAGTTTCCATTCATTAGTGTTCTGTTTCCAAAAACCAAAACTGTTCTTCAGTTAAACATTTGAAATCTGTCATTTGCTCTTAAAAAAGTACTTAGGAGGGAGCACACAGATATATATGTGAGTAGAAACTTAGGAGAAATGTGAGAACTGAGAGTCACGAACAGTATGAATTTGACTGTTGCAGCTATTCATGAAACCTTGTATTTATTTTAGGTGCATTTGATGGCCTTAAATATGTGCTTAAAAGCACAACGTCCCGACTATGCCAATCTGTTGTCATAATTCCTGAGGAACAGTGGTGGTAAGGTGGAGCCCAGGGCACTGAGGGCACAGGCTACATGTGGTGACTTTGGGGACATGCATCAGTGGGTGACAGAGTGGGTGATGCCACCAGGCACCGTGCTGTGGTGAACATCTGCAGCCAGCAGTGCACCAGGAGCACAGCTTGACAGCAAGGCAGAAGGCACGAAGGCTAACAGCCGCCCACCGAGCGCGTTCCCCGTATTCCCAGAGGCTACAAGTAGCAGCTGCAGGTGGTTCCCTTGGCCCGGGCGGACAGACGTCATCTCAGCGGGGTTTCTGGAGCAAGCACCGGAGCTGCCACGTGCTGCAGCGTCACAGGCGGCGCAGAGCACCTGGCAGCTCTGCCTGCGCCACCAAACATTTCATCCCTTCTGGACTTCCTTCTGTGGATACGACTGCACTTCTTGACGTCGTGGACCATGCGACACCCTGCTTTCCACTGCAAGACGATTTTTTGTTTTTAACAAAAGGCAAAATGAATCCCAGGTTGCAACATTTAGGCCTGCAAACCAGGTCACAGGTCAGTTCTGGGCATATTTGTGCATTTACAGCATTTATAGCAAGAAAAGTTTGAGGAACTTAACACTTGCAAATTCTGAAATAAGCATTGATTTTACTGTTTCTGTTGAAATTTACATAAAATTGGGACCAGAATAATTTAGAAACCACATTACACTAAAGCAGTGGAACACTAATTACAAAAAAAGATATGATATGTTTTACTTTTCTTTCTTTCAAAGAAAAAAAAAGAAAATATTTGCTGACTGTTCTGAATACAAGCATGAACTGATTCAGTAAGCAGAAGTGCTATCAGCTCTAGTTAGTTTCTGGAATGGAACTATGATGGATTTCTATCAGGAGATACGACTTAAAATTCATGCTATGGTACATCTCACACAATACCAAACTAGATCTGGGATGCTGAAAATGAGTACTTCAAAGGCTACGGAGGTAAGATAACTCATTCAATCTTTTGTCTGAAAGAAATCTTTCTTGCACGTATCTGTGCAATCGTATCTGCACAGAATCTTCTGAAACAGAGGAAAAGTTACACAATTTGGTCTGACCAGCCTTCTGAGAGTTCAAAGATAAACGGTATTTTCAGCATAAATCAGTCTACTATACAATGCATTTGGATTGCGGGGGGGAGGGGTTTCATTAATGACGTGCTTCAACTTTCATATTGCTGTGCTGGGAAGAATGAATACATTTTATTGCAACTGTTTCAGAAAGTACATGCTTCTTCAGATTGAGAAATATATGCAAAAGTTTGACCATAAACATGGAATAGTTTCCAACAATTCCATCTTGAACTTTTTATACATGACACACCAACGTAGAGATCCAGGTAGGCAAAGTACAAAACAGATTCTCGCTTGTGCTGGCCTCCATCCGTGAGGATGCACCTTAGCCTCATGGAGGTTTGAGCTCACTGGTTTAGGAGCAAGAAAGCTAAACGTGTTCTTCCACACACTGCCAGTAGCAATGATGTGTCCTACCCAGTCCTTACCAACAGTCATGACAACATCCTCCTTTTTAAACGCCAAACATCTTTTTTTCTATTTCACAGGCAAGTAAGGATTCGTGAGGTCGAGCGAGGTCACTTTGGGCAGGACTAACAGACAAGCGTTATCCATTTCGCTATTCTCCCCCAGCTCGGCTTCGCAGCCACAGTATTTGCAGTGGAAAAACTCTGTGTTTGGCTCATCTTTAGATGAACAAAAAAGTAAGTAAATGCAAGCACCAAAGAAATATCATGCAGGAGCCTAGCATCTGCCCTATACCCTGATCAGAGTGGATCCTGCTAGGGAAGTCCACCCTCCTGCTCACTAGCTCAGGTGCAAAGTAGCTCTCCTGAAAGGCAGTTCACACTCTTGCTGGCCAGCTTTTATGTTTGTCTGGGTGATACACCTCACAGTTTGGGAAATACTGTTTCAATCCTAAGCTTCCCACTGTAACTCTCCTCTCAAAATAACAATAATAATAAAAATAAAAAATAAATTAAGAAAAGAAAGAAGGTCTCTTACTTACCTGGCAGTGACAGTAATATTCTGTTGAAACAATTTGTCTTCTTTGTAGCTATGCTACCACCAGTAAAGAGATTTCTTTAACTATGGGCTTACTTATAACTATGGGTTATAAACAAGTTGAAAAGTTGATCCAGGCCCCTCTATCACCACTGCAGGCTGCCAAAACACAAACCACACAAACCAGTGTGTATCTTTTGAAGAGACATCTACTTTAACAGGAGAATATTTTTAGCAGCAATATCCCTCCCCCTGCCCCCTGAAGGAATTTATGCATCTTACACTTAGCAAGACTTGAATTTTTTGTTGATTAAATAATTTTTGTAAGGTTCCTCACACAATGCTTATGTAGCATTTCTCTACATCTTCTCCTGCTCTTCCCTTTTCAACTATGAACATCAATCACCAAGAACTCTTCCAGCGTTGATTTAACAGATGTAAACATCTCTCCATTTTTGGTCTTCCTGCACTTCCCGCACTATAGATCCAGAATCTCTCTGAAAACAGCCCACACTTTTTGTTCCTCGATAATATTACTTCGACCTTGGTTACAATGAGTCATAGTTTGTCTGCAAAATTCTGTATTACCAACTAGTCCACATCACCCCCATGGTTACACTCTGTTCTGCTACTATAGCAAGCTAAGTATTAAGTGCAAGTTCCATACACACTGATTTTTAAACTTAAAGCCAGGCTACTGAGAAAAATGAAATAACAGTGGTTCCTAAAGCAGGGATGTTTCAACAAAAACACTGTAATTCAATAATGATCCCAGTTAATACTTTCTGAAGTGTGACTGTTAACAGTTGTTAATCTAGTTAATGCATTTTTGGGGTATTTTTATTGTTAATAAGGAAGAGATGTTTTTTCCACATCCATTTTCAGGAAAGAACTATCTGAGAAGTGATACGCAATGGTTTTCCATCCTCAGGAGACAATTCCACAGCTTGATATATCATTTGGTATGACTTGATTATCTTTTACACTTAGTAAGTATCTGCTACATAACTTTTCTAGTTCACCTCCATTGTCTTTAATTACCCTATTAAGGAACCTGGTATTTGCATTTGCACTTTGAGTAGCTGCACTAAAGCTGTAGGGCACAAGAATATAAACCAAGAAGAAAAATTAATAAAACATTATCTTTTCCATCTAGTAAGTTCACTTTTTTTTTTAATGGAAACATTTTTATTAATAGATACTACTTCAGCACTGTAATGTAATAAATCACATAAAAACCTATTATTCAAGCTGACTGAACTGCCAGATAGAAGTATCTTCAGTCACAATTTGCCCTTCAGCTTTTCTGGGTGTTATGATATTTTACTTGGTAGCCAAAAATATTATACAAAACATAAAAAGTGGCGTAAATTTAATGAATCAAAAATTATTCTTGATCTAAACTTTTTACATAGGAAATAACTTATCAATTTATTTTACTATGTTCTACATTGTTAACTAATTCAGGCATATTTCTGTGAAAAGGAAGATGAAGATTTCAATTAATTATTTTAAAAGTTTGCAAATCATGATACATTCCTGGGAAAAAAATTCTGAGTTCCCAGCGAATTTCTTGTCAGCCAATCTAGATAGTTTGCAGTATATCCAACATAAAACAGGGAAAATAGTTCAGTCACTTATCACATCAGCATGAGGATATGTTTTCCAAATAGCATACCTACATTAAAGAGTAAGAAAACAGAGTAATCAGGAGTACTTATTTATCCATCATTATTTATTATTACTGAAAAGGCAATTCCAAATTACTGGTTGTTGAACTACTAATACACCAGATCTGTACAGTCTATTTTCTTTACAGTATAGGTCATCATGCATTAAAAAACTGATTTCTCAAGCATACAGAGGAAAGCAGCACAGATTTTGCCTATTCCTTTGTTACCAGAATCCTATTTTTGTAACTATAATGTTCTATTTATGTAATTCTATTAGCCATGAAAATCTCATTATAACACTTTATTGCATTTGACAAGGACAACCAAGTACCGGAGGTTTGCTGCCATGTCCATTAAGACTTTCCACTTTTAAGCTAAGAAAACACACTGAAGATGCTTGATTTGAGAAAACAAGTAACAGCACAAATTTCTACATTATCATTAATTACTTGACCTTATGTGAACAGTCCTGTCCTTTAATTAAAAAAAGGGGCAGAATAAAATGCATTTTTTTTATCTAGTGTAGGATAATTGAAACCAAGAACTCAAGCACATTATCATCATGAAATACACTCAAGTTATAATAACTACTCATAATAAAGATTTCACCTCTATAACCTCCACCTCTATAGTAGCATTCTGCTTAGAGCTGGTCAAAATTTAGACTAGTAAATAGGAAAATTAAAACACTAGGTTTTATCTGAAATAGGATAAATGAAATCTAATCTGAAATGGTCAGAACATTTAATTCCAATGTTTCTGTTGAAAATGAAACACAACTTCCTTCTAGTTCCTCCCCAAATTTAGCACCAGTCTGAAGTGTGAGTGATTTCTTTTTGCCCAGCAGAAGCTGTAGTTCAGGACTCCATTTGGCCTGATGGGTTACTGAGAGAAGTACACCTTAGAGAGGAATAAATTACTATATAGTCCCATTTTCCTTTATTAACTTGCCTAAATTGAATTTCACAGACTTCTGGTAACTGCTTATGCACTGTACAGTGAATGGGACAGTCCCCCAGGGAGTTCAGCCTGCAAGACATCCTGTGGCTCAGGTATAACTGTGCTGCAACTGTCAAAGTCAAGCCAAAAATTAGGCTTAGGGTTAAGGTTAAGGTTAGGGTTTGGAGACTGAAAAAGCGAAGATTCCTACATGGAGTACACCTGCAAAGGGCATGCACAAGAACTTGTATACAGGTACATAAACTTTGCACTACTGGCAGCTTTTCTCTCTGGGCCTTCGACGTACGACATAGGCTTCCACCCAAGTTAATTCTATGCTTCTGGTTAGGTAAGGGTTCGGAAATTGATCAAGCGTACACCACAACATGGCACGGGACTCAAGAAGGCACGCCAAAGGACATGCACAACTAGACCAACTCTGCTACAAAGTAAAATTTCTCTCTCAATCCTCATGGTGGTCTACATTCAGGTCCAAGCCATGACCACGCTTCCGGATTGGGATAGCGTTAGCATTAGGGTTAGGGTTTCGAGAGTGATAAACCGTAGAGACCCCCAAGGAGGGGAACTGCAGAGGAAATGCCGATGGACATGCACAGCTACAACAACATTGTCACCAACATTGTTCCCACAGCAACTTTCCCCTCTCTGCCTTCAATGGGGCTAATGGGTCCAGCAACAGGACAGGCCTGTGACTAGGGTTACGGTTAGGGTTAGGGTTAGGGTTTGGAGAATGACAAAGTGTAGGCACCCACGAGGAGTGCGGATGCAGAGGGCATGCCAAAGGACATGCACAGCTACACCAGCATTGCTCCCACAGCAACTTTTCCCTCTCCGCCTTCAATGAGGCTCATGGGTCCAACACCAGGACAGGCCCGTGACTAGGGTTACGGTTAGGGTTAGGGTTAGGGTTAGGATTTGGAGAGTGACAAAGCGTAGGGGCCATCGTGGAGTGGCGATGCAGAGGGCACGCCAAACGACATGCACAGCTACACCAACATTGCTCCCACAGCAACTTTTCCCTCTCCACCTTCAATAGGGCTCATGGGTCCAGCACCAGGACAGGACCGTGACTAGGGTTAGGGTTAGGGGTAGGGTTAGGTTTAGGGTTTGGAGAGTGACAACGCGTAGGGACCCAGGTTGAGTGACCATGCAGAGGGCACGCCAAACGACATGCACAGCTACACCAACATTGCTCCCACAGCAACTTTTCCCTCTCCGCCTTCAGTGGGGCTCATGGGTCCAGCACCACGACAGGACAGTGCTCAGGGTAAGGGTTAGGGTTAAGGGTAGGGTTAGGGTTTGGAGAGTGACAAAGCGTAGGGGCCCTCATGCAGTGGTGATGCAGAGGGCACGCGAAAGGACATGCACAGCTACACCAACATTGCTCCCACAGCAACTTTTCCCTCTCTACCTTCAGTGGGGCTCATGGGTCCAGCACCACGACAGGACCATGCTCAGGGTTAGGGTTAGGGTTAGGGTTAGGGTTTGCGTTAGGGTTAGGGTTAGGGTTTGGAGAGAGACAAAGCGTAGGGACCCACGAGGAGTGGCGATGCAGAGGGCACGCCAAAGGACATGCACAGCTACACCAACATTGCTCCCACAGCAACTTTTCCCTCTCCGCCTTCAGTGGGGCTCATGGGTCCAGCACCACGACAGGCCTGTGCTCACGGTTAGGGTTAGGGTTAAGGGTAGGGTTAGGGTTAGGGTTTGGAGAGTGACAAAGCGTAGGGACCCACGAGGAGTGGCGATGCAGAGGGCACGCCAAACGACATGCACAGCTACACCAACATTGCTCCCACAGCAACTTTTCCCTCTCCGCCTTCAGTGGGGATCATGCGTCCAGCACCAGGACAGCACCATGCTCAGGGTTAGGGTTAGGGTTAGGGTTAGGGTTAGGGTTAGGGTTTGGAGAGAGACAAAGCGTAGGGACCCACGAGGAGTCGCGATGCAGAGGGGACGCCAAGGGACATGCACAGCTACACCAACATTGCTCCCACAGCAACTTTTCCCTCTCCACCGTCAGTGGGGCTCATGGGTCCAGCACCACGACAGGACCGTCACTAGGGTTAGGGTTAGGGTTAGGGTTTGGAGAGTGACAAAGCGTAGGGACCAACGTCAAGTGCCAATGCAGAGTCCACGCCTAAGGACATGCACAGCTACACCAACATTGCTCCCACAGCAACTTTTCCCTCTCCGCCTTCAGTGGGGCTCATGGGTCCAGCACTGTGGCTCATGGGTCCAGCACTACGACAGGACCGCGACTAGGGTTAGGGTTAGGGTTAGGGTTAGGGTTTGGAGAGTGACAAAGCGTAGGGGCCCTCATGCAGTGGTGATGCAGAGGGCACGTGAAAGGACATGCACAGCTACACCAACATTGCTCCCACAGCAACTTTTCCCTCTCCGCCTTCAGTGGGGCTCATGGGTCCAGCACCACGACAGGCCCGTGCTCAGGGTTAGGGTTAGGGGTAGGGTTATGGTTAGGGTTTGGAGAATGACAAAGCGTAGAGACCCATGTGGAGTGGCGATGCAGAGGGCACGCCAAACGACATGCACAGCTACACCAACATTGCTCCCACAGCAACTTTTCCCTCTCCGCCTTCAGTGGGGCTCATGCGTCCAGCACCACGCCAGCACCATGCTCAGGGTTAGGGTTAGGGTTAGGGTTAGGGTTTGGAGAGAGACAAAGCGTAGGGACCCACGTGGAGTGGCGATGCAGAGGGCACGCCAAAGGACATGCACAGCTACACCAACATTGCTCCCACAGCAACTTTTCCCTCTCCGCCTTCAGTGGGGCTCATGGGTCCAGCACCACGACAGGACCGTGCTCAGGGTAAGGGTTAGGGTTAGGGTTAGGGTTTGGAGAATGACAAAGCGTAGGGACCCACGAGGAGTGGCGATGCAGAGGGCACGCCAAACGACATGCACAGCTACACCAACATTGCTCCCACAGCAACTTTTCCCTCTGCGCCTTCAGTGGGGCTCATGGGTCCAGCACCACGACAGGCCCGTGACTAGGGTTACGGTTAGGTTAGGGTTAGGGTTTGGAGAGTGACAAAGCGTAGGGACCCACGAGGAGTTGCGATGCAGAGGGAACGCCAAAGGACATGCACAGCTGCACCAACATTGCTCCCACAGCAACTTTACCCTCTCCGCCTTCAGTGGGGCTCATGGGTCCAGCACCACGACAGGCCCGTGACTAGGGTTAGGGTTAGGGTTAGGGTTAGGGTTAGGGTTAGGGTTTGGAGAGTGACAAAGCGTAGGGACCCACAAGGAGTGGCGATGCAGAGGGCACGCCAAAAAACATGCACAGCTACACCAACATTGCTCCCACAGCAACTTTTCCCTCTCCACCGTCAGTGGGGCTCATGGGTCCAGCACCACGACAGGCCCTTGATTAGGGTTACGGTTAGGGTTAGGGTTTGGAAAGTAACAAAGCGTAGGGACCCACAAGGAGTGGCGATGCAGAGGGAACGCCGAAGGACATGCACAGCTGCACCAACATTGCTCCCACAGCAACTTTTCCCTCTCCACCGTCAGTGGGGCTCATGGGTCCAGCACCACGACAGGACCGTGACTATGGTTAGGGTTAGGGTTAGGGTTTGGAGAGTGACAAAGCGTAGGGACCCACGAGGAGTCGCGATGCAGAGGGGACGCCAAGGGACATGCACAGCTACACCAACATTGCTCCCACAGCAACTTTTCCCTCTCCACCGTCAGTGGGGCTCATGGGTCCAAAACCACGACAGGACCGTGCTCAGGGTTAGGGTTAGGGTTTGGAGAGTGACAAAGCGTAGGGACCAACGTCAAGTGCCAATGCAGAGTCCACGCCTAAGGACATGCACAGCTACACCAACATTGCTCCCACAGCAACTTTTCCCTCTCCGCCTTCAGTGGGGCTCATGGGTCCAGCACTGTGGCTCATGGGTCCAGCACTACGACAGGACCGCGACTAGGGTTAGGGTTAGGGTTAGGGTTAGGGTTTGGAGAGTGACAAAGCGTAGGGGCCCTCATGCAGTGGTGATGCAGAGGGCACGTGAAAGGACATGCACAGCTACACCAACATTGCTCCCACAGCAACTTTTCCCTCTCCGCCTTCAGTGGGGCTCATGGGTCCAGCACCACGACAGGCCCGTGCTCAGGGTTAGGGTTAGGGGTAGGGTTATGGTTAGGGTTTGGAGAATGACAAAGCGTAGAGACCCATGTGGAGTGGCGATGCAGAGGGCACGCCAAACGACATGCACAGCTACACCAACATTGCTCCCACAGCAACTTTTCCCTCTCCGCCTTCAGTGGGGCTCATGCGTCCAGCACCACGCCAGCACCATGCTCAGGGTTAGGGTTAGGGTTAGGGTTAGGGTTTGGAGAGAGACAAAGCGTAGGGACCCACGTGGAGTGGCGATGCAGAGGGCACGCCAAAGGACATGCACAGCTACACCAACATTGCTCCCACAGCAACTTTTCCCTCTCCGCCTTCAGTGGGGCTCATGGGTCCAGCACCACGACAGGACCGTGCTCAGGGTAAGGGTTAGGGTTAGGGTTAGGGTTTGGAGAATGACAAAGCGTAGGGACCCACGAGGAGTGGCGATGCAGAGGGCACGCCAAACGACATGCACAGCTACACCAACATTGCTCCCACAGCAACTTTTCCCTCTGCGCCTTCAGTGGGGCTCATGGGTCCAGCACCACGACAGGCCCGTGACTAGGGTTACGGTTAGGTTAGGGTTAGGGTTTGGAGAGTGACAAAGCGTAGGGACCCACGAGGAGTTGCGATGCAGAGGGAACGCCAAAGGACATGCACAGCTGCACCAACATTGCTCCCACAGCAACTTTTCCCTCTCCGCCTTCAGTGGGGCTCATGGGTCCAGCACCACGACAGGCCCGTGACTAGGGTTAGGGTTAGGGTTAGGGTTAGGGTTAGGGTTTGGAGAGTGACAAAGCGTAGGGACCCACAAGGAGTGGCGATGCAGAGGGCACGCCAAAAAACATGCACAGCTACACCAACATTGCTCCCACAGCAACTTTTCCCTCTCCGCCTTCAGTGGGGCTCATGGGTCCAGCACCACGACAGGCCCTTGACTAGGGTTACGGTTAGGGTTAGGGTTTGGAAAGTAACAAAGCGTAGGGACCCACAAGGAGTGGCGATGCAGAGGGAACGCCGAAGGACATGCACAGCTGCACCAACATTGCTCCCACAGCAACTTTTCCCTCTCCACCGTCAGTGGGGCTCATGGGTCCAGCACCACGACAGGACCGTGACTATGGTTAGGGTTAGGGTTAGGGTTTGGAGAGTGACAAAGCGTAGGGACCCACGAGGAGTGGCGATGCAGAGGGCACGCCAAACGACATGCACAGCTACACCAACATTGCTCCCACAGCAACTTTTCCCTCTCCACCGTCAGTGGGGCTCATGGGTCCAGCACCACGACAGGCCCGTGACTAGGGTTAGGGTTAGGGTTAGGGTTAGGGTTTGGAGAATGACAAAGCGTAGGGACCCACGAGGAGTGGCGATGCAGAGGACACGCCAAACGACATGCACAGCTACACCAACATTGCTCCCACAGCAACTTTTCCCTCTCCGCCTTCAGTGGGGCTCATGGGTCCAGCACCACAACAGGACCGTCACTAGGGTTAGGGTTAGGGTTAGGGTTAGGGTTTGGAGAGTGACAAAGCGTAGGGACCCACGAGGAGTGGCGATGCAGAGGGCACGCCAAACGACATGCACAGCTACACCAACATTGCTCCCACAGCAACTTTTCCCTCTCCGCCTTCAGTGGGGCTCATGGGTCCAGCACCACGACAGGCCCATGACTAGGGTTAGGGTTAGGGTTAGGGTTAGGGTTTGGAGAGTGACAAAGCGTAGGGGCCCTTGTGGAGTGACGATGCAGAGGGCACGCCAAAGGACATGCACAGCTACACCAACATTGCTCCCACAGCAACTTTTCCCTCTCCGCCTTCAGTGGGGCTCATGGGTCCAGCACCACGACAGGACCATCACTAGGGTTAGCGTTAGGGTTAGGGTTAGGGTTTGGAGAATGACAAAGCGTAGGGACCCACGAGGAGTGGGGATGCAGAGGGCACGCCAAACGACATGCACAGCTACACCAACATTGCTCCCACAGCAACTTTTCCCTCTCCGCCTTCAGTGGGGCTCATGGGTCCAGCACCACGACAGGCCCGTGACTAGGGTTAGGGTTAGGGTTAGGGTTAGGGTTTGGAGAGTGACAAAGCGTAGGGGCCCACGAGGAGTGGCGATGCAGAGGGCACGCCAAACGACATGCACAGCTACACCAACATTGCTCCCACAGCAACTTTTCCCTCTCCGCCTTCAGTGGGGCTCATGGGTCCAGCACCACGACAGGACTGCGACTAGGGTTAGGGTTAGGGTTAGGGTTAGGGTTTGGAGAATGACAAAGCGTAGGGACCCACGAGGAGTGGGGATGCAGAGGGCACGCCAAACGACATGCACAGCTACACCAACATTGCTCCCACAGCAACTTTTCCCTCTCCACCGTCAGTGGGGCTCATGGGTCCAGCACCACGACAGGCCTATGACTAGGTTTAGGGTTAGGGTTAGGGTTAGGGTTAAGGTTTGGAAAGTGACAAAGCGTAGGGACCCACGTGGAGTGGCGATGCAGAGGGCACACCAAAGGACATGCACAGCTACACCAACATTGCTCCCACAGCAACTTTTCCCTCTCCGCCTTCAGTGGGGCTCCTGGGTCTAGCACGAGTACAGGCCCTTGACTAGGGTTAGGGTTAGGGTTATGGTTAGTGTTAGGGTTTGGAGAGTGACAAAGCGTAGGGACCCACAAGGAGTGGCGATGCAGAGGGCACGCCAAACGACATGCACAGCTACACCAACATTGCTCCCACAGCAACGTTTCCCTCTCCGCCTTCAGTGGGGCTCATGGGTCCAGCACCACGACAGGACCGTGACTAGGGTTACGGTTAGGTTAGGGTTAGGGTTTGGAGAGTGACAAAGCGTAGGGACCCACGAGGAGTGGCAATGCAGAGGGAACGCCGAAGGACATGCACAGCTGCACCAACATTGCTCCCTCAGCAACTTTTCCCTCTCCACCTTCAATAGGGCTCATGGGTCCAGCACCACGACAGGCCCGTGACTAGTGTTAGGGTTAGGGTTAGGGTTAGGGTTTGGAGAGTGAGAAAGCGTAGGGACCCACGAGGAGTGGCGATGCAGAGGGCACGCCAAACGACATGCACAGCTACACCAACATTGCTCCCACAGCAACTTTTCCCTCTCCACCGTCAGTGGGGCTCATGGGTCCAGCACCACGACAGGCCCGTGACTAGGGTTACGGTTAGGCTTAGGGTTAGGGATAGGATTTGGAGAGTGACAACGCGTAGGGACCCAGGTTGAGTGACCATGCAGAGGGCACGCCAAAGGACATGCACAGCTGCACCAACATTGCTCCCACAGCAACTTTTCCCTCTCCACCGTCAGTGGGGCTCATGGGTCCAGCACCACGACAGGCCCGTGACTAGGGTTAGGGTTAGGGTTAGGGTTAGGGTTTGGAGAGTGACAAAGCGTAGGGACCCACGAGGAGTGGCGATGCAGAGGGCACGCCAAAGGACATGCACAGCTACACCAACATTGCTCCCACAGCAACTTTTCCCTCTCCGCCTTCAGTGGGGCTCATGGGTCCAGCACCACGACAGGCCCTTGACTAGGGTTAGGGTTAGGGTTAGGGTTTGGAGAGTGACAAAGCGTAGGGACCCACGAGGAGTGGCGATGCAGAGGGAACGCCGAATACATGCACAGCTGCACCAACATTGCTCCCACAGCAACTTTTCCCTCTCCACCGTCAGTGGGGCTCATGGGTCCAGCACCACGACAGGCCCGTGACTAGGGTTAGGGTTAGGGTTAGGGTTTGGAGAGTGACAAAGCGTAGGGACCCACGAGGAGTGGCGATGCAGAGGGCACGCCACAGGACATGCACAGCTGCACCAACATTGCTCCCACAGCAACTTTTCCCTCTCCGCCTTCAGTGGGGCTCATGGGTCCAGCACCACAACAGGCCCGTGACTAGGGTTAGGGTTAGGGTTAGGGTTAGGGTTTGGAGAGTGACAAAGCGTAGGGACCCACGAGGAGTGGCGATGCAGAGGGCACACCAAACGACATGCACAGCTACACCAACATTGCTCCCACAGCAACTTTTCCCTCTCCGCCTTCAGTGGGGCTCATGGGTCCAGAACCACGACAGGACCGCGACTAGGGTTAGGGTTAGGGTTAGGGTTAGGGTTAGGGTTTGGAGAATGACAAAGCGTAGGGACCCACGAGGAGTGGGGATGCAGACGGCACGCCAAAGGACATGCACAGCTACACCAACATTGCTCCCACAGCAACTTTTCCCTCTCCGCCTTCAGTGGGGCTCATGGGTCCAGCACCATGACAGGCCCGTGACTAGGGTTAGGGTTAGGGTTAGGGTTTGGAGAGTGACAAAGCGTAGGGACCCACGAGGAGTGGCGATGCAGAGGGCACGCCAAAGGACATGCACAGCTACACCAACATTGCTCCCACAGCAACTTTTCCCTCTCCGCCTTCAGTGGGGCTCATGGGTCCAGCACCACGACAGGACCGTTACTAGGGTTAGGGTTAGGGTTAGGGTTAGGGTTAGGGTTTGGAGAGTGACAAAGCGTAGGGACCCACGAGGAGTGGCGATGCAGAGGGCACGCCAAACGACATGCACAGCTACACCAACATTGCTCCCACAGCAACTTTTCCCTCTCCGCCTTCAGTGGGGCTCATGGGTCCAGCACCACGACAGGACCGCGACTAGGGTTAGGGTTAGGGTTAGGGTTAGGGTTAGGGTTTGGAGAGTGACAAAGCGTAGGGACCCACGAGGAGTGGGGATGCAGAGGGCACGCCAAACGACATGAACAGCTACACCAACACTGCTCCCACAGCAACTTTTCCCTCTCCGCCTTCAGTGGGGCTCATGGGTCCAGCACTGTGGCTCATGGGTCCAGCACCACGACAGGACCGCGACTAGGGTTAGGGTTAGGGTTAGGGTTAGGGTTTGGAGAGTGACAAAGCGTAGGGGCCCTCATGCAGTGGTGATGCAGAGGGCACGTGAAAGGACATGCACAGCTACACCAACATTGCTCCCACAGCAACTTTTCCCTCTCCGCCTTCAGTGGGGCTCATGGGTCCAGCACCACGACAGGCCCGTGCTCAGGGTTAGGGTTAGGGGTAGGGTTATGGTTAGGGTTTGGAGAATGACAAAGCGTAGAGACCCATGTGGAGTGGCGATGCAGAGGGCACGCCAAACGACATGCACAGCTACACCAACATTGCTCCCACAGCAACTTTTCCCTCTCCGCCTTCAGTGGGGCTCATGCGTCCAGCACCACGCCAGCACCATGCTCAGGGTTAGGGTTAGGGTTAGGGTTAGGGTTTGGAGAGAGACAAAGCGTAGGGACCCACGTGGAGTGGCGATGCAGAGGGCACGCCAAAGGACATGCACAGCTACACCAACATTGCTCCCACAGCAACTTTTCCCTCTCCGCCTTCAGTGGGGCTCATGGGTCCAGCACCACGACAGGACCGTGCTCAGGGTAAGGGTTAGGGTTAGGGTTAGGGTTTGGAGAGTGACAAAGCGTAGGGACCCACGAGGAGTGGCGATGCAGAGGGCACGCCAAACGACATGCACAGCTACACCAACATTGCTCCCACAGCAACTTTTCCCTCTCCACCGTCAGTGGGGCTCATGGGTCCAGCACCACGACAGGCCTGTGACTAGGGTTAGGGTTAGGGTTAGGGTTAGGGTTTGGAGAATGACAAAGCGTAGGGACCCACGAGGAGTGGGGATGCAGAGGGCACGCCAAACGACATGCACAGCTACACCAACATTGCTCCCACAGCAACTTTTCCCTCTCCGCCGTCAGCGGGGCTCATGGGTCCAGCACCACGACAGGCCTACGACTAGGTTTAGGGTTAGGGTTAGGGTTAGGGTTTGGAGAGTGACAAAGCGTAGGGACCCACGAGGAGTGGCGATGCAGAGGGCACGCCAAACGACATGCACAGCTACACCAACATTGCTCCCACAGCAACTTTCCCCTCTCCGCCTTCAGTGGGGCTCATGGGTCCAGCACCACGACAGGCCCGTGACTAGGGTTACGGTTAGGTTAGGGTTAGGGTTTGGAGAGTGACAAAGCGTAGGGACCCACGAGGAGTTGCGATGCAGAGGGAACGCCAAAGGACATGCACAGCTGCACCAACATTGCTCCCACAGCAACTTTTCCCTCTCCGCCTTCAGTGGGGCTCATGGGTCCAGCACCACGACAGGCCCGTGACTAGGGTTAGGGTTAGGGTTAGGGTTAGGGTTAGGGTTAGGGTTTGGAGAGTGACAAAGCGTAGGGACCCACAAGGAGTGGCGATGCAGAGGGCACGCCAAAAAACATGCACAGCTACACTAACATTGCTCCCACAGCAACTTTTCCCTCTCCGCCTTCAGTGGGGCTCATGGGTCCAGCACCACGACAGGCCCTTGACTAGGGTTACGGTTAGGGTTAGGGTTTGGAAAGTAACAAAGCGTAGGGACCCACAAGGAGTGGCGATGCAGAGGGAACGCCAAACGACATGCACAGCTACACCAACATTGCTCCCACAGCAACTTTTCCCTCTCCACCTTCAGTGGGGCTCATGGGTCCAGCACCACGACAGGCCCGTGACTAGGGTTAGGGTTAGGGTTAGGGTTAGGGTTTGGAGAATGACAAAGCGTAGGGACCCACGAGGAGTGGGGATGCAGAGGGAACGCCGAAGGACATGCACAGCTGCACCAACATTGCTCCCACAGCAACTTTTCCCTCTCCACCGTCAGTGGGGCTCATGGGTCCAGCACCACGACAGGACCGTGACTAGGGTTAGGGTTAGGGTTAGGGTTTGGAGAGTGACAAAGCGTAGGGACCCACGAGGAGTGGCGATGCAGAGGGCACGCCAAACGACATGCACAGCTACACCAACATTGCTCCCACAGCAACTTTTCCCTCTCCACCGTCAGTGGGGCTCATGGGTCCAGCACCACGACAGGCCCGTGACTAGGGTTAGGGTTAGGGTTAGGGTTAGGGTTTGGAGAATGACAAAGCGTAGGGACCCACGAGGAGTGGCGATGCAGAGGGCACGCCAAACGACATGCACAGCTACACCAACATTGCTCCCACAGCAACTTTTCCCTCTCCGCCTTCAGTGGGGGTCATGGGTCCAGCACCACGACAGGACCGTCACTAGGGTTAGGGTTAGGGTTAGGGTTAGGGTTTGGAGAGTGACAAAGCGTAGGGACCCACGAGGAGTGGCGATGCAGAGGGCACGCCAAACGACATGCACAGCTACACCAACATTGCTCCCACAGCAACGTTTCCCTCTCCGCCTTCAGTGGGGCTCATGGGTCCAGCACCACGACAGGCCCGTGACTAGGGTTAGGGTTAGGGTTAGGGTTAGGGTTTGGAGAGTGACAAAGCGTAGGGACCCACGAGGAGTGGCGATGCAGAGGGCACGCCAAAGGACATGCACAGCTACACCAACATTGCTCCCACAGCAACTTTTCCCTCTCCGCCTTCAGTGGGGCTCATGGGTCCAGCACCACGACAGGCCCTTGACTAGGGTTAGGGTTAGGGTTAGGGTTAGGGTTTGGAGAGTGACAAAGCGTAGGGACCCACGAGGAGTGGCGATGCAGAGGGTACGCCACAGGACATGCACAGCTGCACCAACATTGCTCCCACAGCAACTTTTCCCTCTCCGCCTTCAGTGGGGCTCATGGGTCCAGCACCACAACAGGACCGTTACTAGGGTTAGGGTTAGGGTTAGGGTTAGGGTTAGGGTTAGGGTTTGGAGAGTGACAAAGCGTAGGGACCCACGAGGAGTGGCGATGCAGAGGGCACGCCAAACGACATGCACAGCTACACCAACATTGCTCCCACAGCAACTTTTCCCTCTCCGCCTTCAGTGGGGCTCATGGGTCCAGAACCACGACAGGACCGTGACTAGGGTTACGGTTAGGGTTAGGGTTAGGGTTAGGGTTTGGAGAATGACAAAGCGTAGGGACCCACGAGGAGTGGGGATGCAGACGGCACGCCAAAGGACATGCACAGCTACACCAACATTGCTCCCACAGCAACTTTTCCCTCTCCGCCTTCAGTGGGGCTCATGGGTCCAGCACCATGACAGGCCCGTGACTAGGGTTAGGGTTAGGGTTAGGGTTTGGAGAGTGACAAAGCGTACGGACCCACGAGGAGTGGCGATGCAGAGGGCACGCCAAAGGACATGCACAGCTACACCAACATTGCTCCCACAGCAACTTTTCCCTCTCTGCCTTCAGTGGGGCTCATGGGTCCAGCACCACGACAGGACCGTTACTAGGGTTAGGGTTAGGGTTAGGGTTAGGGTTAGGGTTAGGGTTAGGGTTTGGAGAGTGACAAAGCGTAGGGACCCACGAGGAGTGGCGATGCAGAGGGCACGCCAAACGACATGCACAGCTACACCAACATTGCTCCCACAGCAACTTTTCCCTCTCCGCCTTCAGTGGGGCTCATGGGTCCAGCACCACGACAGGACCGCGACTAGGGTTAGGGTTAGGGTTAGGGTTAGGGTTAGGGTTTGGAGAGTGACAAAGCGTAGGGACCCACGAGGAGTGGCGATGCAGAGGGCACGCCAAACGACATGCACAGCTACACCAACATTGCTCCCACAGCAACTTTTCCCTCTCCGCCTTCAGTGGGGCTCATGGGTCCAGCACCACGACAGGCCCGTGACTAGGTTTAGGGTTAGGGTTAGGGTTTGGAGAATGACAAAGCGTAGGGACCCACGAGGATTAGCGATGCAGACGGCACGCCAAACGACATGCACAGCTACACCAACATTGCTCCCACAGCAACTTTTCCCTCTCCACCGTCAGTGGGGCTCATGGGTCCAGCACTACGACAGGACCGCGACTAGGGTTAGGGTTAGGGTTAGGGTTAGGGTTTGGAGAGTGACAAAGAGTAGGGACCCACGAGGAGTGGCGATGCAGAGGGCACGCCAAACGACATGCACAGCTACACCAACATTGCTCCCACAGCAACTTTTCCCTCTCTGCCTTCAGTGGGGCTCATGGGTCCAGCACCACGACAGGCCCGTGACTAGGGTTAGGGTTAGGGTTAGGGTTAGGGTTTGGAGAGTGACAAAGCGTAGGGACCCACGAGGAGTGGCGATGCAGAGGGAATGCCGAAGGACATGCACAGCTGCACCAACATTGCTCCCACAGCAACTTTTCCCTCTCCACCGTCATTGGGGCTCATGGGTCCAGCACCACAACAGGCCCGTGACTAGTTTAGGGTTAGGGTTAGGGTTAGGGTTAGGGTTTGGAGAATGACAAAGCATAGGGACCCACGAGGAGTGGCGATGCAGAGGGCACCCCAAACGACATGCACAGCTGCACCAACATTGCTCCCACAGCAACTTTTCCCTCTCCACCGTCAGTGGGGCTCATGGGTCCAGCACCAGGACCAGGACCATGACTAGGTTTAGGGTTAGGGTTAGGGTTAGGGTTTGGAGAGTGACAAAGCGTAGGGACCCACGTGGAGTGGGGATGCAGAGGGCATGCCAAACGACATGCACAGCTACACCAACATTGCTCCCACAGCAACTTTTCCCTCTCCGCCTTCAGTGGGGCTCATGGGTCCAGCACCATGACAGGCCCGTGACTAGGTTTACGGTTAGGGTTAGGGTTAGGGTTAGGGTTTGGAGAGTGACAAAGCGTAGGGACACACGAGGAGTGGCGATGCAGAGGGCACGCCAAACGACATGCACAGCTACACCAACATTGCTCCCACAGCAACTTTTCCCTCTCCGCCTTCATTGGGGCTCATGGGTCCAGCACCACAACAGGCCTGTGACTAGGGTTAGGGTTAGGGTTAGGGTTTGGAAAATGACAAAGCGTAGGGGCCCTCGTGGAGTGGGGATGCAGAGGGCACGCCAAACGACATGCACAGCTACACCAACATTGCTCCCACAGCAACTTTTCCCTCTCCGCCTTCAGTGGGGCTCATGGGTCCAGAACCACGACAGGCCCGTGACTAGGGTTAGGGTTAGGGTTAGGGTTAGGGTTAGGTTTTGGAGACTGACAAAGCGTAGGGACCCACGAGGATTGGCGATGCAGAGGGCACGCCAAACGACATGCACAGCTACACCAACATTGCTCCCACAGCAACTTTTCCCTCTCTGCCTTCAATAGGGCTCATGGGTCCCGCACGAGGACAGGCCCTTGACTAGGGTTAGCGTTAGGGTTAGGGTTAGGGTTAGGGTTTGGAGAGTGACAAAGCATAGGGACCCACGAGGATTGGCGATGCAGAGGGCACGCCAAACGACATGCACAGCTACACCAACATTGCTCCCACAGCAACTTTTCCCTCTCCGCCTTCAGTGGGGCTCATGGGTCGAGCACCACAACAGGCCCGTGACTAGGTTTAGGGTTAGGGTTAGGGTTAGGGTTTGGAGAATGACAAAGCGTAGGGACCCACGAGGAGTGGCGATGCAGAGGGCACGCCAAACGACATGCACAGCTACACCAACATTGCTCCCACAGCAACTTTTCCCTCTCCACCTTCAGTGGGGCTCATGGGTCCAGCACCACGACAGGACCGCGACTAGGCTTAGGGTTAGGGTTAGGGTTAGGGTTTGGAGAGTGACAAAGCGTAGGGACCCACGATTATTGGCGATGCAGAGGGCACGCCAAAGGACATGCACAGCTACACCAACATTGCTCCCACAGCAACTTTTCCCTCTCCGCCTTCAGTGGGGCTCATGGGTCCAGCACCACGACAGGCCCTTGACTAGGGTTAGGGTTAGGGTTAGGGTTTGGAGAATGACAAAGCGTAGGGACCCACGAGGATTGGCGATGCAGAGGGCACGCCAAAGGACATGCACAGCTACACCAACATTGCTCCCACAGCAACTTTTCCCTCTCCGCCTTCAGTGGGGCTCATGGGTCCAGCACCCCGACAGGACCGTTACTAGGGTTAGGGTTAGGGTAGGGTTTGGAGAGTGACAAAGCGTAGGGACCCACGAGGAGTGGCGATGCAGAGGGCACGCCAAACGACATGCACAGCTACACCAACATTGCTCCCACAGCAACTTTTCCCTCTCCACCTTCAATAGGGCTCATGGGTCCAGCACCAGGACAGGACCGTGACTAGGGTTAGGGTTAGGGTTAGGGTTTGGAGAGTGACAAAGCGTAGGGACCCACGAGGATTGGCGATGCAGAGGGCACTCCAAACGACATGCACAGCTACACCAACATTGCTCCCACAGCAACTTTTCCCTCTCCGCCTTCAGTGGGGCTCATGGGTCCAGCACCACGACAGGCCCGTCACTAGGGTTAGGGTTAGGGTTAGGGTTAGGGTTTGGAGAATGACAAAGCGTAGGGACCCACGAGGAGTGGCGATGCAGAGGGCACGCCAAACGACATGCACAGCTACACCAACATTGCTCCCACAGCAACTTTTCCCTCTCCACCTTCAGTGGGGCTCATGGGTCCAGCACCACAACAGGCCCGTGACTAGGTTTAGGGTTAGGGTTAGGGTTAGGGTTTGGAGAATGACAAAGCGTAGGGACCCACGAGGAGTGGGGATGCAGAGGGCACACCAAACGACATGCACAGCTACACCAACATTGCTCCCACAGCAACTTTTCCCTCTCCGCCTTCAGTGGGGCTCATGGGTCCAGCACCACGACAGGCCCGTGACTAGGGTTACGGTTAGGTTAGGGTTAGGGTTTGGAGAGTGACAAAGCGTAGGGACCCACGAGGAGTGGCGATGCAGAGGGCACGCCAAACGACATGCACAGCTACACCAACATTGCTCCCACAGCAACTTTTCCCTCTCTGCCTTCAGTGGGGCTCATGGGTCCAGCACCCTGACAGGCCCGTGACTAGGGTTAGGGTTAGGGTTAGGGTTAGGGTTTGGAGAGTGACAAAGCGTAGGGACCCACGAGGATTGGCGATGCAGAGGGCACGCCAAACGACATGCACAGCTACACCAACATTGCTCCCACAGCAACTTTTCCCTCTCCGCCTTCAGTGGGGCTCATGGGTCCAGCACCACGACAGGACCGCGACTAGGGTTAGGGTTAGGGTTAGGGTTAGGGTTTGGAGAGTGACAAAGCGTAGGGACCCACGAGGATTGGCGATGCAGAGGGCACGCCAAACGACATGCACAGCTACACCAACATTGCTCCCACAGCAACTTTTCCCTCTCTGCCTTCAGTGGGGCTCATGGGTCCAGCACCACGACAGGCCCGTCACTAGGGTTAGGGTTAGGGTTAGGGTTAGGGTTTGGAGAATGACAAAGCGTAGGGACACACGAGGATTGGCGATGCAGAGGGCACGCCAAACGACATGCACAGCTACACCAACATTGCTCCCACAGCAACTTTTCCCTCTCTGCCTTCAGTGGGGCTCATGGGTCCAGAACCACGACAGGCCCGTGACTAGGGTTACGGTTAGGTTAGGGTTAGGGTTAGGGTTTGGAGAATGACAAAGCGTAGGGACCCACGAGGAGTGGCGATGCAGAGGGAACGCCAAACGACATGCACAGCTACACCAACATTGCTCCCACAGCAACTTTTCCCTCTCTGCCTTCAGTGGGGCTCATGGGTCCAGCACCACAACAGGCCCGTCACTAGGGTTAGGGTTAGGGTTAGGGTTTGGAGACTGACAAAGCGTAGGGGCCCTGGTGGAGTGGCGATGCAGAGGGCACGCCAAACGACATGCACAGCTACACCAACATTGCTCCCACAGCAACTTTTCCCTCTCCGCCTTCAGTGGGGCTCATGGGTCCAGCACCACGACAGGACCGCGACTAGGGTTAGGGTTAGGGTTAGGGTTAGGGTTAGGGTTAGGGTTTGGAGAATAACAAAGCGTAGGGACCCACGAGGATTGGCGATGCAGAGGGCACGCCAAACGACATGCACAGCTACACCAACATTGCTCCCACAGCAACTTTTCCCTCTCTGCCTTCAGTGGGGCTCATGGGTCCAGCACCACGACAGGCCCGTGACTAGGGTTACGGTTAGGTTAGGGTTAGGGTTTGGAGAGTGACAAAGCGTAGGGACCCACGAGGAGTGGCGATGCAGAGGGAACGCCGAAGGACATGCACAGCTACACCAACATTGCTCCCACAGCAACTTTTCCCTCTCCACCGTCAGTGGGGCTCATGGGTCTAGCACCACGACAGGACCGCGACTAGGGTTAGGGTTAGGGTTAGGGTTTGGAGACTGACAAAGCGTAGGGGCCCTCGTGGAGTGGCGATGCAGAGGGCACGCCAAACGACATGCACAGCTACACCAACATTGCTCCCACAGCAACTTTTCCCTCTCCACCTTCAGTGGGGCTCATGGGTTCAGAACCACGACAGGCCCGTGACTAGGGTTAGGGTTAGGGTTAGGGTTAGGGTTAGGGTTTGGAGAGTGACAAAGCGTAGGGACCCACGAGGAGTGGGGATGCAGAGGGCACGCCAAAGCACATGCACAGCTACACCAACATTGCTCCCACAGCAACTTTTCCCTCTCTGCCTTCAGTGGGGGTCATGGGTCCATCACCACGACAGGACCGTCACTAGGGTTAGGGTTAGGGTTAGGGTTTGGAGAGTGACAAAGCGTAGGGACCCACGAGGAGTGGCGATGCAGAGGGCACGCCAAACGACATGCACAGCTACACCAACATTGCTCCCACAGCAACTTTTCCCTCTCCGCCTTCAGTGGGGCTCATGGGTCCAGCACCACGACAGGCCCGTCACTAGGATTAGGGTTAGGGTTAGGGTTAGGGTTAGGTTTTGGAGAGTGACAAAGCGTAGGGACCCACGAGGACTGGCGATGCAGAGGGCACGCCAAAGGACATGCACAGCTACACCAACATTGCTCCCACAGCAACTTTTCCCTCTCCGCCTTCAGTGGGGCTCATGGGTCCAGCACCACGACAGGACCGTCACTAGGGTTAGGGTTAGGGTTAGGGTTAGGGTTTGGAGAATGACAAAGCGTAGGGACCCACGAGGAGTGGGGATGCAGAGGGCACGCCAAAGGACATGCACAGCTACACCAACATTGCTCCCACAGCAACTTTTCCCTCTCCGCCTTCAGTGGGGCTCATGGGTCCAGCACCACGACAGGACCGTCACTAGGGTTAGGGTTAGGGTTAGGGTTAGGGTTTGGAGAGTGACAAAGCGTAGGGACCCACGAGGAGTGGCGATGCAGAGGGCACGCCAAAGGACATGCACAGCTACACCAACATTGCTCCCACAGCAACTTTTCCCTCTCCGCCTTCAGTGGGGCTCATGCGTCCAGCACCACGACAGGACCGTTACTAGGGTTAGGGTTAGGGTTAGGGTTAGGGTTTGGAGAGTCACAAAGCGTAGGGACCCACGAGGATTGGCGATGCAGAGGGCACGCCAAAGGACATGCACAGCTACACCAACATTGCTCCCACAGCAACTTTTCCCTCTCCGCCTTCAGTGGGGCTCATGGGTCCAGCACCACGACAGGCACGTGACTAGGGTTAGGGTTAGGGTTAGGGTTAGGGTTTGGAGAGTGACAAAGCGTAGGGACCCACGAGGAGTCGGGATGCAGAGGGCACGCCAAACGACATGCACAGCTACACCAACATTGCTCCCACAGCAACTTTTCCCTCTCCGCCTTCAGCGGGGCTCATGGGTCCAGCACCACGACAGGCCCGTCACTAGGGTTAGGGTTAGGGTTAGGGTTAGGGTTTGGAGAATGACAAAGCGTAGGGACCCAGGAGGATTGGCGATGCAGAGGGCACGCCAAACGACATGCACAGCTACACCAACATTGCTCCCACAGCAACTTTTCCCTCTCTGCCTTCAGTGGGGCTCATGGGTCCAGAACCACGACAGGCCCGTGACTAGGGTTACGGTTAGGTTAGGGTTAGGGTTAGGGTTTGGAGAATGACAAAGCGTAGGGACCCACGAGGAGTGGGGATGCAGAGGGCACGCCGAAGGACATGCACAGCTGTACCAACATTGCTCCCACAGCAACTTTTCCCTCTCCGCCTTCAGTGGGGCTCATGGGTCCAGCACCACGACAGGCCCTTGACTAGGGTTAGGGTTAGGGTTAGGGTTTGGAGAGTGACAAAGCGTAGGGGCCCTGGTGGAGTGGCGATGCAGAGGGCACGCCAAACGACATGCACAGCTACACCAACATTGCTCCCACAGCAACTTTTCCCTCTCCGCCTTCAGTGGGGCTCATGGGTCCAGCACCACGACAGGACCGCGACTAGGGTTAGGGTTAGGGTTAGGGTTAGGTTTTGGAGAGTGACAAAGCGTAGGGACACACGAGGATTGGCGATGCAGAGGGCACGCCAAACGACATGCACAGCTACACCAACATTGCTCCCACAGCAACTTTTCCCTCTCCGCCTTCAGTGGGGCTCATGGGTCCAGCACCACAACAGGCCCGTGACTAGGTTTAGGGTTAGGGTTAGGGTTAGGGTTAGGGTTTGGAGAATGACAAAGCGTAGGGACCCACGAGGAGTGGGGATGCAGAGGGCACGCCAAACGACATGCACAGCTACACCAACATTGCTCCCACAGCAACTTTTCCCTCTCCACCTTCAGTGGGGCTCATGGGTCCAGCACCACGACAGGCCCGTCACTAGGGTTAGGGTTAGGGTTAGGGTTAGGGTTTGGAGAATGACAAAGCGTAGGGACACACGAGGATTGGCGATGCAGAGGGCACGCCAAACGACATGCACAGCTACACCAACATCGCTCCCACAGCAACTTTTCCCTCTCTGCCTTCAGTGGGGCTCATGGGTCCAGAACCACGACAGGCCCGTGACTAGGGTTACGGTTAGGTTAGGGTTAGGGTTAGGGTTTGGAGAATGACAAAGCGTAGGGACCCACGAGGAGTGGCGATGCAGAGGGAACGCCAAACGACATGCACAGCTACACCAACATTGCTCCCACAGCAACTTTTCCCTCTCCGCCTTCAGTGGGGCTCATGGGTCCAGCACCACAACAGGCCCGTCACTAGTGTTAGGGTTAGGGTTAGGGTTTGGAGACTGACAAAGCGTAGGGGCCCTGGTGGAGTGGCGATGCAGAGGGCACGCCAAACGACATGCACAGCTACACCAACATTGCTCCCACAGCAACTTTTCCCTCTCCGCCTTCAGTGGGGCTCATGGGTCCAGCACCACGACAGGACCGCGACTAGGGTTAGGGTTAGGGTTAGGGTTTGGAGAATAACAAAGCGTAGGGACCCACGAGGATTGGCGATGCAGAGGGCACGCCAAACGACATGCACAGCTACACCAACATTGCTCCTACAGCAACTTTTCCCTCTCTGCCTTCAGTGGGGCTCATGGGTCCAGCACCACGACAGGCCCGTGACTAGGGTTACGGTTAGGTTAGGGTTAGGGTTTGGAGAGTGACAAAGCGTAGGGACCCACGAGGAGTGGTGATGCAGAGGGAACGCAGAAGGACATGCACAGCTGCACCAACATTGCTCCCACAGCAACTTTTCCCTCTCCACCGTCAGTGGGGCTCACGGGTCCAGCACCACGACAGGACCGCGACTAGGGTTAGGGTTAGGGTTAGGGTTTGGAGACTGACAAAGCGTAGGGGCCCTCGTGGAGTGGCGATGCAGAGGGCACGCCAAACGACATGCACAGCTACACCAACATTGCTCCCACAGCAACTTTTCCCTCTCCACCTTCAGTGGGGCTCATGGGTTCAGAACCACGACAGGCCCGTGACTAGGGTTAGGGTTAGGGTTAGGGTTAGGGTTAGGGTTTGGAGAGTGACAAAGCGTAGGGACCCACGAGGAGTGGCGATGCAGAGGGCACGCCAAACGACATGCACAGCTACACCAACATTGCTCCCACAGCAACTTTTCCCTCTCTGCCTTCAGTGGGGCTCATGGGTCCATCACCACGACAGGACCGTCACTAGGGTTAGGGTTAGGGTTAGGGTTTGGAGAGTGACAAAGCGTAGGGACCCACGAGGAGTGGCGATGCAGAGGGCACGCCAAACGACATGCACAGCTACACCAACATTGCTCCCACAGCAACTTTTCCCTCTCCGCCTTCAGTGGGGCTCATGGGTCCAGCACCACGACAGGCCCGTCACTAGGGTTAGGGTTAGGGTTAGGGTTAGGGTTAGGTTTTGGAGAGTGACAAAGCCTATGGACCCACGAGGATTGGCGATGCAGAGGGCACGCCAAAGGACATGCACAGCTACACCAACATTGCTCCCACAGCAACTTTTCCCTCTCCGCCTTCAGTGGGGCTCATGGGTCCAGCACCACGACAGGACCGTCACTAGGGTTAGGGTTAGGGTTAGGGTTAGGGTTAGGGTTTGCAGAATGACAAAGCGTAGGGACCCACGAGGAGTGGGGATGCAGAGGGCACGCCAAAGGACATGCACAGCTACACCAACATTGCTCCCACAGCAACTTTTCCCTCTCCGCCTTCAGTGGGGCTCATGGGTCCAGCACCACGACAGGACCGTCACTAGGGTTAGGGTTAGGGTTAGGGTTAGGGTTTGGAGAGTGACAAAGCGTAGGGACCCACGAGGAGTGGCGATGCAGAGGGCACGCCAAACGACATGCACAGCTACACCAACATTGCTCCCACAGCAACTTTTCCCTCTCCGCCTTCAGTGGGGCTCATGGTTCCAGCACCACGACAGGACCGTTACTAGGGTTAGGGTTAGGGTTAGGGTTAGGGTTAGGGTTTGGAGAGTGACAAAGCGTAGGGACCCACGAGGATTGGCGATGCAGAGGGCACGCCAAACGACATGCACAGCTACACCAACATTGCTCCCACAGCAACTTTTCCCTCTCCGCCTTCAGTGGGGCTCATGGGTCCAGCACCACGACAGGACCGCGACTAGGGTTAGGGTTAGGGTTAGGGTTAGGGTTTGGAGAGTGACAAAGCGTAGGGACCCACGAGGAGTCGGGATGCAGAGGGCACGCCAAACGACATGCACAGCTACACCAACATTGCTCCCACAGCAACTTTTCCCTCTCCGCCTTCAGCGGGGCTCATGGGTCCAGCACCACGACAGGCCCGTCACTAGGGTTAGGGTTAGGGTTAGGGTTAGGGTTTGGAGAATGACAAAGCGTAGGGACCCACAAGGATTGGCGATGCAGAGGGCACGCCAAACGACATGCACAGCTACACCAACATTGCTCCCACAGCAACTTTTCCCTCTCTGCCTTCAGTGGGGCTCATGGGTCCAGAACCACGACAGGCCCGTGACTAGCGTTACGGTTAGGTTAGGGTTAGGGTTAGGGTTTGGAGAATGACAAAGCGTAGGGACCCACGAGGAGTGGGGATGCAGAGGGCACGCCGAAGGACATGCACAGCTGTACCAACATTGCTCCCACAGCAACTTTTCCCTCTCCGCCTTCAGTGGGGCTCATGGGTCCAGCACCACGACAGGACCGTCACTAGGGTTAGGGTTAGGGTTAGGGTTTGGAGAGTGACAAAGCGTAGGGGCCCTGGTGGAGTGGGGATGCAGAGGGCACGCCAAACGACATGCACAGCTACACCAACATTGCTCCCACAGCAACTTTTCCCTCTCCGCCTTCAGTGGGGCTCATGGGTCCAGCACCACGACAGGCCCGTCACTAGGGTTAGGGTTAGGGTTAGGGTTAGGGTTAGGGTTTGGAGAATGACAAAGCGTAGGGACCCACGAGGAGTGGGGATGCAGAGGGCACGCCAAAGGACATGCACAGCTACACCAACATTGCTCCCACAGCAACTTTTCCCTCTCCGCCTTCAGTGGGGCTCATGGGTCCAGCACCACGACAGGACCGTTACTAGGGTTAGGGTTAGGGTTAGGGTTAGGGTTTGGAGAATGACAAAGAGTAGGGACCCACGAGGATTGGCGATGCAGAGGGAACGCCGAAGGACATGCACAGCTACACCAACATTGCTCCCACAGCAACTTTTCCCTCTCTGCCTTCAGTGGGGCTCATGGGTCCAGCACCACGACAGGACCGTGACTAGGGTTAGGGTTAGGGTTAGGGTTAGGGTTTGGAGAGTGACAAAGAGTAGGGACCCACGAGGAGTGGCGATGCAGAGGGAACGCCGAAGGACATGCACAGCTACACCAACATTGCTCCCACAGCAACTTTTCCCTCTCCGCCTTCAGTGGGGCTCATGGGTCCAGCACCACAACAGGCCCGTGACTAGGTTTAGGGTTAGGGTAAGGGTTAGGGTTAGTGTTTGGAGAATGACAAAGCGTAGGGACCCACGAGGAGTGGCGATGCAGAGGGCACGCCAAACGGCATGCACAGCTACACCAACATTGCTCCCACAGCAACTTTTCCCTCTCCGCCTTCAGTGGGGCTCATGGGTCCAGCACCACGACAGGCCCGTGACTAGGGTTAGGGTTAGGGTTAGGGTTAGGGTTTGGAGAGTGACAAAGCGTAGGGACCCACGAGGAGTGGCGATGCAGAGGGCACGCCAAAGGACATGCACAGCTACACCAACATTGCTCCCACAGCAACTTTTCCCTCTCCGCCTTCAGTGGAGCTCATGGGTCCAGCACCCCGACAGGACCGTTACTAGGGTTAGGGTTAGGGTTAGGGTTAGGGTTTGCAGAATGACAAAGCGTAGGGACCCACGAGGAGTGGGGATGCAGAGGGAATGCCGAAGGACATGCACAGCTACACCAACATTGCTCCCACAGCAACTTTTCCCTCTCCGCCTTCAGTGGGGCTCATGGGTCCCGCACGAGGACAGGCTCTTGACTAGGGTTAGGGTTAGGGTTAGGGTTAGGGTTTGGAGAGTGACAAAGCGTAGGGGATCTCGTGGAGTGGGGATGCAGACGGCACGCCAAAGGACATGCACAGCTACACCAACATTGCTCCCACAGCAACTTTTCCCTCTCCGCCTTCAGTGGGGCTCATGGGTCCAGCACCACGACAGGACCGTTACTAGGGTTAGGGTTAGGGTTAGGGTTAGGGTTAGGGTTTGGAGAGTGACAAAGCGTAGGGACCCACGAGGATTGGCGATGCAGAGGGCACGCCAAACGACATGCACAGCTACACCAACATTGCTCCCACAGCAACTTTTCCCTCTCTACCTTCAGTGGGGCTCATGGGTCCAGCACCACGACAGGCCCGTGACTAGGGTTACGGTTAGGTTAGGGTTAGGGTTTGGAGAGTGACAAAGCGTAGGGACCCACGAGGAGTGGCGATGCAGAGGGCATGCCAAACGACATGCACAGCTGCACCAACATTGCTCCCACAGCAACTTTTCCCTCTCCGCCTTCAGTGGGGCTCATGGGTCCAGCACCACGACAGGACCGTTACTAGCGTTAGGATTAGGGTTAGGGTTAGGGTTAGGTTTTGGAGAGTGACAGAGCGTAGGGACCCACGAGGAGTGGCGATGCAGAGGGCACGCCAAACGACATGCACAGCTGCACCAACATTGCTCCCACAGCAACTTTTCCCTCTCCGCCTTCAGTGGGGCTCATGGGTCCAGCACCACGACAGGCCCGTGACTAGGGTTAGGGTTAGGGTTACGGTTAGGGTTTGGAGAGTGACAAAGCGTAGGGATCCACGAGGAGTGGCGATGCAGAGGGCACGCCAAACGACATGCACAGCTACACCAACATTGCTCCCACAGCAACTTTTCCCTCTCCACCTTCAGTGGGGCTCATGGGTCCAGCACCACGACAGGCCCGTGACTAGGGTTAGGGTTAGGGTTAGGGTTAGGGTTTGGAGAGTGACAAAGCGTAGGGACCCACGAGGAGTGGCGATGCAGAGGGAACGCCAAAGGACATGCACAGCTACACCAACATTGCTCCCACAGCAACTTTTCCCTCTCCGCCTTCAGTGGGGCTCATGGGTCCAGCACCACGACAGGACCGTCACTAGGGTTAGGGTTAGGGGTAGGGTTAGGGTTTGGAGAGTGACAAAGCGTAGGGACCCACGAGGATTGGCGATGCAGAGGGCACGCCAAACGACATGCACAGCTACACCAACATTGCTCCCACAGCAACTTTTCCCTCTCCGCCTTCAGTGGGGCTCATGGGTCCAGCACCACGACAGGCCCGTGACTAGGGTTAGGGTTAGGGTTAGGGTTAGGGTTAGGTTTTGGAGAGTGACAAAGCGTAGGGACCCACGAGGATTGGCGATGCAGAGGGCACGCCAAAGGACATGCACAGCTACACCAACATTGCTCCCACAGCAACTTTTCCCTCTCCGCCTTCAGTGGGGCTCATGGGTCCAGCACCACAACAGGCCCGTGACTAGCTTTAGGGTTAGGGTTAGGGTTAGGGTTAGGGTTTGGAGAATGACAAAGCGTAGGGACCCACGAGGAGTGGGGATGCAGAGGGCACGCCAAACGACATGCACAGCTACACCAACATTGCTCCCACAGCAACTTTTCCCTCTCCGCCTTCAGTGGGGCTCATGGGTCCAGCACCACGACAGGACCGTTACTAGGGTTAGGGTTAGGGTTAGGGTTAGGGTTTGGAGAGTGACAAAGAGTAGGGACCCACGAGGAGTGGCGATGCAGAGGGAACGCCGAAGGACATGCACAGCTACACCAACATTGCTCCCACAGCAACTTTTCCCTCTCTGCCTTCAATAGGGCTCATGGGTCCCGCACGAGGACAGGCTCTTGACTAGGGTTAGGGTTAGGGTTAGGGTTAGGGTTTGGAGAGTGACAAAGCGTAGGGGATCTCGTGGAGTGGGGATGCAGACGGCACGCCAAAGGACATGCACAGCTACACCAACATTGCTCCCACAGCAACTTTTCCCTCTCCGCCTTCAGTGGGGCTCATGGGTCCAGCACCACGACAGGACCGTTACTAGGGTTAGGGTTAGGGTTAGGGTTAGGGTTAGGGTTTGGAGAGTGACAAAGTGTAGGGACCCACGAGGAGTGGCGATACAGAGGGCACGCCAAACGACATGCACAGCTACACCAACATTGCTCCCACAGCAACTTTTCCCTCTCCGCCTTCAGTGGGGCTCATGGGTCCAGCACCACGACAGGCCCGTGACTAGGGTTAGGGTTAGGGTTAGGGTTAGGGTTTGCAGAGTGACAAAGCGTAGGGACCCACGAGGAGTGGCGATGCAGAGGGCACGCCAAACGACATGCACAGCTACACCAACATTGCTCCCACAGCAACTTTTCCCTCTCCGCCTTCAGTAGGGGTCATGGGTCCAGCACCACGACAGGACCGTTACTAGGGTTAGGGTTAGGGTTAGGGTTTGGAGAGTGACAAAGCGTAGGGATCCACGAGGAGTGGCGATGCAGAGGGCACGCCAAAGGACATGCACAGCTACACCAACATTGCTCCCACAGCAACTTTTCCCTCTCCGCCTTCAGTGGAGCTCATGGGTCCAGCACCCCGACAGGACCGTTACTAGGGTTAGGGTTAGGGTTAGGGTTAGGGTTAGGGTTTGCAGAATGACAAAGCGTAGGGACCCACGAGGAGTGGCGATACAGAGGGCACGCCAAACGACATGCACAGCTACACCAACATTGCTCCCACAGCAACTTTTCCCTCTCCGCCTTCAGTGGGGCTCATGGGTCCAGCACCCCGACAGGACCGTTACTAGGGTTAGGGTTAGGGTTAGGGTTAGGGTTAGGGTTTGCAGAATGACAAAGCGTAGGGACCCACGAGGAGTGGCGATACAGAGGGCACGCCAAACGACATGCACAGCTACACCAACATTGCTCCCACAGCAACTTTTCCCTCTCCGCCTTCAGTGGGGCTCATGGGTCCCGCACGAGGACAGGCTCTTGACTAGGGTTAGGGTTAGGGTTAGGGTTTGGAGAGTGACAAAGCGTAGGGGATCTCGTGGAGTGGGGATGCAGACGGCACGCCAAAGGACATGCACAGCTACACCAACATTGCTCCCACAGCAACTTTTCCCTCTCCGCCTTCAGTGGGGCTCATGGGTCCAGCACCACGACAGGCCCGTTACTAGGGTTAGGGTTAGGGTTAGGGTTAGGGTTAGGGTTTGGAGAGTGACAAAGCGTAGGGACCCACGAGGAGTGGCGATGCAGAGGGCACGCCAAACGACATGCACAGCTACACCAACATTGCTCCCACAGCAACTTTTCCCTCTCTGCCTTCAGTGGGGCTCATGGGTCCAGCACCACGACAGGCCCGTGACTAGGGTTACGGTTAGGTTAGGGTTAGGGTTTGGAGAGTGACAAAGCGTAGGGACCCACGAGGAGTGGCGATGCAGAGGGCACGCCAAACGACATGCACAGCTGCACCAACATTGCTCCCACAGCAACTTTTCCCTCTCCGCCTTCAGTGGGGCTCATGGGTCCAGCACCACGACAGGACCGTTACTAGGGTTAGGATTAGGGTTAGGGTTAGGGTTAGGGTTTGGAGAGTGACAGAGCGTAGGGACCCACGAGGAGTGGCGATGCAGAGGGCACGCCAAACGACATGCACAGCTACACCAACATTGCTCCCACAGCAACTTTTCCCTCTCCGCCTTCAGTGGGGCTCATGGGTCCAGCACCACGACAGGCCCGTGACTAGGGTTAGGGTTAGGGTTAGGGTTAGGGTTAGGGTTTGGAGAGTGACAAAGCGTAGGGATCCACGAGGAGTGGCGATGCAGAGGGCACGCCAAACGACATGCACAGCTACACCAACATTGCTCCCACAGCAACTTTTCCCTCTCCACCTTCAGTGGGGCTCATGGGTCCAGCACCACGACAGGCCCGTGACTAGGGTTAGGGTTAGGGTTAGGGTTAGGGTTTGGAGAGTGACAAAGCGTAGGGACCCACGAGGAGTGGCGATGCAGAGGGAACGCCAAAGGACATGCACAGCTACACCAACATTGCTCCCACAGCAACTTTTCCCTCTCCGCCTTCAGTGGGGCTCATGGGTCCAGCACCACGACAGGACCGTCACTAGGGTTAGGGTTAGGGTTAGGGTTAGGGTTTGGAGAGTGACAAAGCGTAGGGACCCACGAGGATTGGCGATGCAGAGGGCACGCCAAACGACATGCACAGCTACACCAACATTGCTCCCACAGCAACTTTTCCCTCTCCGCCTTCAGTGGGGCTCATGGGTCCAGCACCACGACAGGACCGTGACTAGGGTTAGGATTAGGGTTAGGGTTAGGGTTTGGAGAGTGACAAAGTGTAGGGACCCACGAGGATTGGCGATGCAGAGGGCACGCCAAACGACATGCACAGCTACACCAACATTGCTCCCACAGCAACTTTTCCCTCTCCGCCTTCAGTGGGGCTCATGGGTCCAGCACCACAACAGGCCCGTGACTAGGTTTAGGGTTAGGGTTAGGGTTATGGTTAGGGTTTGGAGAATGACAAAGCGTAGGGACCCACGAGGAGTGGCGATGCAGAGGGCACGCCAAACGACATGCACAGCTACACCAACATTGCTCCCACAGCAACTTTTCCCTCTCCGCCTTCAGTGGGGCTCATGGGTCCAGCACCACGACAGGACCGTTACTAGGGTTAGGGTTAGGGTTAGGGTTTGGAGAGTGACAAAGCGTAGGGACCCACGAGGAGTGGCGATGCAGAGGGCACGCCAAACGACATGCACAGCTACACCAACATTGCTCCCACAGCAACTTTTCCCTCTCCGCCTTCAGTGGGGCTCATGGGTCCAGCACCACGACAGGCCCGTGACTAGGGTTAGGGTTAGGGTTAGGGTTAGGGTTTGCAGAGTGACAAAGCGTAGGGACCCACGAGGAGTGGCGATGCAGAGGGCACGCCAAACGACATGCACAGCTACACCAACATTGCTCCCACAGCAACTTTTCCCTCTCCGCCTTCAGTAGGGGTCATGGGTCCAGCACCACGACAGGACCGTCACTAGGGTTAGGGTTAGGGTTAGGGTTTTGAGAGCGACAAAGCGTAGGGACCCACGAGGATTGGCGATGCAGAGGGCACGCTAAACGACATGCACAGCTACACCAACATTGCTCCCACAGCAACTTTTCCCTCTCCGCCTTCAGTGGGGCTCATGGGTCCAGCACCATGACAGGCCCGTGACTAAGGTTAGGGTTAGGGTTAGGGTTAGGGTTAGGGTTAGGTTTTGGAGAGTGACAAAGCGTAGGGACCCACGAGGAGTGGCGATGCAGAGGGCACGCCAAACGACATGCACAGCTACACCAACATTGCTCCCACAGCAACTTTTCCCTCTCCGCCTTCAGTGGGGCTCATGGGTCCAGCACCACAACAGGCCCGTGACTAGGTTTAGGGTTAGGGTTAGGGTTACGGTTAGGGTTTGGAGAGTGACAAAGCGTAGGGACCCACGAGGAGTGGCGATGCAGAGGGCACGCCAAACGACATGCACAGCTACACCAACATTGCTCTCACAGCAACTTTTCCCTCTCCACCTTCAGTGGGGCTCATGGGTCCAGCACCACGACAGGACCGTTACTAGGGTTAGGGTTAGGGTTAGGGTTAGGGTTTGGAGAGTGATAAAGCGTAGGGACCCACGAGGATTGGCGATGCAGAGGGCACGCCAAACGACATGCACAGCTACACCAACATTGCTCCCACAGCAACTTTTCCCTCTCTGCCTTCAGTGGGGCTCATGGGTCCAGCACCACGACAGGCCTGTGACTAGGGTTACGGTTAGGTTAGGGTTAGGGTTTGGAGAGTGACAAAGCGTAGGGACCCACGAGGAGTGGCGATGCAGAGGGCACGCCAAACGACATGCACAGCTGCACCAACATTGCTCCCACAGCAACTTTTCCCTCTCCGCCTTCAGTGGGGCTCATGGGTCCAGCACCACGACAGGACCGTTACTAGGGTTAGGATTAGGGTTAGGGTTAGGGTTAGGGTTTGGAGAGTGACAAAGCGTAGGGATCCACGAGGAGTGGCGATGCAGAGGGCACGCCAAACGACATGCACAGCTGCACCAACATTGCTCCCACAGCAACTTTTCCCTCTCCACCGTCAGTGGGGCTCATGGGTCCAGCACCACGACAGGCCCGTGACTAGGGTTAGGGTTAGGGTTAGGGTTAGGGTTTGGAGAGTGACAAAGCGTAGGGACCCACGAGGAGTGGCGATGCAGAGGGCACGCCAAAGGACATGCACAGCTACACCAACATTGCTCCCACAGCAACTTTTCCCTCTCCGCCTTCAGTGGGGCTCATGGGTCCAGCACCACGACAGGACCGTGACTAGGGTTAGGGTTAGGGTTAGGGTTAGGGTTTGCAGAGTGACAAAGCGTAGGGACCCACGAGGAGTGGCGATACAGAGGGCACGCCAAACGACATGCACAGCTACACCAACATTGCTCCCACAGCAACTTTTCCCTCTCCGCCTTCAGTGGGGCTCATGGGTCCAGCACCACAACAGGCCCGTGACTAGGTTTAGGGTTAGGGTTAGGGTTACGGTTAGGGTTTGGAGAGTGACAAAGCGTAGGGACCCACGAGGAGTGGCGATGCAGAGGGCACGCCAAACGACATGCACAGCTACACCAACATTGCTCCCACAGCAACTTTTCCCTCTCCGCCTTCAGTGGGGCTCATGGGTCCAGCACCACGACAGGACCGCGACTAGGGTTAGGTTTAGGGGTAGGGTTAGGGTTTGGAGAGTGACAAAGCGTAGGGACCCACGAGGAGTGGCGATGCAGAGGGCACGCCAAACGACATGCACAGCTACACCAACATTGCTCCCACAGCAACTTTTCCCTCTCCGCCTTCAGTGGGGCTCATGGGTCCCGCACGAGGACAGGCTCTTGACTAGGGTTAGGGTTAGGGTTAGGGTTAGGGTTTGGAGAGTGACAAAGCGTAGGGGATCTCGTGGAGTGGGGATGCAGACGGCACGCCAAAGGACATGCACAGCTACACCAACATTGCTCCCACAGCAACTTTTCCCTCTCCGCCTTCAGTGGGGCTCATGGGTCCAGCACCACGACAGGACCGTTACTAGGGTTAGGGTTAGGGTTAGGGTTAGGGTTTGGAGAGTGACAAAGCGTAGGGACCCACGAGGAGTGGCGATGCAGAGGGCACGCCAAACGACATGCACAGCTACACCAACATTGCTCCCACAGCAACTTTTCCCTCTCTGCCTTCAGTGGGGCTCATGGGTCCAGCACCACGACAGGACCGCGACTAGGGTTACGGTTAGGTTAGGGTTAGGGTTTGGAGAGTGACAAAGCGTAGGGACCCACGAGGAGTGGCGATGCAGAGGGCACGCCAAACGACATGCACAGCTGCACCAACATTGCTCCCACAGCAACTTTTCCCTCTCCGCCTTCAGTGGGGCTCATGGGTCCAGCACCACGACAGGACCGTTACTAGCGTTAGGATTAGGGTTAGGGTTAGGGTTAGGGTTTGGAGAGTGACAGAGCGTAGGGACCCACGAGGAGTGGCGATGCAGAGGGCACGCCAAACGACATGCACAGCTGCACCAACATTGCTCCCACAGCAACTTTTCCCTCTCCGCCTTCAGTGGGGCTCATGGGTCCAGCACCACGACAGGCCCGTGACTAGGGTTAGGGTTAGGGTTAGGGTTAGGGTTTGGAGAGTGACAAAGCGTAGGGACCCACGAGGAGTGGCGATGCAGAGGGCACGCCAAAGGACATGCACAGCTACACCAACATTGCTCCCACAGCAACTTTTCCCTCTCCGCCTTCAGTGGAGCTCATGGGTCCAGCACCCCGACAGGACCGTTACTAGGGTTAGGGTTAGGGTTAGGGTTAGGGTTTGCAGAATGACAAAGCGTAGGGACCCACGAGGAGTGGGGATGCAGAGGGAATGCCGAAGGACATGCACAGCTACACCAACATTGCTCCCACAGCAACTTTTCCCTCTCCGCCTTCAGTGGGGCTCATGGGTCCCGCACGAGGACAGGCTCTTGACTAGGGTTAGGGTTAGGGTTAGGGTTAGGGTTTGGAGAGTGACAAAGCGTAGGGGATCTCGTGGAGTGGGGATGCAGACGGCACGCCAAAGGACATGCACAGCTACACCAACATTGCTCCCACAGCAACTTTTCCCTCTCCGCCTTCAGTGGGGCTCATGGGTCCAGCACCACGACAGGACCGTTACTAGGGTTAGGGTTAGGGTTAGGGTTAGGGTTAGGGTTTGGAGAGTGACAAAGCGTAGGGACCCACGAGGATTGGCGATGCAGAGGGCACGCCAAACGACATGCACAGCTACACCAACATTGCTCCCACAGCAACTTTTCCCTCTCTGCCTTCAGTGGGGCTCATGGGTCCAGCACCACGACAGGCCCGTGACTAGGGTTACGGTTAGGTTAGGGTTAGGGTTTGGAGAGTGACAAAGCGTAGGGACCCACGAGGAGTGGCGATGCAGAGGGCATGCCAAACGACATGCACAGCTGCACCAACATTGCTCCCACAGCAACTTTTCCCTCTCCGCCTTCAGTGGGGCTCATGGGTCCAGCACCACGACAGGACCGTTACTAGCGTTAGGATTAGGGTTAGGGTTAGGGTTAGGTTTTGGAGAGTGACAGAGCGTAGGGACCCACGAGGAGTGGCGATGCAGAGGGCACGCCAAACGACATGCACAGCTGCACCAACATTGCTCCCACAGCAACTTTTCCCTCTCCGCCTTCAGTGGGGCTCATGGGTCCAGCACCACGACAGGCCCGTGACTAGGGTTAGGGTTAGGGTTACGGTTAGGGTTTGGAGAGTGACAAAGCGTAGGGATCCACGAGGAGTGGCGATGCAGAGGGCACGCCAAACGACATGCACAGCTACACCAACATTGCTCCCACAGCAACTTTTCCCTCTCCACCTTCAGTGGGGCTCATGGGTCCAGCACCACGACAGGCCCGTGACTAGGGTTAGGGTTAGGGTTAGGGTTAGGGTTTGGAGAGTGACAAAGCGTAGGGACCCACGAGGAGTGGCGATGCAGAGGGAACGCCAAAGGACATGCACAGCTACACCAACATTGCTCCCACAGCAACTTTTCCCTCTCCGCCTTCAGTGGGGCTCATGGGTCCAGCACCACGACAGGACCGTCACTAGGGTTAGGGTTAGGGGTAGGGTTAGGGTTTGGAGAGTGACAAAGCGTAGGGACCCACGAGGATTGGCGATGCAGAGGGCACGCCAAACGACATGCACAGCTACACCAACATTGCTCCCACAGCAACTTTTCCCTCTCCGCCTTCAGTGGGGCTCATGGGTCCAGCACCACGACAGGCCCGTGACTAGGGTTAGGGTTAGGGTTAGGGTTAGGGTTAGGTTTTGGAGAGTGACAAAGCGTAGGGACCCACGAGGATTGGCGATGCAGAGGGCACGCCAAACGACATGCACAGCTACACCAACATTGCTCCCACAGCAACTTTTCCCTCTCCGCCTTCAGTGGGGCTCATGGGTCCAGCACCACAACAGGCCCGTGACTAGCTTTAGGGTTAGGGTTAGGGTTAGGGTTAGGGTTTGGAGAATGACAAAGCGTAGGGACCCACGAGGAGTGGGGATGCAGAGGGCACGCCAAACGACATGCACAGCTACACCAACATTGCTCCCACAGCAACTTTTCCCTCTCCGCCTTCAGTGGGGCTCATGGGTCCAGCACCACGACAGGACCGTTACTAGGGTTAGGGTTAGGGTTAGGGTTAGGGTTTGGAGAGTGACAAAGAGTAGGGACCCACGAGGAGTGGCGATGCAGAGGGAACGCCGAAGGACATGCACAGCTACACCAACATTGCTCCCACAGCAACTTTTCCCTCTCTGCCTTCAATAGGGCTCATGGGTCCCGCACGAGGACAGGCTCTTGACTAGGGTTAGGGTTAGGGTTAGGGTTAGGGTTTGGAGAGTGACAAAGCGTAGGGGATCTCGTGGAGTGGGGATGCAGACGGCACGCCAAAGGACATGCACAGCTACACCAACATTGCTCCCACAGCAACTTTTCCCTCTCCGCCTTCAGTGGGGCTCATGGGTCCAGCACCACGACAGGACCGTTACTAGGGTTAGGGTTAGGGTTAGGGTTAGGGTTAGGGTTTGGAGAGTGACAAAGTGTAGGGACCCACGAGGAGTGGCGATACAGAGGGCACGCCAAACGACATGCACAGCTACACCAACATTGCTCCCACAGCAACTTTTCCCTCTCCGCCTTCAGTGGGGCTCATGGGTCCAGCACCACGACAGGCCCGTGACTAGGGTTAGGGTTAGGGTTAGGGTTAGGGTTTGCAGAGTGACAAAGCGTAGGGACCCACGAGGAGTGGCGATGCAGAGGGCACGCCAAACGACATGCACAGCTACACCAACATTGCTCCCACAGCAACTTTTCCCTCTCCGCCTTCAGTAGGGGTCATGGGTCCAGCACCACGACAGGACCGTTACTAGGGTTAGGGTTAGGGTTAGGGTTTGGAGAGTGACAAAGCGTAGGGATCCACGAGGAGTGGCGATGCAGAGGGCACGCCAAAGGACATGCACAGCTACACCAACATTGCTCCCACAGCAACTTTTCCCTCTCCGCCTTCAGTGGAGCTCATGGGTCCAGCACCCCGACAGGACCGTTACTAGGGTTAGGGTTAGGGTTAGGGTTAGGGTTAGGGTTTGCAGAATGACAAAGCGTAGGGACCCACGAGGAGTGGCGATACAGAGGGCACGCCAAACGACATGCACAGCTACACCAACATTGCTCCCACAGCAACTTTTCCCTCTCCGCCTTCAGTGGGGCTCATGGGTCCAGCACCCCGACAGGACCGTTACTAGGGTTAGGGTTAGGGTTAGGGTTAGGGTTAGGGTTTGCAGAATGACAAAGCGTAGGGACCCACGAGGAGTGGCGATACAGAGGGCACGCCAAACGACATGCACAGCTACACCAACATTGCTCCCACAGCAACTTTTCCCTCTCCGCCTTCAGTGGGGCTCATGGGTCCCGCACGAGGACAGGCTCTTGACTAGGGTTAGGGTTAGGGTTAGGGTTTGGAGAGTGACAAAGCGTAGGGGATCTCGTGGAGTGGGGATGCAGACGGCACGCCAAAGGACATGCACAGCTACACCAACATTGCTCCCACAGCAACTTTTCCCTCTCCGCCTTCAGTGGGGCTCATGGGTCCAGCACCACGACAGGCCCGTTACTAGGGTTAGGGTTAGGGTTAGGGTTAGGGTTAGGGTTTGGAGAGTGACAAAGCGTAGGGACCCACGAGGAGTGGCGATGCAGAGGGCACGCCAAACGACATGCACAGCTACACCAACATTGCTCCCACAGCAACTTTTCCCTCTCTGCCTTCAGTGGGGCTCATGGGTCCAGCACCACGACAGGCCCGTGACTAGGGTTACGGTTAGGTTAGGGTTAGGGTTTGGAGAGTGACAAAGCGTAGGGACCCACGAGGAGTGGCGATGCAGAGGGCACGCCAAACGACATGCACAGCTGCACCAACATTGCTCCCACAGCAACTTTTCCCTCTCCGCCTTCAGTGGGGCTCATGGGTCCAGCACCACGACAGGACCGTTACTAGGGTTAGGATTAGGGTTAGGGTTAGGGTTAGGGTTTGGAGAGTGACAGAGCGTAGGGACCCACGAGGAGTGGCGATGCAGAGGGCACGCCAAACGACATGCACAGCTACACCAACATTGCTCCCACAGCAACTTTTCCCTCTCCGCCTTCAGTGGGGCTCATGGGTCCAGCACCACGACAGGCCCGTGACTAGGGTTAGGGTTAGGGTTAGGGTTAGGGTTAGGGTTTGGAGAGTGACAAAGCGTAGGGATCCACGAGGAGTGGCGATGCAGAGGGCACGCCAAACGACATGCACAGCTACACCAACATTGCTCCCACAGCAACTTTTCCCTCTCCACCTTCAGTGGGGCTCATGGGTCCAGCACCACGACAGGCCCGTGACTAGGGTTAGGGTTAGGGTTAGGGTTAGGGTTTGGAGAGTGACAAAGCGTAGGGACCCACGAGGAGTGGCGATGCAGAGGGAACGCCAAAGGACATGCACAGCTACACCAACATTGCTCCCACAGCAACTTTTCCCTCTCCGCCTTCAGTGGGGCTCATGGGTCCAGCACCACGACAGGACCGTCACTAGGGTTAGGGTTAGGGTTAGGGTTAGGGTTTGGAGAGTGACAAAGCGTAGGGACCCACGAGGATTGGCGATGCAGAGGGCACGCCAAACGACATGCACAGCTACACCAACATTGCTCCCACAGCAACTTTTCCCTCTCCGCCTTCAGTGGGGCTCATGGGTCCAGCACCACGACAGGACCGTGACTAGGGTTAGGATTAGGGTTAGGGTTAGGGTTAGGGTTTGGAGAGTGACAAAGTGTAGGGACCCACGAGGATTGGCGATGCAGAGGGCACGCCAAACGACATGCACAGCTACACCAACATTGCTCCCACAGCAACTTTTCCCTCTCCGCCTTCAGTGGGGCTCATGGGTCCAGCACCACAACAGGCCCGTGACTAGGTTTAGGGTTAGGGTTAGGGTTATGGTTAGGGTTTGGAGAATGACAAAGCGTAGGGACCCACGAGGAGTGGCGATGCAGAGGGCACGCCAAACGACATGCACAGCTACACCAACATTGCTCCCACAGCAACTTTTCCCTCTCCGCCTTCAGTGGGGCTCATGGGTCCAGCACCACGACAGGACCGTTACTAGGGTTAGGGTTAGGGTTAGGGTTTGGAGAGTGACAAAGCGTAGGGACCCACGAGGAGTGGCGATGCAGAGGGCACGCCAAACGACATGCACAGCTACACCAACATTGCTCCCACAGCAACTTTTCCCTCTCCGCCTTCAGTGGGGCTCATGGGTCCAGCACCACGACAGGCCCGTGACTAGGGTTAGGGTTAGGGTTAGGGTTAGGGTTTGCAGAGTGACAAAGCGTAGGGACCCACGAGGAGTGGCGATGCAGAGGGCACGCCAAACGACATGCACAGCTACACCAACATTGCTCCCACAGCAACTTTTCCCTCTCCGCCTTCAGTAGGGGTCATGGGTCCAGCACCACGACAGGACCGTCACTAGGGTTAGGGTTAGGGTTAGGGTTTGGAGAGTGACAAAGCGTAGGGACCCACGAGGATTGGCGATGCAGAGGGCACGCCAAACGACATGCACAGCTACACCAACATTGCTCCCACAGCAACTTTTCCCTCTCCGCCTTCAGTGGGGCTCATGGGTCCAGCACCATGACAGGCCCGTGACTAAGGTTAGGGTAAGGGTTAGGGTTAGGGTTAGGGTTAGGTTTTGGAGAGTGACAAAGCGTAGGGACCCACGAGGAGTGGCGATGCAGAGGGCACGCCAAACGACATGCACAGCTACACCAACATTGCTCCCACAGCAACTTTTCCCTCTCCGCCTTCAGTGGGGCTCATGGGTCCAGCACCACAACAGGCCCGTGACTAGGTTTAGGGTTAGGGTTAGGGTTACGGTTAGGGTTTGGAGAGTGACAAAGCGTAGGGACCCACGAGGAGTGGCGATGCAGAGGGCACGCCAAACGACATGCACAGCTACACCAACATTGCTCTCACAGCAACTTTTCCCTCTCCACCTTCAGTGGGGCTCATGGGTCCAGCACCACGACAGGACCGTTACTAGGGTTAGGGTTAGGGTTAGGGTTAGGGTTTGGAGAGTGATAAAGCGTAGGGACCCACGAGGATTGGCGATGCAGAGGGCACGCCAAACGACATGCACAGCTACACCAACATTGCTCCCACAGCAACTTTTCCCTCTCTGCCTTCAGTGGGGCTCATGGGTCCAGCACCACGACAGGCCTGTGACTAGGGTTACGGTTAGGTTAGGGTTAGGGTTTGGAGAGTGACAAAGCGTAGGGACCCACGAGGAGTGGCGATGCAGAGGGCACGCCAAATGACATGCACAGCTGCACCAACATTGCTCCCACAGCAACTTTTCCCTCTCCGCCTTCAGTGGGGCTCATGGGTCCAGCACCACGACAGGACCGTTACTAGGGTTAGGATTAGGGTTAGGGTTAGGGTTAGGGTTTGGAGAGTGACAAAGCGTAGGGATCCACGAGGAGTGGCGATGCAGAGGGCACGCCAAACGACATGCACAGCTGCACCAACATTGCTCCCACAGCAACTTTTCCCTCTCCACCGTCAGTGGGGCTCATGGGTCCAGCACCACGACAGGCCCGTGACTAGGGTTAGGGTTAGGGTTAGGGTTAGGGTTTGGAGAGTGACAAAGCGTAGGGACCCACGAGGAGTGGCGATGCAGAGGGCACGCCAAAGGACATGCACAGCTACACCAACATTGCTCCCACAGCAACTTTTCCCTCTCCGCCTTCAGTGGGGCTCATGGGTCCAGCACCACGACAGGACCGTGACTAGGGTTAGGGTTAGGGTTAGGGTTAGGGTTTGCAGAGTGACAAAGCGTAGGGACCCACGAGGAGTGGCGATACAGAGGGCACGCCAAACGACATGCACAGCTACACCAACATTGCTCCCACAGCAACTTTTCCCTCTCCGCCTTCAGTGGGGCTCATGGGTCCAGCACCACAACAGGCCCGTGACTAGGTTTAGGGTTAGGGTTAGGGTTACGGTTAGGGTTTGGAGAGTGACAAAGCGTAGGGACCCACGAGGAGTGGCGATGCAGAGGGCACGCCAAACGACATGCACAGCTACACCAACATTGCTCCCACAGCAACTTTTCCCTCTCCGCCTTCAGTGGGGCTCATGGGTCCAGCACCACGACAGGACCGCGACTAGGGTTAGGTTTAGGGGTAGGGTTAGGGTTTGGAGAGTGACAAAGCGTAGGGACCCACGAGGAGTGGCGATGCAGAGGGCACGCCAAACGACATGCACAGCTACACCAACATTGCTCCCACAGCAACTTTTCCCTCTCCGCCTTCAGTGGGGCTCATGGGTCCCGCACGAGGACAGGCTCTTGACTAGGGTTAGGGTTAGGGTTAGGGTTAGGGTTTGGAGAGTGACAAAGCGTAGGGGATCTCGTGGAGTGGGGATGCAGACGGCACGCCAAAGGACATGCACAGCTACACCAACATTGCTCCCACAGCAACTTTTCCCTCTCCGCCTTCAGTGGGGCTCATGGGTCCAGCACCACGACAGGACCGTTACTAGGGTTAGGGTTAGGGTTAGGGTTAGGGTTTGGAGAGTGACAAAGCGTAGGGACCCACGAGGAGTGGCGATGCAGAGGGCACGCCAAACGACATGCACAGCTACACCAACATTGCTCCCACAGCAACTTTTCCCTCTCTGCCTTCAGTGGGGCTCATGGGTCCAGCACCACGACAGGACCGCGACTAGGGTTACGGTTAGGTTAGGGTTAGGGTTTGGAGAGTGACAAAGCGTAGGGACCCACGAGGAGTGGCGATGCAGAGGGCACGCCAAACGACATGCACAGCTACACCAACATTGCTCCCACAGCAACTTTTCCCTCTCCGCCTTCAGTGGGGCTCATGGGTCCAGCACCACGACAGGACCGTTACTAGCGTTAGGATTAGGGTTAGGGTTAGGGTTAGGGTTTGGAGAGTGACAGAGCGTAGGGACCCACGAGGAGTGGCGATGCAGAGGGCACGCCAAACGACATGCACAGCTGCACCAACATTGCTCCCACAGCAACTTTTCCCTCTCCGCCTTCAGTGGGGCTCATGGGTCCAGCACCACGACAGGCCCGTGACTAGGGTTAGGGTTAGGGTTAGGGTTAGGGTTTGGAGAGTGACAAAGCGTAGGGATCCACGAGGAGTGGCGATGCAGAGGGCACGCCAAACGACATGCACAGCTACACCAACATTGCTCCCACAGCAACTTTTCCCTCTCCACCTTCAGTGGGGCTCATGGGTCCAGCACCACGACAGGCCCGTCACTAGGGTTAGGGTTAGGGTTAGGGTTTGGAGAGTGACAAAGCGTAGGGACCCACGAGGAGTGGCGATGCAGAGGGAACGCCAAACGACATGCACAGCTACACCAACATTGCTCCCACAGCAACTTTTCCCTCTCCGCCTTCAGTGGGGCTCATGGGTCCAGCACCACGACAGGACCGTCACTAGGGTTAGGGTTAGGGGTAGGGTTAGGGTTTGGAGAGTGACAAAGCGTAGGGACCCACGAGGATTGGCGATGCAGAGGGCACGCCAAACGACATGCACAGCTACACCAACATTGCTCCCACAGCAACTTTTCCCTCTCCGCCTTCAGTGGGGCTCATGGGTCCAGCACCACGACAGGCCCGTGACTAGGGTTAGGGTTAGGGTTAGGGTTAGGGTTAGGTTTTGGAGAGTGACAAAGCGTAGGGACCCACGAGGATTGGCGATGCAGAGGGAACGCCAAACGACATGCACAGCTACACCAACATTGCTCCCACAGCAACTTTTCCCTCTCCGCCTTCAGTGGGGCTCATGGGTCCAGCACCACAACAGGCCCGTGACTAGGTTTAGGGTTAGGGTTAGGGTTAGGGTTAGGGTTTGGAGAATGACAAAGCGTAGGGACCCACGAGGAGTGGGGATGCAGAGGGCACGCCAAACGACATGCACAGCTACACCAACATTGCTCCCACAGCAACTTTTCCCTCTCCGCCTTCAGTGGGGCTCATGGGTCCAGCACCACGACAGGACCGTTACTAGGGTTAGGGTTAGGGTTAGGGTTAGGGTTTGGAGAGTGACAAAGCGTAGGGACCCACGAGGAGTGGCGATGCAGAGGGCACGCCAAACGACATGCACAGCTACACCAACATTGCTCCCACAGCAACTTTTCCCTCTCCGCCTTCAGTGGGGCTCATGGGTCCAGCACCACGACAGGCCCGTGACTAGGGTTAGGGTTAGGGTTAGGGTTAGGGTTTGCAGAGTGACAAAGCGTAGGGACCCACGAGGAGTGGCGATGCAGAGGGCACGCCAAACGACATGCACAGCTACACCAACATTGCTCCCACAGCAACTTTTCCCTCTCCGCCTTCAGTAGGGGTCATGGGTCCAGCACCACGACAGGACCGTTACTAGGGTTAGGGTTAGGGTTAGGGTTTGGAGAGTGACAAAGCGTAGGGACCCACGAGGAGTGGCGATGCAGAGGGCACGCCAAACGACATGCACAGCTACACCAACATTGCTCCCACAGCAACTTTTCCCTCTCTGCCTTCAGTGGGGCTCATGGGTCCAGCACCATGACAGGCCCGTGACTAAGGTTAGGGTTAGGGTTAGGGTTAGGGTTAGGTTTTGGAGAGTGACAAAGCGTAGGGACCCACGAGGATTGGCGATGCAGAGGGCACGCCAAACGACATGCACAGCTACACCAACATTGCTCCCACAGCAACTTTTCCCTCTCCGCCTTCAGTGGGGCTCATGGGTCCAGCACCACAACAGGCCCGTGACTAGGTTTAGGGTTAGGGTTAGGGTTACGGTTAGGGTTTGGAGAGTGACAAAGCGTAGGGACCCACGAGGAGTGGCGATGCAGAGGGCACGCCAAACGACATGCACAGCTACACCAACATTGCTCCCACAGCAACTTTTCCCTCTCCGCCTTCAGTGGGGCTCATGGGTCCAGCACCACGACAGGCCCGTGACTAGGGTTAGGGTTAGGGTTAGGGTTAGGGTTTGGAGAGTGACAAAGCGTAGGGACCCACGAGGAGTGGCGATGCAGAGGGCACGCCAAAGGACATGCACAGCTACACCAACATTGCTCCCACAGCAACTTTTCCCTCTCCGCCTTCAGTGGAGCTCATGGGTCCAGCACCCCGACAGGACCGTTACTAGGGTTAGGGTTAGGGTTAGGGTTAGGGTTAGGGTTTGGAGAGTGACAAAGCGTAGGGACCCACGAGGAGTGGCGATACAGAGGGCACGCCAAACGACATGCACAGCTACACCAACATTGCTCCCACAGCAACTTTTCCCTCTCCGCCTTCAGTGGGGCTCATGGGTCCCACACGAGGACAGGCTCTTGACTAGGGTTAGGGTTAGGGTTAGGGTTAGGGTTTGGAGAGTGACAAAGCGTAGGGGATCTCGTGGAGTGGGGATGCAGACGGCACGCCAAAGGACATGCACAGCTACACCAACATTGCTCCCACAGCAACTTTTACCTCTCCGCCTTCAGTGGGGCTCATGGGTCCAGCACCACGACAGGACCGTTACTAGGGTTAGGGTTAGGGTTAGGGTTAGGGTTAGGGTTTGGAGAGTGACAAAGCGTAGGGACCCACGAGGAGTGGCGATGCAGAGGGCACGCCGAACGACATGCACAGCTACACCAACATTGCTCCCACAGCAACTTTTCCCTCTCTGCCTTCAGTGGGGCTCATGGGTCCAGCACCACGACAGGCCCGTGACTAGGGTTACGGTTAGGTTAGGGTTAGGGTTTGGAGAGTGACAAAGCGTAGGGACCCACGAGGAGTGGCGATGCAGAGGGCACGCCAAACGACATGCACAGCTGCACCAACATTGCTCCCACAGCAACTTTTCCCTCTCCGCCTTCAGTGGGGCTCATGGGTCCAGCACCACGACAGGACCGTTACTAGGGTTAGGATTAGGGTTAGGGTTAGGGTTAGGGTTTGGAGAGTGACAGAGCGTAGGGACCCACGAGGAGTGGCGATGCAGAGGGCACGCCAAACGACATGCACAGCTACACCAACATTGCTCCCACAGCAACTTTTCCCTCTCCGCCTTCAGTGGGGCTCATGGGTCCAGCACCACGACAGGCCCGTGACTAGGGTTAGGGTTAGGGTTAGGGTTAGGGTTAGGGTTTGGAGAGTGACAAAGCGTAGGGATCCACGAGGAGTGGCGATGCAGAGGGCACGCCAAACGACATGCACAGCTACACCAACATTGCTCCCACAGCAACTTTTCCCTCTCCGCCTTCAGTGGGGCTCATGGGTCCAGCACCACGACAGGCACGTGACTAGGGTTAGGGTTAGGGTTAGGGTTAGGGTTTGGAGAGTGACAAAGCGTAGGGACCCACGAGGAGTGGCGATGCAGAGGGAACGCCAAAGGACATGCACAGCTACACCAACATTGCTCCCACAGCAACTTTTCCCTCTCCGCCTTCAGTGGGGCTCATGGGTCCAGCACCACGACAGGACCGTCACTAGGGTTAGGGTTAGGGGTAGGGTTAGGGTTTGGAGAGTGACAAAGCGTAGGGACCCACGAGGATTGGCGATGCAGAGGGCACGCCAAACGACATGCACAGCTACACCAACATTGCTCCCACAGCAACTTTTCCCTCTCCGCCTTCAGTGGGGCTCATGGGTCCAGCACCACGACAGGCCCGTGACTAGGGTTAGGGTTAGGGTTAGGGTTAGGGTTAGGTTTTGGAGAGTGACAAAGTGTAGGGACCCACGAGGATTGGCGATGCAGAGGGCACGCCAAACGACATGCACAGCTACACCAACATTGCTCCCACAGCAACTTTTCCCTCTCCGCCTTCAGTGGGGCTCATGGGTCCAGCACCACGACAGGACCGTTACTAGGGTTAGGGTTAGGGTTAGGGTTATGGTTTGGAGAGTGACAAAGCGTAGGGACCCACGAGGAGTGGCGATGCAGAGGGCACGCCAAACGACATGCACAGCTACACCAACATTGCTCCCACAGCAACTTTTCCCTCTCCGCCTTCAGTGGGGCTCATGGGTCCAGCACCACGACAGGACCTTTACTAGGGTTAGGGTTAGGGTTAGGGTTAGGGTTTGGAGAGTGACAAAGAGTAGGGACCCACGAGGAGTGGCGATGCAGAGGGCACGCCAAACGACATGCACAGCTACACCAACATTGCTCCCACAGCAACTTTTCCCTCTCTGCCTTCAATAGGGCTCATGGGTCCCGCACGACGACAGGCTCTTGACTAGGGTTAGGGTTAGGGTTAGGGTTTGGAGAGTGACAAAGCGTAGGGGATCTCGTGGAGTGGGGATGCAGACGGCACGCCAAAGGACATGCACAGCTACACCAACATTGCTCCCACAGCAACTTTTCCCTCTCCGCCTTCAGTGGGGCTCATGGGTCCAGCACCACGACAGGACCGTTACTAGGGTTAGGGTTAGGGTTAGGGTTAGGGTTAGGGTTTGGAGAGTGACAAAGCGTAGGGACCCACGAGGAGTGGCGATACAGAGGGCACGCCAAACGACATGCACAGCTACACCAACATTGCTCCCACAGCAACTTTTCCCTCTCCGCCTTCAGTGGGGCTCATGGGTCCAGCACCACGACAGGCCCGTGACTAGGGTTAGGGTTAGGGTTAGGGTTAGGGTTTGCAGAGTGACAAAGCGTAGGGACCCACGAGGAGTGGCGATGCAGAGGGCACGCCAAACGACATGCACAGCTACACCAACATTGCTCCCACAGCAACTTTTCCCTCTCCGCCTTCAGTAGGGGTCATGGGTCCAGCACCACGACAGGACCATCACTAGGGTTAGGGTTAGGGTTAGGGTTTGGAGAGTGACAAAGCGTAGGGACCCACGAGGATTGGCGATGCAGAGGGAACGCCAAACGACATGCACAGCTACACCAACATTGCTCCCACAGCAACTTTTCCCTCTCCGCCTTCAGTGGGGCTCATGGGTCCAGCACCATGACAGGCCCGTGACTAAGGTTAGGGTTAGGGTTAGGGTTAGGGTTAGGGTTAGGTTTTGGAGAGTGACAAAGCGTAGGGACCCACGAGGAGTGGCGATGCAGAGGGCACGCCAAACGACATGCACAGCTACACCAACATTGCTCCCACAGCAACTTTTCCCTCTCCGCCTTCAGTGGGGCTCATGGGTCCAGCACCACGACAGGACCGTCACTAGGGTTAGGGTTAGGGGTAGGGTTAGGGTTTGGAGAGTGACAAAGCGTAGGGACCCACGAGGATTGGCGATGCAGAGGGCACGCCAAACGACATGCACAGCTACACCAACATTGCTCCCACAGCAACTTTTCCCTCTCCGCCTTCAGTGGGGCTCATGGGTCCAGCACCACGACAGGCCCGTGACTAGGGTTAGGGTTAGGGTTAGGGTTAGGGTTAGGTTTTGGAGAGTGAAAAAGTGTAGGGACCCACGAGGATTGGCGATGCAGAGGGCACGCCAAACGACATGCACAGCTACACCAACATTGCTCCCACAGCAACTTTTCCCTCTCCGCCTTCAGTGGGGCTCATGGGTCCAGCACCACGACAGGACCGTTACTAGGGTTAGGGTTAGGGTTAGGGTTATGGTTTGGAGAGTGACAAAGCGTAGGGACCCACGAGGAGTGGCGATGCAGAGGGCACGCCAAACGACATGCACAGCTACACCAACATTGCTCCCACAGCAACTTTTCCCTCTCCGCCTTCAGTGGGGCTCATGGGTCCAGCACCACGACAGGACCTTTACTAGGGTTAGGGTTAGGGTTAGGGTTAGGGTTTGGAGAGTGACAAAGAGTAGGGACCCACGAGGAGTGGCGATGCAGAGGGCACGCCAAACGACATGCACAGCTACACCAACATTGCTCCCACAGCAACTTTTCCCTCTCTGCCTTCAATAGGGCTCATGGGTCCCGCACGACGACAGGCTCTTGACTAGGGTTAGGGTTAGGGTTAGGGTTTGGAGAGTGACAAAGCGTAGGGGATCTCGTGGAGTGGGGATGCAGACGGCACGCCAAAGGACATGCACAGCTACACCAACATTGCTCCCACAGCAACTTTTCCCTCTCCGCCTTCAGTGGGGCTCATGGGTCCAGCACCACGACAGGACCGTTACTAGGGTTAGGGTTAGGGTTAGGGTTAGGGTTAGGGTTTGGAGAGTGACAAAGCGTAGGGACCCACGAGGAGTGGCGATACAGAGGGCACGCCAAACGACATGCACAGCTACACCAACATTGCTCCCACAGCAACTTTTCCCTCTCCGCCTTCAGTGGGGCTCATGGGTCCAGCACCACGACAGGCCCGTGACTAGGGTTAGGGTTAGGGTTAGGGTTAGGGTTTGCAGAGTGACAAAGCGTAGGGACCCACGAGGAGTGGCGATGCAGAGGGCACGCCAAACGACATGCACAGCTACACCAACATTGCTCCCACAGCAACTTTTCCCTCTCCGCCTTCAGTAGGGGTCATGGGTCCAGCACCACGACAGGACCATCACTAGGGTTAGGGTTAGGGTTAGGGTTTGGAGAGTGACAAAGCGTAGGGACCCACGAGGATTGGCCATGCAGAGGGAACGCCAAACGACATGCACAGCTACACCAACATTGCTCCCACAGCAACTTTTCCCTCTCCGCCTTCAGTGGGGCTCATGGGTCCAGCACCATGACAGGCCCGTGACTAAGGTTAGGGTTAGGGTTAGGGTTAGGGTTAGGGTTAGGTTTTGGAGAGTGACAAAGCGTAGGGACCCACGAGGAGTGGCGATGCAGAGGGCACGCCAAACGACATGCACAGCTACACCAACATTGCTCCCACAGCAACTTTTCCCTCTCCGCCTTCAGTGGGGCTCATGGGTCCAGCACCACAACAGGCCCGTGACTAGGTTTAGGGTTAGGGTTAGGGTTACGGTTAGGGTTTGGAGAGTGACAAAGCGTAGGGACCCACGAGGAGTGGCGATGCAGAGGGCACGCCAAACGACATGCACAGCTACACCAACATTGCTCTCACAGCAACTTTTCCCTCTCCACCGTCAGTGGGGCTCATGGGTCCAGCACCACGACAGGACCGTTACTAGGGTTAGGGTTAGGGTTAGGGTTAGGGTTAGGGTTTGGAGAGTGACAAAGCGTAGGGATCCACGAGGAGTGGCGATGCAGAGGGCACGCCAAACGACATGCACAGCTGCACCAACATTGCTCCCACAGCAACTTTTCCCTCTCCACCGTCAGTGGGGCTCATGGGTCCAGCACCACAACAGGCCCGTGACTCGGTTTAGGGTTACGGTTAGGTTAGGGTTAGGGTTTGGAGAGTGACAAAGCGTAGGGACCCACGAGGAGTGGCGATGCAGAGGGCACGCCAAACGACATGCACAGCTGCACCAACATTGCTCCCACAGCAACTTTTCCCTCTCCGCCTTCAGTGGGGCTCATGGGTCCAGCACCACGACAGGACCGTTACTAGGGTTAGGATTAGGGTTAGGGTTAGGGTTAGGGTTTGGAGAGTGACAAAGCGTAGGGATCCACGAGGAGTGGCGATGCAGAGGGCACGCCAAACGACATGCACAGCTGCACCAACATTGCTCCCACAGCAACTTTTCCCTCTCCACCGTCAGTGGGGCTCATGGGTCCAGCACCACGACAGGCCCGTGACTAGGGTTAGGGTTAGGGTTAGGGTTAGGGTTTGGAGAGTGACAAAGCGTAGGGACCCACGAGGAGTGGCGATGCAGAGGGCACGCCAAACGACATGCACAGCTACACCAACATTGCTCCCACAGCAACTTTTCCCTCTCCGCCTTCAGTGGGGCTCATGGGTCCAGCACCACGACAGGACCGCGACTAGGGTTAGGTTTAGGGGTAGGGTTAGGGTTTGGAGAGTGACAAAGCGTAGGGACCCACGAGGAGTGGCGATGCAGAGGGCACGCCAAACGACATGCACAGCTACACCAACATTGCTCCCACAGCAACTTTTCCCTCTCCGCCTTCAGTGGGGCTCATGGGTCCAGCACCACGACAGGCCCGTGACTAGGGTTAGGGTTAGGGTTAGGGTTAGGGTTAGGGTTAGGTTTTGGAGAGTGACAAAGCGTAGGGACCCACGAGGATTGGCGATGCAGAGGGCACGCCAAACGACATGCACAGCTACACCAACATTGCTCCCACAGCAACTTTTCCCTCTCCGCCTTCAGTGGGGCTCATGGGTCCAGCACCACGACAGGCCCGTGACTAGGGTTAGGGTTAGGGTTAGGGTTAGGGTTAGGGTTTGGAGAGTGACAAAGCGTAGGGACCCACGAGGAGTGGCGATGCAGAGGGCACGCCAAACGACATGCACAGCTACACCAACATTGCTCCCACAGCAACTTTTCCCTCTCCGCCTTCAGTGGGGCTCATGGGTCCAGCACCACGACAGGCCCGTCACTAGGGTTAGGGTTAGGGTTAGGGTTAGGGTTTGGAGAGTGACAAAGCGTAGGGACCCACGAGGAGTGGCGATGCAGAGGGCACGCCAAACGACATGCACAGCTACACCAACATTGCTCCCACAGCAACTTTTCCCTCTCTGCCTTCAATAGGGCTCATGGGTCCCGCACGAGGACAGGCTCTTGACTAGGGTTACGGTTAGGGTTAGGGTTAGGGTTAGGGTTTGGAGAGTGACAAAGCGTAGGGACCCACGAGGAGTGGCGATGCAGAGGGCACGCCAAACGACATGCACAGCTACACCAACATTGCTCCCACAGCAACTTTTCCCTCTCTGCCTTCAGTGGGGCTCATGGGTCGAGCACCACGACAGGCCCGTGACTAGGGTTAGGGTTAGGGTTAGGGTTAGGGTTTGGAGAGTGACAAAGCGTAGGGATCCACGAGGAGTGGCGATGCAGAGGGCACGCCAAACGACATGCACAGCTACACCAACATTGCTCCCACAGCAACTTTTCCCTCTCCACCGTCAGTGGGGCTCATGGGTCCAGCACCACGACAGGCCCGTGACTAGGGTTAGGGTTAGGGTTAGGGTTAGGGTTTGGAGAGTGACAAAGCGTAGGGACCCACGAGGAGTGGCGATGCAGAGGGCACGCCAAAGGACATGCACAGCTACACCAACATTGCTCCCACAGCAACTTTTCCCTCTCCGCCTTCAGTGGGGCTCATGGGTCCAGCACCACGACAGGACCGTTACTAGGGTTAGGGTTAGGGTTAGGGTTAGGGTTTGCAGAATGACAAAGCGTAGGGACCCACGAGGAGTGGCGATGCAGAGGGAACGCCAAACGACATGCACAGCTACACCAACATTGCTCCCACAGCAACTTTTCCCTCTCTGCCTTCAATAGGGCTCATGGGTCCCGCACGAGGACAGGCTCTTGACTAGGGTTAGGGTTAGGGTTAGGGTTAGGGTTTGGAGAGTGACAAAGCGTAGGGGATCTCGTGGAGTGGGGATGCAGACGGCACGCCAAAGGACATGCACAGCTACACCAACATTGCTCCCACAGCAACTTTTCCCTCTCCGCCTTCAGTGGGGCTCATGGGTCCAGCACCACGACAGGCCCGTGACTAGGGTTAGGGTTAGGGTTAGGGTTAGGGTTAGGGTTTGGAGAGTGACAAAGCGTAGGGACCCACGAGGAGTGGCGATGCAGAGGGCACGCCAAACGACATGCACAGCTACACCAACATTGCTCCCACAGCAACTTTTCCCTCTCTGCCTTCAATAGGGCTCATGGGTCCCGCACGAGGACAGGCTCTTGACTAGGGTTACGGTTAGGGTTAGGGTTAGGGTTAGGGTTAGGGTTTGGAGAGTGACAAAGCGTAGGGACCCACGAGGAGTGGCGATGCAGAGGGCACGCCAAACGACATGCACAGCTACACCAACATTGCTCCCACAGCAACTTTTCCCTCTCCGCCTTCAGTGGGGCTCATGGGTCCAGCACCACGACAGGCTCGTGACTAGGGTTAGGGTTAGGGTTAGGGTTAGGGTTAGGGTTAGGGTTTGGAGAGTGACAAAGCGTAGGGACCCACGAGGATTGGCGATGCAGAGGGCACGCCAAACGACATGCACAGCTACACCAACATTGCTCCCACAGCAACTTTTCCCTCTCCGCCGTCAGTGGGGCTCATGGGTCCAGCACCACAACAGGCCCGTGACTAGGTTTAGGGTTAGGGTTAGGGTTAGGGTTAGGGTTTGGAGAATGACAAAGCGTAGGGACCTACGAGGAGTGGCGATGCAGAGGGAACGCCAAAGGACATGCACAGCTACACCAACATTGCTCCCACAGCAACTTTTCCCTCTCCGCCTTCAGTGGGGCTCATGGGTCCAGCACCACGACAGGACCGTTACTAGGGTTAGGGTTAGGGTTAGGGTTTGGAGAGTGACAAAGCGTAGGGACCCACGAGGAGTGGCGATGCAGAGGGCACGCCAAACGACATGCACAGCTACACCAACATTGCTCCCACAGCAACTTTTCCCTCTCTGCCTTCAGTGGGGCTCATGGGTCCAGCACCACGACAGGCCCGTGACTAGGGTTACGGTTAGGTTAGGGTTAGGGTTTGGAGAGTGACAAAGCGTAGGGACCCACGAGGAGTGGCGATGCAGAGGGCACGCCAAACGACATGCACAGCTGCACCAACATTGCTCCCACAGCAACTTTTCCCTCTCCGCCTTCAGTGGGGCTCATGGGTCCAGCACCACAACAGGACCGTTACTAGGGTTAGGATTAGGGTTAGGGTTAGGGTTAGGGTTTGGAGAGTGACAGAGCGTAGGGACCCACGAGGAGTAGCGATGCAGAGGGCACGCCAAACGACATGCACAGCTACACCAACATTGCTCCCACAGCAACTTTTCCCTCTCTGCCTTCAGTGGGGCTCATGGGTCCAGCACCACGACAGGACCGTGACTAGGGTTAGGGTTAGGGTTAGGGTTAGGGTTTGGAGAGTGACAAAGCGTAGGGACCCACGAGGAGTGGCGATGCAGAGGGCACGCCAAACGACATGCACAGCTACACCAACATTGCTCCCACAGCAACTTTTCCCTCTCCACCGTCAGTGGGGCTCATGGGTCCAGCACCACGACAGGCCCGTGACTAGGGTTAGGGTTAGGGTTAGGGTTAGGGTTTGGAGAGTGACAAAACGTAGGGACCCACGAGGAGTGGCGATGCAGAGGGCACGCCAAAGGACATGCACAGCTACACCAACATTGCTCCCACAGCAACTTTTCCCTCTCCGCCTTCAGTGGGGCTCATGCGTCCAGCACCACGACAGGCCCGTGACTAGGGTTAGGGTTAGGGGTAGGGTTAGGGTTAGGGTTAGGGTTAGGTTTTGGAGAGTGACAAAGTGTAGGGACCCACGAGGATTGGCGATGCAGAGGGCACGCCAAACGACATGCACAGCTACACCAACATTGCTCCCACAGCAACTTTTCCCTCTCCGCCTTCCCTGGGGCTCATGGGTCCAGCACCACAACAGGCCCGTGACTAGGTTTAGGGTTAGGGTTAGGGTTAGGGTTAGGGTTTGGAGAATGACAAAGCGTAGGGACCCACGAGGAGTGGGGATGCAGAGGGCACGCCAAACGACATGCACAGCTACACCAACATTGCTCCCACAGCAACTTTTCCCTCTCCGCCTTCAGTGGGGCTCATGGGTCCAGCACCACGACAGGCCCGTGACTAGGGTTAGGGTTAGGGTTAGGGTTAGGGTTTGGAGAGTGACAAAGCGTAGGGACCCACGAGGAGTGGCGATGCAGAGGGCACGCCAAACGACATGCACAGCTACACCAACATTGCTCCCACAGCAACTTTTCCCTCTCCGCCTTCAATAGGGCTCATGGGTCCCGCACGAGGACAGGCTCTTGACTAGGGTTAGGGTTAGGGTTAGGGTTAGGGTTTGGAGAGTGACAAAGCGTAGGGGATCTCGTGGAGTGGGGATGCAGACGGCACGCCAAAGGACATGCACAGCTACACCAACATTGCTCCCACAGCAACTTTTCCCTCTCCGCCTTCAGTGGGGCTCATGGGTCCAGCACCACGACAGGACCGTTACTAGGGTTAGGGTTAGGATTAGGGTTAGGGTTAGGGTTTGGAGAGTGACAGAGCGTAGGGACCCACGAGGAGTAGCGATGCAGAGGGCACGCCAAACGACATGCACAGCTACACCAACATTGCTCCCACAGCAACTTTTCCCTCTCCGCCTTCAGTGGGGCTCATGGGTCCAGCACCACGACAGGCCCGTGACTAGGGTTAGGGTTAGGGTTAGGGTTAGGGTTTGGAGAGTGACAAAGCGTAGGGACCCACGAGGAGTGGCGATGCAGAGGGCACGCCAAACGACATGCACAGCTACACCAACATTGCTCCCACAGCAACTTTTCCCTCTCCGCCTTCAGTAGGGGTCATGGGTCCAGCACCACGACAGGACCGTCACTAGGGTTAGGGTTAGGGTTAGGGTTAGGGTTTGGAGAATGACAAAGCGTAGGGACCCACGAGGAGTGGCGATGCAGAGGGCACGCCAAAGGACATGCACAGCTACACCAACATTGCTCCCACAGCAACTTTTCCCTCTCCGCCTTCAGTGGGGCTCATGGGTCCAGCACCACGACAGGACCGTCACTAGGGTTAGGGTTAGGGTTAGGGTTAGGTTTTGGAGAGTGACAAAGCGTAGGGACCCACGAGGATTGGCGATGCAGAGGGCACGCCAAACGACATGCACAGCTACACCAACATTGCTCCCACAGCAACTTTTCCCTCTCCGCCGTCAGTGGGGCTCATGGGTCCAGCACCACAACAGGCCCGTGACTAGGTTTAGGGTTAGGGTTAGGGTTAGGGTTAGGGTTTGGAAAATGACAAAGCGTAGGGACCTACGAGGAGTGGCGATGCAGAGGGAACGCCAAAGGACATGCACAGCTACACCAACATTGCTCCCACAGCAACTTTTCCCTCTCCACCGTCAGTGGGGCTCATGGGTCCAGCACCACGACAGGACCGTGACTAGGGTTACGGTTAGGTTAGGGTTAGGGTTTGGAGAGTGACAAAGCGTAGGGACCCACGAGGAGTGGCGATGCAGAGGGCACGCCAAACGACATGCACAGCTGCACCAACATTGCTCCCACAGCAACTTTTCCCTCTCCGCCTTCAGTGGGGCTCATGGGTCCAGCACCACAACAGGACCGTTACTAGGGTTAGGATTAGGGTTAGGGTTAGGGTTAGGGTTTGGAGAGTGACAGAGCGTAGGGACCCACGAGGAGTAGCGATGCAGAGGGCACGCCAAACGACATGCACAGCTACACCAACATTGCTCCCACAGCAACTTTTCCCTCTCCGCCTTCAGTGGGGCTCATGGGTCCAGCACCACGACAGGACCGTGACTAGGGTTAGGGTTAGGGTTAGGGTTAGGGTTTGGAGAGTGACAAAGCGTAGGGACCCACGAGGAGTGGCGATGCAGAGGGCACGCCAAACGACATGCACAGCTACACCAACATTGCTCCCACAGCAACTTTTCCCTCTCCGCCTTCAGTAGGGGTCATGGGTCCAGCACCACGACAGGACCGTCACTAGGGTTAGGGTTAGGGTTAGTGTTAGGGTTTGGAGAATGACAAAGCGTAGGGACCCACGAGGAGTGGCGATGCAGAGGGCACGCCAAAGGACATGCACAGCTACACCAACATTGCTCCCACAGCAACTTTTCCCTCTCCGCCTTCAGTGGGGCTCATGGGTCCAGCACCATGACAGGCCCGTGACTAGGGTTAGGGTTAGGGTTAGGGTTAGGTTTTGGAGAGTGACAAAGCGTAGGGACCCACGAGGATTGGCGATGCAGAGGGCACGCCAAACGACATGCACAGCTACACCAACATTGCTCCCACAGCAACTTTTCCCTCTCCGCCGTCAGTGGGGCTCATGGGTCCAGCACCACAACAGGCCCGTGACTAGGTTTAGGGTTAGGGTTAGGGTTAGGGTTAGGGTTAGGGTTTGGAAAATGACAAAGCGTAGGGACCTACGAGGAGTGGCGATGCAGAGGGAACGCCAAAGGACATGCACAGCTACACCAACATTGCTCCCACAGCAACTTTTCCCTCTCCACCGTCAGTGGGGCTCATGGGTCCAGCACCACGACAGGACCGTTACTAGGGTTAGGGTTAGGGTTAGGGTTAGGGTTTGGAGAGTGACAAAGCGTAGGGACCCACGAGGAGTGGCGATGCAGAGGGCACGCCAAACGACATGCACAGCTACACCAACATTGCTCCCACAGCAACTTTTCCCTCTCTGCCTTCAGTGGGGCTCATGGGTCCAGCACCACGACAGGCCCGTGACTAGGGTTACGGTTAGGTTAGGGTTAGGGTTTGGAGAGTGACAAAGCGTAGGGACCCACGAGGAGTGGCGATGCAGAGGGCACGCCAAACGACATGCACAGCTGCACCAACATTGCTCCCACAGCAACTTTTCCCTCTCCGCCTTCAGTGGGGCTCATGGGTCCAGCACCACAACAGGACCGTTACTAGGGTTAGGATTAGGGTTAGGGTTAGGGTTTGGAGAGTGACAGAGCGTAGGGACCCACGAGGAGTAGCGATGCAGAGGGCACGCCAAACGACATGCACAGCTACACCAACATTGCTCCCACAGCAACTTTTCCCTCTCCGCCTTCAGTGGGGCTCATGGGTCCAGCACCACGACAGGACCGTGACTAGGGTTAGGGTTAGGGTTAGGGTTAGGGTTTGGAGAGTGACAAAGCGTAGGGACCCACGAGGAGTGGCGATGCAGAGGGCACGCCAAACGACATGCACAGCTACACCAACATTGCTCCCACAGCAACTTTTCCCTCTCCACCGTCAGTGGGGCTCATGGGTCCAGCACCACGACAGGCCCGTGACTAGTGTTAGGGTTAGGGTTAGGGTTTGGAGAGTGACAAAACGTAGGGACCCACGAGGAGTGGCGATGCAGAGGGCACGCCAAACGACATGCACAGCTACACCAACATTGCTCCCACAGCAACTTTTCCCTCTCCGCCTTCAGTGGGGCTCATGGGTCCAGCACCACGACAGGCCCGTGACTAGGGTTAGGGTTAGGGGTAGGGTTAGGGTTAGGGTTAGGTTTTGGAGAGTGACAAAGTGTAGGGACCCACGAGGATTGGCGATGCAGAGGGCACGCCAAACGACATGCACAGCTACACCAACATTGCTCCCACAGCAACTTTTCCCTCTCCGCCTTCAGTGGGGCTCATGGGTCCAGCACCACAACAGGCCCGTGACTAGGTTTAGGGTTAGGGTTAGGGTTAGGGTTAGGGTTTGGAGAATGACAAAGCGTAGGGACCCACGAGGAGTGGGGATGCAGAGGGCACGCCAAACGACATGCACAGCTACACCAACATTGCTCCCACAGCAACTTTTCCCTCTCCGCCTTCAGTGGGGCTCATGGGTCCAGCACCACGACAGGCCCGTGACTAGGGTTAGGGTTAGGGTTAGGGTTAGGGTTTGGAGAGTGACAAAGCGTAGGGACCCACGAGGAGTGGCGATGCAGAGGGCACGCCAAAGGACATGCACAGCTACACCAACATTGCTCCCACAGCAACTTTTCCCTCTCCGCCTTCAGTGGGGCTCATGGGTCCAGCACCACGACAGGACCGTTACTAGGGTTAGGGTTAGGGTTAGGGTTAGGGTTTGGAGAGTGACAAAGAGTAGGGACCCACGAGGAGTGGCGATGCAGAGGGAACGCCGAAGGACATGCACAGCTACACCAACATTGCTCCCACAGCAACTTTTCCCTCTCTGCCTTCAATAGGGCTCATGGGTCCCGCACGAGGACAGGCTCTTGACTAGGGTTAGGGTTAGGGTTAGGGTTAGGGTTTGGAGAGTGACAAAGCATAGGGGATCTCGTGGAGTGGGGATGCAGACGGCACGCCAAAGGACATGCACAGCTACACCAACATTGCTCCCACAGCAACTTTCCCTCTCCGCCTTCAGTGGGGCTCATGGGTCCAGCACCACGACAGGACCGTCACTAGGGTTAGGGTTAGGGTTAGGGTTAGGTTTTGGAGAGTGACAAAGTGTAGGGACCCACGAGGATTGGCGATGCAGAGGGCACGCCAAACGACATGCACAGCTACACCAACATTGCTCCCACAGCAACTTTTCCCTCTCCGCCTTCAGTGGGGCTCATGGGTCCAGCACCACAACAGGCCCGTGACTAGTTTTAGGGTTAGGGTTAGGGTTAGGGTTAGGGTTTGGAGAATGACAAAGCGTAGGGACCCACGAGGAGTGGGGATGCAGAGGGCACGCCAAACGACATGCACAGCTACACCAACATTGCTCCCACAGCAACTTTTCCCTCTCCGCCTTCAGTGGGGCTCATGGGTCCAGCACCACGACAGGACCGTTACTAGGGTTAGGGTTAGGGTTAGGGTTAGGGTTTGGAGAGTGACAAAGCGTAGGGACCCACGAGGATTGGCGATGCAGAGGGCACGCCAAACGACATGCACAGCTACACCAACATTGCTCCCACAGCAACTTTTCCCTCTCCGCCTTCAGTGGGGCTCATGGGTCCAGCACCACGACAGGACCGTTACTAGGGTTAGGGTTAGGGTTAGGGTTAGGGTTTGGAGAGTGACAAAGAGTAGGGACCCACGAGGAGTGGCGATGCAGAGGGCACGCCAAACGACATGCACAGCTACACCAACATTGCTCCCACAGCAACTTTTCCCTCTCCGCCTTCAATAGGGCTCATGGGTCCCGCACGAGGACAGGCTCTTGACTAGGGTTAGGGTTAGGGTTAGGGTTAGGGTTTGGAGAGTGACAAAGCGTAGGGGATCTCGTGGAGTGGGGATGCAGACGGCACGCCAAAGGACATGCACAGCTACACCAACATTGCTCCCACAGCAACTTTTCCCTCTCCGCCTTCAGTGGGGCTCATGGGTCCAGCACCACGACAGGACCGTTACTAGGGTTAGGGTTAGGGTTAGGGTTAGGGTTAGGGTTTGGAGAGTGACAAAGCGTAGGGACCCACGAGGAGTGGCGATACAGAGGGCACGCCAAACGACATGCACAGCTACACCAACATTGCTCCCACAGCAACTTTTCCCTCTCCGCCTTCAGTGGGGCTCATGGGTCCAGCACCACGACAGGCCCGTGACTAGGGTTAGGGTTAGGGTTAGGGTTTGCAGAGTGACAAAGCGTAGGGACCCACGAGGAGTGGCGATGCAGAGGGCACGCCAAACGACATGCACAGCTACACCAACATTGCTCCCACAGCAACTTTTCCCTCTCCGCCTTCAGTAGGGGTCATGGGTCCAGCACCACGACAGGACCGTCACTAGGGTTAGGGTTAGGGTTAGGGTTTGGAGAGTGACAAAGCGTAGGGACCCACGAGGATTGGCGATGCAGAGGGAACGCCAAACGACATGCACAGCTACACCAACATTGCTCCCACAGCAACTTTTCCCTCTCCGCCTTCAGTGGGGCTCATGGGTCCAGCACCATGACAGGCCCAAGACTAAGGTTAGGGTTAGGGTTAGGGTTAGGGTTAGGGTTAGGTTTTGGAGAGTGACAAAGCGTAGGGACCCACGAGGATTGGCGATGCAGAGGGCACGCCAAAGGACATGCACAGCTACACCAACATTGCTCCCACAGCAACTTTTCCCTCGCCGCCTTCAGTGGGGCTCATGGGTCCAGCACCACAACAGGCCCGTGACTAGGTTTAGGGTTAGGGTTAGGGTTACGGTTAGGGTTTGGAGAGTGACAAAGCGTAGGGACCCACGAGGAGTGGCGATGCAGAGGGCACGCCAAACGACATGCACAGCTACACCAACATTGCTCTCACAGCAACTTTTCCCTCTCCACCGTCAGTGGGGCTCATGGGTCCAGCACCACGACAGGACCGTCACTAGGGTTAGGGTTAGGGTTAGGGTTAGGGTTTGGAGAGTGACAAAGCGTAGGGACCCACGAGGAGTGGCGATGCAGAGGGCACGCCAAACGACATGCACAGCTACACCAACATTGCTCCCACAGCAACTTTTCCCTCTCTGCCTTCAGTGGGGCTCATGGGTCCAGCACCACGACAGGCCCGTGACTAGGGTTACGGTTAGGTTAGGGTTAGGGTTTGGAGAGTGACAAAGCGTAGGGACCCACGAGGAGTGGCGATGCAGAGGGCACGCCAAACGACATGCACAGCTGCACCAACATTGCTCCCACAGCAACTTTTCCCTCTCCGCCTTCAGTGGGGCTCATGGGTCCAGCACCACGACAGGACCGTTACTAGGGTTAGGATTACGGTTAGGGTTAGGGTTAGGGTTTGGAGAGTGACAAAGCGTAGGGACCCACGAGGAGTGGCGATGCAGAGGGCACGCCAAACGACATGCACAGCTACACCAACATTGCTCCCACAGCAACTTTTCCCTCTCCGCCTTCAGTGGGGCTCATGGGTCCAGCACCACGACAGGCCCGTGACTAGGGTTAGGGTTAGGGTTAGGGTTAGGGTTTGGAGAGTGACAAAGCGTAGGGATCCACGAGGAGTGGCGATGCAGAGGGCACGCCAAACGACATGCACAGCTACACCAACATTGCTCCCACAGCAACTTTTCCCTCTCCACCATCAGTGGGGCTCATGGGTCCAGCACCACGACAGGCCCGTGACTAGGGTTAGGGTTAGGGTTACGGTTTGGAGAGTGACAAAGCGTAGGGACCCACGAGGAGTGGCGATGCAGAGGGCACGCCAAAGGACATGCACAGCTACACCAACATTGCTCCCACAGCAACTTTTCCCTCTCCGCCTTCAGTGGGGCTCATGGGTCCAGCACCACGACAGGACCGCGACTAGGGTTAGGTTTAGGGGTAGGGTTAGGGTTTGGAGAGTGACAAAGCGTAGGGACCCACGAGGAGTGGCGATGCAGAGGGCACGCCAAACGACATGCACAGCTACACCAACATTGCTCCCACAGCAACTTTTCCCTCTCCGCCTTCAGTGGGGCTCATGGGTCCAGCACCACGACAGGCCCATGACTAGGGTTAGGGTTAGGGTTAGGGTTAGGGTTAGGGTTAGGTTTTGGAGAGTGACAAAGCGTAGGGACCCACGAGGATTGGCGATGCAGAGGGCACGCCAAAGGACATGCACAGCTACACCAACATTGCTCCCACAGCAACTTTTCCCTCTCCGCCTTCAGTGGGGCTCATGGGTCCAGCACCACGACAGGACCGTTACTAGGGTTAGGATTAGGGTTAGGGTTAGGGTTAGGGTTTGGAGAGTGACAAAGCGTAGGGACCCACGAGGAGTGGCGATGCAGAGGGCACGCCAAACGACATGCACAGCTACACCAACATTGCTCCCACAGCAACTTTTCCCTTTCCGCCTTCAGTGGGGCTCATGGGTCCAGCACCACGACAGGCCCGTGACTAGGGTTAGGGTTAGGGTTAGGGTTTGGAGAGTGACAAAGCGTAGGGACCCACGAGGAGTGGCGATGCAGAGGGCACGCCAAAGGACATGCACAGCTACACCAACATTGCTCCCACAGCAACTTTTCCCTCTCCGCCTTCAGTGGGGCTCATGGGTCCAGCACCACGACAGGACCGTGACTAGGGTTAGGGTTAGGGTTAGGGTTTGGAGAGTGACAAAGAGTAGGGACCCACGAGGAGTGGCGATGCAGAGGGAACGCCGAAGGACATGCACAGCTACACCAACATTGCTCCCACAGCAACTTTTCCCTCTCTGCCTTCAATAGGGCTCATGGGTCCCGCACGAGGACAGGCTCTTGACTAGGGTTAGGGTTAGGGTTAGGGTTAGGGTTTGGAGAGTGACAAAGCGTAGGGACCCACGAGGAGTGGCGATGCAGAGGGCACGCCAAACGACATGCACAGCTACACCAACATTGCTCCCTCAGCAACTTTTCCCTCTCCGCCTTCAGTGGGGCTCATGGGTCCAGCACCACGACAGGACCGTCACTAGGGTTAGGGTTAGGGGTAGGGTTAGGGTTTGGAGAGTGACAAAGCGTAGGGACCCACGAGGATTGGCGATGCAGAGGGCACGCCAAACGACATGCACAGCTACACCAACATTGCTCCCACAGCAACTTTTCCCTCTCCGCCTTCAGTGGGACTCATGGGTCCAGCACCACGACAGGACCGTGACTAGGGTTAGGGTTAGGGTTAGGGTTAGGGTTTGGAGAGTGACAAAGCGTAGGGACCCACGAGGAGTGGCGATGCAGAGGGCACGCCAAAGGACATGCACAGCTAAACCAACATTGCTCCCACAGCAACTTTTCCCTCTCCGCCTTCAGTGGGGCTCATGGGTCCAGCACCACGACAGGACCGCGACTAGGGTTAGGTTTAGGGGTAGGGTTAGGGTTTGGAGAGTGACAAAGCGTAGGGACCCACGAGGAGTGGCGATGCAGAGGGCACGCCAAACGACATGCACAGCTACACCAACATTGCTCCCACAGCAACTTTTCCCTCTCCGCCTTCAGTGGGGCTCATGGGTCCAGCACCACGACAGGCCCGTGACTAGGGTTAGGGTTAGGGTTAGGGTTAGGGTTTGGAGAGTGACAAAGCGTAGGGACCCACGAGGAGTGGCGATGCAGAGGGCACGCCAAACGACATGCACAGCTACACCAACATTGCTCCCACAGCAACTTTTCCCTCTCCGCCTTCAGTGGGGCTCATGGGTCCAGCACCACGACAGGACCGTGACTAGGGTTACGGTTAGGGTTAGGGTTAGGGTTTGGAGAGTGACAAAGAGTAGGGACCCACGAGGAGTGGCGATGCAGAGGGAACGTCGAAGGACATGCACAGCTACACCAACATTGCTCCCACAGCAACTTTTCCCTCTCTGCCTTCAATAGGGCTCATGGGTCCCGCACGAGGACAGGCTCTTGACTAGGGTTAGGGTTAGGGTTAGGGTTAGGGTTTGGAGAGTGACAAAGCGTAGGGACCCACGAGGAGTAGCGATGCAGAGGGCACGCCAAACGACATGCACAGCTACACCAACATTGCTCCCACAGCAACTTTTCCCTCTCTGCCTTCAGTGGGGCTCATGGGTCCAGCACCACGACAGGACCGTTACTAGGGTTAGGATTAGGGTTAGGGTTAGGGTTAGGGTTTGGAGAGTGACAAAGCGTAGGGACCCACGAGGAGTGGCGATGCAGAGGGCACGCCAAACGACATGCACAGCTACACCAACATTGCTCCCACAGCAACTTTTCCCTTTCCGCCTTCAGTGGGGCTCATGGGTCCAGCACCACGACAGGCCCGTGACTAGGGTTAGGGTTAGGGTTAGGGTTTGGAGAGTGACAAAGCGTAGGGACCCACGAGGAGTGGCGATGCAGAGGGCACGCCAAAGGACATGCACAGCTACACCAACATTGCTCCCACAGCAACTTTTCCCTCTCCGCCTTCAGTGGGGCTCATGGGTCCAGCACCACGACAGGACCGTGACTAGGGTTAGGGTTAGGGTTAGGGTTTGGAGAGTGACAAAGAGTAGGGACCCACGAGGAGTGGCGATGCAGAGGGAACGCCGAAGGACATGCACAGCTACACCAACATTGCTCCCACAGCAACTTTTCCCTCTCTGCCTTCAATAGGGCTCATGGGTCCCGCACGAGGACAGGCTCTTGACTAGGGTTAGGGTTAGGGTTAGGGTTAGGGTTTGGAGAGTGACAAAGCGTAGGGACCCACGAGGAGTGGCGATGCAGAGGGCACGCCAAACGACATGCACAGCTACACCAACATTGCTCCCTCAGCAACTTTTCCCTCTCCGCCTTCAGTGGGGCTCATGGGTCCAGCACCACGACAGGACCGTCACTAGGGTTAGGGTTAGGGGTAGGGTTAGGGTTTGGAGAGTGACAAAGCGTAGGGACCCACGAGGATTGGCGATGCAGAGGGCACGCCAAACGACATGCACAGCTACACCAACATTGCTCCCACAGCAACTTTTCCCTCTCCGCCTTCAGTGGGACTCATGGGTCCAGCACCACGACAGGACCGTGACTAGGGTTAGGGTTAGGGTTAGGGTTAGGGTTTGGAGAGTGACAAAGCGTAGGGACCCACGAGGAGTGGCGATGCAGAGGGCACGCCAAAGGACATGCACAGCTAAACCAACATTGCTCCCACAGCAACTTTTCCCTCTCCGCCTTCAGTGGGGCTCATGGGTCCAGCACCACGACAGGACCGCGACTAGGGTTAGGTTTAGGGGTAGGGTTAGGGTTTGGAGAGTGACAAAGCGTAGGGACCCACGAGGAGTGGCGATGCAGAGGGCACGCCAAACGACATGCACAGCTACACCAACATTGCTCCCACAGCAACTTTTCCCTCTCCGCCTTCAGTGGGGCTCATGGGTCCAGCACCACGACAGGCCCGTGACTAGGGTTAGGGTTAGGGTTAGGGTTAGGGTTAGGGTTAGGTTTTGGAGAGTGACAAAGCGTAGGGACCCATGAGGATTGGCGATGCAGAGGGCACGCCAAAGGACATGCACAGCTACACCAACATTGCTCCCACAGCAACTTTTCCCTCTCCGCCTTCAGTGGGGCTCATGGGTCCAGCACCACGACAGGACCGTTACTAGGGTTAGGATTAGGGTTAGGGTTAGGGTTAGGGTTTGGAGAGTGACAAAGCGTAGGGACCCACGAGGAGTGGCGATGCAGAGGGCACGCCAAACGACATGCACAGCTACACCAACATTGCTCCCACAGCAACTTTTCCCTCTCCGCCTTCAGTGGGGCTCATGGGTCCAGCACCACGACAGGACCGTCACTAGGGTTAGGGTTAGGGTTAGGGTTAGGGTTTGGAGAGTGACAAAGCGTAGGGACCCACGAGGAGTGGCGATGCAGAGGGCACGCCAAACGACATGCACAGCTACACCAACATTGCTCCCACAGCAACTTTTCCCTCTCCGCCTTCAGTGGGGCTCATGGGTCCAGCACCACGACAGGACCGTGACTAGGGTTACGGTTAGGGTTAGGGTTAGGGTTTGGAGAGTGACAAAGAGTAGGGACCCACGAGGAGTGGCGATGCAGAGGGAACGTCGAAGGACATGCACAGCTACACCAACATTGCTCCCACAGCAACTTTTCCCTCTCTGCCTTCAATAGGGCTCATGGGTCCCGCACGAGGACAGGCTCTTGACTAGGGTTAGGGTTAGGGTTAGGGTTAGGGTTTGGAGAGTGACAAAGCGTAGGGACCCACGAGGAGTAGCGATGCAGAGGGCACGCCAAACGACATGCACAGCTACACCAACATTGCTCCCACAGCAACTTTTCCCTCTCTGCCTTCAGTGGGGCTCATGGGTCCAGCACCACGACAGGACCGTGACTAGGGTTAGGGTTAGGGTTAGGGTTAGGGTTTGGAGAGTGACAAAGCGTAGGGACCCACGAGGAGTGGCGATGCAGAGGGCACGCCAAACGACATGCACAGCTACACCAACATTGCTCCCACAGCAACTTTTCCCTCTCCGCCTTCAGTGGGGCTCATGGGTCCAGAACCACGACAGGCCCGTGACTAGGGTTAGGGTTAGGGTTAGGGTTAGGGTTTGGAGAGTGACAAAGCGTAGGGACCCACGAGGATTGGCGATGCAGAGGGCACGCCAAACGACATGCACAGCTACACCAACATTGCTCCCACAGCAACTTTTCCCTCTCTGCCTTCAGTGGGGCTCATGGGTCCAGCACCACGACAGGCCCGTGACTAGGGTTAGGGTTAGGGTTAGGGTTAGGGTTTGGAGAGTGACAAAGCGTAGGGACCCACGAGGAGTGGCGATGCAGAGGGCACGCCAAACGACATGCACAGCTACACCAACATTGCTCCCACAGCAACTTTTCCCTCTCCACCGTCAGTGGGGCTCATGGGTCCAGCAGCACGACAGGCCCGTGACTAGGGTTAGGGTTAGGGTTAGGGTTAGGGTTTGGAGAGTGACAAAGCGTAGGGACCCACGAGGAGTGGCGATGCAGAGGGAACGCCAAAGGACATGCACAGCTACACCAACATTGCTCCCACAGCAACTTTTCCCTCTCCGCCTTCAGTGGGGCTCATGGGTCCAGCACCACGACAGGACCGTCACTAGGGTTAGGGTTAGGCGTAGGGTTAGGGTTTGGAGAGTGACAAAGCGTAGGGACCCACGAGGATTGGCGATGCAGAGGGCACGCCAAACGACATGCACAGCTACACCAACATTGCTCCCACAGCAACTTTTCCCTCTCCGCCTTCAGTGGGGCTCATGGGTCCAGCACCACGACAGGCCCTTGACTAGGGTTAGGGTTAGGGTTAGGGTTAGGGTTAGGGTTAGGGTTAGGGTTTGGAGAATGACAAAGCGTAGGGACCCACGAGGAGTGGGGATGCAGAGGGCACGCCAAACGACATGCACAGCTACACCAACATTGCTCCCACAGCAACTTTTCCCTCTCCGCCTTCAGTGGGGCTCATGGGTCCAGCACCACGACAGGACCGTTACTAGGGTTAGGGTTAGGGTTAGGGTTTGGAGAGTGACAAAGCGTAGGGACCCACGAGGAGTGGCGATGCAGAGGGCACGCCAAAGGACATGCACAGCTACACCAACATTGCTCCCACAGCAACTTTTCCCTCTCCGCCTTCAGTGGGGCTCATGGGTCCAGCACCACGACAGGACCGTTACTAGGGTTAGGGTTAGGGTTAGGGTTAGGGTTTGCAGAATGACAAAGCGTAGGGACCCACGAGGAGTGGCGATGCAGAGGGAACGCCAAACGACATGCACAGCTACACCAACATTGCTCCCACAGCAACTTTTCCCTCTCTGCCTTCAATAGGGCTCATGGGTCCCGCACGAGGACAGGCTCTTGACTAGGGTTAGGGTTAGGGTTAGGGTTAGGGTTTGGAGAGTGACAAAGCGTAGGGGATCTCGTGGAGTGGGGATGCAGACGGCACGCCAAAGGACATGCACAGCTACACCAACATTGCTCCCACAGCAACTTTTCCCTCTCCGCCTTCAGTGGGGCTCATGGGTCCAGCACCACGACAGGACCGTCACTAGGGTTAGGGTTAGGGTTAGGGTTAGGGTTAGGGTTTGGAGAGTGACAAAGCGTAGGGACCCACGAGGAGTGGCGATGCAGAGGGCACGCCAAACGACATGCACAGCTACACCAACATTGCTCCCACAGCAACTTTTCCCTCTCCGCCTTCAGTGGGGCTCATGGGTCCAGCACCACAACAGGACCGTGACTAGGGTTAGGGTTAGGGTTAGGGTTAGGGTTTGGAGAGTGACAAAGCGTAGGGACCCACGAGGAGTGGCGATGCAGAGGGCACGCCAAACGACATGCACAGCTACACCAACATTGCTCCCACAGCAACTTTTCCCTCTCCGCCTTCAGTGGGGCTCATGGGTCCAGAACCACGACAGGCCCGTGACTAGGGTTAGGGTTAGGGTTAGGGTTAGGGTTTGGAGAGTGACAAAGCGTAGGGACCCACGAGGTGTGGCGATGCAGAGGGCACGCCAAACGACATGCACAGCTACACCAACATTGCTCCCACAGCAACTTTTCCCTCTCCGCCTTCAGTGGGGCTCATGGGTCCAGAACCACGACAGGCCCGTGACTAGGGTTAGGGTTAGGGTTAGGGTTAGGGTTTGGAGAGTGACAAAGCGTAGGGACCCACGAGGATTGGCGATGCAGAGGGCACGCCAAACGACATGCACAGCTACACCAACATTGCTCCCACAGCAACTTTTCCCTCTCTGCCTTCAGTGGGGCTCATGGGTCCAGCACCACGACAGGCCCGTGACTAGGGTTAGGGTTAGGGTTAGGGTTAGGGTTTGGAGAGTGACAAAGCGTAGGGACCCACGAGGAGTGGCGATGCAGAGGGCACGCCAAACGACATGCACAGCTACACCAACATTGCTCCCACAGCAACTTTTCCCTCTCCACCGTCAGTGGGGCTCATGGGTCCAGCACCACGACAGGCCCGTGACTAGGGTTAGGGTTAGGGTTAGGGTTAGGGTTTGGAGAGTGACAAAGCGTAGGGACCCACGAGGAGTGGCGATGCAGAGGGAACGCCAAAGGACATGCACAGCTACACCAACATTGCTCCCACAGCAACTTTTCCCTCTCCGCCTTCAGTGGGGCTCATGGGTCCAGCACCACGACAGGACCGTCACTAGGGTTAGGGTTAGGGGTAGGGTTAGGGTTTGGAGAGTGACAAAGCGTAGGGACCCACGAGGATTGGCGATGCAGAGGGCACGCCAAACGACATGCACAGCTACACCAACATTGCTCCCACAGCAACTTTTCCCTCTCCGCCTTCAGTGGGGCTCATGGGTCCAGCACCACGACAGGCCCTTGACTAGGGTTAGGGTTAGGGTTAGGGTTAGGGTTAGGGTTAGGGTTAGGGTTAGGGTTTGGAGAATGACAAAGCGTAGGGACCCACGAGGAGTGGGGATGCAGAGGGCACGCCAAACGACATGCACAGCTACACCAACATTGCTCCCACAGCAACTTTTCCCTCTCCGCCTTCAGTGGGGCTCATGGGTCCAGCACCACGACAGGACCGTTACTAGGGTTAGGGTTAGGGTTAGGGTTAGGGTTTGGAGAGTGACAAAGCGTAGGGACCCACGAGGAGTGGCGATGCAGAGGGCACGCCAAAGGACATGCACAGCTACACCAACATTGCTCCCACAGCAACTTTTCCCTCTCCGCCTTCAGTGGGGCTCATGGGTCCAGCACCACGACAGGACCGTTACTAGGGTTAGGGTTAGGGTTAGGGTTAGGGTTTGCAGAATGACAAAGCGTAGGGACCCACGAGGAGTGGCGATGCAGAGGGAACGCCAAACGACATGCACAGCTACACCAACATTGCTCCCACAGCAACTTTTCCCTCTCTGCCTTCAATAGGGCTCATGGGTCCCGCACGAGGACAGGCTCTTGACTAGGGTTAGGGTTAGGGTTAGGGTTAGGGTTTGGAGAGTGACAAAGCGTAGGGGATCTCGTGGAGTGGGGATGCAGACGGCACGCCAAAGGACATGCACAGCTACACCAACATTGCTCCCACAGCAACTTTTCCCTCTCCGCCTTCAGTGGGGCTCATGGGTCCAGCACCACGACAGGCCCGTGACTAGGGTTAGGGTTAGGGTTAGGGTTAGGGTTAGGGTTTGGAGAGTGACAAAGCGTAGGGACCCACGAGGAGTGGCGATGCAGAGGGCACGCCAAACGACATGCACAGCTACACCAACATTGCTCCCACAGCAACTTTTCCCTCTCCGCCTTCAGTGGGGCTCATGGGTCCAGCACCACGACAGGACCGTGACTAGGGTTAGGGTTAGGGTTAGGGTTAGGGTTTGGAGAGTGACAAAGCGTAGGGACCCACGAGGAGTGGCGATGCAGAGGGCACGCCAAACGACATGCACAGCTACACCAACATTGCTCCCACAGCAACTTTTCCCTCTCCGCCTTCAGTGGGGCTCATGGGTCCAGAACCACGACAGGCCCGTGACTAGGGTTAGGGTTAGGGTTAGGGTTAGGGTTTGGAGAGTGACAAAGCGTAGGGACCCACGAGGAGTGGCGATGCAGAGGGCACGCCAAACGACATGCACAGCTACACCAACATTGCTCCCACAGCAACTTTTCCCTCTCCACCTTCAGTGGGGCTCATGGGTCCAGCACCATGACAGGCCCGTGACTAGGGTTAGGGTTAGGGTTAGGGTTAGGGTTAGGGTTTGGAGAGTGACAAAGCGTAGGGACCCACGAGGATTGGCGATGCAGAGGGTACGCCAAACGACATGCACAGCTACACCAACATTGCTCCCACAGCAACTTTTCCCTCTCCGCCGTCAGTGGGGCTCATGGGTCCAGCACCACAACAGGCCCGTGACTAGGTTTAGGGTTAGGGTTAGGGTTAGGGTTAGGGTTTGGAGAATGACAAAGCGTAGGGACCTACGAGGAGTGGCGATGCAGAGGGAACGCCAAAGGACATGCACAGCTACACCAACATTGCTCCCACAGCAACTTTTCCCTCTCCACCGTCAGTGGGGCTCATGGGTCCAGCACCACAACAGGACCGTTACTAGGGTTAGGGTTAGGGTTAGGGTTAGGGTTTGGAGAGTGACAAAGCGTAGGGACCCACGAGGAGTGGCGATGCAGAGGGCACGCCAAACGACATGCACAGCTACACCAACATTGCTCCCACAGCAACTTTTCCCTCTCTGCCTTCAGTGGGGCTCATGGGTCCAGCACCACGACAGGCCCGTGACTAGGGTTACGGTTAGGTTAGGGTTAGGGTTTGGAGAGTGACAAAGCGTAGGGACCCACGAGGAGTGGCGATGCAGAGGGCACGCCAAACGACATGCACAGCTGCACCAACATTGCTCCCACAGCAACTTTTCCCTCTCCGCCTTCAGTGGGGCTCATGGGTCCAGCACCACGACAGGACCGTTACTAGGGTTAGGATTAGGGTTAGGGTTAGGGTTAGGGTTTGGAGAGTGACAGAGCGTAGGGACCCACGAGGAGTAGCGATGCAGAGGGCACGCCAAACGACATGCACAGCTACACCAACATTGCTCCCACAGCAACTTTTCCCTCTCCGCCTTCAGTGGGGCTCATGGGTCCAGCACCACGACAGGCCCGTGACTAGGGTTAGGGTTAGGGTTAGGGTTAGGGTTTGGAGAGTGACAAAGCGTAGGGATCCACGAGGAGTGGCGATGCAGAGGGCACGCCAAACAACATGCACAGCTACACCAACATTGCTCCCACAGCAACTTTTCCCTCTCCACCGTCAGTGGGGCTCATGGGTCCAGCACCACGACAGGCCCGTGACTAGGGTTAGGGTTAGGGTTAGGGTTAGGGTTTGGAGAGTGACAAAACGTAGGGACCCACGAGGAGTGGCGATGCAGAGGGCACGCCAAACGACATGCACAGCTACACCAACATTGCTCCCACAGCAACTTTTCCCTCTCCGCCTTCAGTGGGGCTCATGGGTCCAGCACCACGACAGGCCCGTGACTAGGGTTAGGGTTAGGGGTAGGGTTAGGGTTAGGGTTAGGTTTTGGAGAGTGACAAAGTGTAGGGACCCACGAGGATTGGCGATGCAGAGGGCACGCCAAACGACATGCACAGCTACACCAACATTGCTCCCACAGCAACTTTTCCCTCTCCGCCTTCAGTGGGGCTCATGGGTCCAGCACCACAACAGGCCCGTGACTATGTTTAGGGTTAGGGTTAGGGTTAGGGTTAGGGTTTGGAGAATGACAAAGCGTAGGGACCCACGAGGAGTGGGGATGCAGAGGGCACGCCAAACGACATGCACAGCTACACCAACATTGCTCCCACAGCAACTTTTCCCTCTCCGCCTTCAGTGGGGCTCATGGGTCCAGCACCACGACAGGACCGTTACTAGGGTTAGGGTTAGGGTTAGGGTTAGGGTTTGGAGAGTGACAAAGCGTAGGGGATCTCGTGGAGTGGGGATGCAGACGGCACGCCAAAGGACATGCACAGCTACACCAACATTGCTCCCACAGCAACTTTTCCCTCTCCGCCTTCAGTGGGGCTCATGGGTCCAGCACCACGACAGGACCGTTACTAGGGTTAGGGTTAGGATTAGGGTTAGGGTTAGGGTTTGGAGAGTGACAGAGTGTAGGGACCCACGAGGAGTAGCGATGCAGAGGGCACGCCAAACGACATGCACAGCTACACCAACATTGCTCCCACAGCAACTTTTCCCTCTCCGCCTTCAGTGGGGCTCATGGGTCCAGCACCACGACAGGACCGTGACTAGGGTTAGGGTTAGGGTTAGGGTTTGGAGAGTGACAAAGCGTAGGGACCCACGAGGAGTGGCGATGCAGAGGGCACGCCAAACGACATGCACAGCTACACCAACATTGCTCCCACAGCAACTTTTCCCTCTCCGCCTTCAGTAGGGGTCATGGGTCCAGCACCACGACAGGACCGTCACTAGGGTTAGGGTTAGGGTTAGGGTTTGGAGAGTGACAAAGCGTAGGGACCCACGAGGAGTGGCGATGCAGAGGGCACGCCAAACGACATGCACAGCTACACCAACATTGCTCCCACAGCAACTTTTCCCTCTCCGCCTTCAGTGGGGCTCATGGGTCCAGCACCACGACAGGCCCGTGACTAGGGTTAGGGTTAGGGTTAGGGTTAGGGTTTGGAGAGTGACAAAGCGTAGGGACCCACGAGGATTGGCGATGCAGAGGGCACGCCAAACGACATGCACAGCTACACCAACATTGCTCCCACAGCAACTTTTCCCTCTCCACCGTCAGTGGGGCTCATGGGTCCAGCACCACAACAGGCCCGTGACTAGGTTTAGGGTTAGGGTTAGGGTTAGGGTTTGGAGAGTGACAAAGCGTAGGGACCCACAAGGAGTGGCGATGCAGAGGGCACGCCAAACGACATGCACAGCTACACCAACATTGCTCCCACAGCAACTTTTCCCTCTCCGCCTTCAGTGGGGCTCATGGGTCCAGCACCACGACAGGCCCGTGACTAGGGTTAGGGTTAGGGTTAGGGTTAGGTTTTGGAGAGTGACAAAGTGTAGGGACCCACGAGGAGTGGCGATGCAGAGGGCACGCCAAACGACATGCACAGCTACACCAACATTGCTCCCACAGCAACTTTTCCCTCTCCGCCTTCAGTGGGGCTCATGGGTCCAGCACCACAACAGGCCCGTGACTAGGTTTAGGGTTAGGGTTAGGGTTAGGGTTTGGAGAATGACAAAGCGTAGGGACCCACGAGGAGTGGCGATGCAGAGGGCACGCCAAACGACATGCACAGCTACACCAACATTACTCCCACAGCAACTTTTCCCTCTCCGCCTTCAGTGGGGCTCATGGGTCCAGCACCACGACAGGACCGTTACTAGGGTTAGGGTTAGGGTTAGGGTTTGGAGAGTGACAAAGCGTAGGGACCCACGAGGAGTGGCGATGCAGAGGGCACGCCAAAGGACATGCACAGCTACACCAACATTGCTCCCACAGCAACTTTTCCCTCTCCGCCTTCAGTGGGGCTCATGGGTCCCGCACGAGGACAGGCCCGTGACTAGGGTTAGGGTTAGGGTTAGGGTTAGGGTTTGGAGAGTGACAAAGAGTAGGGACCCACGAGGAGTGGCGATGCAGAGGGAACGCCGAAGGACATGCACAGCTACACCAACATTGCTCCCACAGCAACTTTTCCCTCTCTGCCTTCAATAGGGCTCATGGGTCCCGCACGAGGACAGGCTCTTGACTAGGGTTAGGGTTAGGGTTAGGGTTAGGGTTTGGAGAGTGACAAAGCGTAGGGGATCTCGTGGAGTGGGGATGCAGACGGCACGCCAAAGGACATGCACAGCTACACCAACATTGCTCCCACAGCAACTTTTCCCTCTCCGCCTTCAGTGGGGCTCATGGGTCCAGCACCACGACAGGACCGTTACTAGGGTTAGGGTTAGGGTTAGGGTTTGGAGAGTGACAAAGCGTAGGGACCCACGAGGAGTGGCGATGCAGAGGGCACGCCAAACGACATGCACAGCTACACCAACATTGCTCCCACAGCAACTTTTCCCTCTCCGCCTTCAGTGGGGCTCATGGGTCCAGCACCACGACAGGACCGTGACTAGGGTTAGGGTTAGGGTTAGGGTTAGGGTTTGGAGAGTGACAAAGCGTAGGGACCCACGAGGAGTGGCGATGCAGAGGGCACGCCAAACGACATGCACAGCTACACCAACATTGCTCCCACAGCAACTTTTCCCTCTCCGCCTTCAGTGGGGGTCATGGGTCCAGCACCACGACAGGACCGTCACTAGGGTTAGGGTTAGGGTTAGGGTTTGGAGAGTGACAAAGCGTAGGGACCCACGAGGAGTGGCGATGCAGAGGGCACGCCAAACGACATGCACAGCTACACCAACATTGCTCCCACAGCAACTTTTCCCTCTCCGCCTTCAGTGGGGCTCATGGGTCCAGAACCACGACAGGCCCGTGACTAGGGTTAGGGTTAGGGTTAGGGTTAGGGTTTGGAGAGTGACAAAGCGTAGGGACCCACGAGGAGTGGCGATGCAGAGGGCACGCCAAACGACATGCACAGCTACACCAACATTGCTCCCACAGCAACTTTTCCCTCTCTGCCTTCAGTGGGGCTCATGGGTCCAGCACCATGACAGGCCCGTGACTAGGGTTAGGGTTAGGGTTAGGGTTAGGGTTAGGTTTTGGAGAGTGACAAAGCGTAGGGACCCACGAGGATTGGCGATGCAGACGGCACGCCAAATGACATGCACAGCTACACCAACATTGCTCCCACAGCAACTTTTCCCTCTCCGCCTTCAGTGGGGCTCATGGGTCCAGCACCACGACAGGCCCGTGACTAGGGTTAGGGTTAGGGTTAGGGTTAGGGTTAGGGTTTGGAGAGTGACAAAGCGTAGGGACCCACGAGGAGTGGCGATGCAGAGGGCACGCCAAACGACATGCACAGCTACACCAACATTGCTCCCACAGCAACTTTTCCCTCTCCGCCTTCAGTGGGGCTCATGGGTCCAGCACCACAACAGGCCCGTGACTAGGTTTAGGGTTAGGGTTAGGGTTATAGTTTGGAGAGTGACAAAACGTAGGGACCCACGAGGAGTGGCGATGCAGAGGGCACGCCAAACGACATGCACAGCTACACCAACATTGCTCCCACAGCAACTTTTCCCTCTCCGCCTTCAGTGGGGCTCATGGGTCCAGCACCACGACAGGCCCGTGACTAGGGTTAGGGTTAGGGGTAGGGTTAGGGTTAGGGTTAGGTTTTGGAGAGTGACAAAGTGTAGGGACCCACGAGGATTGGCGATGCAGAGGGCACGCCAAACGACATGCACAGCTACACCAACATTGCTCCCACAGCAACTTTTCCCTCTCCGCCTTCAGTGGGTCTCATGGGTCCAGCACCACAACAGGCCCGTGACTAGGTTTAGGGTTAGGGTTAGGGTTAGGGTTAGGGTTTGGAGAATGACAAAGCGTAGGGACCCACGAGGAGTGGGGATGCAGAGGGCACGCCAAACGACATGCACAGCTACACCAACATTGCTCCCACAGCAACTTTTCCCTCTCCGCCTTCAGTGGGGCTCATGCGTCCAGCACCACGACAGGACCGTTACTAGGGTTAGGGTTAGGGTTAGGGTTAGGGTTTGGAGAGTGACAAAGCGTAGGGGATCTCGTGGAGTGGGGATGCAGACGGCACGCCAAAGGACATGCACAGCTACACCAACATTGCTCCCACAGCAACTTTTCCCTCTCCGCCTTCAGTGGGGCTCATGGGTCCAGCACCACGACAGGCCCGTTACTAGGGTTAGGGTTAGGATTAGGGTTAGGGTTAGGGTTTGGAGAGTGACAGAGTGTAGGGACCCACGAGGAGTAGCGATGCAGAGGGCACGCCAAACGACATGCACAGCTACACCAACATTGCTCCCACAGCAACTTTTCCCTCTCCGCCTTCAGTGGGGCTCATGGGTCCAGCACCACGACAGGACCGTGACTAGGGTTAGGGTTAGGGTTAGGGTTTGGAGAGTGACAAAGCGTAGGGACCCACGAGGAGTGGCGATGCAGAGGGCACGCCAAACGACATGCACAGCTACACCAACATTGCTCCCACAGCAACTTTTCCCTCTCCGCCTTCAGTAGGGGTCATGGGTCCAGCACCACGACAGGACCGTCACTAGGGTTAGGGTTAGGGTTAGGGTTTGGAGAGTGACAAAGCGTAGGGACCCACGAGGAGTGGCGATGCAGAGGGCACGCCAAACGACATGCACAGCTACACCAACATTGCTCCCACAGCAACTTTTCCCTCTCCGCCTTCAGTGGGGCTCATGGGTCCAGCACCACGACAGGCCCGTGACTAGGGTTAGGGTTAGGGTTAGGGTTAGGGTTTGGAGAGTGACAAAGCGTAGGGACCCACGAGGATTGGCGATGCAGAGGGCACGCCAAACGACATGCACAGCTACACCAACATTGCTCCCACAGCAACTTTTCCCTCTCCACCGTCAGTGGGGCTCATGGGTCCAGCACCACAACAGGCCCGTGACTAGGTTTAGGGTTAGGGTTAGGGTTAGGGTTTGGAGAGTGACAAAGCGTAGGGACCCACGAGGAGTGGCGATGCAGAGGGCACGCCAAACGACATGCACAGCTACACCAACATTGCTCCCACAGCAACTTTTCCCTCTCCGCCTTCAGTGGGGCTCATGGGTCCAGCACCACGACAGGCCCGTGACTAGGGTTAGGGTTAGGGTTAGGGTTAGGTTTTGGAGAGTGACAAAGTGTAGGGACCCACGAGGAGTGGCGATGCAGAGGGCACGCCAAACGACATGCACAGCTACACCAACATTGCTCCCACAGCAACTTTTCCCTCTCCGCCTTCAGTGGGGCTCATGGGTCCAGCACCACAACAGGCCCGTGACTAGGTTTAGGGTTAGGGTTAGGGTTAGGGTTTGGAGAATGACAAAGCGTAGGGACCCACGAGGAGTGGCGATGCAGAGGGCACGCCAAACGACATGCACAGCTACACCAACATTGCTCCCACAGCAACTTTTCCCTCTCCGCCTTCAGTGGGGCTCATGGGTCCAGCACCACGACAGGACCGTTACTAGGGTTAGGGTTAGGGTTAGGGTTTGGAGAGTGACAAAGCGTAGGGACCCACGAGGAGTGGCGATGCAGAGGGCACGCCAAACGACATGCACAGCTACACCAACATTGCTCCCACAGCAACTTTTCCCTCTCCGCCTTCAGTGGGGCTCATGGGTCCAGCACCACGACAGGACCGTGACTAGGGTTACGGTTAGGGTTAGGGTTAGGGTTTGGAGAGTGACAAAGAGTAGGGACCCACGAGGAGTGGCGATGCAGAGGGAACGCCGAAGGACATGCACAGCTACACCAACATTGCTCCCACAGCAACTTTTCCCTCTCTGCCTTCAATAGGGCTCATGGGTCCCGCACGAGGACAGGCTCTTGACTAGGGTTAGGGTTAGGGTTAGGGTTAGGGTTTGGAGAGTGACAAAGCGTAGGGGATCTCGTGGAGTGGGGATGCAGACGGCACGCCAAAGGACATGCACAGCTACACCAACATTGCTCCCACAGCAACTTTTCCCTCTCCGCCTTCAGTGGGGCTCATGGGTCCAGCACCACGACAGGACCGTTACTAGGGTTAGGGTTAGGGTTAGGGTTAGGGTTTGGAGAGTGACAAAGCGTAGGGACCCACGAGGAGTGGCGATGCAGAGGGAACGCCAAACGACATGCACAGCTACACCAACATTGCTCCCACAGCAACTTTTCCCTCTCCGCCTTCAGGGGGCTCATGGGTCCAGCACCACGACAGGACCGTGACTAGGGTTAGGGTTAGGGTTAGGGTTAGGGTTTGGAGAGTGACAAAGCGTAGGGACCCACGAGGAGTGGCGATGCAGAGGGCACGCCAAACGACATGCACAGCTACACCAACATTGCTCCCACAGCAACTTTTCCCTCTCCGCCTTCAGTGGGGGTCATGGGTCCAGCACCACGACAGGACCGTCACTAGGGTTAGGGTTAGGGTTAGGGTTTGGAGAGTGACAAAGCGTAGGGACCCACGAGGAGTGGCGATGCAGAGGGCACGCCAAACGACATGCACAGCTACACCAACATTGCTCCCACAGCAACTTTTCCCTCTCTGCCTTCAGTGGGGCTCATGGGTCCAGCACCATGACAGGCCCGTGACTAGGGTTAGGGTTAGGGTTAGGGTTAGGGTTAGGTTTTGGAGAGTGACAAAGCGTAGGGACCCACGAGGATTGGCGATGCAGAGGGCACGCCAAATGACATGCACAGCTACACCAACATTGCTCCCACAGCAACTTTTCCCTCTCCGCCTTCAGTGGGGCTCATGGGTCCAGCACCACGACAGGCCCGTGACTAGGGTTAGGGTTAGGGTTAGGGTTAGGGTTAGGGTTTGGAGAGTGACAAAGCGTAGGGACCCACGAGGAGTGGCGATGCAGAGGGCACGCCAAACGACATGCACAGCTACACCAACATTGCTCCCACAGCAACTTTTCCCTCTCCGCCTTCAGTGGGGCTCATGGGTCCAGCACCACGACAGGCCCGTCACTAGGGTTACGGTTAGGTTAGGGTTAGGGTTTGGAGAGTGACAAAGCGTAGGGACCCACGAGGAGTGGCGATGCAGAGGGAATGCCGAAGGACATGCACAGCTACACCAACATTGCTCCCACAGCAACTTTTCCCTCTCCGCCTTCAGTGGGGCTCATGGGTCCAGCACCACAACAGGCCCGTGACTAGGTTTAGGGTTAGGGTTAGGGTTAGGGTTTGGAGAATGACAAAGCGTAGGGACCCACGAGGAGTGGCGATGCAGAGGGCACGCCAAACGACATGCACAGCTACACCAACATTGCTCCCACAGCAACTTTTCCCTCTCCGCCTTCAGTGGGGCTCATGGGTCCAGCACCACGACAGGACCGTCACTAGGGTTAGGGTTAGGGTTAGGGTTTGGAGAGTGACAAAGCGTAGGGACCCACGAGGAGTGGCGATGCAGAGGGCACGCCAAACGACATGCACAGCTACACCAACATTGCTCCCACAGCAACTTTTCCCTCTCCGCCTTCAGTGGGGCTCATGGGTCCAGCACCACGACAGGACCGTTACTAGGGTTAGGGTTAGGGTTAGGGTTAGGGTTTGGAGAGTGACAAAGAGTAGGGACCCACGAGGAGTGGCGATGCAGAGGGAACGCCGAAGGACATGCACAGCTACACCAACATTGCTCCCACAGCAACTTTTCCCTCTCTGCCTTCAATAGGGCTCATGGGTCCCGCACGAGGACAGGCTCTTGACTAGGGTTAGGGTTAGGGTTAGGGTTAGGGTTTGGAGAGTGACAAAGCGTAGGGGATCTCGTGGAGTGGGGATGCAGACGGCACGCCAAAGGACATGCACAGCTACACCAACATTGCTCCCACAGCAACTTTTCCCTCTCCGCCTTCAGTGGGGCTCATGGGTCCAGCACCACGACAGGACCGTTACTAGGGTTAGGGTTAGGGTTAGGGTTAGGGTTAGGGTTTGGAGAGTGACAAAGCGTAGGGACCCACGAGGAGTGGCGATGCAGAGGGCACGCCAAACGACATGCACAGCTACACCAACATTGCTCCCACAGCAACTTTTCCCTCTCCGCCTTCAGTGGGGCTCATGGGTCCAGCACCACGACAGGCCCGTGACTAGGGTTAGGGTTAGGGTTAGGGTTAGGGTTTGGAGAGTGACAAAGCGTAGGGACCCACGAGGAGTGGCGATGCAGAGGGAACGCCAAAGGACATGCACAGCTACACCAACATTGCTCCCACAGCAACTTTTCCCTCTCCACCGTCAGTGGGGCTCATGGGTCCAGCACCACGACAGGCCCGTGACTAGGGTTAGGGTTAGGGTTAGGGTTAGGGTTTGGAGAGTGACAAAGCGTAGGGACCCACGAGGAGTGGCGATGCAGAGGGAACGCCAAAGGACATGCACAGCTACACCAACATTGCTCCCACAGCAACTTTTCCCTCTCCGCCTTCAGTGGGGCTCATGGGTCCAGCACCACGACAGGACCGTCACTAGGGTTAGGGTTAGGGTTAGGGTTTGGAGAGTGACAAAGCGTAGGGACCCACGAGGAGTGGCGATGCAGAGGGCACGCCAAACGACATGCACAGCTACACCAACATTGCTCCCACAGCAACTTTTCCCTCTCCGCCTTCAGTGGGGCTCATGGGTCCAGCACCACGACAGGCCCGTGACTAGGGTTAGGGTTAGGGTTAGGGTTAGGGTTTGGAGAGTGACAAAGAGTAGGGACCCACGAGGAGTGGCGATGCAGAGGGAACGCCGAAGGATATGCACAGCTACACCAACATTGCTCCCACAGCAACTTTTCCCTCTCTGCCTTCAATAGGGCTCATGGGTCCCGCACGAGGACAGGCTCTTGACTAGGGTTAGGGTTAGGGTTAGGGTTAGGGTTTGGAGAGTGACAAAGCGTAGGGACCCACGAGGAGTGGCGATGCAGAGGGCACGCCAAAGGACATGCACAGCTACACCAACATTGCTCCCACAGCAACTTTTCCCTCTCCGCCTTCAGTGGGGCTCATGGGTCCAGCACCACGACAGGCCCGTGACTAGGGTTAGGGTTAGGGTTAGGGTTAGGGTTTGGAGAGTGACAAAGCGTAGGGACCCACGAGGAGTGGCGATGCAGAGGGAACGCCAGACGACATGCACAGCTACACCAACATTGCTCCCACAGCAACTTTTCCCTCTCCACCGTCAGTGGGGCTCATGGGTCCAGCACCACGACAGGCCCGTGACTAGGGTTAGGGTTAGGGTTAGGGTTAGGGTTTGGAGAGTGACAAAGCGTAGGGACCCACGAGGAGTGGCGATGCAGAGGGAACGCCAAAGGACATGCACAGCTACACCAACATTGCTCCCACAGCAACTTTTCCCTCTCCGCCTTCAGTGGGGCTCATGGGTCCAGCACCACGACAGGACCGTCACTAGGGTTAGGGTTAGGGGTAGGGTTAGGGTTTGGAGAGTGACAAAGCGTAGGGACCCACGAGGAGTGGCGATGCAGAGGGCACGCCAAACGACATGCACAGCTACACCAACATTGCTCCCACAGCAACTTTTCCCTCTCTGCCTTCAGTGGGGCTCATGGGTCCAGCACCATGACAGGCCCGTGACTAGGGTTAGGGTTAGGGTTAGGTTTTGGAGAGTGACAAAGCGTAGGGACCCACGAGGATTGGCGATGCAGAGGGCACGCCAAATGACATGCACAGCTACACCAACATTGCTCCCACAGCAACTTTTCCCTCTCCGCCTTCAGTGGGGCTCATGGGTCCAGCACCACGACAGGCCCGTCACTAGGGTTACGGTTAGGGTTAGGGTTAGGGTTAGGGTTTGGAGAGTGACAAAGCGTAGGGACCCACGAGGAGTGGCGATGCAGAGGGAATGCCGAAGGACATGCACAGCTACACCAACATTGCTCCCACAGCAACTTTTCCCTCTCCGCCTTCAGTGGGGCTCATGGGTCCAGCACCACAACAGGCCCGTGACTAGGTTTAGGGTTAGGGTTAGGGTTAGGGTTTGGAGAATGACAAAGCGTAGGGACCCACGAGGATTGGCGATGCAGAGGGCACGCCAAACGACATGCACAGCTACACCAACATTGCTCCCACAGCAACTTTTCCCTCTCCGCCTTCAGTGGGGCTCATGGGTCCAGCACCACGACAGGACCGTCACTAGGGTTAGGGTTAGGGTTAGGGTTTGGAGAGTGACAAAGCGTAGGGACCCACGAGGAGTGGCGATGCAGAGGGCACGCCAAACGACATGCACAGCTACACCAACATTGCTCCCACAGCAACTTTTCCCTCTCCGCCTTCAGTGGGGCTCATGGGTCCAGCACCACGACAGGACCGTTACTAGGGTTAGGGTTAGGGTTAGGGTTAGGGTTTGGAGAGTGACAAAGAGTAGGGACCCACGAGGAGTGGCGATGCAGAGGGAACGCCGAAGGACATGCACAGCTACACCAACATTGCTCCCACAGCAACTTTTCCCTCTCTGCCTTCAATAGGGCTCATGGGTCCCGCACGAGGACAGGCTCTTGACTAGGGTTAGGGTTAGGGTTAGGGTTAGGGTTTGGAGAGTGACAAAGCGTAGGGGATCTCGTGGAGTGGGGATGCAGACGGCACGCCAAAGGACATGCACAGCTACACCAACATTGCTCCCACAGCAACTTTTCCCTCTCCGCCTTCAGTGGGGCTCATGGGTCCAGCACCACGACAGGACCGTTACTAGGGTTAGGGTTAGGGTTAGGGTTAGGGTTAGGGTTTGGAGAGTGACAAAGCGTAGGGACCCACGAGGAGTGGCGATGCAGAGGGCACGCCAAACGACATGCACAGCTACACCAACATTGCTCCCACAGCAACTTTTCCCTCTCCGCCTTCAGTGGGGCTCATGGGTCCAGCACCACGACAGGCCCGTGACTAGGGTTAGGGTTAGGGTTAGGGTTAGGGTTTGGAGAGTGACAAAGCGTAGGGACCCACGAGGAGTGGCGATGCAGAGGGAACGCCAAACGACATGCACAGCTACACCAACATTGCTCCCACAGCAACTTTTCCCTCTCCACCGTCAGTGGGGCTCATGGGTCCAGCACCACGACAGGCCCGTGACTAGGGTTAGGGTTAGGGTTAGGGTTAGGGTTTGGAGAGTGACAAAGCGTAGGGACCCACGAGGAGTGGCGATGCAGAGGGAACGCCAAAGGACATGCACAGCTACACCAACATTGCTCCCACAGCAACTTTTCCCTCTCCGCCTTCAGTGGGGCTCATGGGTCCAGCACCACGACAGGACCGTCACTAGGGTTAGGGTTAGGGTTAGGGTTTGGAGAGTGACAAAGCGTAGGGACCCACGAGGAGTGGCGATGCAGAGGGCACGCCAAACGACATGCACAGCTACACCAACATTGCTCCCACAGCAACTTTTCCCTCTCCGCCTTCAGTGGGGCTCATGGGTCCAGCACCACGACAGGCCCGTGACTAGGGTTAGGGTTAGGGTTAGGGTTAGGGTTTGGAGAGTGACAAAGAGTAGGGACCCACGAGGAGTGGCGATGCAGAGGGAACGCCAAAGGATATGCACAGCTACACCAACATTGCTCCCACAGCAACTTTTCCCTCTCTGCCTTCAATAGGGCTCATGGGTCCCGCACGAGGACAGGCTCTTGACTAGGGTTAGGGTTAGGGTTAGGGTTAGGGTTTGGAGAGTGACAAAGCGTAGGGACCCACGAGGAGTGGCGATGCAGAGGGCACGCCAAAGGACATGCACAGCTACACCAACATTGCTCCCACAGCAACTTTTCCCTCTCCGCCTTCAGTGGGGCTCATGGGTCCAGCACCACGACAGGCCCGTGACTAGGGTTAGGGTTAGGGTTAGGGTTAGGGTTTGGAGAGTGACAAAGCGTAGGGACCCACGAGGAGTGGCGATGCAGAGGGAACGCCAGACGACATGCACAGCTACACCAACATTGCTCCCACAGCAACTTTTCCCTCTCCACCGTCAGTGGGGCTCATGGGTCCAGCACCACGACAGGCCCGTGACTAGGGTTAGGGTTAGGGTTAGGGTTAGGGTTTGGAGAGTGACAAAGCGTAGGGACCCACGAGGAGTGGCGATGCAGAGGGAACGCCAAAGGACATGCACAGCTACACCAACATTGCTCCCACAGCAACTTTTCCCTCTCCGCCTTCAGTGGGGCTCATGGGTCCAGCACCACGACAGGACCGTCACTAGGGTTAGGGATAGGGGTAGGGTTAGGGTTTGGAGAGTGACAAAGCGTAGGGACCCACGAGGATTGGCGATGCAGAGGGCATGCCAAACGACATGCACAGCTACACCAACATTGCTCCCACAGCAACTTTTCCCTCTCCGCCTTCAGTGGGGCTCATGGGTCCAGCACCACGACAGGACCGTTACTAGGGTTAGGGTTAGGGTTAGGGTTTGGAGAGTGACAAAGCGTAGGGACCCACGAGGAGTGGCGATGCAGAGGGCACGCCAAACGACATGCACAGCTACACCAACATTGCTCCCACAGCAACTTTTCCCTCTCCGCCTTCAGTGGGGCTCATGGGTCCAGCACCACGACAGGCCCGTGACTAGGGTTAGGGTTAGGGTTAGGGTTAGGGTTTGGAGAGTGACAAAGAGTAGGGACCCACGAGGAGTGGCGATGCAGAGGGAACGCCGAAGGATATGCACAGCTACACCAACATTGCTCCCACAGCAACTTTTCCCTCTCTGCCTTCAATAGGGCTCATGGGTCCCGCACGAGGACAGGCTCTTGACTAGGGTTAGGGTTAGGGTTAGGGTTAGGGTTTGGAGAGTGACAAAGCGTAGGGGATCTAGTGGAGTGGGGATGCAGACGGCACGCCAAAGGACATGCACAGCTACACCAACATTGCTCCCACAGCAACTTTTCCCTCTCCGCCTTCAGTGGGGCTCATGGGTCCAGCACCACGACAGGACCGTTACTAGGGTTAGGGTTAGGGTTAGGGTTAGGGTTTGGAGAGTGACAAAGCGTAGGGACCCACGAGGAGTGGCGATGCAGAGGGCACGCCAAACGACATGCACAGCTACACCAACATTGCTCCCACAGCAACTTTTCCCTCTCCGCCTTCAGTGGGGCTCATGGGTCCAGCACCACGACAGGACCGTGACTAGGGTTAGGGTTAGGGTTAGGGTTAGGGTTTGGAGAGTGACAAAGCGTAGGGACCCACGAGGAGTGGCGATGCAGAGGGCACGCCAAACGACATGCACAGCTACACCAACATTGCTCCCACAGCAACTTTTCCCTCTCCGCCTTCAGTGGGGGTCATGGGTCCAGCACCACGACAGGACCGTCACTAGGGTTAGGGTTAGGGCTAGGGTTAGGGTTAGGGTTTGGAGAATGACAAAGCGTAGGGACCCACGAGGAGTGGGGATGCAGAGGGCACGCCAAACGACATGCACAGCTACACCAACATTGCTCCCACAGCAACTTTTCCCTCTCCGCCTTCAGTGGGGCTCATGGGTCCAGCACCACGACAGGCCCGTGACTAGGGTTAGGGTTAGGGTTAGGGTTAGGGTTTGGAGAGTGACAAAGCGTAGGGATCCACGAGGAGTGGCGATGCAGAGGGCACGCCAAACGACATGCACAGCTACACCAACATTGCTCCCACAGCAACTTTTCCCTCTCCACCGTCAGTGGGGCTCATGGGTCCAGCACCACGACAGGCCCGTGACTAGGGTTAGGGTTAGGGTTAGGGTTAGGGTTTGGAGAGTGACAAAACGTAGGGACCCACGAGGAGTGGCGATGCAGAGGGCACGCCAAACGACATGCACAGCTACACCAACATTGCTCCCACAGCAACTTTTCCCTCTCCGCCTTCAGTGGGGCTCATGGGTCCAGCACCACGACAGGCCCGTGACTAGGGTTAGGGTTAGGGGTAGGGTTAGGGTTAGGGTTAGGTTTTGGAGAGTGACAAAGTGTAGGGACCCACGAGGATTGGCGATGCAGAGGGCACGCCAAACGACATGCACAGCTACACCAACATTGCTCCCACAGCAACTTTTCCCTCTCCGCCTTCAGTGGGGCTCATGGGTCCAGCACCACAACAGGCCCGTGACTATGTTTAGGGTTAGGGTTAGGGTTAGGGTTAGGGTTTGGAGAATGACAAAGCGTAGGGACCCACGAGGAGTGGCGATGCAGAGGGCACGCCAAACGACATGCACAGCTACACCAGCATTGCTCCCACAGCAACTTTTCCCTCTCCGCCTTCAGTGGGGCTCATGGGTCCAGCACCACGACAGGACCGTTACTAGGGTTAGGGTTAGGGTTAGGGTTAGGGTTTGGAGAGTGACAAAGAGTAGGGACCCACGAGGAGTGGCGATGCAGAGGGAACGCCGAAGGACATGCACAGCTACACCAACATTGCTCCCACAGCAACTTTTCCCTCTCCGCCTTCAGTGGGGCTCATGGGTCCAGCACCACGACAGGACCGTTACTAGGGTTAGGGTTAGGGTTAGGGTTAGGGTTTGGAGAGTGACAAAGAGTAGGGACCCACGAGGAGTGGCGATGCAGAGGGCACGCCAAACGACATGCACAGCTACACCAACATTGCTCCCACAGCAACTTTTCCCTCTCCGCCTTCAGTGGGGCTCATGGGTCCAGCACCACGACAGGACCGTGACTAGGGTTAGGGTTAGGGTTAGGGTTAGGGTTTGGAGAGTGACAAAGCGTAGGGACCCACGAGGAGTGGCGATGCAGAGGGCACGCCAAACGACATGCACAGCTACACCAACATTGCTCCCACAGCAACTTTTCCCTCTCCGCCTTCAGTGGGGGTCATGGGTCCAGCACCACGACAGGACCGTCACTAGGGTTAGGGTTAGGGTTAGGGTTAGGGTTAGGGTTTGGAGAATGACAAAGCGTAGGGACCCACGAGGAGTGGGGATGCAGAGGGCACGCCAAACGACATGCACAGCTACACCAACATTGCTCCCACAGCAACTTTTCCCTCTCCGCCTTCAGTGGGGCTCATGGGTCCAGCACCACGACAGGCCCGTGACTAGGGTTAGGGTTAGGGTTAGGGTTAGGGTTTGGAGAGTGACAAAGCGTAGGGATCCACGAGGAGTGGCGATGCAGAGGGCACGCCAAACGACATGCACAGCTACACCAACATTGCTCCCACAGCAACTTTTCCCTCTCCACCGTCAGTGGGGCTCATGGGTCCAGCACCACGACAGGCCCGTGACTAGGGTTAGGGTTAGGGTTAGGGTTAGGGTTTGGAGAGTGACAAAGCGTAGGGACCCACGAGGAGTGGCGATGCAGAGGGCACGCCAAACGACATGCACAGCTACACCAACATTGCTCCCACAGCAACTTTTCCCTCTCCGCCTTCAGTGGGGCTCATGGGTCCAGCACCACGACAGGCCCGTGACTAGGGTTAGGGTTAGGGGTAGGGTTAGGGTTAGGGTTAGGTTTTGGAGAGTGACAAAGTGTAGGGACCCACGAGGATTGGCGATGCAGAGGGCACGCCAAACGACATGCACAGCTACACCAACATTGCTCCCACAGCAACTTTTCCCTCTCCGCCTTCAGTGGGGCTCATGGGTCCAGCACCACAACAGGCCCGTGACTATGTTTAGGGTTAGGGTTAGGGTTAGGGTTAGGGTTTGGAGAATGACAAAGCGTAGGGACCCACGAGGAGTGGGGATGCAGAGGGCACGCCAAACGACATGCACAGCTACACCAACATTGCTCCCACAGCAACTTTTCCCTCTCCGCCTTCAGTGGGGCTCATGGGTCCAGCACCACGACAGGACCGTTACTAGGGTTAGGGTTAGGGTTAGGGTTAGGGTTTGGAGAGTGACAAAGCGTAGGGGATCTCGTGGAGTGGGGATGCAGACGGCACGCCAAAGGACATGCACAGCTACACCAACATTGCTCCCACAGCAACTTTTCCCTCTCTGCCTTCAATAGGGCTCATGGGTCCCGCACGAGGACAGGCTCTTGACTAGGGTTAGGGTTAGGGTTAGGGTTAGGGTTTGGAGAGTGACAAAGCGTAGGGGATCTCGTGGAGTGGGGATGCAGACGGCACGCCAAAGGACATGCACAGCTACACCAACATTGCTCCCACAGCAACTTTTCCCTCTCCGCCTTCAGTGGGGCTCATGGGTCCAGCACCACAACAGGACCGTTACTAGGGTTAGGGTTAGGATTAGGGTTAGGGTTAGGGTTTGGAGAGTGACAGAGTGTAGGGACCCACGAGGAGTAGCGATGCAGAGGGCACGCCAAACGACATGCACAGCTACACCAACATTGCTCCCACAGCAACTTTTCCCTCTCCGCCTTCAGTGGGGCTCATGGGTCCAGCACCACGACAGGACCGTGACTAGGGTTAGGGTTAGGGTTAGGGTTAGGGTTTGGAGAGTGACAAAGCGTAGGGACCCACGAGGAGTGGCGATGCAGAGGGCACGCCAAACGACATGCACAGCTACACCAACATTGCTCCCACAGCAACTTTTCCCTCTCCGCCTTCAGTAGGGGTCATGGGTCCAGCACCACGACAGGACCGTCACTAGGGTTAGGGTTAGGGTTAGGGTTTGGAGAGTGACAAAGCGTAGGGACCCACGAGGAGTGGCGATGCAGAGGGCACGCCAAACGACATGCACAGCTACACCAACATTGCTCCCACAGCAACTTTTCCCTCTCCACCGTCAGTGGGGCTCATGGGTCCAGCACCACAACAGGCCCGTGACTAGGTTTAGGGTTAGGGTTAGGGTTAGGGTTTGGAGAGTGACAAAGCGTAGGGACCCACGAGGAGTGGCGATGCAGAGGGAACACCAAAGGACATGCACAGCTACACCAACATTGCTCTCACAGCAACTTTTCCCTCTCCGCCTTCAGTGGGGCTCATGGGTCCAGCACCACGACAGGACCGTCACTAGGGTTAGGGTTAGGGGTAGGGTTAGGGTTTGGAGAGTGACAAAGCGTAGGGACCCACGAGGAGTGGCGATGCAGAGGGCACGCCAAACGACATGCACAGCTACACCAACATTGCTCCCACAGCAACTTTTCCCTCTCCGCCTTCAGTGGGGCTCATGGGTCCAGCACCACGACAGGCCCGTGACTAGGGTTAGGGTTAGGGTTAGGGTTAGGTTTTGGAGAGTTACAAAGTGTAGGGACCCACGAGGAGTGGCGATGCAGAGGGCACGCCAAACGACATGCACAGCTACACCAACATTGCTCCCACAGCAACTTTTCCCTCTCCGCCTTCAGTGGGGCTCATGGGTCCAGCACCACAACAGGCCCGTGACTAGGTTTAGGGTTAGGGTTAGGGTTAGGGTTTGGAGAATGACAAAGCGTAGGGACCCACGAGGAGTGGCGATGCAGAGGGCACGCCAAACGACATGCACAGCTACACCAACATTGCTCCCACAGCAACTTTTCCCTCTCCGCCTTCAGTGGGGGTCATGGGTCCAGCACCACGACAGGACCGTTACTAGGGTTAGGGTTAGGGTTAGGGTTTGGAGAGTGACAAAGCGTAGGGACCCACGAGGAGTGGCGATGCAGAGGGCACGCCAAAGGACATGCACAGCTACACCAACATTGCTCCCACAGCAACTTTTCCCTCTCCGCCTTCAGTGGGGCTCATGGGTCCCGCACGAGGACAGGCCCGTGACTAGGGTTAGGGTTAGGGTTAGGGTTAGGGTTTGGAGAGTGACAAAGAGTAGGGACCCACGAGGAGTGGCGATGCAGAGGGAACGCCGAAGGACATGCACAGCTACACCAACATTGCTCCCACAGCAACTTTTCCCTCTCTGCCTTCAATAGGGCTCATGGGTCCCGCACGAGGACAGGCTCTTGACTAGGGTTAGGGTTAGGGTTAGGGTTAGGGTTTGGAGAGTGACAAAGCGTAGGGGATCTCGTGGAGTGGGGATGCAGACGGCACGCCAAAGGACATGCACAGCTACACCAACATTGCTCCCACAGCAACTTTTCCCTCTCCGCCTTCAGTGGGGCTCATGGGTCCAGCACCACGACAGGACCGTTACTAGGGTTAGGGTTAGGGTTAGGGTTAGGGTTTGGAGAGTGACAAAGCGTAGGGACCCACGAGGAGTGGCGATGCAGAGGGCACGCCAAACGACATGCACAGCTACACCAACATTGCTCCCACAGCAACTTTTCCCTCTCCGCCTTCAGGGGGCTCATGGGTCCAGCAGCACGACAGGACCGTGACTAGGGTTAGGGTTAGGGTTAGGGTTAGGGTTTGGAGAGTGACAAAGCGTAGGGACCCACGAGGAGTGGCGATGCAGAGGGCACGCCAAACGACATGCACAGCTACACCAACATTGCTCCCACAGCAACTTTTCCCTCTCCGCCTTCAGTGGGGGTCATGGGTCCAGCACCACGACAGGACCGTCACTAGGGTTAGGGTTAGGGTTAGGGTTTGGAGAGTGACAAAGCGTAGGGACCCACGAGGAGTGGCGATGCAGAGGGCACGCCAAACGACATGCACAGCTACACCAACATTGCTCCCACAGCAACTTTTCCCTCTCCGCCTTCAGTGGGGCTCATGGGTCCAGAACCACGACAGGCCCGTGACTAGGGTTAGGGTTAGGGTTAGGGTTAGGGTTTGGAGAGTGACAAAGCGTAGGGACCCACGAGGAGTGGCGATGCAGAGGGCACGCCAAACGACATGCACAGCTACACCAACATTGCTCCCACAGCAACTTTTCCCTCTCTGCCTTCAGTGGGGCTCATGGGTCCAGCACCATGACAGGCCCGTGACTAGGGTTAGGGTTAGGGTTAGGGTTAGGGTTAGGTTTTGGAGAGTGACAAAGCGTAGGGACCCACGAGGATTGGCGATGCAGAGGGCACGCCAAATGACATGCACAGCTACACCAACATTGCTCCCACAGCAACTTTTCCCTCTCCGCCTTCAGTGGGGCTCATGGGTCCAGCACCACGACAGGCCCGTGACTAGGGTTAGGGTTAGGGTTAGGGTTAGGGTTTGGAGAGTGACAAAGCGTAGGGACCCACGAGGAGTGGCGATGCAGAGGGAATGCCGAAGGACATGCACAGCTACACCAACATTGCTCCCACAGCAACTTTTCCCTCTCCGCCTTCAGTGGGGCTCATGGGTCCAGCACCACAACAGGCCCGTGACTAGGTTTAGGGTTAGGGTTAGGGTTAGGGTTTGGAGAATGACAAAGCGTAGGGACCCACGAGGAGTGGCGATGCAGAGGGCACGCCAAACGACATGCACAGCTACACCAACATTGCTCCCACAGCAACTTTTCCCTCTCCGCCTTCAGTGGGGCTCATGGGTCCAGCACCACGACAGGCCCGTGACTAGGGTTAGGGTTAGGGTTAGGGTTTGGAGAGTGACAAAGCGTAGGGACCCACGAGGAGTGGCGATGCAGAGGGCACGCCAAAGGACATGCACAGCTACACCAACATTGCTCCCACAGCAACTTTTCCCTCTCCGCCTTCAGTGGGGCTCATGGGTCCAGCACCACGACAGGACCGTCACTAGGGTTAGGGTTAGGGTTAGGGTTAGGGTTTGGAGAGTGACAAAGAGTAGGGACCCACGAGGAGTGGCGATGCAGAGGGAACGCCGAAGGACATGCACAGCTACACCAACATTGCTCCCACAGCAACTTTTCCCTCTCTGCCTTCAATAGGGCTCATGGGTCCCGCACGAGGACAGGCTCTTGACTAGGGTTAGGGTTAGGGTTAGGGTTAGGGTTTGGAGAGTGACAAAGCGTAGGGGATCTCGTGGAGTGGGGATGCAGACGGCACGCCAAAGGACATGCACAGCTACACCAACATTGCTCCCACAGCAACTTTTCCCTCTCCGCCTTCAGTGGGGGTCATGGGTCCAGCACCACGACAGGACCGTCACTAGGGTTAGGGTTAGGGTTAGGGTTAGGGTTAGGGTTTGGAGAATGACAAAGCGTAGGGACCCACGAGGAGTGGGGATGCAGAGGGCACGCCAAACGACATGCACAGCTACACCAACATTGCTCCCACAGCAACTTTTCCCTCTCCGCCTTCAGTGGGGCTCATGGGTCCAGCACCACGACAGGCCCGTGACTAGGGTTAGGGTTAGGGTTAGGGTTAGGGTTTGGAGAGTGACAAAGCGTAGGGATCCACGAGGAGTGGCGATGCAGAGGGCACGCCAAACGACATGCACAGCTACACCAACATTGCTCCCACAGCAACTTTTCCCTCTCCACCGTCAGTGGGGCTCATGGGTCCAGCACCACGACAGGCCCGTGACTAGGGTTAGGGTTAGGGTTAGGGTTAGGGTTTGGAGAGTGACAAAGCGTAGGGACCCACGAGGAGTGGCGATGCAGAGGGCACGCCAAACGACATGCACAGCTACACCAACATTGCTCCCACAGCAACTTTTCCCTCTCCGCCTTCAGTGGGGCTCATGGGTCCAGCACCACGACAGGCCCGTGACTAGGGTTAGGGTTAGGGGTAGGGTTAGGGTTAGGGTTAGGTTTTGGAGAGTGACAAAGTGTAGGGACCCACGAGGATTGGCGATGCAGAGGGCACGCCAAACGACATGCACAGCTACACCAACATTGCTCCCACAGCAACTTTTCCCTCTCCGCCTTCAGTGGGGCTCATGGGTCCAGCACCACAACAGGCCCGTGACTATGTTTAGGGTTAGGGTTAGGGTTAGGGTTAGGGTTTGGAGAATGACAAAGCGTAGGGACCCACGAGGAGTGGGGATGCAGAGGGCACGCCAAACGACATGCACAGCTACACCAACATTGCTCCCACAGCAACTTTTCCCTCTCCGCCTTCAGTGGGGCTCATGGGTCCAGCACCACGACAGGACCGTTACTAGGGTTAGGGTTAGGGTTAGGGTTAGGGTTTGGAGAGTGACAAAGCGTAGGGGATCTCGTGGAGTGGGGATGCAGACGGCACGCCAAAGGACATGCACAGCTACACCAACATTGCTCCCACAGCAACTTTTCCCTCTCTGCCTTCAATAGGGCTCATGGGTCCCGCACGAGGACAGGCTCTTGACTAGGGTTAGGGTTAGGGTTAGGGTTAGGGTTTGGAGAGTGACAAAGCGTAGGGGATCTCGTGGAGTGGGGATGCAGACGGCACGCCAAAGGACATGCACAGCTACACCAACATTGCTCCCACAGCAACTTTTCCCTCTCCGCCTTCAGTGGGGCTCATGGGTCCAGCACCACAACAGGACCGTTACTAGGGTTAGGGTTAGGATTAGGGTTAGGGTTAGGGTTTGGAGAGTGACAGAGTGTAGGGACCCACGAGGAGTAGCGATGCAGAGGGCACGCCAAACGACATGCACAGCTACACCAACATTGCTCCCACAGCAACTTTTCCCTCTCCGCCTTCAGTGGGGCTCATGGGTCCAGCACCACGACAGGACCGTGACTAGGGTTAGGGTTAGGGTTAGGGTTAGGGTTTGGAGAGTGACAAAGCGTAGGGACCCACGAGGAGTGGCGATGCAGAGGGCACGCCAAACGACATGCACAGCTACACCAACATTGCTCCCACAGCAACTTTTCCCTCTCCGCCTTCAGTAGGGGTCATGGGTCCAGCACCACGACAGGACCGTCACTAGGGTTAGGGTTAGGGTTAGGGTTTGGAGAGTGACAAAGCGTAGGGACCCACGAGGAGTGGCGATGCAGAGGGCACGCCAAACGACATGCACAGCTACACCAACATTGCTCCCACAGCAACTTTTCCCTCTCCACCGTCAGTGGGGCTCATGGGTCCAGCACCACAACAGGCCCGTGACTAGGTTTAGGGTTAGGGTTAGGGTTAGGGTTTGGAGAGTGACAAAGCGTAGGGACCCACGAGGAGTGGCGATGCAGAGGGAACACCAAAGGACATGCACAGCTACACCAACATTGCTCTCACAGCAACTTTTCCCTCTCCGCCTTCAGTGGGGCTCATGGGTCCAGCACCACGACAGGACCGTCACTAGGGTTAGGGTTAGGGGTAGGGTTAGGGTTTGGAGAGTGACAAAGCGTAGGGACCCACGAGGAGTGGCGATGCAGAGGGCACGCCAAACGACATGCACAGCTACACCAACATTGCTCCCACAGCAACTTTTCCCTCTCCGCCTTCAGTGGGGCTCATGGGTCCAGCACCACGACAGGCCCGTGACTAGGGTTAGGGTTAGGGTTAGGGTTAGGTTTTGGAGAGTTACAAAGTGTAGGGACCCACGAGGAGTGGCGATGCAGAGGGCACGCCAAACGACATGCACAGCTACACCAACATTGCTCCCACAGCAACTTTTCCCTCTCCGCCTTCAGTGGGGCTCATGGGTCCAGCACCACAACAGGCCCGTGACTAGGTTTAGGGTTAGGGTTAGGGTTAGGGTTTGGAGAATGACAAAGCGTAGGGACCCACGAGGAGTGGCGATGCAGAGGGCACGCCAAACGACATGCACAGCTACACCAACATTGCTCCCACAGCAACTTTTCCCTCTCCGCCTTCAGTGGGGGTCATGGGTCCAGCACCACGACAGGACCGTTACTAGGGTTAGGGTTAGGGTTAGGGTTTGGAGAGTGACAAAGCGTAGGGACCCACGAGGAGTGGCGATGCAGAGGGCACGCCAAAGGACATGCACAGCTACACCAACATTGCTCCCACAGCAACTTTTCCCTCTCCGCCTTCAGTGGGGCTCATGGGTCCCGCACGAGGACAGGCCCGTGACTAGGGTTAGGGTTAGGGTTAGGGTTAGGGTTTGGAGAGTGACAAAGAGTAGGGACCCACGAGGAGTGGCGATGCAGAGGGAACGCCGAAGGACATGCACAGCTACACCAACATTGCTCCCACAGCAACTTTTCCCTCTCTGCCTTCAATAGGGCTCATGGGTCCCGCACGAGGACAGGCTCTTGACTAGGGTTAGGGTTAGGGTTAGGGTTAGGGTTTGGAGAGTGACAAAGCGTAGGGGATCTCGTGGAGTGGGGATGCAGACGGCACGCCAAAGGACATGCACAGCTACACCAACATTGCTCCCACAGCAACTTTTCCCTCTCCGCCTTCAGTGGGGCTCATGGGTCCAGCACCACGACAGGACCGTTACTAGGGTTAGGGTTAGGGTTAGGGTTAGGGTTTGGAGAGTGACAAAGCGTAGGGACCCACGAGGAGTGGCGATGCAGAGGGCACGCCAAACGACATGCACAGCTACACCAACATTGCTCCCACAGCAACTTTTCCCTCTCCGCCTTCAGGGGGCTCATGGGTCCAGCAGCACGACAGGACCGTGACTAGGGTTAGGGTTAGGGTTAGGGTTAGGGTTTGGAGAGTGACAAAGCGTAGGGACCCACGAGGAGTGGCGATGCAGAGGGCACGCCAAACGACATGCACAGCTACACCAACATTGCTCCCACAGCAACTTTTCCCTCTCCGCCTTCAGTGGGGGTCATGGGTCCAGCACCACGACAGGACCGTCACTAGGGTTAGGGTTAGGGTTAGGGTTTGGAGAGTGACAAAACGTAGGGACCCACGAGGAGTGGCGATGCAGAGGGCACGCCAAACGACATGCACAGCTACACCAACATTGCTCCCACAGCAACTTTTCCCTCTCCGCCTTCAGTGGGGCTCATGGGTCCAGCACCACGACAGGCCCGTGACTAGGGTTAGGGTTAGGGTTAGGGTTAGGGTTTGGAGAGTGACAAAGCGTAGGGACCCACGAGGAGTGGCGATGCAGAGGGCACGCCAAACGACATGCACAGCTACACCAACATTGCTCCCACAGCAACTTTTCCCTCTCTGCCTTCAGTGGGGCTCATGGGTCCAGCACCATGACAGGCCCGTGACTAGGGTTAGGGTTAGGGTTAGGGTTAGGGTTAGGTTTTGGAGAGTGACAAAGCGTAGGGACCCACGAGGATTGGCGATGCAGAGGGCACGCCAAATGACATGCACAGCTACACCAACATTGCTCCCACAGCAACTTTTCCCTCTCCGCCTTCAGTGGGGCTCATGGGTCCAGCACCACGACAGGCCCGTGACTAGGGTTAGGGTTAGGGTTAGGGTTAGGGTTTGGAGAGTGACAAAGCGTAGGGACCCACGAGGAGTGGCGATGCAGAGGGAATGCCGAAGGACATGCACAGCTACACCAACATTGCTCCCACAGCAACTTTTCCCTCTCCGCCTTCAGTGGGGCTCATGGGTCCAGCACCACAACAGGCCCGTGACTAGGTTTAGGGTTAGGGTTAGGGTTAGGGTTTGGAGAATGACAAAGCGTAGGGACCCACGAGGAGTGGCGATGCAGAGGGCACGCCAAACGACATGCACAGCTACACCAACATTGCTCCCACAGCAACTTTTCCCTCTCCGCCTTCAGTGGGGCTCATGGGTCCAGCACCACGACAGGCCCGTGACTAGGGTTAGGGTTAGGGTTAGGGTTTGGAGAGTGACAAAGCGTAGGGACCCACGAGGAGTGGCGATGCAGAGGGCACGCCAAAGGACATGCACAGCTACACCAACATTGCTCCCACAGCAACTTTTCCCTCTCCGCCTTCAGTGGGGCTCATGGGTCCAGCACCACGACAGGACCGTTACTAGGGTTAGGGTTAGGGTTAGGGTTAGGGTTTGGAGAGTGACAAAGAGTAGGGACCCACGAGGAGTGGCGATGCAGAGGGAACGCCGAAGGACATGCACAGCTACACCAACATTGCTCCCACAGCAACTTTTCCCTCTCTGCCTTCAATAGGGCTCATGGGTCCCGCACGAGGACAGGCTCTTGACTAGGGTTAGGGTTAGGGTTAGGGTTAGGGTTTGGAGAGTGACAAAGCGTAGGGGATCTCGTGGAGTGGGGATGCAGACGGCACGCCAAAGGACATGCACAGCTACACCAACATTGCTCCCACAGCAACTTTTCCCTCTCCGCCTTCAGTGGGGCTCATGGGTCCAGCACCACGACAGGACCGTTACTAGGGTTAGGGTTAGGGTTAGGGTTAGGGTTTGGAGAGTGACAAAGCGTAGGGACCCACGAGGAGTGGCGATGCAGAGGGCACGCCAAACGACATGCACAGCTACACCAACATTGCTCCCACAGCAACTTTTCCCTCTCCGCCTTCAGTGGGGCTCATGGGTCCAGCACCACGACAGGCCCGTGACTAGGGTTAGGGTTAGGGTTAGGGTTAGGGTTTGGAGAGTGACAAAGCGTAGGGACCCACGAGGAGTGGCGATGCAGAGGGAACGCCAAACGACATGCACAGCTACACCAACATTGCTCCCACAGCAACTTTTCCCTCTCCACCGTCAGTGGGGCTCATGGGTCCAGCACCACGACAGGCCCGTGACTAGGGTTAGGGTTAGGGTTAGGGTTAGGGTTTGGAGAGTGACAAAGCGTAGGGACCCACGAGGAGTGGCGATGCAGAGGGAACGCCAAAGGACATGCACAGCTACACCAACATTGCTCCCACAGCAACTTTTCCCTCTCCGCCTTCAGTGGGGCTCATGGGTCCAGCACCACGACAGGACCGTCACTAGGGTTAGGGTTAGGGGTAGGGTTAGGGTTTGGAGAGTGACAAAGCGTAGGGACCCACGAGGATTGGCGATGCAGAGGGCATGCCAAACGACATGCACAGCTACACCAACATTGCTCCCACAGCAACTTTTCCCTCTCCGCCTTCAGTGGGGCTCATGGGTCCAGCACCACGACAGGACCGTTACTAGGGTTAGGGTTAGGGTTAGGGTTAGGGTTTGGAGAGTGACAAAGCGTAGGGACCCACGAGGAGTGGCGATGCAGAGGGCACGCCAAACGACATGCACAGCTACACCAACATTGCTCCCACAGCAACTTTTCCCTCTCCGCCTTCAGTGGGGCTCATGGGTCCAGCACCACGACAGGCCCGTGACTAGGGTTAGGGTTAGGGTTAGGGTTAGGGTTAGGGTTTGGAGAGTGACAAAGAGTAGGGACCCACGAGGAGTGGCGATGCAGAGGGAACGCCGAAGGATATGCACAGCTACACCAACATTGCTCCCACAGCAACTTTTCCCTCTCTGCCTTCAATAGGGCTCATGGGTCCCGCACGAGGACAGGCTCTTGACTAGGGTTAGGGTTAGGGTTAGGGTTTGGAGAGTGACAAAGCGTAGGGGATCTCGTGGAGTGGGGATGCAGACGGCACGCCAAAGGACATGCACAGCTACACCAACATTGCTCCCACAGCAACTTTTCCCTCTCCGCCTTCAGTGGGGCTCATGGGTCCAGCACCACGACAGGACCGTTACTAGGGTTAGGGTTAGGGTTAGGGTTTGGAGAGTGACAAAGCGTAGGGACCCACGAGGAGTGGCGATGCAGAGGGCACGCCAAACGACATGCACAGCTACACCAACATTGCTCCCACAGCAACTTTTCCCTCTCCGCCTTCAGTGGGTCTCATGGGTCCAGCACCACGACAGGCCCGTGACTAGGGTTAGGGTTAGGGTTAGGGTTTGGAGAGTGACAAAGCGTAGGGACCCACGAGGAGTGGCGATGCAGAGGGCACGCCAAACGACATGCACAGCTACACCAACATTGCTCCCACAGCAACTTTTCCCTCTCCGCCTTCAGTGGGGGTCATGGGTCCAGCACCACGACAGGCCCGTGACTAGGGTTAGGGTTAGGGTTAGGGTTTGGAGAGTGACAAAGCGTAGGGACCCACGAGGAGTGGCGATGCAGAGGGCACGCCAAACGACATGCACAGCTACACCAACATTGCTCCCACAGCAACTTTTCCCTCTCCGCCTTCAGTGGGGCTCATGGGTCCAGCACCACGACAGGCCCGTGACTAGGGTTAGGCTTAGGGTTAGGGTTAGGGTTAGGGTTTGGAGAGTGACAAAGCGTAGGGACCCACGAGGAGTGGCGATGCAGAGGGCACGCCAAACGACATGCACAGCTACACCAACATTGCTCCCACAGCAACTTTTCCCTCTCTGCCTTCAGTGGGGCTCATGGGTCCAGCACCATGACAGGCCCGTGACTAGGGTTAGGGTTAGGGTTAGGGTTAGGGTTAGGTTTTGGAGAGTGACAAAGCGTAGGGACCCACGAGGATTGGCGATGCAGAGGGCACGCCAAATGACATGCACAGCTACACCAACATTGCTCCCACAGCAACTTTTCCCTCTCCGCCTTCAGTGGGGCTCATGGGTCCAGCACCACAACAGGCCCGTGACTAGGTTTAGGGTTAGGGTTAGGGTTAGGGTTAGGGTTTGGAGAGTGACAAAGCGTAGGGACCCACGAGGAGTGGCGATGCAGAGGGCACACCAAACGACATGCACAGCTACACCAACATTGCTCCCACAGCAACTTTTCCCTCTCCGCCTTCAGTGGGGCTCATGGGTCCAGCACCACAACAGGCCCGTGACTAGGTTTAGGGTTAGGGTTAGGGTTAGGGTTAGGGTTTAGAGAGTGACAAAGCGTAGGGACCCACGAGGAGTGGCGATGCAGAGGGAATGCCGAAGGACATGCACAGCTACACCAACATTGCTCCCACAGCAACTTTTCCCTCTCCGCCTTCAGTGGGGCTCATGGGTCCAGCACCACGACAGGCCCGTGACTAGGGTTACGGTTAGGTTAGGGTTAGGGTTTGGAGAGTGACAAAGCGTAGGGACCCACGAGGAGTGGCGATGCAGAGGGCACGCCAAACGACATGCACAGCTGCACCAACATTGCTCCCACAGCAACTTTTCCCTCTCCGCCTTCAGTGGGGCTCATGGGTCCAGCACCACAACAGGACCGTTACTAGGGTTAGGATTAGGGTTAGGGTTAGGGTTAGGGTTTGGAGAGTGACAAAGCGTAGGGACCCACGAGGAGTAGCAATGCAGAGGGCACGCCAAACGACATGCACAGCTACACCAACATTGCTCCCACAGCAACTTTTCCCTCTCCGCCTTCAGTGGGGCTCATGGGTCCAGCACCACGACAGGCCCGTGACTAGGTTTAGGGTTAGGGTTAGGGTTTGGAGAGTGACAAAGCGTAGGGACCCACGAGGAGTGGCGATGCAGAGGGCACGCCAAACGACATGCACAGCTACACCAACATTGCTCCCACAGCAACTTTTCCCTCTCCGCCTTCAGTGGGGCTCATGGGTCCAGCACCACGACAGGACCGTTACTAGGGTTAGGGTTAGGGTTAGGGTTAGGGTTTGGAGAGTGACAAAGAGTAGGGACCCACGAGGAGTGGCGATGCAGAGGGAACGCCGAAGGACATGCACAGCTACACCAACATTGCTCCCACAGCAACTTTTCCCTCTCTGCCTTCAATAGGGCTCATGGGTCCCGCACGAGGACAGGCTCTTGACTAGGGTTAGGGTTAGGGTTAGGGTTTGGAGAGTGACAAAGCGTAGGGGATCTCGTGGAGTGGGGATGCAGACGGCACGCCAAAGGACATGCACAGCTACACCAACATTGCTCCCACAGCAACTTTTCCCTCTCCGCCTTCAGTGGGGCTCATGGGTCCAGCACCACGACAGGACCGTTACTAGGGTTAGGGTTAGGGTTAGGGTTAGGGTTAGGGTTTGGAGAGTGACAAAGCGTAGGGACCCACGAGGAGTGGCGATGCAGAGGGCGCGCCAAACGACATGCACAGCTACACCAACATTGCTCCCACAGCAACTTTTCCCTCTCCGCCTTCAGTGGGGCTCATGGGTCCAGCACCACGACAGGACCGTTACTAGGGTTAGGGTTAGGGTTAGGGTTAGGGTTTGGAGAGTGACAAAGCGTAGGGACCCACGAGGAGTGGCGATGCAGAGGGCACGCCAAACGACATGCACAGCTACACCAACATTGCTCCCACAGCAACTTTTCCCTCTCCGCCTTCAGTGGGGCTCATGGGTCCAGCACCACGACAGGACCATCACTAGGGTTAGGGTTAGGGTTAGGGTTTGGAGAGTGACAAAGAGTAGGGACCCACTAGGAGTGGCGATGCAGAGGGAACGCCGAAGGACATGCACAGCTACACCAACATTGCTCCCACAGCAACTTTTCCCTCTCTGCCTTCAATAGGGCTCATGGGTCCCGCACGAGGACAGGCTCTTGACTAGGGTTAGGGTTAGGGTTAGGGTTTGGAGAGTGACAAAGCGTAGGGGATCTCGTGGAGTGGGGATGCAGACGGCACGCCAAAGGACATGCACAGCTACACCAACATTGCTCCCACAGCAACTTTTCCCTCTCCGCCTTCAGTGGGGCTCATGGGTCCAGCACCACGACAGGACCGTTACTAGGGTTAGGGTTAGGGTTAGGGTTAGGGTTAGGGTTTGGAGAGTGACAAAGCGTAGGGACCCACGAGGAGTGGCGATGCAGAGGGCACGCCAAACGACATGCACAGCAACACCAACATTGCTCCCACAGCAACTTTTCCCTCTCCGCCTTCAGTGGGGCTCATGGGTCCAGAACCACGACAGGCCCGTGACTAGGGTTAGGGTTAGGGTTAGGGTTAGGGTTAGGTTTTGGAGAGTGACAAAGCGTAGGGACCCACGAGGATTGGCGATGCAGAGGGCACGCCAAATGACATGCACAGCTACACCAACATTGCTCCCACAGCAACTTTTCCCTCTCCGCCTTCAGTGGGGCTCATGGGTCCAGCACCACAACAGGCCCGTGACTAGGTTTAGGGTTAGGGTTAGGGTTAGGGTTTGGAGAGTGACAAAGCGTAGGGACCCACGAGGAGTGGCGATGCAGAGGGAATGCCGAAGGACATGCACAGCTACACCAACATTGCTCCCACAGCAACTTTTCCCTCTCCGCCTTCAGTGGGGCTCATGGGTCCAGCACCACGACAGGCCCGTGACTAGGGTTACGGTTAGGTTAGGGTTAGGGTTTGGAGAGTGACAAAGCGTAGGGACCCACGAGGAGTGGCGATGCAGAGGGCACGCCAAACGACATGCACAGCTGCACCAACATTGCTCCCACAGCAACTTTTCCCTCTCCGCCTTCAGTGGGGCTCATGGGTCCAGCACCACGACAGGACCGTTACTAGGGTTAGGATTAGGGTTAGGGTTAGGGTTAGGGTTTGGAGAGTGACAGAGCGTAGGGACCCACGAGGAGTAGCGATGCAGAGGGCACGCCAAACGACATGCACAGCTACACCAACATTGCTCCCACAGCAACTTTTCCCTCTCCGCCTTCAGTGGGGCTCATGGGTCCAGCACCACGACAGGCCCGTGACTAGGTTTAGGGTTAGGGTTAGGGTTTGGAGAGTGACAGAGCGTAGGGACCCACGAGGAGTGGCGATGCAGAGGGCACGCCAAAGGACATGCACAGCTACACCAACATTGCTCCCACAGCAACTTTTCCCTCTCTGCCTTCAATAGGGCTCATGGGTCCCGCACGAGGACAGGCTCTTGACTAGGGTTAGGGTTAGGGTTAGGGTTAGGGTTTGGAGAGTGACAAAGCGTAGGGGATCTCGTGGAGTGGGGATGCAGACGGCACGCCAAAGGACATGCACAGCTACACCAACATTGCTCCCACAGCAACTTTTCCCTCTCCGCCTTCAGTGGGGCTCATGGGTCCAGCACCACGACAGGACCGTTACTAGGGTTAGGGTTAGGGTTAGGGTTAGGGTTAGGGTTTGGAGAGTGACAAAGCGTAGGGACCCACGAGGAGTGGCGATGCAGAGGGCACGCCAAACGACATGCACAGCTACACCAACATTGCTCCCACAGCAACTTTTCCCTCTCCGCCTTCAGTGGGGCTCATGGGTCCAGCACCACGACAGGACCGTCACTAGGGTTAGGGTTAGGGTTAGGGTTAGGGTTTGGAGAGTGACAAAGCGTAGGGATCCACGAGGAGTGGCGATGCAGAGGGCACGCCAAACGACATGCACAGCTACACCAACATTGCTCCCACAGCAACTTTTCCCTCTCCGCCTTCAGTAGGGGTCATGGGTCCATCACCACGACAGGACCGTCACTAGGGTTAGGGTTAGGGTTAGGGTTTGGAGAGTGACAAAGCGTAGGGACCCACGAGGAGTGGCGATGCAGAGGGCACGCCAAACGACATGCACAGCTACACCAACATTGCTCCCACAGCAACTTTTCCCTCTCCGCCTTCAGTGGGGCTCATGGGTCCAGCACCACGACAGGACCATCACTAGGGTTAGGGTTAGGGTTAGGGTTTGGAGAGTGACAAAGCGTAGGGACCCACGAGGAGTGGCGATGCAGAGGGCACGCCAAACGACATGCACAGCTACACCAACATTGCTCCCACAGCAACTTTTCCCTCTCCGCCTTCAGTGGGGCTCATGGGTCCAGCACCACGACAGGACCGCGACTAGGGTTAGGGTTAGGGTTAGGGTTAGGGTTAGGTTTTGGAGAGTGACAAAGCGTAGGGACCCACGAGGATTGGCGATGCAGAGGGCACGCCAAACGACATGCACAGCTACACCAACATTGCTCCCACAGCAACTTTTCCCTCTCCGCCTTCAGTGGGGCTCATGGGTCCAGCACCACGACAGGCCCGTGACTAGGGTTAGGGTTAGGGTTAGGGTTAGGGTTTGGAGAGTGACAAAGCGTAGGGACCCACGAGGATTGGCGATGCAGAGGGCACGCCAAACGACATGCACAGCTACACCAACATTGCTCCCACAGCAACTTTTCCCTCTCTGCCTTCAGTGGGGCTCATGGGTCCAGAACCACGACAGGCCCGTGACTAGGGTTACAGTTAGGTTAGGGTTAGGGTTAGGGTTTGGAGAATGACAAAGCGTAGGGACCCACGAGGAGTGGCGATGCAGAGGGAACGCCGAAGGACATGCACAGCTGCACCAACATTGCTCCCACAGCAACTTTTCCCTCTCCGCCTTCAGTGGGGCTCATGGGTCCAGAACCACGACAGGCCCTTGACTAGGGTTAGGGTTAGGGTTTGGAGACTGACAAAGCGTAGGGGCCCTGGTGGAGTGGCGATGCAGAGGGCACGCCAAACGACATGCACAGCTACACCAACATTGCTCCCACAGCAACTTTTCCCTCTCCGCCTTCAGTGGGGCTCATGGGTTCAGAACCACGACAGGCCCGTGACTAGGGTTAGGGTTAGGGTTAGGGTTAGGGTTAGCGTTAGGGTTTGGAGAATGACAAAGCGTAGGGACCCACGAGGAGTGGGGATGCAGAGGGCACGCCAAACGACATGCACAGCTACACCAACATTGCTCCCACAGCAACTTTTCCCTCTCCGCCTTCAGTAGGGCTCATGGGTCCATCACCACGACAGGACCGTGACTAGGGTTAGGGTTAGGGTTAGGGTTTGGAGAGTGACAAAGCGTGGGGACCCACGAGGAGTGGCGATGCAGAGGGCACGCCAAACGACATGCACAGCTACACCAACATTGCTCCCACAGCAACTTTTCCCTCTCCGCCTTCAGTGGGGCTCATGGGTCCAGCACCACAACAGGCCCGTGACTAGGGTTAGGGTTAGGGTTAGGGTTAGGGTTAGGGTTTGGAGAGTGACAAAGAGTAGGGACCCACGAGGAGTGGCGATGCAGAGGGAACGCCGAAGGACATGCACAGCTACACCAACATTGCTCCCACAGCAACTTTTCCCTCTCTGCCTTCAATAGGGCTCATAGGTCCCGCACGAGGACAGGCTCTTGACTAGGGTTAGGGTTAGGGTTAGGGTTTGGAGAGTGACAAAGCGTAGGGGATCTTGTGGAGTGGGGATGCAGACGGCACGCCAAAGGACATGCACAGCTGCACCAACATTGCTCCCACAGCAACTTTTCCCTCTCCGCCTTCACTGGGGCTCATGGGTCCAGCACCACGACAGGACCGTAACTAGGGTTAGGGTTAGGGTTAGGGTTAGGGTTTGGAGAGTGACAAAGCGTAGGGACCCACGAGGATTGGCGATGCAGAGGGCACGCCAAACGACATGCACAGCTACACCAACATTGCTCCCACAGCAACTTTTCCCTCTCCGCCTTCAGTGGGGCTCATGGGTCCAGCACCACGACAGGACCGCGACTAGGGTTAGGGTTAGGGTTAGGGTTAGGGTTTGGAGAGTGACAAAGCGTAGGGACCCACGAGGAGTGGCGATGCAGAGGGCACGCCAAACGACATGCACAGCTACACCAACATTGCTCCCACAGCAACTTTTCCCTCTCCGCCTTCAGTGGGGCTCATGGGTCCAGCACCACAACAGGCCCGTGACTAGGGTTACGGTTAGGTTAGGGTTAGGGTTTGGAGAGTGACAAAGCGTAGGGACCCACGAGGAGTGGCGATGCAGAGGGCACGCCAAACGACATGCACAGCTGCACCAACATTGCTCCCACAGCAACTTTTCCCTCTCCACCGTCAGTGGGGCTCATGGGTCCAGCACCACGACAGGCCCGTCACTAGGGTTAGGGTTAGGGTTAGGGTTAGGGTTTGGAGAGTGACAAAGCGTAGGGACCCACGAGGATTGGCGATGCAGAGGGCACGCCAAACGACATGCACAGCTACACCAACATTGCTCCCACAGCAACTTTTCCCTCTCCACCGTCAGTGGGGCTCATGGGTCCAGCACCACGACAGGATCTTGACTAGGGTTAGGGTTAGGGTTAGGGTTTGGAGACTGACAAAGCGTAGGGACCTACGAGGAGTGGGGATGCAGACGGCACGCCAAACGACATGCACAGCTACACCAACATTGCTCCCACAGCAACTTTTCCCTCTCCGCCTTCAGTGGGGCTCATGGGTTCAGAACCAGGACAGGACCGTTACTAAGGTTAGGGTTAGGGTTAGGGTTAGGGTAAGGGTTTGGAGAGTGACAAAGCGTAGGGACCCACGAGGATTGGCGATGCAGAGGGCACGCCAAACGACATGCACAGCTACACCAACATTGCTCCCACAGCAACTTTTCCCTCTCCGCCTTCAGTAGGGGTCATGGGTCCATCACCACGACAGGACCGTCACTAGGGTTAGGGTTAGGGTTAGGGTTAGGGTTTGGAGAATGACCAAGCGTAGGGATCCACGAGGAGTGGCGATGCAGAGGGCACGCCAAACGACATGCACAGCTACACCAACATTGCTCCCACAGCAACTTTTCCCTCTCCGCCTTCAGTGGGGCTCATGGGTCCAGCACCATGACAGGACCGTCACTAGGGTTAGGGTTAGGGTTAGGGTTAGGGTTTGGAGAATGACAAAGCGTAGGGACCCACGAGGAGTGGCGATGCAGAGGGCACGCCAAAGGACATGCACAGCTACACCAACATTGCTCCCACAGCAACTTTTCCCTCTCCGCCTTCAGTGGGGCTCATGGGTCCAGCACCACAACAGGCCTGTGACTAGGGTTAGGGTTAGGGTTAGGGTTTGGAGAGTGACAAAGCGTAGGGACCCACGAGGAGTGGCGATGCAGAGGGCACGCCAAACGACATGCACAGCTGCACCAACATTGCTCCCACAGCAACTTTTCCCTCTCCACCGTCAGTGGGGCTCATGGGTCCAGCACCACGACAGGCCCGTCACTAGGGTTAGGGTTAGGGTTAGGGTTAGGGTTTGGAGAGTGACAAAGCGTAGGGACCCACGAGGATTGGCGATGCAGAGGGCACGCCAAACGACATGCACAGCTACACCAACATTGCTCCCACAGCAACTTTTCCCTCTCCACCGTCAGTGGGGCTCATGGGTCCAGCACCACGACAGGATCTTGACTAGGGTTAGGGTTAGGGTTAGGGTTTGGAGACTGACAAAGCGTAGGGACCTACGAGGAGTGGCGATGCAGAGGGCACGCCAAACGACATGCACAGCTACACCAACATTGCTCCCACAGCAACTTTTCCCTCTCCGCCTTCAGTGGGGCTCATGGGTTCAGAACCAGGACAGGACCGTTACTAAGGTTAGGGTTAGGGTTAGGGTTAGGGTAAGGGTTTGGAGAGTGACAAAGCGTAGGGACCCACGAGGATTGGCGATGCAGAGGGCACGCCAAACGACATGCACAGCTACACCAACATTGCTCCCACAGCAACTTTTCCCTCTCCGCCTTCAGTAGGGGTCATGGGTCCATCACCACGACAGGACCGTCACTAGGGTTAGGGTTAGGGTTAGGGTTAGGGTTTGGAGAATGACCAAGCGTAGGGATCCACGAGGAGTGGCGATGCAGAGGGCACGCCAAACGACATGCACAGCTACACCAACATTGCTCCCACAGCAACTTTTCCCTCTCCGCCTTCAGTGGGGCTCATGGGTCCAGCACCATGACAGGACCGTCACTAGGGTTAGGGTTAGGGTTAGGGTTAGGGTTTGGAGAATGACAAAGCGTAGGGACCCACGAGGAGTGGCGATGCAGAGGGCACGCCAAAGGACATGCACAGCTACACCAACATTGCTCCCACAGCAACTTTTCCCTCTCCGCCTTCAGTGGGGCTCATGGGTCCAGCACCACAACAGGCCTGTGACTAGGGTTAGGGTTAGGGTTAGGGTTTGGAGAGTGACAAAGCGTAGGGACCCACGAGGAGTGGCGATGCAGAGGGCACGCCAAACGACATGCACAGCTACACCAACATTGCTCCCACAGCAACTTTTCCCTCTCCGCCTTCAGTGGGGCTCATGGGTCCAGCACCACGACAGGCCCGTCACTAGGGTTAGGGTTAGGGTTAGGGTTAGGGTTTGGAGAATGACAAAGCGTAGGGACCCACGAGGATTGGCGATGCAGAGGGCACGCCAAAGGACATGCACAGCTACACCAACATTGCTCCCACAGCAACTTTTCCCTCTCTGCCTTCAGTGGGGCTCATGGGTCCAGAACCATGACAGGCCCGTGACTAGGGTTACAGTTAGGTTAGGGTTAGGGTTAGGGTTTGGAGAATGACAAAGCGTAGGGACCCACGAGGAGTGGCGATGCAGAGGGAACGCCGAAGGACATGCACAGCTGCACCAACATTGCTCCCACAGCAACTTTTCCCTCTCCGCCTTCAGTGGGGCTCATGGGTCCAGCACCACGACAGGCCCTTGACTAGGGTTAGGGTTAGGGTTAGGGTTTGGAGAGTGACAAAGCGTAGGGGCCCTGGTGGAGTAGCGATGCAGAGGGCACGCCAAACGACATGCACAGCTACACCAACATTGCTCCCACAGCAACTTTTCCCTCTCCGCCTTCAGTGGGGCTCATGGGTTTCAGAACCACGACAGGCCCGTGACTAGGGTTAGGGTTAGGGTTAGGGTTAGGGTTTGGAGAATGACAAAGCGTAGGGACCCACGAGGAGTGGGGATGCAGAGGGCACGCAAAAGGACATGCACACCTACACCAACATTGCTCCACAGCAACTTTTCCCTCTCCGCCTTCAGTGGGGCTCATGGGTCCAGAACCACGACAGGCCCGTGACTAGGGTTACAGTTAGGTTAGGGTTTGGAGAGTGACAAAGCGTAGGGACCCACGAGGAGTGGGGATGCAGAGGGCACGCCAAACGACATGCACAGCTGCACCAACATTGCTCCCACAGCAACTTTTCCCTCTCCGCCTTCAGTGGGGCTCATGGGTCCAGAACCACGACAGGACCGTCACTAGGGTTAGGGTTAGGGTTAGGGTTAGGGTTTGGAGAGTGACAAAGAATAGGGACCCACGAGGATTGGCGATGCAGAGGGCACGCCAAAGGACATGCACCGCTACACCAACATTGCTCCCACAGCAACTTTTCCCTCTCCGCCTTCAGTGGGGCTCATGGGTCCAGCACCACGACAGGCCCGTGACTAGGGTTAGGGTTAGGGTTAGGGTTTGGAGAATGACAAAGCGTAGGGACCCACGAGGAGTGGGGATGCAGAGGGCACGCCGAAGGACATGCACAGCTACACCAACATTGCTCCCACAGCAACTTTTCCCTCTCCGCCTTAGGTGGGGCTCATGGGTCCAGCACCACAACAGGCCCGTGACTAGGGTTACGCTTAGGGTTAGGGTTAGGGTTTGGAGAGTGACAAAGCGTAGGGACCCACGAGGAGTGGGGATGCAGAGGGCACGCCAAACGACATGCACAGCTACACCAACATTGCTCCCACAGCAACTTTTCCCTCTCCGCCTTCAGTGGGGCTCATGGGTCCTGCACCATGACAGGCCCGTGACTAGGTTTAGGGTTAGGGTTAGGGTTAGGGTTAGGGTTTGGAGAATGACAAAGCGTAGGGACCCACGAGGATTGGCGATGCAGAGGGCATGCCAAACGACATGCACAGCTACACCAACATTGCTCCCACAGCAACTTTTCCCTCTCCGCCTTCAGTGGGGCTCATGGGTCCAGCACCACAACAGGCCCGTGACTAGGTTTAGGGTTAGGGTTAGGGTTTGTAGAATGACAAAGTATAGGGACCCACGAGGAGTGGCGATGCAGAGGGCACGCCAAACGACATGCACAGCTACACCAACATTGCTCCCACAGCAACTTTTCCCTCTCCGCCTTCAGTGGGGCTCATGGGTCCAGCACCACGACAGCACCGTCACTAGGGTTAGGGTTAGGGTTAGGGTTAGGGTTTGTAGAATGACAAAGCGTAGGGACCCACGAGGAGTGGGGATGCAGAGGGCACGCCAAACGACATGCACAGCTACACCAACATTGCTCCCACAGCAACTTTTCCCTCTCCGCCTTCAGTGGGTCTCATGGGTCCAGCACCATGACAGGCCCGTGACTAGGGTTAGGGTTAGGGTTAGGGTTTGGAAAGTGACAAAGCGTAGGGACCCACGAGGAGTGGCGATGCAGAGGGAACGCCGAAGGACATGCACATCTGCACCAACATTGCTCCCACAGCAACTTTTCCCTTTCCACCGTCAGTGGGGCTCATGGGTCAAGCACCAGGACCAGGACCATGACTAGGTTTAGGGTTAGAGTTAGGGTTAGGGTTAGGGTTTGGAGAGTGACAAAGCGTAGGGACCCACGAGAAGTGGCGATGCAGAGGGCACGCCAAACGACATGCACAGCTACACCAACATTGCTCCCACAGCAACTTTTCCCTCTCCGCCTTCAGTGGGGCTCATGGGTCCAGCACCACGACAGGCCCGTGACTAGGGTTACGGTTAGGTTAGGGTTAGGGTTTGGAGAGTGACAAAGCGTAGGGACCCACGAGGAGTGGGGATGCAGAGGGCACGCCAAACGACATGCACAGCTGCACCAACATTGCTCCCACAGCAACTTTTCCCTCTCCGCCTTCAGTGGGGCTCATGGGTCCAGCACCACGACAGGCCCGTTACTAGGGTTAGGGTTAGGGTTAGGGTTTGGAAAGTGACAAAGCGTAGGGACCCACGAGGAGTGGCGATGCAGAGGGAATGCCGAAGGACATGCATATCTGCACCAACATTGCTCCCACAGCAACTTTTCCCTCTCCACCGTCAGTGGGGCTCATGGGTCAAGCACCAGGACCAGGACCATGACTAGGTTTAGGGTTAGGGTTAGGGTTAGGGTTTGGAGAGTGACAAAGCGTAGGGACCCACGAGGAGTGGCGATGCAGAGGGCACGCCAAACGACATGCACAGCTACACCAACATTGCTCCCACAGCAACTTTTCCCTCTCCGCCTTCAGTGGGGCTCATGGGTCCAGCACCATGACAGGCCCGTGACTAGGTTTAGGGTTATGGTTAGGGTTAGGGTTAGGGTTTGGAGAGTGACAAAGCGTAGGGGCCCTCGTGGAGTGGCGATGCAGAGGGCACGCGAAACGACATGCACAGCTACACCAACATTGCTCCCACAGCAACTTTTCCCTCTCTGCCTTCAATAGCGCTCATGGGTCCAGCACCACGACAGGCCCGTGACTAGGTTTAGGGTTAGGGTTAGGGTTAGGGTTAGGGTTTGGAGAGTGACAAAGCGTAGGGACCCACGAGGAGTGGCGATGCAGAGGGAACGCCAAACGACATGCACAGCTACACCAACATTGCTCCCACAGCAACTTTTCCCTCTCCGCCTTCAGTGGGGCTCATGGGTCCAGCACCACGACAGGACCGCGACCTTAGTTAGGGTTAGGGTTAGGGTTAGGGTTTGGAGAGTGACAAAGCGTAGGGACCCACGAGGATTGGCGATGCAGAGGGCACGCCAAACGACATGCACAGCTACACCAACATTGCTCCCACAGCAACTTTTCCCTCTCCGCCTTCAGTGGGGCTCATGGGTCCAGCACCACGACAGGCCCGTGACTAGGGTTACGGTTAGGTTAGGGTTAGGGTTTGGAGAGTGACAAAGCGTAGGGACCCACGAGGAGTGGCGATGCAGAGGGCACGCCAAACGACATGCACAGCTGCACCAACATTGCTCCCACAGCAACTTTTCCCTCTCTGCCTTCAATAGGGCTCATGGGTCCAGCACCACGACAGGCCCGTGACTAGGGTTACGGTTAGGGTTAGGGTTTGGTGAGTGACAAAGGGTAGGGACCCACGAGGAGTGTCGATGCAGAGGGCACGCCAAAGGACATGCACAGCTACACCAACATTGCTCCCACAGCAACTTTTCCCTCTCCGCCTTCAGTGGGACTCATGGGTCCAGCACCACAACAGGCCCGTCACTAGTTTTAGGGTTAGGGTTAGGGTTAGGGTTAGGGTTTGGAGAATGACAAAGCGTAGGGACCCACGAGGAGTGGGGATGCAGAGGGCACGCCAAAGGACATGCACAGCTACACCAACATTGCTCCCACAGCAACTTTTCCCTCTCCGCCTTCAGTGGGGCTCATGGGTCCAGCACCACGACAGGCCCGTCACTAGTTTTAGGGTTAGGGTTAGGGTTAGGGTTTGGAGAGTGACAAAAGGTAGGGAACCACAAGGAGTGGCGATGCAGAGGGCACGCCAAACGACATGCACAGCTACACCAACATTGCTCCCACAGCAACTTTTCCCTCTCCGCCTTCAGTGGGGCTCATGGGTCCAGCACCACAACAGGCCCGTCACTAGGGTTAGGGTTAGGGTTAGGGTTAGGGTTTGGAGAGTGACAAAGCGTAGGGACCCACGAGGAGTGGCGATGCAGAGGGCACGCCAAACGACATGCACAGCTACACCAACATTGCTCCCACAGCAACTTTTCCCTCTCCGCCTTCAGTGGGGCTCATGGGTCCAGCACCACGACAGGACCGTCACTAGGGTTAGGGTTAGGGTTAGGGTTAGGGTTTGTAGAATGACAAAGCGTAGGGACCCACGAGGATTGGGGATGCAGTGGGCACGCCAAACGACATGCACAGCTACACCAACATTGCTCCCACAGCAACTTTTCCCTCTCCGCCTTCAGTGGGGCTCATGGGTCCAGCACCACGACAGGACCGTCACTAGGGTTAGGGTTAGGGTTTGGAGAGTGACAAAGCGTAGGGACCCACGAGGAGTGGCGATGCAGAGGGAACGCCGAAGGACATGCACAGCTGCACCAACATTGCTCCCACAGCAACTTTTCCCTCTCCACCGTTAGTGGGGCTCATGGGTCCAGCACCAGGACCAGGAGCATGACTAGGCTTAGAGTTAGGGTTAGGGTTAGGGTTTGGAGAGTGACAAAGCGTAGGGACCCACGTGTAGTGGGGATGCAGAGGGCACGCCAAAGGACATGCACAGCTACACCAACATTGCTCCCACAGCAACTTTTCCCTCTCCGCCTTCAGTGGGGCTCATGGGTCCAGCACCATGACAGGCCCGTGACTAGGTTTAGGGTTAGGGTTAGGGTTAGGGTTAGGGTTTGGAGAGTGACAAAGCGTAGGGGCCCTCGTGGAGTGGCGATGCAGAGGGCACGCCAAACGACATACACAGCTACACCAACATTGCTCCCACAGCAACTTTTCCCTCTCTGCCTTCAAAAGGGCTCATGGGTCCAGCACCACGACAGGCCCTTGACTAGGGTTAGGGTTAGGGTTAGGGTTAGGGTTAGGGTTTGGAGAGTGACAAAGCGTAGGGGCCCTCAATGAGTGGCGATGCAGAGGGCACGCCAAACGACATGCACAGCTACACCAACATTGCTCCCACAGCAACTTTTCCCTCTCCGCCTTCAGTGGGGCTCATGGGTCCAGCACCACGACAGGACCGTGACTAGGGTAAGGGTTAGGGTTAGGGTTAGGTTTTGGAGAGTGACAAAGCGTAGGGACCCACGAGGATTTGGGATGCAGAGGGCACGCCAAACGACATGCACAGCTACACCAACATTGCTCCCACACCAACTTTTCCCTCTCCGCCTTCAGTGGGGCTCATGGGTCCAGCACCACGACAGGACCGTGACTAGGGTTACGGTTAGGGTTAGGGTTAGGGTTTGGAGAGTGACAAAGCGTAGGGACCCACGAGGAGTGGGGATGCAGAGGGCACGCCAAACGACATGCACAGCTACACCAACATTGCTCCCACAGCAACTTTTCCCTCTCCGCCTTCAGTGGGGCTCATGGGTCCAGCACCACGACAGGACCGTTACTAGGGTTAGGGTTAGGGGTAGGGTTAGGTTTTGGAGAGTGACAAAGCGTAGGGACCCACGAGGATTTGGGATGCAGAGGGCACGCCAAACGACATGCACAGCTGCACCAACATTGCTCCCACAGCAACTTTTCCCTCTCTGCCTTCAGTGGGGCTCATGGGTCCAGCACCACGACAGGACCGTGACTAGGGTTAGGGTTAGGGTTAGGGTTTGGAGAGTGACAAAGCGTAGGGATCCACGAGGAGTGGCGATGCAGAGGGAACGCCGAAGGACATGCACAGCTACACCAACATTGCTCCCACAGCAACTTTTCCCTCTCCACCGTCAGTGGGGCTCATGGGTCCCGCACGAGGACAGGCCCTTGACTAGGTTTAGGGTTAGGGTTAGGGTTTGGAGAGTGACAAAGCGTAGGGGATCTCGTGGAGTGGGGATGCAGACGGCACGCCAAACGACATGCACAGCTACACCAACATTGCTCCCACAGCAACTTTTCCCTCTCCGCCTTCAGTGGGGCTCATGGGTCCAGCACCACGACAGGACCGTTACTAGGGTTAGGGTTAGGGTTAGGGTTAGGGTTTGGAGAGTGACAAAGCGTAGGGACCCACGAGGAGTGGCGATGCAGAGGGCACGCCAAACGACATGCACAGCTACACCAACATTGCTCCCACAGCAACTTTTCCCTCTCCGCCTTCAGTGGGGCTCATGGGTCCAGCACCACGACAGGACCGTTACTAGGGTTAGGGTTAGGGTTAGGGTTAGGGTTTGGAGAGTGACAAAGCGTAGGGACCCACGAGGAGTGGCGATGCAGAGGGCACGCCAAACGACATGCACAGCTACACCAACATTGCTCCCACAGCAACTTTTCCCTCTCCGCCTTCAGTGGGGCTCATGGGTCCAGCACCACGACAGGACCGCGACTAGGGTTAGGGTTAGGGTTAGGGTTAGGGTTTGGAGAGTGACAAAGCGTAGGGACCCATGAGGATTGGCGATGCAGAGGGCACGCCAAACGACATGCACAGCTACACCAACATTGCTCCCACAGCAACTTTTCCCTCTCCACCGTCAGTGGGGCTCATGGGTCCAGCACCACGACAGGCCCGTGACTAGGGTTACGGTTAGGTTAGGGTTAGGGTTTGGAGAGTGACAAAGCGTAGGGACCCACGAGGAGTGGCGATGCAGAGGGCACGCCAAACGACATGCACAGCTGCACCAACATTGCTCCCACAGCAACTTTTCCCTCTCCACCGTCAGTGGGGCTCATGGGTCCAGCACCACGACAGGACCGTCACTAGGTTTAGGGTTAGGGTTAGGGTTAGGGTTAGGGTTTGGAGAATGACAAAGCGTAGGGACCCACGAGGAGTGGGGATGCAGAGGGCACGCCAAAGGACATGCACAGCTACACCAACATTGCTCCCACAGCAACTTTTCCCTCTCCGCCTTCAGTGGGGCTCATGGGTCCAGCACCACGACAGGACCGTCACTAGGGTTAGGGTTAGGGTTAGGGTTAGGGTTTGGAGAGTGACAAAGCGTAGGGACCCACGAGGAGTGGCGATGCAGCGGGCACGCCAAAGGACATGCACAGCTACACCAACATTGCTCCCACAGCAACTTTTCCCTCTCCGCCTTCAGTGGGGCTCATGGGTCCAGCACCACGACAGGACCGCGACTAGGGTTAGGGTTAGGGTTAGGGTTAGGGTTTGTAGAATGACAAAGCATAGGGACCCACGAGGAGTGGCGATGCAGAGGGCACGCCAAACGACATGCACAGCTACACCAACATTGCTCCCACAGCAACTTTTCCCTCTCCGCCTTCAGTGGGGCTCATGGGTCCAGCACGACGACAGGACCGTCACTAGGGTTAGGGTTAGGGTTAGGGTTAGGGTTTGTAGAATGACAAAGCGTAGGGACCCACGAGGAGTGGGGATGCAGTGGGCACGCCAAACGACATGCACAGCTACACCAACATTGCTCCCACAGCAACTTTTCCCTCTCCGCCTTCAGTGGGTCTCATGGGTCCAGCACCACGACAGGCCCGTGACTAGGGTTAGGGTTAGGGTTTGGAGAGTGACAAAGCGTAGGGACCCACGAGGAGTGGCGATGCAGAGAGCACGCCAAACGACATGCACAGCTGCACCAATATTGCTCCCACAACAACTTTTCCCTCTCCACCGTCAGTGGGGCTCATGGGTCCAGCACCACGACAGGACCGCGACTAGGGTTAGGGTTAGGGTTAGGGTTTGGAGAGTGACAAAGCGTAGGGACCCACGAGGATTGGCGATGCAGAGGGCACGCCAAACGACATGCACAGCTACACCAACATTGCTCCCACAGCAACTTTTCCCTCTCCGCCTTCAGTGGGGCTCATGGGTCCAGCACCACGACAGGACCGTCACTAGGGTTAGGGTTAGGGTTAGGGTTTGGAGAGTGACAAAGCGTAGGGACCCACGAAGAGTGCGGATGCAGTGGGCACGCCAAACGACATGCACAGCTACACCAACATTGCTCCCACAGCAACTTTTCCCTCTCTGCCTTCAATAAGGCTCATGGGTCCAGCACCACGACAGGCCCGTCACTAGGGTTAGGGTTAGGGTTAGGGTTTGGAGAGTGACAAAGCGTAGGGACCCACGAGGAGTGGCGATGCAGAGGGCACGCCAAACGACATGCACAGCTACACCAACATTGCTCCCACAGCAACTTTTCCCTCTCCGCCTTCAGTGGGGCTCATGGGTCCAGCACCACGACAGGACCGCGACTAGGGTTAGGGTTAGGGTTAGGGTTAGGGTTTGGAGAGTGACAAAGCGTAGGGACCCACGAGGATTGGTGATGCAGAGGGCACGCCAAACGACATGCACAGCTACACCAACATTGCTCCCACAGCAACTTTTCGCTCTCTGCCTTCAGTGGGGCTCATGGGTCCAGCACCACGACAGGACCGTTACTAGGGTTACGGTTAGGTTAGGGTTAGGGTTTGGAGAGTGACAAAGCGTAGAGACCCACAAGGATTGGCGATGCAGAGGGCACGCCAAACGACATGCACAGCTGCACCAACATTGCTCCCACAGCAACTTTCCCCTCTCCACCGTCAGTGGGGCTCATGGGTCCAGCACCACGACAGGCCCGTGACTAGGGTTAGGGTTAGGGTTAGGGTTAGGGTTTGGAGAGTGACAAAGCGTAGGGACCCACGAGGAGTGGCGATGCAGAGGGCACGCCAAACGACATGCACAGCTACACCAACATTGCTCCCACAGCAACTTTTCCCTCTCCGCCTTCAGTGGGGCTCATGGGTCCAGCACCACGACGGGACCGTTACTAGGGTTAGGGTTAGGGTTAGGGTTTGGAGAGTGACAAAGCGTAGGGACCCACGAGGAGTGGCGATGCAGAGGGCACGCCAAACGACATGCACAGCTACACCAACATTGCTCCCACAGCAACTTTTCCCTCTCCGCCTTCAGTGGGGCTCATGGGTCCAGCACCACGACAGGACCGCGACTAGGGTTAGGGTTAGGGTTAGGGTTTGGAGAGTGACAAAGCGTAGGGACCCACGAGGATTGGCGATACAGACGGCACACCAAACGACATGCACAGCTACACCAACATTGCTCCCACAGCAACTTTTCCCTCTCTGCCTTCAGTGGGGCTCATGGGTCCAGCACCACGACAGGACCGTTACTAGGGTTAGGGTTAGGGTTAGGGTTAGGGTTTGTAGAATGACAAAGCGTAGGGACCCACGAGGAGTGGGGATGCAGTGGGCACGCCAAACGACATGCACAGCTACACCAACATTGCTCCCACAGCAACTTTTCCCTCTCCGCCTTCAGTGGGGCTCATGGGTCCAGCACCATGACAGGCCCGTGACTAGGGTTACGGTTAGGGTTTGGAGAGTGACAAAGCGTAGGGACCCACGAGGAGTGGCGATGCAGAGGGAACGCCGAAGGACATGCACATCTGCACCAACATTGCTCCCACAGCAACTTTTCCCTCTCCGCCTTCAGTGGGGCTCATGGGTCAAGCACCAGGACCAGGACCATGACTAGGTTTAGGGTTAGGGTTAGGGTTTGGAGAGTGACAAAGCATAGGGACCCACGAGGAGTGGCGATGCAGAGGGAACGCCGAAGGACATGCACAGCTACACCAACATTGCTCCCACAGCAACTTTTCCCTCTCTGCCTTCAGTGGGGCTCATGGGTCCAGCACCACGACAGGACCGTTACTAGGGTTAGGGTTAGGGTTAGGGTTAGGGTTTGGAGAGTGACAAAGCGTAGGGACCCACGAGGAGTGGCGATGCAGAGGGCACGCCAAACGACATGCACAGCTACACCAACATTGCTCCCACAGCAACTTTTCCCTCTCCGCCTTCAGTGGGGCTCATGGGTCCAGCACCACGACAGGACCGTTACTAGGGTTAGGGTTAGGGTTAGGGTTAGGATTTGGAGAGTGACAAAGCGTAGGGACCCACGAGGAGTGGCGATGCAGAGGGCACGCCAAACGACATGCACAGCTACACCAACATTGCTCCCACAGCAACTTTTCCCTCTCCGCCTTCAGTGGGGCTCATGGGTCCAGCACCACGACAGGACCGCGACTAGGGTTAGGGTTAGGGTTAGGGTTTGGAGAGTGACAAAGCGTAGGGACCCACGAGGAGTGGCGATGCAGAGGGCACGCCAAACGACATGCACAGCTGCACCAACATTGCTCCCACAGCAACTTTTCCCTCTCCGCCTTCAGTGGGGCTCATGGGTCCAGCACCACGACAGGACCGCGACTAGGGTTAGGGTTAGGGTTAGGGTTAGGGTTTGGAGAGTGACAAAGCGTAGGGACCCACGAGGAGTGGCGATGCAGAGGGCACGCCAAACGACATGCACAGCTACACCAACATTGCTCCCACAGCAACTTTTCCCTCTCCGCCTTCAGTGGGGCTCATGGGTCCAGCACCACGACAGGACCGTCACTAGGGTTAGGGTTAGGGTTAGGGTTAGGGTTTGGAGAGTGACAAAGCGTAGGGACCCACAAGGAGTGGCGATGCAGAGGGCACGCCAAACGACATGCACAGCTACACCAACATTGCTCCCACAGCAACTTTTCCCTCTCCGCCTTCAGTGGGGCTCATGGGTCCAGCACCACGACAGGCCTGTGACTAGGGTTAGGGTTAGGGTTAGGGTTTGGAGAGTGACAAAGCGTAGGGACCCACGAGGAGTGGCGATGCAGAGGGCACGCCAAACGACATGCACAGCTACACCAACATTGCTCCCACAGCAACTTTTCCCTCTCCGCCTTCAGTGGGGCTCATGGGTCCAGCACCACGACAGGACCGTCACTAGGGTTAGGGTTAGGGTTAGGGTTTGGAGAGTGACAAAGCGTAGGGACCCACGAGGAGTGCGGATGCAGTGGGCACGCCAAACGACATGCACAGCTACACCAACATTGCTCCCACAGCAACTTTTCCCTCTCCGCCTTCAGTGGGGCTCATGGGTCCAGCACCACGACAGGACCGTCACTAGGGTTAGGGTTAGGGTTTGGAGAGTGACAAAGCGTAGGGACCCACGAGGAGTGGCGATGCAGAGGGAACGCCGAAGGACATGCACAGCTGCACCAACATTGCTCCCACAGCAACTTTTCCCTCTCCACCGTTAGTGGGGCTCATGGGTCCAGCACCAGGACCAGGACCATGACTAGGCTTAGAGTTAGGGTTAGGGTTAGGGTTTGGAGAGTGACAAAGCGTAGGGACCCACGTGTAGTGGGGATGCAGAGGGCACGCCAAAGGACATGCACAGCTACACCAACATTGCTCCCACAGCAACTTTTCCCTCTCCGCCTTCAGTGGGGCTCATGGGTCCAGCACCATGACAGGCCCGTGACTAGGTTTAGGGTTAGGGTTAGGGTTAGGGTTAGGGTTTGGAGAGTGACAAAGCGTAGGGCCCTCGTGGAGTGGCGATGCAGAGGGCACGCCAAACGACATGCACAGCTACACCAACATTGCTCCCACAGCAACTTTTCCCTCTCTGCCTTCAAAAGGGCTCATGGGTCCAGCACCACGACAGGCCCTTGACTAGGGTTAGGGTTAGGGTTAGGGTTAGGGTTAGGGTTTGGAGAGTGACAAAGCGTAGGGGCCCTCGATGAGTGGCGATGCAGAGGGCACGCCAAACGACATGCACAGCTACACCAACATTGCTCCCACAGCAACTTTTCCCTCTCCGCCTTCAGTGGGGCTCATGGGTCCAGCACCACGACAGGACCGTGACTAGGGTAAGGGTTAGGGTTAGGGTTAGGTTTTGGAGAGTGACAAAGCGTAGGGACCCACGAGGATTTGGGATGCAGAGGGCACGCCAAACGACATGCACAGCTACACCAACATTGCTCCCACAGCAACTTTTCCCTCTCCGCCTTCAGTGGGGCTCATGGGTCCAGCACCACGACAGGACCGTGACTAGGGTTACGGTTAGGGTTAGGGTTAGGGTTTGGAGAGTGACAAAGCGTAGGGACCCACGAGGAGTGGCGATGCAGAGGGCACGCCAAACGACATGCACAGCTACACCAACATTGCTCCCACAGCAACTTTTCCCTCTCCGCCTTCAGTGGGGCTCATGGGTCCAGCACCACGACAGGACCGTTACTAGGGTTAGGGTTAGGGGTAGGGTTAGGTTTTGGAGAGTGACAAAGCGTAGGGACCCACGAGGATTTGGGATGCAGAGGGCACGCCAAACGACATGCACAGCTACACCAACATTGCTCCCACAGCAACTTTTCCCTCTCCGCCTTCAGTGGGGCTCATGGGTCCAGCACCACGACAGGCCCGTGACTAGGTTTAGGGTTAGGGTTAGGGTTACGGTTAGGGTTTGGAGAGTGACAAAGCGTAGGGACCCACGAGGAGTGGCAATGCAGAGGGCACGCCAAACGACATGCACAGCTACACCAACATTGCTCCCACAGCAACTTTTCCCTCTCCGCCTTCAGTGGGGCTCATGGGTCCAGCACCACGACAGGACCGTCACTAGGGTTAGGGTTAGGGTTAGGGTTTGGAGAGTGACAAAGCGTAGGGACCCACGAGGAGTGGCGATGCAGAGGGCACGCCAAACGACATGCACAGCTACACCAACATTGCTCCCACAGCAACTTTTCCCTCTCCGCCTTCAGTGGGGCTCATTGGTCCAGCACCACGACAGGACCGCGACTAGGGTTAGGGTTAGGGTTAGGGTTTGGAGAGTGACAAAGCGTAGGGACCCACGAGGAGTGGCGATGCAGAGGGCACGCCAAAGGACATGCACAGCTACACCAACATTGCTCCCACAGCAACTTTTCCCTCTCAGCCTTCAGTGGGGCTCATGGGTCCAGCACCACGACAGGACCGTTACTAGGGTTAGGGTTAGGGTTAGGGTTAGGGTTTGGAGAGTGACAAAGCGTAGGGACCCACAAGGAGTGGCGATGCAGAGGGCACGCCAAACGACATGCACAGCTACACCAACATTGCTCCCACAGCAACTTTTCCCTCTCCGCCTTCAGTGGGGCTCATGGGTCCAGCACCACGACAGGACCGCGACTAGGGTTAGGGTTAGGGTTAGGGTTAGGGTTAGGGTTTGGAGAGTGACAAAGCGTAGGGACCCACGAGGATTGGCGATGCAGAGGGCACGCCAAACGACATGCACAGCTACACCAACATTGCTCCCACAGCAACTTTTCCCTCTCCGCCTTCAGTGGGTCTCATGGGTCCAGCACCACAACAGGCCTGTGACTAGGGTTAGGGTTAGGGTTAGGGTTTGGAGAATGACAAAGCGTAGGGACCCACGAGGAGTGGGGATGCAGAGGGCACGCCAAAGGACATGCACAGCTACACCAACATTGCTCCCACAGCAACTTTTCCCTCTCCGCCTTCAGTGGGGCTCATGGGTCCAGCACCACGACAGGACCGTCACTAGGGTTAGGGTTAGGGTTTGGAGAGTGACAAAGCGTAGGGACCCACGAGGAGTGCGGATGCAGTGGGCACGCCAAAGGACATGCACAGCTACACCAACATTGCTCCCACAGCAACTTTTCCCTCTCCGCCTTCAGTGGGGCTCATGGGTCCAGCACCACGACAGGACCGTCACTAGGGTTAGGGTTAGGGTTTGGAGCGTTACAAAGCGTAGGGACCCACAAGGAGTGGCGATGCAGAGGGCACGCCAAACGACATGCACAGCTACACCAACATTGCTCCCACAGCAACTTTTCCCTCTCCGCCTTCAGTGGGGCTCATGGGTCCAGCACCATGACAGGCCCGTGACTAGGTTTAGGGTTAGGGTTAGGGTTAGGGTTAGGGTTTGGAGAGTGACAAAGCGTAGGGGCCCTCGTGGAGTGGCGATGCAGAGGGCACGCCAAACGACATGCACAGCTACACCAACATTGCTCCCACAGCAACTTTTCCCTCTCTGCCTTCAATAGGGCTCATGGGTCCAGCACCACGACAGGCCCTTGACTAGGGTTAGGGTTAGGGTTAGGGTTTGGAGAGTGACAAAGCGTAGGGGCCCTCGTGGAGTGGGGATGCAGAGGGCACGCCAAACGACATGCACAGCTACACCAACATTGCTCCCACAGCAACTTTTCCCTCTCCGCCTTCAGTGGGGCTCATGGGTCCAGCACCACGACAGGACCGTGACTAGGTTTAGGGTTAGGGTTAGGGTTAGGGTTAGGGTTTGGAGAGTGACAAAGCGTAGGGGCCCTCGTGGAGTGGCGATGCAGAGGGCACGCCAAACGACATGCACAGCTACACCAACATTGCTCCCACAGCAACTTTTCCCTCTCTGCCTTCAATAGGGCTCATGGGTCGAGAACCACGACAGGCCTTTGACTAGGGTTAGGGTTAGGGTTAGGCTTTGGAGAGTGACAAAGCGTAGGGGATCTCGTGGAGTGGGGATGCAGAGGGCACGCCAAAGGACATGCACAGCTACACCAACATTGCTCCCACAGCAACTTTTCCCTCTCCGCCTTCAGTGGGGCTCATGGGTCCAGCACCACGACAGGACCGCGACTAGGGTTAGGGTTAGGGTTAGGGTTTGGAGAGTGACAAAGCGTAGGGACCCACGAGGAGTGGCGATGCAGAGGGCACGCCAAACGACATGCACAGCTGCACCAACATTGCTCCCACAGCAACTTTTCCCTCTCCACCGTTAGTGGGGCTCATGGGTCCAGCACCAGGACCAGGACCATGACTAGGCTTAAAGTTAGGGTTAGGGTTAGGGTTTGGAGAGTGACAAAGCGTAGGGACCCACGTGTAGTGGGGATGCAGAGGGCACGCCAAACGACATGCACAGCTACACCAACATTGCTCCCACAGCAACTTTTCCCTCTCCGCCTTCAGTGGGGCTCATGGGTCCAGCACCATGACAGGCCCGTGACTAGGTTTAGGGTTAGGGTTAGGGTTAGGGTTTGGAGAGTGACAAAGCGTAGGGACCCACGAGGATTTGGGATGCAGAGGGCACGCCAAACGACATGCACAGCTACACCAACATTGCTCCCACAGCAACTTTTCCCTCTCCGCCTTCAGTGGGGCTCATGGGTCCAGCACCACGACAGGCCCGTGACTAGGGTTAGGGTTAGGGTTAGGGTTAGGGTTTGGAGAGTGACAAAGCGTAGGGACCCACGAGGATTGGCGATGCAGAGGGCACGCCAAACGACATGCACAGCTACACCAACATTGCTCCCACAGCAACTTTTCCCTCTCCGCCTTCAGTGGGGCTCATGGGTCCAGCACCACGACAGGACCGTTACTAGGGTTAGGGTTAGGGTTAGGGTTAGGGTTAGGGTTTGGAGAGTGACAAAGCGTAGGGACCCACGAGGAGTGGCGATGCAGAGGGCACGCCAAACGACATGCACAGCTACACCAACATTGCTCCCACAGCAACTTTTCCCTCTCCGCCTTCAGTGGAGCTCATGGGTCCAGAACCACGACAGGACCGCGACTAGGGTTAGGGTTAGGGTTAGGGTTAGGGTTTGGAGAGTGACAAAGCGTAGGGACCCACGAGGAGTGGCGATGCAGAGGGCACGCCAAACGACATGCACAGCTACACCAACATTGCTCCCACAGCAACTTTTCCCTCTCCGCCTTCAGTGGGGCTCATGGGTCCAGCACCACGACAGGACCGCGACTAGGGTTAGGGTTAGGGTTAGGGTTTGGAGAGTGACAAAGCGTAGGGACCCACGAGGATTGGCGATGCAGAGGGCACGCCAAACGACATGCACAGCTACACCAACATTGCTCCCACAGCAACTTTTCCCTCTCCGCCTTCAGTGGGGCTCATGGGTCCAGCACCACGACAGGACCGTCACTAGGGTTAGGGTTAGGGTTTGGAGAGTGACAAAGTGTAGGGACCCACGAGGAGTGCGGATGCAGTGGGCACGCCAAAGGACATGCACAGCTACACCAACATTGCTCCCACAGCAACTTTTCCCTCTCCGCCTTCAGTGGGGCTCATGGGTCCAGCACCATGACAGGCCAGTGACTAGGTTTAGGGTTAGGGTTAGGGTTAGGGTTTGGAGAGTGACAAAGCGTAGGGGCCCTCGTGGAGTGGCGATGCAGAGGGCACGCCAAACGACATGCACAGCTACCCCAACATTGCTCCCACAGCAACTTTTCCCTCTCTGCCTTCAGTGGGGCTCATGGGTCCAGCACCACGACAGGCCCGTGACTAGGGTTACGGTTAGGTTAGGGTTAGGGTTTGGAGAGTGACAAAGCGTAGGGACCCACGAGGAGTGGCGATGCAGAGGGCACGCCAAACGACATGCACAGCTGCACCAACATTGCTCCCACAGCAACTTTTCCCTCTCCACCGTCAGTGGGGCTCATGGGTCCAGCACCATGACAGGCCCGTGACTAGGGTTAGGGTTAGGGTTAGGGTTTGGAGAGTGACAAAGCGTAGGGACCCACAAGGAGTGGCGATGCAGAGGGCACGCCAAACGACATGCACAGCTACACCAACATTGCTCCCACAGCAACTTTTCCCTCTCCGCCTTCAGTGGGGCTCATGGGTCCAGCACCACGACAGGACCGCGACTAGGGTTAGGGTTAGGGTTAGGGTTAGGGTTTGGAGAGTGACAAAGCGTAGGGACCCACGAGGAGTGGCGATGCAGAGGGCACGCCAAACGACATGCACAGCTACACCAACATTGCTCCCACAGCAACTTTTCCCTCTCCGCCTTCAGTGGGGCTCATGGGTCCAGCACCACGACAGGCCCGTGACTAGGTTTAGGGTTAGGGTTAGGGTTAGGGTTTGGAGAGTGACAAAGCGTAGGGACCCACGAGGAGTGGCGATGCAGAGGGAACGCCGAAGGACATGCACAGCTACACCAACATTGCTCCCACAGCAACTTTTCCCTCTCCGCCTTCAGTGGGGCTCATGGGTCCAGCACCACGACAGGACCGTCACTAGGGTTAGGGTTAGGGTTTGGAGAGTGACAAAGCGTAGGGACCCACGAGGAGTGGCGATGCAGAGGGAACGCCGAAGGACATGCACAGCTGCACCAACATTGCTCCCACAGCAACTTTTCCCTCTCCACCGTTAGTGGGGCTCATGGGTCCAGCACCAGGACCAGGACCATGACTAGGCTTAGAGTTAGGGTTAGGGTTAGGGTTTGGAGAGTGACAAAGCGTAGGGACCCACGTGTAGTGGGGATGCAGAGGGCACGCCAAAGGACATGCACAGCTACACCAACATTGCTCCCACAGCAACTTTTCCCTCTCCGCCTTCAGTGGGGCTCATGGGTCCAGCACCACGACAGGACCGTTACTAGGGTTAGGGTTAGGGTTAGGGTTAGGTTTTGGAGAGTGACAAAGCGTAGGGACCCACGAGGAGTGGCGATGCAGAGAGCACGCCAAACGACATGCACAGCTACACCAACATTGCTCCCACAGCAACTTTTCCCTCTCCACCGTTAGTGGGGCTCATGGGTCCAGCACCACGACAGGCCCTTGACTAGGGTTAGGGTTAGGGTTAGGGTTTGGAGAGTGACAAAGCGTAGGGGCCCTCGTGGAGTGGGGATGCAGAGGGCACGCCAAACGACATGCACAGCTACACCAACATTGCTCCCACAGCAACTTTTCCCTCTCCGCCTTCAGTGGGGCTCATGGGTCCAGCACCACGACAGGACCGTGACTAGGGTTAGGGTTAGGGTTAGGGTTAGGGTTAGGTTTTGGAGAGTGACAAAGCGTAGGGACCCACGAGGAGTGGCGATGCAGAGAGCACGCCAAACGACATGCACAGCTACACCAACATTGCTCCCACAGCAACTTTTCCCTCTCCGCCTTCAGTGGGGCTCATGGGTCCAGCACCACAACAGGCCCGTGACTAGGTTTAGGGTTAGGGTTAGGGTTAGGTTAGGGTTTGGAGAATGACAAAGCGTAGGGACCCACGAGGAGTGGCGATGGAGAGGGCACGCCAAACGACATGCACAGCTGCACCAACATTGCTCCCACAGCAACTTTTCCCTCTCCGCCTTCAGTGGGGCTCATGGGTCCAGCACCACGACAGGCCCGTGACTAGGGTTAGGGTTAGGGTTAGGGTTTGGAGAGTGACAAAGCGTAGGGACCCACGAGGAGTGGCGATGCAGAGGGCACGCCAAACGACATGCACAGCTACACCAACATTGCTCCCACAGCAACTTTTCCCTCTCCGCCTTCAGTGGGGCTCATGGGTCCAGCACCCCGACAGGACCGTTACTAGGGTTAGGGTTAGGGTTAGGGTTTGGAGAGTGACAAAGCGTAGGGACCCACGAGGAGTGGCGATGCAGAGGGCACGCCAAACGACATGCACAGCTACACCAACATTGCTCCCACAGCAACTTTTCCCTCTCCGCCTTCAGTGGGGCTCATGGGTCCAGCACCACGACAGGACCGCGACTAGGGTTAGGGTTAGGTTTAGGGTTAGGGTTTGGAGAATGACAAAGCCTAGGGACCCACGAGGATTGGCGATGCAGAGGGCACGCCAAACGACATGCACAGCTACACCAACATTGCTCCCACAGCAACTTTTCCCTCTCTGCCTTCAGTGGGGCTCATGGGTCCAGAACCACGACAGGACAGTGACTAGGGTTACGGTTAGGTTAGGGTTAGGGTTTGGAGAGTGACAAAGCGTAGGGACCCACGAGGAGTGGCGATGCAGAGGGAACGCCGAAGGACATGTACAGCTGCACCAACATTGCTCCCACAGCAACTTTTCCCTCTCCAGCGTGAGTGGGGCTCATGGGTCCAGCACCACGACAGGCCCTTGACTAGGGTTAGGGTTAGGGTTAGGGTTAGGGTTAGGGTTTGCAGAATGACGAAGCGTAGGGACCCACGAGGATTGGCGATGCAGAGGGCACGCCAAAGGACATGCACAGCTACACCAACATTGCTCCCACAGCAACTTTTCCCTCTCCACCTTCAGTGGGGCTCATGGGTCCATCACCACGACAGGACCGTGACTAGGGTTAGGGTTAGGGTTAGGGTTTGGAGAGTGACAAAGCGTAGGGACCCACGAGGAGTGGCGATGCAGAGGGCACGCCAAACGACATGCACAGCTACACCAACATTGCTCCCACAGCAACTTTTCCCTCTCCACCGTCAGTGGGGCTCATGGGTCCAGCACCACGACAGGCCCGTGACTAGGGTTAGGGTTAGGGTTAGGGTTAGGGTTAGGGTTAGGTTTTGGAGAGTGACAAAGCGTAGGGACCCACGAGGATTGGCGATGCAGAGGGCACACCAAACGACATGCACAGCTACACCAACATTGCTCCCACAGCAACTTTTCCCTCTCCGCCTTCAGTGGGGCTCATGGGTCCAGCACCACAACAGGCCCGTGACTAGGGTTAGGGTTAGGGTTAGGGTTTGGAGAGTGACAAAGCATAGGGACCCACGAGGAGTGGCGATGCAGAGGGCACGCCAAACGACATGCACAGCTACACCAACATTGCTCCCACAGCAACTTTTCCCTCTCCGCCTTCAGTGGGACTCATGGGTCCAGCACCACGACAGGCCCGTGACTAGGGTTAGGGTTAGGGTTAGGGTTAGGTTTTGGAGACTGACAAAGCGTAGGGACCCACGAGGATTGGCGATGCAGAGGGCACGCCAAACGACATGCACAGCTACACCAACATTGCTCCCACAGCAACTTTTCCCTCTCCGCCTTCAGTGGGGCTCATGGGTCCAGCACCACAACAGGCCCGTGACTAGGGTTAGGGTTAGGGTTAGGGTTAGGGTTAGGGTTTGGAGAATGACAAAGCGTAGGGACCCACGAGGATTGGCGATGCAGACGGCACGCCAAAGGACATGCACAGCTACACCAACATTGCTCCCACAGCAACTTTTCCCTCTCCGCCTTCAGTGGGGCTCATGGGTCCAGCACCACGACAGGCCCGTGACTAGGGTTAGGGTTAGGGTTAGGGTTAGGAGAGTGACAAAGCGTAGGGACCCACGAGGAGTGGCGATGCAGAGGGCACGCCAAAGGACATGCACAGCTACACCAACATTGCTCCCACAGCAACTTTTCCCTCTCAGCCTTCAGTGGGGCTCATGGGTCCAGCACCCCGACAGGACCGTGACTAGGGTTAAGGTTAGGGTTAGGGTTAGGGTTTGGAGAGTGACAAAGCGTAGGGACCCACGAGGAGTGGCGATGCAGAGGGCACGCCAAACGACATGCACAGCTACACCAACATTGCTCCCACAGCAACTTTTCCCTCTCCGCCTTCAGTGGGGCTCATGGGTCCAGCACCACGACAGGACCGCGACTAGGGTTAGGGTTAGGGTTAGGGTTAGGGTTTGGAGAGTGACAAAGCGTAGGGACCCACGAGGAGTGGGGATGCAGAGGGCACGCCAAACGACATGCACAGCTACACCAACATTGCTCCCACAGCAACTTTTCCCTCTCCGCCTTCAGTGGGGCTCATGGGTCCAGAACCACGACAGGCCTGTGACTAGGGTTAGGGTTAGGGTTAGGGTTTGGAGAATGACAAAGCGTAGGGACCCACGAGGATTGGCGATGCAGAGGGCACGCCAAACGACATGCACAGCTACACCAACATTGCTCCCACAGCAACTTTTCCCTCTCCGCCTTCAGTGGGGCTCATGGGTCCAGCACCACAACAGGCCCGTGACTAGGTTTAGGGATAGGGTTAGGGTTTGTAGAATGACAAAGCATAGGGACCCACGAGGAGTGGGGATGCAGAGGGCATGCCAAACGACATGCACAGCTACACCAACATTGCTCCCACAGCAACTTTTCCCTCTCCGCCTTCAGTGGGGCTCATGGGTCCAGCACCACGACAGGACCGTCACTAGGGTTAGGGTTAGGGTTAGGGTTTGGAGAGTGACAAAGCGTAGGGACCCACGAGGAGTGGGGATGCAGAGGGCACGCCAAACGACATGGACAGCTACACCAACATTGCTCCCACAGCAACTTTTCCCTCTCCGCCTTCAGTGGGGCTCATGGGTCCAGCACCACGACAGGCCCGTGACTAGGGTTAGGGTTAGGGTTAGGGTTTGGAGAGTGACAAAGCGTAGGGACCCACGAGGAGTGGCGATGCAGATGGCACGCCAAACGACATGCACAGCTACACCAACATTGCTCCCACAGCAACTTTTCCCTCTCCGCCTTCAGTAGGGCTCATGGGTCCATCACCATGACAGGCCCGTGACTAGGGTTAGGGTTAGGGTTAGGGTTAGGGTTTGGAGAATGACAAAGCGTAGGGACCCACGAGGATTGGCGATGCAGAGGGCATGCCAAATGACATGCACAGCTGCACCAACATTGCTCCCACAGCAACTTTTCCCTCTCCGCCTTCAGTAGGGCTCATGGGTCCATCACCACGACAGGACCGTGACTAGGTTTAGGGTTAGGGTTTGGAGAGTGACAAAGCGTAGGGACCCACGAGGAGTGGCGATGCAGAGGGCACGCCAAACGACATGCACAGCTACACCAACATTGCTCCCACAGCAACTTTTCCCTCTCCGCCTTCAGTGGGGCTCATGGGTCCAGCACCACGACAGGCCCGTGACTAGGGTTAGGGTTAGGGTTAGGGTTAGGGTTAGGGTTTGGAGAGTGACAAAGCGTAGGGACCCACGTGTAGTGGGGATGCAGAGGGCACGCCAAACGACATGCACAGCTACACCAACATTGCTCCCACAGCAACTTTTCCCTCTCCGCCTTCAGTGGGGCTCATGGGTCCAGCACCACGACAGGACCGCGACTAGGGTTAAGGTTAGGGTTAGGGTTTGGAGAGTGACAAAGCGTAGGGACCCACGAGGATTGGCGATGCAGACGGCACGCCAAACGACATGCACAGCTACACCAACATTGCTCCCACAGCAACTTTTCCCTCTCCGCCTTCAGTGGGGCTCATGGGTCCAGCACCACAACAGGCCTATGACTAAGTTTAGGGTTAGGGTTAGGGTTAGGGTTTGGAGAATGACAAAGCGTAGGAACCCACGAGGATTGGCGATGCAGAGGGCACGCCAAACGACATGCACAGCTGCACCAACATTGCTCCCACAGCAACTTTTTCCTCTCCGCCTTCAGTGGGGCTCATGGGTCCAGCACCACGACAGGACCGTGACTAGGTTTAGGGTTAAGGTTAGGGTTAGGAGAGTGACAAAGCGTAGGGACCCACGAGGAGTGCGGATGCAGTGGGCACGCCAAACGACATGCACAGCTACACCAACATTGCTCCCACAGCAACTTTTCCCTCTCCGCCTTCAGTGGGGCTCATGGGTCCAGCACCACGACAGGACCGTGACTAGGGTTAGGGTTAGGGTTTGGAGAGTGACAAAGCGTAGGGACCCACGAGGAGTGGCGATGCAGAGGGAACGCCGAAGGATATGCACAGCTGCACCAACATTGCTCCCACAGCAACTTTTCCCTCTCCACCGTTAGTGGGGCTCATGGGTCCAGCACCAGGACCAGGACCATGACTAGGCTTAGAGTTAGGGTTAGGGTTAGGGTTTGGAGAGTGACAAAGCGTAGGGGATCTCGTGGAGTGGGGATGCAGAGGGCACGCCAAAGGACATGCACAGCTACACCAACATTGCTCCCACAGCAACTTTTCCCTCTCCGCCTTCAGTGGGGCTCATGGGTCCAGCACCACGACAGGACCGTGACTAGGGTTAGGGTTAGGGTTAGGGTTAGGTTTTGGAGAGTGACAAAGCGTAGGGACCCACGAGGATTGGGGATGCAGAGGGCACGCCAAACGACATGCACAGCTACACCAACATAGCTCCCACAGCAACTTTTCCCTCTCCGCCTTCAGTGGGGCTCATGGGTCCAGCACCACAACAGGCCCGTGACTAGGTTTAGGGTTAGGGTTAGGTTAGGGTTTGGAGAATGACAAAGCGTAGGGACCCACGAGGAGTGGCGATGCAGAGGGCACGCCAAACGACATGCACAGCTACACCAACATTGCTCCCACAGCAACTTTTCCCTCTCCGCCTTCAGTGGGGCTCATGGGTCCAGCACCACGACAGGCCCGTGACTAGGGTTAGGGTTAGGGTTAGGGTTTGGAGAGTGACAAAGCGTAGGGACCCACGAGGAGTGGCGATGCAGAGGGCACGCCAAAGGACATGCACAGCTACACCAACATTGCTCCCACAGCAACTTTTCCCTCTCCGCCTTCAGTGGGGCTCATGGGTCCAGCACCACGACAGGACCGTTACTAGGGTTAGGGTTAGGGTTAGGGTTAGGGTTTGGAGAGTGACAAAGCGTAGGGACCCACGAGGAGTGGCGATGCAGAGGGCACGCCAAACGACATGCACAGCTACACCAACATTGCTCCCACAGCAACTTTTCCCTCTCCGCCTTCAGTGGGGCTCATGGGTCCAGAACCACGAAAGGACCGTCACTAGGGTTAGGGTTAGGGTTAGGGTTTGGAGAGTGACAAAGCGTAGGGACCCACGAGGAGTGGCGATGCAGAGGGCACGCCAAACGACATGCACAGCTACACCAACATTGCTCCCACAGCAACTTTTCCCTCTCCACCTTCAGTGGGGCTCATGGGTCCAGCACCACGAAAGGACCGTCACTAGGGTTAGGGTTAGGGTTAGGGTTTGGAGAGTGACAAAGCGTAGGGACCCACGAGGAGTGGCGATGCAGAGGGCACGCCAAACGACATGCACAGCTACACCAACATTGCTCCCACAGCAACTTTTCCCTCTCCACCTTCAGTGGGGCTCATGGGTCCAGCACCACGACAGGCCCGTGACTAGGGTTAGGGTTAGGGTTAGGGTTTGGAGAGTGACAAAGCGTAGGGACCCACGAGGAGTGGCGATGCAGAGGGCACGCCAAAGGACATGCACAGCTACACCAACATTGCTCCCACAGCAACTTTTCCCTCTCCGCCTTCAGTGGGGCTCATGGGTCCAGCACCCCGACAGGACCGTTACTAGGGTTAGGGTTAGGGTTAGGGTTAGGGTTTGGAGAGTGACAAAGCGTAGGGACCCACGAGGAGTGGCGATGCAGAGGGCACGCCAAACGACATGCACAGCTACACCAACATTGCTCCCACAGCAACTTTTCCCTCTCCGCCTTCAGTGGGGCTCATGGGTCCAGAACCACGAAAGGACCGTCACTAGGGTTAGGGTTAGGGTTAGGGTTTGGAGAGTGACAAAGCGTAGGGACCCACGAGGAGTGGCGATGCAGAGGGCACGCCAAACGACATGCACAGCTACACCAACATTGCTCCCACAGCAACTTTTCCCTCTCCACCTTCAGTGGGGCTCATGGGTCCAGCACCACGAAAGGACCGTCACTAGGGTTAGGGTTAGGGTTAGGGTTTGGAGAGTGACAAAGCGTAGGGACCCACGAGGAGTGGCGATGCAGAGGGCACGCCAAACGACATGCACAGCTACACCAACATTGCTCCCACAGCAACTTTTCCCTCTCCACCTTCAGTGGGGCTCATGGGTCCAGCACCACAACAGGCCCGTGACTACTAACTAACTAACTAAACTAACGAGAATGAAGTATGTAGAAGTGACTTGAACTCATGCGAAGAAGTTTATTTCACTCATGGAAATCAATACAAACTTATCTTAGGCCACCGACTCTATTAAAATACTGGCTCCAGTAAAAACTCCCACTGTTGTCCTCAAGGATCATAAACTTAGCAAAAATCATGCTATTTTAGAGAAAATTATCTTTCCTCTCTCAGTCAGAAATGAATCTTTCCAACCCTGGTCATTTTAGGATTTGTTTTCAAGCTATACACACACACACAAGTTCCAGAAAAGAAGAATCGTTTCCCACTACCAAGATTACTTTTTCTAGTCAAAGCCACGTTTGCACAGATGCACTTACGATGAACTGTGCAGTTTTACAATCAATTTTTGACCTGAGACAACTTAAGTGCGTAACAGCAGGCTAGCTATTATTGTGTAGGAATAGACTTCTTTACTCAGACATACTTTTAATGGGAATAAACACATAAACTTGAAACTCTAAAGCATTCCACATTTGTTTTAGACAAATCAGAGTTTACTGTAACACACATCTGCTTTCTTAATCTACACACAGAGACTGTTTAATGCAGAAGATTATGATTCTACAAGTAGATTGTATCAGTTAAACAAAGTTAACTGCTTCTGATGAAAAAGTTTCAAATTTTCCTACTAGAAGTATCAAAGAGAGAGCAGGAAAGATGCACACTAGCATTTCATAAAGTGCTCTTCCCATCTAGAGAAGCCTAAGCAATAGAAACTAAACATACCTTTCTGGCACAGGAGATGTCATTTATGGAGACTCTTGTTAGTGCTGCAGAATGAACACGATTGTGCTGCATATTACAGCAATACTACATGACAGACCGCCCAGCAACCTCTGTGCAACGACTTCAGAAGAAACCTATAAAAAAAAGCAGATAAAAGGCAAAAAATAATGAATTGTCAGAGGAGCTTGTGTAGGTTTAAGGAGAGTGTACTGACTGTCACCGTATTATGATAAACTAAGGTATGTGGAACAAATACTAAATTCAATATCGATATTTCTATATATCCAAGAATACATGCTAAGAATATTTTAATGGTTCCCTCTACTTCCAAGCTCACCTCCTACCCAGATGCCCCTGGATGCTTTCTAATTTCCCTAAATGATCCAGTATTTAAGTCTCCATAGCATAATTATGCCTGGAAGGTCATTCCACACATTTTTTTCATGTGAAAAATTGCTGCCAGGTATCTATTTTGAACGCTTTTTCTCCCCCTCTTTCTTTCTTCCATTTATGCCATCTGATCACATTATCTACATCAACTTGAAAGTTCTGATTTAAGATGACATCCCTCTGAATCATGGCATAGGCTTGCCTATACTTTTTCAAATATATAGAAAGAGATTTTTACTTCCAGTCTGAAGTTATGTCAGAAAAAAAAGAAGGAAAACACAGTTTGTTATCTGTCATCCATTACTACTGAAATGATTAAGACTCAGTCTTTATAGAGGCTTACTAAAAATCAAGAAAGTCCAACTTAGATACAAATGAATTGGCCCAGACAACCAACATAAATTTAGCAGTACACCAAGTAATGAACGGTACTGGTAAAATGATTCTGCTTTACATAATGACACATCCAAGTTTCTTTAGCTAGGGGTACTACGCCAATCCAGAAGAAAAAAATGACAACTCTGTGGGACATTCTTTGCTGCTCCACCCTCTCTGTGTTACTTGTGAGATTTGGACCCGATTCCCTTCCCAGAGCGTAGGAAAAGCCTCGGGAAGGACAGTGCTCATATAACCTCTCTCCTCTCTCTCTGTCTCTCTGATGAAGATTGCTGAAAGGGCAAAAAATTGTGGAACAAGCTGAAGGTAAGATGGACGGTGACGAGGACCCCCTTTTTCCTTAGTTGCCTCCACCTTTGCTATATTGAGAAAATCTGAATTTTCACCTCTAGAATTTTACCTCATCTCAGTTTAGCTCTTCTTAGTCCATTTTAGTTTGTGCTCTTTAAAGCAAGTTTGAGCTATGTCAGAGTCAGAAAATCTGTTTCTAATCAATGCAAAGAAGTTCTAACATAATCTAGATCATATTTGCATAGGTTGTTTCTTTCCACACTTATGCTGTAACATTGAACTTTCATACTAACTACATAGAAGAGCTGCAGAAATAAAGACACAATTGTCCTTTGCACTGTCATAATATCTTGCTTTTACTTAAAGAACGAACCATTCATTCATCTGATTCTTTATGCTCAGTCATTGCACGGTAATAAAATATTTACTGAAGGAGTCAGATCTGCTGTTTCTTATTTCATAATCTAAATTAAACTCAAAATAGCCTTATTGCTCTCTTGAGAGTAAGGTCACATATAATCTTAATTACTTTTCCACCAAACTGTCGATGTCCTCCTACCACCAATATAGTATTGTATCATATGAAAAAAGTCCTACGTACCAGCAGTTTCAGTGCTATTACACTGGCTTTAGAAGTTTTGCTGGAAGGTCAAAGAACAGAAATTTCTACACATATTATTCATATGATAATTTGGCGCATGCAGTTGAAAGCTTCTCTCCATTATTGTGACTCATCCTCTCATCCTGAACTATCCTTTAGCAGAGAAGACTATTTTATTTGAAATTCCACATAAAATAAGTCATCTGGTATTATCAGAAAATGATGTCAGTCTGTATATTAGTATGCTACCAGTGCACAACTTGGGGACCTGGAGCAAGCAGTTCATTGCAAGACGGAATAAAATATCCTTGCATTGTTTATTTGACTTTACTGACAGTAAGAGTTAGGTACATCCATTCAGCGGTAAATCTCTCCCAGTAACGTAAAGAAGTTAGAATGCAATTTTCCAGGCTTTTAGATTTCTTTGCCCTAACACGTTTACTCTAACTGAGAGAATTTTTAGAACAAGCTGTATGGATATAATTTAGTAACTCAAATACAGATATTCAAATGGGGCAATGTGGGAAAATGACACTTACATGTTAATGTTAACTTAGAGTCCACATACGTGAGAGTGATTTAAAGCAAACATCTCAAAAGTTTCAGATAAGCACCACTAAATAGTTGATTAAATAGAAACAAACAAGTTAATCTGAGTAATACACACAGCAGAATGGTCAAGAAGTGACAAACTTGTCTTGTTGGACCTCTGAACTGTTTAAAATGATGCCAATTCAGCCAAATTTGATGAAGTAAATTTACTGTGAGGTTGATATTTCACATTTAGCATTCAGCTTGAAGCAAAAAACCCTGAAGAACGGAATAATAAAATGCTGACAAGCCCTTACCACATGAAATAGCTCCTGCTAGAGGGTGGACTGCCTATTCTTGACATTTCAAAATCAGTGAATTTACATCTAAGGAATGAGATACAGTTCACATTCAGGAACTATAACTCTCTCTGGGTATTTTACTCATTTGGTTGATAAATACAGAATATGCATCCACAAGACAAAGTGCAGATTCTTGGTCCTTCCCAAGTTCAAAGTCAAAATGATTTTAATTTCAGCCGTTAGGCCAATAAGGCCTCACACGAGAGCAGTATTGAAAAAAGAAAAAAAAAAGTTATCCGCTCCACTAACAAAAAGCCACATGTTCCTCTGGCTCTTGATTGCAACTTTCAGGACTTAAATGTAATCCTTAACCCTTATGATCAAAGGCAACAGACAGTTGATGAAGGTTTTTTTTCCCTCTCTTCTGTAATTGGGCAGGGGTGGGGGTATTATTAAAAAAAAAAAAAAGAACGAAAGAAAAAAGTTAGTTCAAGTCTTCCACTAAAAATTAGTCGTGCCACAGTTCGTGTTCAAAAGAGCACATCTAGAGTGATGGGCAAATGGAAGCCAAGGTAGATCAAATAGCTGGAGACTGCAAACAAAAAAAAATATATATACATACCTAGTCCCCAATATTTGCAGCCAAGAACACGAATCATGTTGTTTGACTGGCAAACCTAAACCCAAATGTTAAAATCAGAATGACAGAAGTATCTCATAATATTCTCATACAGTGAAGATCACTAGAGAAAATTAATTTTTTAGAGAGGGACCTAAACAGCAAATGATTCTCAGACCACCATGGTCACCCCAGCTACTAAAAGACATATAAGCCCATGAAACAGCTCTTCCACAAACGCTTTTAAAATAGCTTTGCTGTGATGACCTCCTGTTCCCCAGTGGATACGTTTTTCTTACCAGAGCAGGTACAGCTTAGCACAAGTAAAAATTTCTTTTACGTTTTGTATTTCAGTACCTCTGCAGTCAATTTATATGAAATCTGCATTTTTCACAGGAGGTAAAAACTTACTTTCATGTAAGTTATAAAAAGAATTGATTCACTGTTATGTTGACAGCTGACAGACAGTAAAACTACCACTGCTTTGCATTTGATCTTTTTTTGAGCATCATTTGATAAACCTCATTTTCAATATTAACATAGTCTTTCAACATTTGATTCACACATGTTCATTTTCAAAACAAATGGTCATTGCTATATAGTTCTTTTTCTTATAGATTTCCCCCTTTTTCGTCCATTTTCTATTCAGGTTTGAAAAAAATTATTTTCAGAATATCTCATTCTATCACAACTGCTATACCAAATAATGCTATGAACTGCATATTTTAATAGTCTGTAATTCTTGTGTTGCTTTATTAAGTGTTCCTAGATTACAATATCTAGTGTTTTCACCTTCTGTTGAGAAGCATAAAATTTATTCTCGTATAACTTGTCTCTCTGACACAAACTACAATTTTCTAATGTAAAATATGACCAACACACACACACATTTAGAAGTCTAATACGTAACACATATTACATATTGAAAAAAAATAATCACAACCAATATAAAAAAAGAAAAATACAGCAATACAATGACAAACCTCACATGCTTATCGGAGTAAGTCTCAATAAAACTAAACCCAAATTAAAATATAAAGTCAGATTTTAAACTCCTAATTTTACATATATCATCTTGTCTTGATATTATGTATTTCAGACGAGTTAATGGCCCACATAACTTGTTAAGACCTTTATTTATTGCACAACTTCTGATATTTACATGTATCTAAGAGTCTCATCTGCAAATACACTTACTATCATAATACATAATGTAAGAGTATTGTTTTAAATTGCACATTTTGTCTGTCTGATGTATCAGAACAGGATAATGAGCTCAGAGTTAGTTATTTTATGGTGAGGTTTACATTAAATTCATAAACTAAAATCACAGAATTCACACCATAGGCTACAAACGCTTTGGGACTGAAGGATTTCTTTAGATTTACTTATACAGTTTCTGGTTTCTTAGGTCCAAGTAGGCTTCTCTATAATGATTACTGCTGTATTATCTAAGGATCTTTACATAGCATTGCAACAAAAATAAATACAAAAAGAGTCCACTATCAAACATTTTTCTTTGTAGAGATAAAAGTTTATCCTAATAGAGAGAAATAATTAGAGGCAATAACACAGAAGGGAGAAGTAGTTGTGCGAACAGATAAAAAGGTAATATGAAGTAAACACCACGTTACAAGTACTGCAGCATCATGATGCTACACTACTGGAAGACAAGTCAAAAGAAAGTAACAAAGTTTTGTCAGCAATCGGTGCTCCTGGAGGCGGGGAAGCGCAGGGAGTGCATTCTGATTTCTAGCCTGCATGATGTCTGTGATACTACAGCACTCATGCTACACTGGAAAAAATTTCCATTTCTAACAGTTACAATACACTGTGGCCTTTGCCTAGGTATTTAAGGAAAATGAGTAAAAATAATTTCCCACATAAAGTAATACTGAAATCTACCATTCTTATTCAATATATGGAGCCATTTATAGCTGGCAGAGAGGCAAGTGTTGAGCAACACCAGTGTGAAAATTTACCGATACCATCACCACAATTACCTTAAGGGTCAACATACATAAAGGAAAAGGGCAATCATCCAACTTCTGCTTCACTGCAGCATTTTGTTACAACTCTCCTTCTCCTCAACCTTTCCTACACTGAAGCAGCATGAAGACGTGAAATACTTAATTCTGGTACCTCTTCATTTCCTCACATCATTACATTGCTATCTAGCCTGCTTTGTATCTGGTTCAATGCCACTGAATGACTGGCAAAGAGCAAAAATATTCCTGTGGGACTTTAGCTAATGATTCTTTATTTTGCATTATACTGCAGGGATTGACACACATGGAAAAAAAAAAATCTGGAGATTGTCTTCCACAAAATACAAGTTATTGCATTGTAATTTGAATGTAATTTGGAAGTCACCAAGGACCTGGATCATAATTTCTATTTGCCAAATATATGTTAATCAATTGTAATGAAATTAAAATAATCTCCCCTTTTGTTGCTATCGTACAAACAGAAATGAATACAAACCAATACATTCTTCCTAGATTTTATTCCATACTGCTTTACAAAAGCTTTTTTCATTATTAAATTTCATAATAAAGCTCCATGAGAAGACAAGAGAAAAACAAGTTCTTCTGTAGACCATGAAAAACTGTCATTTGAACTAACAATCTCAATTTTCAAATATTAACAGTTGTGTTCCCAATAATAGCCAAAACAAGTTTGCCTTAAGACACAGTTATTAATAGATACCATTATTTTATTAATAGGTACCATGACTCAGTTTATATTTAGATTCCCTTTTCTTCTAAGTTCAGGGGATTCAAGAGATTACTGATTAACATGACCTAGAATTATTATAATGCTACTTGATGTTTTTTAAACCTAAGTAAAGAGCTAATGAAGGGTTAAATGCTGACATGTGGCTAAACAGCACCTTAATTAGCTATGTGTATGCACGCACACAGACATGGCTTAATGAAGCCCTCTCCTTACCTTACTGTCACACCCAGCGCAGTCTCCCTTTGCTGTCACAGAGCAAGTAGTAGGTTGTTTCAGACGTATAATCTCAGATGAGGTTTAAAAAAAAATAGTAATAACATATTACGCTTGTATCCGTGGCACAAAAATCCTGGGAAGTTTTCTAGTTCAATTCACATTTGGTTACAGCAACACTTTAAAGCCAAAACAGCCCTAAAGTTGAGCGTTAGCCCTGTCAGCCCTTACTTCAACTAGCCCTCCATCGGGAATAAGGGGCGGGGGGGAAAAAAATCATTGTCACTTTTCTTAGTTACTTGATTGACATGTGTGTGTACAGAGCTGGATGGTTTTCCTGTGCAAAATTGAAAGTGTAAAACCTGTGCAAATCTGGCAAACATATGCTCATTAAGTGGTAAACTAATATCATCCATCCACCATGCTCTGTAAAATGAGCACAGTTGGTATTTTGGGTTTGGGGGTTTTGTTTTAAATATATGTTGATTTAAATACGCAACTCATTAAAGTGAATGTTGGCCATATAGCTAAAATTTATTACCTTAGTAGAAAAAGTTATCTTTAAAATGCATCCAATAAAATTTAAGTGTGAGCCATGGTGCCTGAATATTTTAAATAGTCACTGGAGAATACAAAAAAAAAAAAAAAAAAAAAAAAAAAAGAAAAAAGAAAAAGAAAAAGTTGTGGAGCTACAACATAAAGCTAGAGAAAAAACAGGGCTGTCCACCCAGGAATTATGGTAGCAGATTTCTTTATATATATATATAGATATAGATATATATCTTTGTTGATACATTTGTATGCATTATATATACATATAAAATACAAATAAATATTATACGTGTTCATATACACATATGTATTTTATACATGAGCATATGTACATGTATATTAAGTGTCTAGCTACTGGTATTCTGCCTTTTATTTCATTTATTCTGACCACCTAAATTGTCTTTGAAATGCCTATCCACATTTGCATTTTAATGAATAATAATTGATATTTATTTAGCACATTCCATTTGTCTCAGAGCTTCACTCACATATTAATATTTCTTATTACCTAAAACAAACTATTCATAGATATTCAAGATTTCAGAATTACTAGTGAGCAGGAAAAGCACTGTGAATAGCATAATAATTTGGTCAACCTGCTGACCTCAGTTTTAGCTTTCTGAGTTGCAGGAGCTGTCAATAGTAACTGGGAATACCTGGACTGTAGGAAGTTACACTGCAGTTCCAAGAAGATGGAAAAAAAAAAAGAAAGAAAGAAAGAAAGAAAAGAAAGAAAGAAAAAAAAAGATTAACCAGATAGCTCACTGACATGCCTAAAGGAAGGCTGCAATTTAAGTCATTCTTACCAAAGTAAGTTCTGTAAACCACCCAGGGAAATGAGTAGTAATCACTGTTTTCCCCACAGTGACAATGAGGGAAAGGAAATATTGGAGAATATTGTGATTAAAAAGAATAGATATATCTATTTTTATATCAGATTCACAGGCTTGTGTAAATTTATGAATCATACTGATAGGTATATATTGTGCCTTAATGGTACAAATTCAATTAAAAACAGGGAAATATGCAGCATTCATTCCAGACAGTGCTTCTGTCTAGGTGAGTGTATTCAATTTCTGATTTTGAGAGTTAAAATTCAATAGTCACTCCAGCTGTTTGCTTAGTTTGTTTGTCATTCTGTAATGAAAAATTATTAAAAAGAGAGGCTCACCTGTGAAAGTATATATCAGAACTTTACTGCCACAATAAATATGGTCACAAAAATTGCAGCTATAGGTATCTGCCATTTAAAGGAACAAATCTACACAAGCACAGAATTGGTATTTGGATTTCATACTCATGAATGTTTGTCAGGTAGAACAGATTAAAATATTCAGATCCTGTTCAGAGACCCTCCCTCCCACATAGCATCTTCTTATATCCATCATCTTAGAAAGCATTTTGTATTCTTTTCCTCTAAAGTCCACTATTTCCTGCAATAATGATGAACAGACACTAATAATTTACATGTGCTTAGGTTAAGAAATACATTATTATGGCGTATTTTGGAAACTAACATAATTGCAGCATAACTTTGAGGTACCTAAATGGAAAAATCCATGTCAAAATCTCACATCACCCACATTTACTTTCCAAAAACATATTTCAAACTATCCTTAGACTGTGTTATGAAATACAATCCTACACCATATAGGCAAGCAATGAACTATTCATATGTGTGCTTTCCCTGAATTTTTAAAATAAGTCTGCTTTTACATTGCCTGTGTATAGACTTTATGGCCACATGAACTGACATTACAGCAGTTTTTATCACCAGCACCAGGAAAATCAATCTTTTTTATTTAAGTCGAAGAAAGAGGATAAAGAACCGTCTCACTCGTAATGAAATACAGCACCTGTACACGGTGTCCATCCCAAAGCCTGAGGTGCTTTTAATTCCTGCAGCTTACATGTAGGCAATTTATAATTTTATAACGTCCTGCCAACTGCAGGAGCTGACAACCCAACGTGCCTTCCCTTTGGTGTCAGGTCACCTCTGCACAACGGGGGAAGGAAGGTGGCCACGAGCCCAGCCTCCTACCTGCTGCCTCTGCGAGGTGGCTCCCCCTCGGCAGCCACGCTTGGGCAGAAGCCCCTGCCAGGAGGCAGGGTGAGCCTTCATCACCCAAACACGGACAACCCGCTGCTCCCAAATGCCGAGCAGCGTGCATGCATCGGTAACACCCCCAGCGTGCAGGAAACAAGCGCTTGTGCAACAGGTTCCCCCAAATTTAAGAAACCGCCGAGTGACGGCTGTGCACTCTGAACAACTCTGTCCTTAGATCAGCCTGAACCCACGTACTGATTCTATCTGAAAGCAGACGTTACGGGGAAGACACGCAAGCTCGTCTCCTAGGCAAGGCAGCTTAACGATCGAGTAACCGCTCCCAAAGTAGACATCCAGAACGAGTGAAACCCACCCCAGAGAGCTGATTTGTCCCCTCTAACTACAGATGGAGCTTAGGAAGCTAACTCAACTACGGACAGCTACCTATAAGCAATGACAAGGAAAGATCTCTATGAAGGATAACAAACATTTTAAGTCTTGAAAAGGGTAACAAAATGAACATATAAACAAACGTTTTGTAAAGATATTCTGTTTTTAAGAAGGCTACAGGTAGACTAAAGCAGCTTAAAGCCAGAAATGTAATCAACAAAGTCATTACAAATATTTTTAAGAAACCTGGGGAAGATGGGGAAGGAATTATCTTATGATGTCAGATAGCAACCTTTCAGAGAACAAGGATCATCTGAAAAAAAAAAAAAAAAAACTCGTTAAAGAAAAGGAAAGTTTCTCAAAGTAGCAGGTCTGGATGGCTTCTTTAATGATAGCAGTACGTAGAAATTGTTCTAAGAACACCAGGTCACACTGACTAGCCTGAGAAGCTAGACAAAACACTGATGCAGGTAAGGAGATACATTACTCTTAAGTATATTAAACAATTCATATTTTCGCAAACCTCTTCTGTTATCACATTTTTAGCTCTTTTAAATAAACATCCTTGTACCCAAATATCTTTCCTGGTGATGACAATGATACATTGCAATGGACAATGCATGATTTGAGGATGGATCATCAAAACCCATCATTAAAAAAGTGGCACAGAGTTCCTAAAAGCCTGGACAGCAAGCCACTGTACTACAGCAAAAGCAAACAATAGAAGTTTAGTAGCCATAAAGTAGTAACCTGCCATAATTAATTCAGTAAGAAAAGCCTGCAACATCTTCACAAGTAGCAACATAAAGGGGAAAGACTCTACATCACAGCATTCCTTTTCAACTCACTTAAGGCTTCATTTTTATTGTCTGCAACCTGGTATCTTTTGCTAGAACCTGAACTGTTACATTTCTTGCTGTTTTTCAAACTCAACATTTAGTTCTATGAAGAGATTGCAAATTTAAGGGTTGACTTAAAAATGTTAGTGATGCTTAAGCATGAACGTGTTCGTTACCTCTGAGTTACCTAAGTAATTTTTGTGAATTAAGCTGAGGAAGAAAATTTCCATCACAGCAATCTTAAACTTCACTATTAACAACACTAATAACATTTCCATGTAATTGTTTTTTTTTTTTAAAAAAAAAAAAAAAAAAAAAAGAGGGAATAAGTGAAATTAGAGACTTCACAAATTCAATCTGATATGAAAATGCAAGCAAGTTCCAAAGGTGTAAGCAATGGGAAAAAAATCCATTTTGAAAGAGGGTACAAAACAGAATATAACCATATAACCAATATAACCATTACTATGATGTACTGTTTCCATTTATATCCTAGGAAATACTATTTTTAATGCATTTATATTAACTCAGTCTACAAAGTGAAAGTAGGAAAACATTATAGTGGTTCCAGGGAGTTAGGCCTGTGGCATGTCAAATACATCTAGTTGATAAAGAAAGAAAGACAGAAATAAAAATCAGAATATAAAGATCTAAAGATAGCATATAATCACTGCATACCATGACATGGCCTTTGGGCCAAAAGAGTCTGGAATCTCTGATAAAATTATTAGGCTGATACAACGGAGTGCTTCTGACTCAAAGCAGAGAGCTAACACTAAGTGAAGTTCTTGCCCCATTTGATCTTAATACAGGATTAAGGCAGGGAGATATATTACTATCCCTACGGCTTCACACAGTGGTTGTGGGAAAACAGTACTGTTTGCTGTGGAATTTTTTAACATGGGCCTGCAGCAACTTTTTTGATATGCTGATAGCTTAGCTACTACGGTAAGAAAGCAAGAACATATCATACAGAAGATGATGACTGGAGATTTGAAAAGAAATAGAACATCAGATTAGTAAAGATAAACCAAATATATCCTTGTAAGCTGATAAAAATGATCTTAGAGAAGCCCAGCTAAACTTGATAACCGTAAATAGCAATGATTCTGATTATTTATATAAAGGACAACAAACCTGAAAAACTTGCAAGAAAAGAAACTTAAAGCATAGAAAGACAGCAGGGATTATCCATTTTTTAAAGTCTAAGCAGTTATTGAGAGAGAGACTACAGATATACAAGGCCATTATATGGTTGTTCTCTATGGAAGGAGACGTGATCATTTATATCTAGAAGAAATGTATTTAGAAACCTTAAAATTATAACACAGAAGTAAATTTGTCCATAAGGGAAACAACAGGGATAACAAGAATGCATGGTGGGAGGTGCAGACATTTGTCTGACATACAGACATCTGAAGAATTTCAGTGGGCTGGGCACATGGCTAGGTCAAGCAAGTTCATTTGAACACCCTATAATGAGCTTCTGATATAAATCCAACATTTAGAAGAGAGAAATAATCTGAGAAAGGCTAAAGCTATTACTAGAAACTGTAAAAAAACAAAAAAAAAACAAAAAAAAAAAAACAGCAAGACATTTGAAAGATGTAAGAGTAGGTCTGGGTATCCAGAACTCCAGCAGGAGCTAGAGGAACATTGAGATGGAAGAAGCAGGAACATATCTGATGAGACAAGGAAGAATCAACCCACACTTAGAAAGACAAATTGATGACCTATAAATATTTTCACCTGTAGTTTCAATTAAATGCATTTGTTTAAATTATGAAGTACTGAAGCCCAATTCAGAACAGTGCTAGACAGAAAAAAAGAAATCCTTCTTATATATGTCAAATTCTTGTGTTTTATTGAAGAAAAAGAGTTTAACAAGAAACAACAGAAGTCATTACTTTGAAATTCCAGATAGAGCAAGTTTTATATGTTACGCAAATGGATGTGTACTTTGAAGATTAAAAACAGTTCCTTCTACATTTTCCCTAACTCTCTCTCCTCCTCAAACTCCTAAAAAGAAAACCCACAAAGCTTTAAACATTGTCAGTTTTCATTCTGTGGACCATTTCTAAAATGTTTAAATAAATGGTCAAATAGTATATAGGTTGCTGTTACCACAAACTGGCTTTGTTTTTACATAATCTTCTTTCATTCTCTTTCTATATGTTATAAAATTTTAAAGTTAACATTTTGTGTATTGAAACACCTTTTTGTTGAGATTTGATGACATTGCCTCTCAGCAACTACTGATTATCATAATCATTTAAGTGTAGATTAATTTACTGTTCTTCAATCCTGATAGATTTTTTGAGCATTCTCAGCAACCAGTACTAGTCAAAGTTGACATTTAGGCACATCACAAATGATATGAAGCAAGGCTGGGTGCTAGCAGCCATGATGGAAACATCTCCAGCAGACAGCACAATTTCAATTACCTCTGCCTCATTTGATCTCTGATTTGGAAAATAAAACTGCTGTCAGCCTTGAAAAGCCAATCCTTATTGTAAAGTGTAGGTCACGGAGCATGACTGAACAGAAGAACCACCATTTTGAATTTTACTGGTATAAAAAGCTGTTGTACACAACACGGAAGGGGTGTGATACATCCGGTTCACAACTGCGTTGCTATTCTAAATTACAGGCAAGGTTGGTGTGCCAGCCCAAAGCACCCACCTACTGCATGCCCACCGTGAAGGCACGTCCCAAACACTTTCCCGTTTCTTCTGTTCAGTCACTGATCTATCTTTAATTCTCTTCTCCAAGAACTTCACCCAGAACTCTCCTCAAGCCTCTTCTGACATTTCACATATCCAGAGCCTTGCCTCCTCACTGGTTTGTGGTTTGCAACTTAAGCTCCGTGAAGTGAATTAATTCTAATACTCCCACACTCCTCCTCTTCCTCAGCATCACCTTACACATTACCTTCTCGCATCTTCCTATACTGACCAAGTACTTTTGTTCCAAATTGATGTTTCTGTACAAGCCAGTAACTTTCCATCAAGTTTTGCAAGTTCTCTCAAAAATAAAAGCACTCACAAAACAGATGCAGTCATTTTCCCTGACCTACACTTACAATCAGTTCTATAAAGCAACTGCTAGTAACTCTCCCTGTATTTCTTCACTTTTTAACCACTCTCATTCTTCAGGGATATTTTCTTCCATGTTCAACTTTCTACTTCACACACAAGATAACAGGATTCTAGGAAATTCAATATTCAAAGTAATTAAAATATTGATGAAAAACTACAGAGAAGTATGTTGGCAGCTCTTCAGTAGAAGCACATTGTTGTGTCCTTATCTGAGCTTCACAGGAAAAACGCTTCTGAAGTGTGATTAGGACACTGATATACACTTATCAGTGTCAAGTCTTCTATGTTACACATTCTCCTTAGTGCTCCTTTCCTAGAGATTAACCATGATTTCTATTTCACTGAGGAGTAAGGTATACCACAGAGATACTCTGTCTTGTAAGCATCACACCCTTCGAAAATTTGTTTTCATCATTAGCAACACTATAGGTTCCTACCTAACCTACCTAGTTTATCACTATAGTGGTAAAAATACAAGTTAAAGCAATGGATTCTGTAACTGTGGGGTCACAACTGTGCTGTATTCTAGGAGAACACAAGCTTAGGATTTCTATTTCCATTTATTTTGGAAATACTGGATATTTCACCATTGTAGAAGTGGCCAGTATATATGCTGACATGCTCAGTGTTTTCGGTCTATCCAGACAGACTGTGTACACTTTTTTGCCCAGAGCATAAGCAATAGGACCCAGACATCCAAGTTACTTCAATATTTCACCTCCTGAACATCAGGAATATTATACAAAAGTTTCATTACAGCACTAAGAGATTGAAGGAACAGTGTTATGCTTGGAGATGTATGTATACCCCTACATTAAATTTTTTGTGTGTATGTATGTATATACACACACACGTGTATATAGATACACATTTGTATATACTCATACATACAAATATACATACCTTCACACAACTGAAAATACATCCCTTAAATAAGCAAGGAGAAAGTGAAAGTTATGTAAGTAGGCCAGGTCTTCAGCCCTGATTTGGAAATAAGCAGGCCTCAAACTCTACATACCCTCTGGGAGGTGCCCTGATCGGATGTATCTCAGGCTATCAGGGTCCTATTTTTATCCTGTTCAAGTATCTTTGCTCTCAATTTTCTTTGATTCCTGGAGTCTTTTGTTCGCTCTCTTTCTGAGGAAAGTTATGCCCTTCCAAAGGGGAACCTTCTCCTGGTATCATCAGTCTGACAGAGCGCAGCTGACCTTGCAAAGGAATGCAGTCACACGTGCCCTTTGCAATATGGCAGATGGATCTGTATGAAGCTATTATTTGCATAGAAAATATGCCAGACCATAGGTCACATCTGATTTTACTGAGAGTCAGAAGGATAAAAGAACACGCTTGTGGTGATAAGTCAGGAACATACAATATCCCTGAAGAAAAAAAAAAATCAAGAAATCTTGCAAAAGATTTAGCTTTTTCTCAAGTTAATAAAGCTGGATGCAGCTCTTCTGTATGGCCATTTATCATGTATCTTAGCTATTGTTTTTAAATTCAGTATCATTTCACAGCATTTACACAGTTTAGCCACTGGCATTTCCTTCTGCACCATGTAAGACACATGAAATACTTCCCACGACCATCACTAAGCTGGGAGGGCCCAGAGAGCTTACAGCCATCGACGTGTGTTCTTTCACTCTCAGTTCTTTCCTTCTACAGGAGCGACAGCGTTTTCCTAGATTACTGCATAGATGAATCACACAGTAAAACAAAGGACAACGCAGAGGGTCTAGCTGCACTGAAGCAGCTACCTACCTTCTCCTAAATTGGGGCCATCTTCTGCATGAGGCATTCATGTCTTCCAAGAGGCTTCTAATCAATTAAGGTTTTGGCACTAACATTTAGGATCAACTATATGAAAGGCCAAATTATGTTTTATGGGCTACCATAAAAGGTGTATTCCCCTGCAACAGAGATCAAAGTCCTGAGTGAATTGCATTGCAGCTTCGATAAGAAGATTTTACCAAGTTTTGTAAGAAAATACTGAATATTCACTTAAAAAGGGGGGGGGGGGCAAGAAAGCTGCTGGATTTCATTAAGCACTCAGGATACAGCGTCCCGTGCTGCACAGTGCTTCAGTGAACAAATACCACATGCAAAGGGAAAACACCACTAACTGAAAATAATTTCTTTCCTAGTCTATGCAATGAGAGCTATGAATCCAAGTCTTCTGGGCAAAAGGAGATGATAAATACTAGGTTTATACCCTAAAAAAAACATCTGAGCCACTGGTCTATTCGATAAACACAGACAGAAGAGCTACCTCTAGCTCTTCAATTTCCTGGCACATATAACAAGTGCTCCAAGTCGGATTTTGGCTGTTTCAAAACACCATTCTGAGCAAATTAGCCATAAAATGAAGTCAAAAAAGAGCTTTAAACAGGAGCCATGAATTCCATTTCCTCTTAACAGCTTCTAAATTAAGCTATCAAGAAGCTTTTAACTTGTGTCGTGTATTTCAATCAAAATATTTTGCTTTTAATGTGTGTCTACAACATACTAATATCAAGCTACTTCCATTGCCGTTCAGTTTTCTTATACAAAATTGTTGGACTGGAATCCAAAATACATGGTAATCTTCATTCAGCAACGATTGTTGCTACCAAGTAGTTCCTGCTGATAAGCTGATTACTATTACAGATTCTCTCCTTAAAAGAAAGCAAGTGAGACTGTTTAACATTTTTCTTTTTAAAGTCTTTTTAATGATGCCTTCACGCGTGCAGCAGTATAAGCGGCCTAATGACAAGTTGCCATGGCAATTGCCTCTTGAAAAGTAGGAAAACCTCTGCACACCTATCTCGCACAACGCACCTTCAAATTAGGCATCTGTACGTGTAGTTTTAACACTCATCCTCCATTTTAACAATATTCTACAGACTTTTTTGGAAAAAAACATTCTTAGATTAAGTTCTTCCAGATTAAATGTAATGGACATACATGCTTCTATTATGCCCATAGAGGATGTAAAAATAGCTGTTCACATATAAAAAGCACATTGTGCAAGTATGCACAAATTCAAAAATATTTATAAAAGACTTCAAATATGTTGTGCGTGTAAAGACCCATATTAGTACTCTGAAATGTGGGTGAGCTAATAGTATCACATCCAGCAGACCTGCAGTTTTAACAGTTTCTTAATAAACTGTTAATTACAGGAAAGGAGGCTCAAACTTAGTGTTGGAGAAATAACATTAGTTCAAAATGCAAGGAGTTAAAACGTATTCTAAATTTACATTTTGAAAAAAAGAGAGACCAAAGGACCTCTCCCCCTCTCTGTAGGGAAGATCTAGGATTATTTATTGTCCCATTTTACTCAACCAAATTCAGCCCACGGCATTTTTTTTTCCTGTTATGGCATATATCTGCTACTGCGTACACATTCAACCTAAATTGTTTACTTCATTGGAACATCTTTTAAGAATTAGCTGCTTAGTATGAGCATACAGCATCAGCATGGCTATAGAATTAACATACTCACACAACAAATCTCCCAGCAAGAGGGCTTTCTGTTGCACACGGAAAGGACTTTAACCACCATTCACCATGCACGGAAAAAAGATAACAACAACAAGCATAATGTTCATTTTCATTACACGCATCCTTGTGATTTCATAAAGGAGCGAATAATATATTTTAGTGGAAAAAAAAAATATACGTTATGGAGCATACTAAGCAAATCCGGCTGTGCCCACGCAGTCCCGCCTGAGCTCCCTGCAGCTGGCCGAACAGCTCCAGGTCCCGGCGGCTGTTCAGCCTGGCTCCCAGAAGGTGCTCGTCCACTGCCCACCTTCGCAGACGCGGCTTAGTGCTCTGACACGCAGCTGACATGGGAGACTGACCATCTCCACTAAAATTACGCTCCAGACTACACACGCTCAGAATATTTAAAAGAGATGTCAGAGGCAGGTGAAGTGAATAGCTCCCAAAATTCACTTTGAAAAAAAAACTTTACTATTTCAAGTCACTTATAGTCAGGACAGAGAAGAAAATAAACAAAACAAAAACTAAACTTGCACTTAAAAACTGCCGGTAAAATGACTTCAAGAATTTGTGGTGATATCAGATGAAATCACCAGCTTCAAAGGCAAGCTGGATTTTATCCACTTGTTTGTTTGTTTCACATGAATGATTATTTTCCTCAATTCTTTGACACTACAACATGATACAAATCATGTTACCACAGAGATAATCAGAGATAACAGAAAATAAACTTTACCCACAGGCAACTGTTCATTAATCTCTTAAAAGATATGCATCTCCTATTGATATAGATTATCTGAAAAGCAAAAATAGGAAATTCTATCTTATAAAATGTAATACAAGATGTGACATGAATTTGTCAGAGGATGCAATAGCCCCAGACTTATCTCTTCAAAAATGCCTTGAGCTATTTAGAAGACTTGAGACAATTTCTAACTACCCTACAGCATAACTGTATCCTTAAATTACTTCTCTATTAAATGGAATCATTAGTGGAGATAAAGTTTTTATATGCATTTAGAATTAATTTTCAAATACTGAGAAATAAGTACACAATACCATGATTTCTATTTTAAAAATTCCGTATGTTTACAATTTCTTACAGATTGCCTACTATTACAAACGTACACACTGCATTTGTGCAGAATGCTGTATTATTTCAACCTATTTAATGAGAGCTGTTGACAAGTTTGACTGCTAAACACGGGATCCCAAGTTAACTTTCTTACCAGCCAATGGGCAAGTAATAATAACAGAGTAACTAAATGCTCTGAGTTAGTATACTATTTTTCCTCATTGCTTTCCTTCTCTATTTGAGTTTTATAAAAGTGAGCCCATGGATAGAGCATAAGGAACTAAAATTTGAGAGTAAACTGGTTTAGTGTTGTAGTTATTTATGAAATATGCACCCACAGTGCATGTACATATGTGTACACACACGTACACTTACTTTCCAGGCACTTGGAGGATTTTATAAAATCATTGGGAGCAGAAAAATGTTTTTCCTTTGCATATTTTGTTTTTTGGTCACTATGCAATATTTAGCAGGAAAAAACTCCTTCATCTCTAGGCTTAAAGAATAAAGTTGTTTCATACACAATCTTAATGCTTTGATATACTAAGAAATGCTGTATAACATCATCTCATCTTTTTTCTATTAGTCTTTTTCAGAAAAGATTTAATAAAGATTTTAATTACAAAAGTGGTTTCAGCTAATGAGTGTGCTATACTCTTCATTAACACAAGAAGCTTTGCCAGTCAGAAAATCCGGTATTTGTCTGCTCAGTCTAGATAACTTGCTAAATACTCAACAACTTCACGTACTGAAAAGTGCACATTAAGTCACTCATTGTTTCAGTGAACACCAAACAGCACTGAATGTACTCTGAGTGTAATGTTCCATGGCCAATAACTTTAATCAACAGTTAAAACGATAACATTACTCTAAATTAACCGAAAATCGAGCTAAGAGTCTTGCTGTCTTGTTCTGAACACTGTGTAGCTAACGTTTCATTTGGAAGGTTTAATTTCAAATTGCCCTGATTATATACGTAATTACTATTATTTGGCAATATTACTGAAGCAGGTGCCAGCAAAGCGAGACAGGCTGTGCTGAGACCCCAGGTCTCTGTGCTGAACGTTCAGCTATCAGTCAACATAGAAAAATTGGTTGAAAAGTTCTACCCTGGACTCTGAAAACCTTAACCATATCAGTCCTGTATTTAATATACAGTCTTAATATACACCATAAACCCAATCCAAACTCAGAACAGATAACCAAAAGAAGTGTTAGAAGTAAATTTATTATTCTGAAACATACACAAACACACAAAAGCTTGCTCTTAAATCTAAAACTGGAACTAAACAACCAAAAAAGGGAAATCAATGCTTGTCATTGATATATAAGCATAACATCAACTACCTTCCAGCATTTATTCCAGTGCAAAATTCTACTGAAATCGTAATTTAGATCAGTGAAGACATCCCTTCACAACCACATGCTGCAAGATCAAAACACTAACAAAGGATGTCACAGCTGAAACTCAGAGCAGGTACACAGTGTCATCCACAGCAATATTCAGCGAAACTGCCTGCAGCTCAGCAGCACAGAAGCGAGTAAGCAGCTGCCTCTCAGACCAGATCGACAGACATGCAGCTGGAGCCTCTGTATGTGCTGCTAGCTGCTTAGCTCAGGCAATTTTGCAGTTCATACTGACCTTCATGCTGCAACAACTTACAGTTCTCAGTATTCAAACCAGTTAACTGAAGGGCACCATGGGTTTATCTGTACAAGCCGCCTTTGCACCCGAATAGCACAGCAGAGAGGACTTTGAAAGGTGCATTTAAATTTCCAAGCTCTCCACTGTCAACATATTACAAATATCCACTGACTCGTTCTTTGTGTAAAAGCTATGAATGTTTAATCTTTAGTTATAGAAGTCATTTTGCACTTCAGTCACACTCTCATGGAATCAGGCCTATTCAGTGAAATATTACTACTTACCTCATATGAGTAAGAAATTGAGCTTTGCTTCTATCCAGTTTCAGTCATCTCAATTTCTACTGAAGTTTTGCTAAAATTTATGAAATAGGTCAGACTACAATAGAAATCAAGACCTATCATTGCCTTTTTATGGAGAAAAATAGTGTATAAGCAGGAATCCAATTAGATGGTGTTAACCAAATGTGTAACTTCTTTATGCTACTTAAAGAGCATTTGGTTGTCTGGAGTATCATTACAAGAACCTCCAAGGCTTACTCAGATATTTTGTGATTCATTTTGAAGCCCAGTTCATAAAGCATGCAACTTATCAGCATTTAAAAGAAGCATCACTTCTAAGTAAAGCTCTCTGATAAATGACACAATCTCTCAAACCATTTGCTGGGGTGCTGAAAGAGACTGGAAATAGTTCAGTTTACTGCTGCTCCAAGAATTGCCAGTGAAGGGTATTTAGGACCAAGTAGATCACGTCAAGGCATTGAAAGGTGTCTCCTTACCCCAGTGATCCAACAACCAAAGCTTCATTGCTTTACCTAGTCAAGAGACTTTAAAAAAAAAAGAGTAACAAAAGAGGTAGCCATTAACACTCCATTTTCTCTTTAACTTATACAGTTTTCACTATAGGAGGAGCATCTGTGTCTGGGAAGGGCAGTCCCTCATGTGGCCACCTGGGCTGGCAGGAGAAGCAGCAAGTCTCACTGCCCAGGTTTATTGCCCACAAATGAGTAGATCTCTCCCTTCCAGCTGTTTCTTCCAAGCAAATGATCACAAAGACAAGATCTTTGGTCACTGGGATGAGTTAGGACTATGCTATTCAGCTGCTAAGCAATCTCCTCTTAACGTCCCAGAGGAGATGCAAGAACACAAAAGATTAAAGAACAGACGCATAGAAAACACAACATTAAAAAAAAAGAATCAAGCAGTAATTAATCAATTCATATTGATTTGGGAAACTGTCATATAATTCAAGGAGGTTTGATGTGATAATCTCAGCTTCTCTTAAAAATCAGTCATCAATCTTACAACCTTAGCATGTAATTGCAGGTTCTGGGACACTACACATTACAGGAGAGAAGGCAGAAATACAGAAAAAGTGTTGACTTCTTCATGTAGTAAATATTAAAACAGCTCTCTTCTCCTAGGAAGGAGACACAACTGGAAAATTTTCTCTTTCTCTAGCAGATTTTTTATTTCTAGAAGAACACTGAATGGGAGTAATGAACATTCATAAACCTCACACGTCCACTGTGCGCTCACAAGGAGTGTCCAGGTGTTCCTGGACAGAGGCTCTCTACCTCCACAGAAATTTCAATAGTCTTCAGCGTTACTCCAGACTTAACTTCACCTGCTAAGATCAGAGTCACGTGTGTGTAATCAGTCCAGACGAGGGTGGGTATGCCAGGGTGACTACATATAGGGTACATAGGGCATAACCACAGAATTGCAGAGATAAACGCAGAAATTCAACTCTCAAGCCTTAAGCATATAAGGGTAATATTTTCTGCTCACAGCATGTCTCTAAAAAAGAAATACAGATTAGGAAATAGGTGGGAAGTAAAATAAGCTCATGTACTGTGTTCACCACACTTTTTTCCATATGGCATATTTTAAGAATTTATATAAACCAAATAAATTTATATCACTACTAGTATTATGATACAAATGTTCAACAACATGTTTATTCTTTTATTTCAAAATTAATGAAAACTAAAAATAAAATTTAGTCCCACTCTGTGATAAATACAGATTAGCACCAGAAGCTGATTAAACATCTGATCAACCTATCTCTTAAAATGTAAATTAAGAAGACACTTTCATTACTTTCATCTGTATAATCTGGCTTGAAGTTTTATATTTCCCTGGGCAATTGGTCAGCTAACCATCTAATTATCTGCACTATGAAATGTGCACTTTTCAAAAACAATTAGGTTACAGAATAAAAATAAGAAAAAATGTATTAGATTATATCTAACAAGGTATAAGAGCACTTAGCTTCAATTAGACATGCCTGATTTGTTATTCTTATCTTCTGAAAGGGACTTGAGAGTTACAGAACAGAGAGCACCAGATTTCAATAAACTCCAGTAAACTACTCCCACATGAAGTCTCCCTTCAAGACTTAGGAATCTTATGAAACAGTAACGCATTCAAAAACAGAATTTGCAGTTAAACAGTATATAGGGATTGAAAAGTTTATCCCCACCCTATATTCCAGGTAGCCAAGAAATCCTAGTATTTTTTATGAATAAATAAAATTCATAAGAGCCTTTTTGCCTGTATCTGATAACTGTCCTTCACTATGTATTATCAAAACACAAAACATGGGGGCAGAGGGAAGCAAGTATTGAGACATTAATGCACGTGCTGTTAAAACCTGTTAGTTCAATGCTGCTAGCATTGCTTTCAAAATTGCCTAATCTTCCATTGCTCTATGTTTACTAAAATACTACTTCCATTGTGACAAAACGCGGTGCACTACATTTTGGAATTATATGCCGATATACTCCAGGCAAGAAAGTTAAACATTTTCTTCACTTCTGATTTAATGCTAGAAATTTAGTCAGTTACTGTCTCATGAAAACTTTTGTTCCAGATCTTCAAAGTCAAGTAGCAGCTTTTCTGGGGCAGCATGCCCTGATTAAATTAATCTGCTGTGGCCCATTTTTTAAGATTCAAATTAAACTTTTTTTTTGGTAGTTGAAGGACAGTTTCTTAATTTATTTATTATGCAAGAATAATTCCCTATAGTGAGTAACTGGAATTTCTGCAAATCTGTATTGACAAACTGAAATATAGGTTATAATTCCAAACTTCATCTATATACAAGATTAGCTAAACCACATTGCTCATGAGTGGCAATGCAAAGAATATTTCAGCTTTAAAGGACGAATCATAAGACAAGATCTTTCCTTGAAGTGTTTTCCAAACTGAATTCCAGCCACACTCCATGAAATACTGAGTAAATACTGAAGCAAAGTCACCTGCTGTAGAAATATCATAATCTCGAAGAATTTAACATATACATTTGTGATCTTCAGGGAAAAACTAGCATGGTTTAAGGGAGTGATAATGATAAAATGAGGTTTAGTAAAATGATTCTTCTGAAGCTTTAGATAAGAATATGGGTATTAAAAAATAAAATAAAATAAGCCCTTGATAGAAAGAGGCCAGAACCTGAAAATAGAATAAAATGTAATTTCAGAAATAGCAGCAGGGTTATTGTTTATGATATACATTTAACAGATGCAAGCCTGCAGAAAATTGGGCTCAAAACTGTGGGCATATTTGGGGAATTCAAATTACAAAGAGCTATTTTGCCACAGTATCTAAGTACTACCCAGCATGGGAAAACCAGAATAAGTTCATTGGCTTTTCCTTAGGTTTTATCAAAAGATTTAAGTCATAACATTCTTTCAGCTTTTTAGCAATCGGGGTAAACCTGCAAACTCAATGATATTAACTATGAAGATTCCTGTAAGATTTCATGTCAATCTGTAGTTTTACACCTTTCATTAAAGCAACAGAAGAGAAATGAAATACATTAAAGTGTTTAATAATAAAATCCATTTGAAATGCAACTGAAAGCGAAAGGTATTCAGCTGCTAAAAAGTTAGTGTTTTATACTGTTAATTGCTTAGTTCATGATGAAATAATTGAGAGACAAACTGAGAGTCTACGCAAGCAGAATTTGGGCCTAAAGGTAGAGTATTATAGTCTTTAAAATTGGTGGCAATCATGACAGACTTAGAGCAAGAATGAATTTAACTCTCCAATATATATTTCAGGAGAAACATGCACAGCTTAAGTGATATCATTTACACTGATGCTGTATGAAACAGGAATGAGAAATAATAAAAACAGTTATAAAGGTGAGACTAAAAACAAAGCCTCCGAGTAACAAGGAAATTCCATAACAATCTCCCTTGCACTTGTGTGTTTTTTTGACTGATCGTCTAACAGCCAAAACAGTTTGTTGCTTCTGAGATACCTTTCAACTTATTTGCCTTATAGTCAAAGTTTAATATTTGTCTTAGAACAGTCTTTGGCCACAAAGATCACAAACCAAGTTTACCTTGCATTGTAATCCTTTGTTGTTATGGATTACTGGCAAATTATCATAGAATCACAGAATCAGTAAGGTTGGAAGGGACCTCTGGAGATCATCTAGTCCAACCTCCCCACTCAGCAGGGTCACCTAGAGCATGGTAGACAGGGTTGCATCTAGGCAGGCCTTGAAGATCTCCAGAGAAGGAGACTCCACCACCTCTCCAGGCAACCTGGTCCAGGGCTCCGTCACTCTCACAGGGAAGAAATTCCCCCTCACGCTCAGGTGGAACTTCCTGTGGTTCAATTTCTGCCCACTGCCTCTTTTCAGTTGTCCCGTGTGACAGGACAAGAGTTTGTCCCCGTTCCCTTGACACCCTCCCTTCAGGCACTTGTACACATGGATAGGATCCCCCCTCAGTCTTCTCTTCCCCAGGCTGAGGAGGCCCAGCTCTCTCAGCCGTTCCTCATAGGGCAGATGCTCCAGCCCTCTGATCATCTTCGTAGCCCTACGCTGGACTCTCTCCAGTAACTCCATGTCTCTCTTGTACTGGGGAGCCCAGAACTGGACACAGTACTCAAGATGTGGCCTCCCCAGGGCTGAGTAGAGGGGCAGGATCACCTCCCTCGACCTGCTGGCAACACTCTTCCTAATGCAGCCCAAGATACCATTGGCCTTCTTGGCCACAAGGGCACATTGCTGGCTCATGGTCAACCTGGCATTCACCAGCACTTCCAGGCCCTTCTCCAGAAGGTCAGCCCCCAGCTTGTACTGGTGCATGGGGTTATTCTTCTCTAGGTGCAGGACCCTGCACTTGCCCTTGTTGAACCTCAGGAGGTTCCTCTCTGCCCAGCTCTCCAGCCTGTCCAGGTCTCTCTGAATGGCAGCACAGCCCTCAGGTGTGTCAGCCACTCCTCCTAGCTTGGTATCATCGGCAAACTTGCTGAGGAGGCACTCTGTCCCCTCATCCAGGTCACTGATGAAGAAATTGAACAGGATGGGACCCAGCACTGAGCCCTGGGGGACGCTACTAGCCACAGGCCTCCAACTAAACTCCACGCCACTGATGAGGACCCTCTGAGCTCTGCCTTTCAGCCAGTTCTCAATCCACCTCACTGTCCACTCATCTAACCTGCACTTCCTGAGCTTATCTAGGAGGATGTTATGGGAGACCATGTCAAAAGTCTTGCTGAAGTCAAGGTACACAACGTCTACTGCTCTCCCCTCATCTACCCAGCCAGTCATTCCATCGTAGAAGGCTATCAGATTGGTTAAGCAGGATTTCCCCTCGGTGAACCCATGCTGGCTACTCCTGATCACCTTCTTCTCCTCCATATGTCTGGAGATGATATCCAGAATGAGCTCTTCCATCACCTTTCCAGGGATGGAGGTGAGGCTGACTGGCCTATAGTTGCGTGGGTCCTCCTTCTTGCCCTTCTTGAAGACTGGAGTGGCATTGGCTTTCTTCCAGTCCTCAGGCACCTCTCCAGTTCTCCAGGACCTTTCAAAGACGATGGGGAGAGGCCTGGCAACAACATCTGCCAGCTCCCTCAGGACCCATGGGTGCATCCCATCTGGGCCCGTGGATTTGTGGATGTCTAGCCTGCCCAGAAGGTCTCTAATCCTATCCTACTCAACCAAAGGAAAGTCTTCCCTTCTCTGGACTCTACCTCACATTCCAGGCTCTGGGATTCCTGAGGGCTGCCCTTAGCAGTGAAGACTGAGGCAAAGAAGGCATTCAGTAACTCTGCCTTCTCTGTATCCCTTGTCACCAGGGCCCCTGCCCCAGTCAGTAGCAGGCCCACATTTTCCCTAGTCCTCCTGCTGATGTATTTGAAGAAGCCCTTCCTATTGTCTTTGACATCCCTTGCCAGACTCAATTCCAACTGGGCCTTAGCCTTCCTCGCAGCATCTCTACATACTCTGACTGCATTCCTATAACTCTCCCAAGTAGCCTGTCCCCTCTTCCACATTCTGTGCACTTTCTTCTTCTGTCTGAATTTGGCCAAGAGCTCCTTGCTCACCCATGCAGGTCTCCTGCCCCTTATGCTGCGCTTCTTACTCATAGGGATGCACCACTCTTGAGCTTGGAGGAAGTGATGTTTGAATACCAGCCAGCTCTCCTGGACCCCCTTCCTTCTAGGGCCTTAGTCCATGAGATTTCACCAATTAGGTCTCTGAAGAGCCCAAAGTCTGCTCTTCTGAAGTCCAGGGTTACAGTCCTGCTTGCTGCCTTACCTCTTTCCTGCAGGATCCTGAACTCCACCATCTCATGGTCACTGCAGCCAAGGCTGCCCCCAACCTTCACATCTCTAACCAGTCCCTCTCTGTTGGTAAGGACAAGGACCAGCAGGACACACTTCCTCGTAGGCTCCCCCACCATTTGTGACAAGAAGTTATCATCACTGCATTGCAGGAGCCTCCTGGACTGCTTGTGCCTTGGTGTGTAGTCCCTCCAGCAGATGTCAGGGTGGTTGAAGTCCTCCATGAGAACCAGGGCCTGTGATCCTGAGGCTACTTCCAGCTGTACTTGCAGCTCATCAACTTTCTCTTCCTGGTCAGGTGGCCTGTAGTAGATACCCACAACAGTGTTCCCCCATGCTAGCCTGCCCTTTGATCTTTACCCATAAGCTCTCAACTGCCTCCTCCTCCTCCACCCCTAGGCAGAGCTCGATGCATTACAGCTGCTCTCTCACATAAAGAGTAACTTCACCACCTCGCCTTCCTGGCCTGTCTCTCCTAAAAAGCACATAGCCATCCATGGCAGCATTCCAGTCACGTGAGCTATCCCACCATGTGTCCGTGATTGCAATGAGATCATGGATCTGCGATCGTACACATATCTCCAGCTCCTCCTGTTTGTTCGCCATGCTGCGTGCATTGGTGTACAGGCATTTCAGAGAGGTGGTCATGCCTGCAGGTTTCCCAGAAAGGGTGTACATGCGTCACCCATAGCCATGTCCCAAATGCACATCCCCAGCTGCATGCACCCGTTGGAGGCCCCCCAACCCAACTTGTGTTTTGTTGTCTACCCTATCTCTCTAACACACCCCCCCACACACACCTAGTTTAAAGCCCTCTTTACTAGGCTGGCCAACCTGTTCGCAAAGGCAAATGTGCCCCGCTTGGTGAGGTGAATCCCATCTCTCCCTACCAGTTGCTGATCTTCAAACCATGTTCCATGGTCATAGAATCCAAAACCCTGTTGCCAACACCAGCAGCATAGCCAGGTGTTGATTTGGAAAATCTTCCTACTCCTTCTCCCATGTCTCCCCCTAATCGGCAGGACTGATGAGAAGACCATCTGGGTTCCCAGACCATTGACCACCATGCCCAAGTCTTTGAAGTCTTCTTTGATTGTCTCTAGTTTGTTCTCTGTATTGTTAGCACCCACATGAAAGAGCAGCAGAGGGTAGCAGTCTGATGAGCGTACAAGCCTTGGCAGCCTTTAAGACACAACTCGTATCCTCGCCTCCGGCAGGCAGCAAACTTCTCCAGAGGAGGGGTCAGGTCGGCAGATAGGCGCCTCCGTCCCCCTCAGCATGGAATCACCCACTACCACCACTCATCACCTCTTCTGAGTGGTCATCCAAGGCACGGGGTCAGACAGCCCAGTTGCCTCCCTTGAGGCCAGGTCTGCGTTCTCCTCATCCTGGACTGCACTAAACCTGTTTTTCAACTGTAACTCCAGGTCTACAGGAGAATTTGTTATTATGGATTACTCACAAATTCTTATGCACTTACATTTTCATGCTACTTCATGGTAAATTGAGAGAATTTATTGTTTGTAAGCAGCAGAACTATACTGAAGACGATTCAACATGCAAGTAAGCGCTAACAAGGCTTTCCAAGACTTTTAAAGATGTTTGTGAAACACCATGTTCAGGCTTTTATCTGGTTTGTTGCCATTTGTTAAGGCAAGACACCACACACATTCTGACAGTCAACCAGTAAAATATGCTTTTGAAGACTGCCTCAACACCAGCCTGTCATTTATACCCACGAAAGGAATGTCTTGCTTTCCAAGTACAAAGCCCAAAGCTCCCAGTGGTCTATATTCATCTAAATAGGAAATAATTCTGCTAAAGAGAATTTGGAAAACTGAAAGTGGAGTTCTGCAAGAGATCACCCTGGGAGCAATCTTCTCCCTTACCAACCCATCAAACATATCCCACAGGGGCTAAAGGCCACACATTCCACCCTATGTTAACCTGAACACCTCCTCAATTTGTCTTTTCTTGAAGAATTTATCCACAATGTCAAATCTCAGACTTGGGAACTTTTACAGGATGTGGAAATATTCAACAGATACACTGCTGCGTGAACACCTTGTTCTGTTTTCATGACTGTGTGAAAATTTATATATACATATATAAATTTTATATATATACATATATAAACAAAATTTTCTCTCCTACTGCTTACCTAGTGGTAGCCAAAAAGAAAGCATAGAACTTACTTGAAGGGAAGAGAAAAGACACAAGGAAACACTTAATATATTATAGCTGAACTTAAGTAGAAGTTAGCTGCTACGAATACAGAAGAGTTGGCAGCAGGCAGCTAGCAGGCTCTCTGCATGTCAGCACCAAGTGATCCACAATCCACAGGCACATTCTAACACCTCTGCTCCCAACACTCTCCAAAGATTTTTGGACACAAACAGTGTTGGATACTCCTCCTAGTCAAAGTCTGACTGCAGACATTTTTTTTTTTTTTTTTTTTGGTCTTACACCTTTCCTTTATCTTCAGGGAATCTTATTTTACCACTTCATCATTCACTACCACCGTATCTGATCCCATTTCAGCAAACATTGGACAAATGGAACATCTGTAACTTTTTGTTCATTCTCCGAATATACTGTATTTTAAATAAAAGTGAGAAACAAAGAAAAGGGAAATTGTGGAACAGTCTTATAAATTCCCAAAGTTCACTGATAATATAATGAAAATATCCACAGGATTTTGAGCAGAACATACAGAAGCTGCATCGTAGCTCTACTTTTTTTTTTTCTTTTTTTAATAAAAGGTACATTTTAAGAAATTTGTCTCTAATATACGGGAAGAGATGAGCTCACCTATTTTCTAAATGAAGCATTTATATTGCTGTGACATTTCTTAGCAACCAAAATCACTTTTGAAATCATGTTGATTTCAGGGCCATGAGCTGTCTGCTTTCATCAATTTAAAGCAAATTCTCAGAGCACATTCTTTAACACTTCAGTGTTACGTTGTTTCAATATTCCACTTTCTACGAGAACTCAATTTACTCACACAGTTCAATTTTAGAAAAAGATAAATTAAATCATAGATCAGTTCATGCCTAATAAAACAAAAACCAAAAAATCCAGTAGGGTCAAGCTTCATTAGACAAAAAAAGCAGGAATTGTAAAGCTATGGCTGAAACTATCCCATCTAGTTTGGGCACGAAAGGACTTCTCAGAATCTCACATGTTTTGCTGATGCTCTTGGAATTATATTGAAAGGAATCCCTAAGTGATGAGTTCAGAGTTAAGAGACTTACCTCCACTGTGCCTTTTGATGCTATGTCAGGACAAAAGGCAGAAATATTCAAGAGGTACTTCTCCTGTATGTTAAGAAAGTGGAATAACATACTAGTATTTTACAGTAATAATGAAACTGTGTTTATTCAAATAATAATAAGAGGCTATTAAATAGCAATTCCTGAAGTTAAATATTTTTAAATATTCAGAACCAGCAAACATGCATCCCAAATTATTAAAATATTGCCTGCAGAGCTCTCTGATGCATGAATTTTGACTTAACTCAAGAAAGATACAAAGAAGTAACATAACACAAAAAAGCAGCTAATGCTTACTTAAAATAACAATAAAGACCCACACACACATACACCAAGTAACCACCCAGGGATTTATCCTTAGTGTGAACATTGATCCTGCAAATGCCATAGGGAGGCTAGTAATGCACATAACTATAAAAATGACAATAACACAATTATTGGCATTAACAGTAAGGACTGTCTGACAATTTTAATGAAACACAAGATTGTTTAATGAAAAAAAGTGTATTAATGAATATATTTGGTTTTCTTTGAAGAAACTAAGTTACATATAACATTATGATAAAAATCTGAACAATATTAAGAAAATGTATTTCAATATAAGTTAACAGCTGGTTAAATGACTAATCACAAAATAGAACTTTAAACATGGAACTGCCAAAGAGTATCACTGATTTTTTTTTTTTTTTTAAGTGGGAATAACTTTTGTTCTTGGCCTTTTTCTATTTGCAACCTTCAAGGATCCAGAAGTCATCAAAGTAACTGCTGATAAAATTAATAGGTGATGCAAGTGGTTGAATAATGAGTCATGACAGGGACTGATCAGTTGGCAGCCTATTTTACTTCACCTGTTTTTAGTGATACCAATTTTATCACTGATAGGGAAAAAAACAAAAATTTGATAACTAACATCTGTTTTCTTTGAACTGATCTTCATACCAGAAGACTAGCAGAAATAACCAGTTACTGTTTTTTTCTGATAGGAGGTAAATTATGACAAAGTAGATCTGTAAGGCTTAGATTTTTGTTTATCTATTAAAAATTAGAGAAGAACTCCTCAAAAGAGACAGGTATAAACCTACCTACCCACTCTTTCAACTAAAACACAATCTTACTATGAATAAGAAGTAGCACTCTTTCTGAGATATAAGAAAAAAAAGTGATTTATCAGCGAATCATAACAGTTACAAAAAGAAAAAAGAAAAGATTCAAGGAGACAACTAATGGCTGTTTGTCAGTGCTTAGTATATATTTTGAAAGCAAAGAAGGAAAGAAAATACCTATAGCGAGCTAGGATACGCAACTTTCAGCAAATTTCATCAAAAGCATTAGATACAGTTGATCTACACACTGGTAAACAAGCTTTTTTGTTTTATTCCTACATTTGCATTACCATAGCAAAATGGTTTGTTTCTCAACACAGCGAGAATCACTCTGAGATATTAAAATCTACGTGCAGTGCGATTTCCCACTGTGTGGCACAGAGAAAGCTCTCCAAACACAAGAAGAGTTCAATTGCTTCTTTCTCCCTGCTGAAAGTTGTAATTTTACGCAAAGTCAAAACTATTTACTCTAGATGGGGGGGAGGGAGTCATCAGAGGCCTGAGATTTTAGGAACTAGACTGCTGCAGTCAATACTTCTTATCCTGTAACGTCCTGTCCTCATAGCAGTACACACAGTATACATAATAACAAAGAGAAATTTCAGCAGATTTTTCTCAAGATAAATTGTTTTCAAAATATTTTAGTTTCACTTGCTCTTTTTCTTAGCCGCACAGCGTGACTGTGTGCAAGTAATGTGCTATGACAGATTTTGCCTACTGTAAATTACTCCCAGGAAGTGAAACTTCACAGCATGTTTCCCCTTATGGCATTTTTTTTTTTTTTTTTTTTTTTAGTAAGTTTAACTGATATACATATCCTGAAAAACAACCTTAATCACCAGTTACAGGCCAGGTCGCGGTTCGGGTAGCGGCACTGAATAGGGACCGTCAACGTAACCGCTTGCTTCCGCGAGATTCTGGACACAGACCGACTTGGCAGATTTGCGACAGAATACTCAGCTTATAGTCACCTAAGCATATGAGATAAGGAAATGCTAGAACAGGATTAAAGTTTAACAGTCTTTATTCTGTATTTTATTAAAGCCAGAAGGAAACCTGCAGCAAAAATGATCTACAAATGCAAAACGGTTTGAGCCTCACATAAGAAGTTCAACACGTGCTCAACACTCTCTGTACAGCTTCTAGCTGGCTTAAACTGCAGGCTGGATGCAACTCTTAGCTACACAGGGCCACGTGGGACCTCTAAGGATATATCACATTATATCTTTAAATAATCTGTTTATTTTCACAAGTTTAAAACCCAGGAGACTATGCAGAAATGCAAGCCTGCTTCAGGGTATATCATATACAATGCAGGAAAACAATCACCTCCTGGAGAAAAACTATCCATCCATAAAATAAATTAAAAAATATCTTCATTCTTTTTATCTTGAAAATTAAAATGTTGGATCCTTCCTCCAACTCTACTGCAATGTAATTTAATACATAATAAATTATTAATAGTGGCTTTATCTTTTGACTAATTACCTCTTGCATGATAAACACTCAGACTCTTTCATTTCTCCATCTTAATTAGTTTGGTATTTTCCTTATGGTAAGGTTGGAAGGGACCTCTGGAGATCATCTAGTCCAACCCTCAGCATAGCCCCGTACGGGAATTGAACCTGTGACCTTGACATTAATAGCACCACACTCTTCTCCAAATGGCACCACTAGATGCATTTCATGTACCATAACATCAACGAGCAGAAAATACTCCCACATAAACAGGATCCCATGACAAGCAAAGTGATACAATCTCTCATCTATATATAGCTCTACTTTTCCCAATAGTTGTTCATTTGGATAAGGAACTATGGAGAAAACAGCATCAATGAGGAAGCCAGAGAGACACTTCTGGCTTAGTCCTAGGGTTTCTCTGTGCTTATAAGAGAAGTTTTTAATGCTACATTGCACTGACTACAGTCAATTAACAGTCAGCAAACCAAGAAGCACAAGTCCTTATGGCTAACAGGCAAGACAGAAATCAAGTGAAGATAATACCATAATGTATTCCTACTACTCCCCAAAAGAATCTTCAGATTACCTTGCCATCATTGTAAAAGAGCATTCATAGCCACTAAATTGGACCATCTCAGGAAATATGCAAACATTTGGCTCTTCTCCTAAGATGAGGCAACTTCTACTAGTAAGAAAAAAAAGCACAGTTGCTAACTAGCTGACCAATGCTTTTCACTTCATATTTTTAAATACATTTGTGCTTCTGTATTAGTGCTAAAACCAAAAATGAGAATGTGTGAATTCATATATGTATGTGAAATATTTATGTACATAACATAAATAGACACTATTAATAGGTATGTATTATGCAGTTGTAACAGTAGGAGAAACAAGATAAACGAGGATACAAATTAATTTGGAATGAGAAGATAGGTTACATTTTTAAAGGAATTATATTTGTATTAATTTAGGAAAATATTTCCTATATAGGCATAAATATATCTATAAATGTGTGTGTATATACAATATATATTATTTATTTATACACTTGCAGTACTAAGTGAAAGAAAGTTACCTGAAAATATACCTTAGAATTTCTATGCATTGAAATTTTCAGATCAGTCAGTGGAATGTATTACTTGGGCTATATTGCTGATCGCTAAGTACAATGCTGGAAGTGAACAAAAGAGATTTACTGGAATTTATAAGGCAGAAAGTCAGGAAGTACAATAGTAATAGAGAACTACAATGACTCCTCCCTCAAAATCAGATTGGATAAAAGTCACCCCTCTCGAATACGACTCATAACTGGAAAACATTAAAAGGACGTTTTAAAAGAAAAAAAAATTGCAGATGGCACATGGCTTATTTGAATACACTCCATTAGAGCCCTAAGAGCCCAGGTATATCATCTATCAGAAAGAGATTTTGACAGAACAGAACAAGGTAATCTTACAAAGAAAGTGGAAAAAAACATGCTTCCAAATCCTGGGAAGCACAAACACAATGGCAAGTAAACATTAAACCATGAAAATCCAAGACAATTTGGGAGGATTTTTTTCTTTTTAATTAAAGACAGCAACTTGTAACGAACATTCTTTTTCCAAACAGATCAGAAAGAAGGACTAGAAAGTCTGTTGGATATAAGATATAATTATGCAAGGAAGACCTATGGAATTCATTGTAACAACAATTGAAGAGATCTACATACACCCCCCCAAAAAAAAAAAAGAAAAAAAAAGAAAGAAAACTTCAAATTTCATCACGTGAATCCTTGCAGAAACATTAGCAATCTCCAAAGTTCACAGTTGAGCTCTTTTTAAAGCATACAACAAACATTTGTTTTCTAAATGGCCTTCTAAAGGAAAGTTTTCTAGGTGTAATGAAGATGTTAAAGAACTTGCATCATTACCCAATATATTTACCTAATGTACTTACTGGAAACTGGTCAACATTTTTTGATACTTTAAACTGCAGCATAGCTTCTTTCTACCATTGTGATCCCAAATTATTTGTGCCCAAGCCCTGAAATATTGAAAGCTATCCAAAATACGTAGTTAACAGAATTAGTGACAGCATGCAAGCAGAAGAATGTGCTTCAAATACCAAAGATGGGGCTTTTTTTTTTTTTTTTTCCCTATTCTAGTCTTGCTACACATTAACGTTATTACTTCCGAAAAAGAATGATTCTGTAATGTAAAATATATAGATAACTTCTGACTATTAGCCTAGAAAAAGTTATTTAAATTATTCCCTAATAGATATCTTTTTGAATTATTAATTCATTTGGAAGTCTGTTAGGACAAAAAGCTCTTTAACAAGACTAGTTAAATCAATGAGCCAAAACTATTTAAATTTTTTTAGCTGTGGCCTCAAGTTTAATCTGTTCCAAACAGTATCCTTTGGCTGAAGAGGCCTGAAATCTGAACCTCAATTTTTCTTTGTACTGTAACCTTCTTTCAGAGTACGTGAAGGAATTTCCAACTCATTAGCATACTTTTCCATGTATTTTTCTGAAAGGAAAGGTATCTTTTATTCATGAAAAAACAAGCCAACAAAAATTTAAAAAGTTAATTTCCAAAATGCATCCCAATGTGATTTTACCCAAAGCCATGCTTCCTTCACTGGTTATACTGAATGGCAACTGTCTCCCGGGTTTAAGTTGTGGTTCAGTCCACACAGTGATACTACATTAGGAAACTGCTTACATAATCTTGTAGTTAGACATATATAGCAAACTTTTTTTTAAATCACAGAAGGCATGAGATAGCTGAAGTAATTAGAATCAGTTTGTTGCCTAAATGACTACTTTATATGATTACAATAAGTGCTGTCATCAGTCTTCATTGTCTGTACTTTTTATTTGGCAAAAATTGAAACAAAGTAATAGAAAAGGGTTTTTGTTTTATCGGTAGTACTTTTACAACAAGTTATGCCTCGAGCATACATAAAGACCCAATACACTTGGATGAGAGGCATTTAATTCCACTGTTTTCCATGACTGAGTCTTCTCTTCCAATACAGCAAATTCATAACAATGTTGATTGCAGCAAAACTGTGCAAAATACTTGCCTTTCTGTCAAACAAGTTTGTTTCTAACAATTTTTCAAGCTGACTAAGCAACTAGATCACAAAAATTGCTACTGTCATGACAAAGAACTAAAAGTTCTCTTCAAGACTGGATAGGTTACTTTCTTAAATCAGAATAAAAAAGGTGTTAATCTCAAATTTTCCTAAAACACTTTTGAGAGTGTCAAGGGCTGTACTACAAAACTATGAAAGAACCTAACCCTTCACCTGTTATAAATCAAAAAGTTAGAGACTTAGACCATTTCTGACCCATTAAATTGTAGTAAAAAGTACACAGACCGGTCCAAAAGGACCTGATCTACTAGAAGTACTTTAAATTCCACTTTTCTTTTTTCCTAAAAAGAAAAAAAAAAAAAAGTTGTCTGAAAGTTTACTAAAATTTTCAGATAAGGTGAGAAAATTTTAGTATTCTACAATGAAAAGTTAATAATATACAAATTAGATCTGGATCTGCATTCCATTTAAGAAACAGCAGAGTAGTAACGTAGTTAGAGACAGAGTTCAAGCAAAGCGCTATTGGAGAAGGAGATACATAATGCCAATCAAAGCAGCAGTGCTTTGGACAAAGCATCAGTGCTATGAAAATCTTCAGTTTTAAAGTAAAATATTATTTTATTTTTTAAAAGTACTCATTCCATTACTGAAAAGCAGGAAAGCATTACAAACTATAATGGCCTGGACTTATTTTTTGGACTTATTACACATTCTTTATAGACATGCACCTGACTTGAAGCAATTTGAACCTCCTCTGCTCTTACACAGATAAAAATTATAATTAACTTCATTTATGGAGTAAGTCTCTCTGATAGGGGAATAAAAGAGTTCCTCATTCTCTTGCGCATTTAATATACGAAGTGTTTGAACTAAATGAAATCAGTAGTTACACATCAACATTCCTATGTGTAGGAAAAAAAAAACGTTTTAAGAGCTTGCTTTTCTTCAGCCCAGTTCCAGTTCAAAAATATAGATCAAGTTTCATACATTCTCCAAAGTTTCTCAAAGTCAGCTTGTGTAGTAAAAGCATGACCCATTTTGAATGGATCTTGAAAGGTTATAATTAAAAATAATAATAATAAAAAAATCAGGTGGCTTTATCTCTTTTCATAATATACTTTTTTCAATTAAAGGCTCCTGTGTGAAACATTATCATCTGAATTCCGTGCTCCAAAGAACAAACTGATGCAAAGAACTTGCACTTAGCTGAAGGCTAATTAGTTAGCTTAAGGTAGGTTAATTTCTTTTGCATTTTACTTAATAATTCCTACAATGAACAACTGTTAATATCATGGTTTAGCACAACAGAAAATGATTACAACTTTCTTTGACCATGATGCAATAGTTCCATGGAGGGATTGGAAAAAATATATATAAATATAATACAGACAGACACACACACAAGTCTTCCTTATATTTGCTGTAAGTGATCTTATAACCTTTTTCTTCCATTTTTGCTTAGCTATTGCCTTCCACCTTGAAAATATTGCCCTTATACAATTTTATTCTAAACATAAAAAATTCTAAAAACAATCAGCAGATTTTTTTTTTAGCTCAGTCTGCCTTAAATCCAAAGAAACTCTGTTAATTTCAATGCAGCAAAAGGCAGCAGATGCTGGTCCACTCTCTAAAAGTCCCTGCTAATACATACCAAAAGTGTTATTTCAGGTATAAATAAGGGGAATTTCTTAAGATACACATTGCAGATTTATTTCAAGCATAACTGTTGCAAGAAATTCAGCCACTGGTAAGAACAACCACTATGGTAAAAGGACTTCCATAACCTGATAACTTCAGTCTTATAAGCTTTGTACTTTGATCTCTTACAAATACCAACCAATGCTACACTTGGAATGTAGCTCATTATTAGTAGTTAAAGATATTTAAGTAGGGCAGCTTTGAAGATCACTCCTAATATCAATAGCTACTTGCATTTATACAAAGCTTTCATTTTCAAAGACAAGGCTCATATATATGTGTATGCATACCTAAACTTCCATATGTAGTCATACACATCAAGATTATAAATCTATATACACATACACACAAATATAAATGCATATTCTATCAGTTTAAGTATAATTCTGAGACTTGAATATATAATACCACTAGATGATAAGCCAAAGTATAATCACACTGATGTCAATGGAATTATAACAATTAATGGTGGAGAATACGGTCCATTGTCTCTGTAGACAAAGCTAGTTCAGAAAGAATTCTTCTGTGCAAAAGAAATAGAATAATCTTTGTCTATTTTAACAATATGTTTGGAAAATATGAAAGTAAGGTTTCTTTTACAAAATTATTTTCATCAGTCTTGCATAAAATATTGTTTTCGTTATTCCACTTTATACAGAAAATACAGATTTTTTCATAAATATTTCTGTTGAAAACTTCCCATAAAGACCTTTGGAATTTCAACTAGAATATTTTTAAATGTGCTAATCAGGTCAGAGAGTTTACACCAAGCAAACCTAAAATCCATATATAAAAATGACGTTCTAGCTTCACATTTAGTCAGCAAGTTGCACTGGTTCCCCTTCAGCGAAATCGCTTATGCTTGCAATTCAGTATTTGAAGGACACATTCTGTTGTAATTTACCTCTTCCACTTTCTACACATATATTTCTCCAACTGCATAAATTAAACATAACCAGAACACCTGAGTAAAAGAGCCATGAAAACAGCTTACCATAAAAAAAAAAAAAAATCATTTCTTAAGTAACACAGCAAGAAACTTTTTCCTCATTACCACTTTAAAAAAAAAATCTAAACAGTATATGTTAACATTTCCTCATCACCAGCTCATGAATTCAAATAGGGAAGACAAAATTCCTCTCCTACTGAAGCAAATGGAAATTTTTTAATCAATTTCAAAAAGGATAGGTAAGATCTCATGCCTCAAACTAAACAAATAATCAGTTAAACACCTTATACCTTTTCTTAAATAACTGATCCTTCACCAAGCTGTCCATTTTTCTTTAGACAGTACAAATAAAAGGGTTTTTTTTCCCCACAATTACTCTAAAAATCATCCACAACCTATCATATACACTATTTCCTGTATTGCATCCTATATCCAAATGTAATTACCCTCAAAATCCATGATTGATTTGGGCTTTATTTTGATCAATACTAATCTTGAAGATATATTAGACTTTACATTGACCTAAACAAAAAAGTCATTACATGTATATTAGTCAATCTCCAAACCATATATTAAATTAATTTCAGACCACAAAAGGTATATTGTTACCACAGTTTCTATCAAGGATTTCCACTCATCATGCTTCACAAGATTTACATACAACCAATGATTCATATAATCACATAACCACTTTAGGGGCTTTCTCAAACTCTTGACCTGTCCTTTATTATTTTCAGATTACTCTTTTCATACATATCTCATTAGAGGAACAACACCATATTTTACAGTTATGAGACTATTAGAATCCAATCTTGTCCACATTAAAGTCAATGGGAAAATACATTTCACCTTCAATGACAGAACAATTGAGAATTGGCAGGGATGACTCTAAAATCCTTGGTTGTGACATTAAGTACCGCTGAATTCAGAGAGGTTTTTGTTTTGTTTTGTTTTTTTAGTAAGAGGACTTTGAACAACACATTTTTTAAAATAAAGAATCACAGCACTCAGAAGTACATTTCTATAAAGTTCACTTTTGAACAGTACACATTTCTGACTAGCTTTTTAATGGTATTGGCTAGTTTTGAGATAAGGACCATCAAACACCTAGGAGACAAGTGATAACAGTATGGTAAAACGTTATTGACTTATCCATGGTAAGCTCTGAAAACACTTTCATCCTCTTCCCTTATCAGAGGAAGAAAAAAAAAATCTTAAACCTAGCAAAAAATAATAATAAAAAAAAAGAAAATAGATCAATAAATAGGTGATTAAATTTTACTAAAACTGGTAACTTCATCTGAATTTTTTTTAAACAAATGTAATTTCATCTCCTTATGACGTACGCTAGATTTCAATTGAACTATTTTCATTGCAGATAGGTAACACCTATCTTTGCACACACTCTTTGCACACACTCTTTGCACACACTCTTTGCACAGTTAAGACCACGTATTGTAAGTTATTTGAAACAATAATCATGTGTTTATTCTCTCCCTCAGGCAACTTAACCTAAATTAAATAAATAATTCTACAGCATGGCTGAAATTTCATTAAGCACAATTTTAATATTAAAACACTCCAGGAAATCTCTGTGCAGAAGTCTTAACATAATAAAAAACCCAAGGTAATACCACTCATAAGATAACAGTTTTTTTGCAAGTTACCTCTATATACTTAAACACAATACTGATAGCACTTACATTCCTACAAGTTTGAGACATCAATGGTATTAGCTTAAAAATTAAACTTTAAACTTTCTGTTGTCTTAGCTCTGGGAAACAGATACAAAAAAAAATGTAGTAGTAGGCAAAACAAAGCCATTAGAAAGCAAACAAAAGACGCTTAAATAAAAAGACAAGAACGCAGATGTGATCAACAGTTAGGACAGAAAATAATAAACATATATTTGTTTATATGTCTTGAGCATATATGTTAATTTGTCTTGAGCACTTCTCTTATATAGCTCTTTCCATGCTGGCCAGAGTTGACAGCAAACTCAACTGTTTGCCACTGCCTGAATTTCCTGCTCCACAATGCCAGTCTATTAGCCACAGTTGATATCCTAATGAGCTTAGTGAGGCTTATTATTATTTTTTCTGCTCTATTTAGAATCCATCAGACTTAAAATGCTCTTTCAAAAGTATCTTTCTACTAAATACAATTGTATTACATGTAAGCCCATTTCCGCCCAAAGAGACAAACAAGCAGTCCTAAAACCTATGGGTTAAATAAGTGTCCGCTGAGTCAAAGAGTAGTAATTGCCACTGACTTTAACCAGAGAGAGTACAATACAGCCTCTCTGGTATTTGCTAATGAGTTAATCCAAAAGACATTTAAGAAACAACTAAGCGCTAAATAAAAGCTTGTGTTACTATCTGAAACGTGAGCAGTTCCCCAGAAGACTCTACCACACCACACAGAAGCAAAGTGACACCCTGTTACATGCTACAAAAAACTTGAGGGAGCAAAACAGGCATATGCCTCTACATAGACACCTTTCCTCAGATTATAGCTCTTCTGAACTTGTCTTTTATTTTCTTTTAAAACTTTTTATCATTGTTTCAGCTCCACAAACGATTGTGGATGTGCTCCTGGCTGCCCTGGATATTTCAGAACACCTGAGAAGTCTACATTGCCCACTTGCAGCTTTGCATAAGGAAGGGCTGTGATTGGAAAGCATGTTGAATATTCTGGGTTTTGGGGGGAATTTCTAGGAGTGCGGAAGCACAGTGAGTATCTTTAGTATCTCCCACATACACACTGTTGTCACTGAACCCCGTTGCTCTAATGGGAGAACATTCATTCAATTTGAGAACATTTTAATCATGGGTTGTAGATACTCATTTGTTGTGCCAGGCAAATCCAGTATCTCCAGGCTCCACTGCCCTTGTGTTGATCCCCCCGAATTTATGGAGGCCGTATTCTTGTTCACTTTACCAAGTAAAACAAGCCAGGATCTCCCTAACCTCTCCAACAAGCCAGTTTGCTGTGTACTCAGACCATCCCCTTAGCTCTTCTCAGCACAGTCAGCCCAGATCAGAACCTTTTGTCTCATCATAAGTTTTGTGAGATGACACTAATATTTTTATTAGTTCTTCCAAAACCCTCTCTCTGAAGGCATCTTAAGGTTATATTTTGCCTTTTCCGTGGCTAGATCAAATTGGCAGCCAAGTCACATGGTTTCCCAAGTCAGTTAAACAGGTCATTTATTTCCAAATCACTAGCAAATCAGTCTATGACAGAAGTTTCTGTTACAGAATAAATTTTATGATATGCACATGAGGACTAATCAATTACAGCATCATTCCTGGCCTGAACTTTATTATTTTCTTTCTATATGTATATGTAGATTTTTATTGATAATTCCTCATAATTTTGCGTCACTAAATCGTAACTTCAACATTTTTGCCAAAGACAGAGAGGATAGAGGAGAAAAGGACAATGTGGGAAGATGACTTAGGCTTTCATTCAAAAACTTCAAGAAAGACACTACATGTCAGCCACGTGAAAGCCAAAGTGGATTCTCAAATTTTACAGCAGTGAATTTCAACCCGTATTAATGCAAATATCTCCTAGGAGGCCTACTGTACATAATTAAGAAAACCAGGCCTACTACCAGTAAGATTAAAATTAGTATCAAAATATCCATACTTCCACTAGAAAATATTTAGTGGCCTGTAAATTAAAATAAAGCTGAAAAATATTTCCTGTATTACTCAGGTATTTTCTGGTTTTAGGACAGGGCACAAATCTAACAAATACTGTATGCACCTGATAAGTAAAACTGATGTCTCAAATACAGTATAAAATATATTTAGCTCATGAATATTTTTGTACTTTAGAAGGGGTAATTTTACATCAGAATAATTCAGAATAGCAAATCAAAACTCAGAATGTGCATATATATTAACATTCTGGCACATTTTTTTCTGATATATCCCTGCTTCCTTCACTACAAATTTATTTCTGGTTTTGAATGTTGTGAAGTAAAAAGTTACAAGAATATGAGAAAATAAATTATGAAACAAGAATTTATGTTATTAAAGAAAAAAATTCCCCAATATTATTTATACCTTCTAGAGATGGTCTTTTCACTCTAATAAATGGATCTGCAGAAGGTAGTATACGCTATTGATAAGCACTAATTTAATATAGCTTTGCATCTGTTAAGACAAAAATTAAAATATTTTATCTTCCTGATTACATCTTGAAAATAAGTTTGAATATATTGATTGGTATGATAAAGTAGGGACTTGACACACTAAGTGATAAGAGAGAGATAAATGGATAAGGAAGTCAACTTATATTAACCTAAGAGTTACCAGTGGACCTACTAAAAATAAAGATCATGAGGTTTAGCTTCTGCAGTTGAACTCACTAATTCAGTAAGATTTTTAGTATCAAGTGCAAACTGTTAAAATTATCCCTTTCTCTTCTGTGGACATTAATGTTTCAGTCAGATCTGAATAAAAAAAACTTTGTTACTCTCCCATGGATTAAAGGAGGACCTAACCGAGGCAGTTAGAGTTTTCTTCCCCTGCTACTATCCTCCAAAAAAACACAGCAAGAAACACCTCCACAGTCCTGTTCAATCACAAATCCTAACAGGGCTAATAAAGCTAAAGAATTGGGCACACAAATCTTGATTAAGAAGAAAGATCATCTCGTAATATTATACCAATAGCAGGGAGGCCTTAAAACAGATCAAGTCCTTCCAAAATAAAGCCAACAGCATAGCCAATAAAATAAAAAAATAATGGACAGTCTGTACCTAAAAAATCACCTGCTCCCACCAAGGTCCCACGTGCTGTTCTCAAGTAACTTTGATGACATTGCTCCCTGTCTTCCAGGCACCCTCCAAGTTCTCCCTCAGAAGGAGACTGTTCTCAGGAGAATCTGTGGGGGGAGTTGTCTAAAATTAGGAAGTGACAAGATAGGTGCAGCGACTTGTAACTTATATGAATTATGTTATAGTCCTAGCACATTTACAGATAAAAAAACAACTGAAGGATGGCCTGATCAGTTTTTAAAAAGTGGAAAGTTTTAAATGAAGTTTAAGAGTCTGTTAAAGTAGCTATTTTCAAAGGAGCTTCATCACATTTATTACTGACTTAAAAATTGCTAAACACCACAGACTTTACTCAGAATCAAGCATCACAACCTTGCTGTCACACATAAAATGGTGCATGTTACACACAAAACTGTAAGCATAACCCAGAACAAGTTTTTTAGTTTCCATAAATCTACACCTTCACATGTCTCTTAAGCTAGCTACATGTCTCTGAGCTATTACAAGAAAACAGTTAACTTGAATTTAATTCTATGTCAACATCATTCACTGTTCAAGTGGGCTTTTTTTTAGCCATACCTTTTCGTTTACTCTCCTTTTGCTTGTTTAAAGGTGCGCGAGAGGAGCTCTCTGCGTGTGCGAGAGGAGCCTGTCCCCTGCCCTCCACCCTCCCTTTCCACAGGGCTGTTCGCCCCTCTCAGCCCCGGCTTCACCCGTCCTGTTACAAAACACCCTGTGACCAGACACGCAAAGCCGCTGAACTCCGCCAGGCTCAACGCAGCAGCGTATTTACGTTAGAGTATAAAGACAGCGACTCTAACTCCTGTAATACATCCAAAGTAATCTGAAAATAAGCTTATTCTCTAAGGTCTTGCACAGACTGCAACTCTTTATTTTAACAACGGAAGACACACACATTTTAAACAGCAATGGTATTTCTGTAACTTGACATTATACTCCTAAAATTAAGGCTTGCTTATGGAAAGCCTGAGAAACCACTCCTTGGTGACTCTTCCTCGTGCCCGGTGTATTCTTTGCTTTTTGCAGACCTCATTTCGTGTCACGCTTTTCTGCTCTCCTCCTCCCTCCTCCAAGAGCATAACCACAGCTAGGCAGCCGCTGCCAAGACTGTTGCATTCTACGTAACAGCCACAGAAATCACGAGCAATTTTCGCGGCGAGGCAAATTCGCAACTTCGCAGAAACGCCAGCTCGCACCGGTTTCGGAACCGAGCGAGCCTCCAACTCCTCCCCAAGCAGGCAGAGCCGGGAAGGGCCAGGCGCGGAAATCCGCGCCCGTCCAGCCTCCCGCGCGGACCAGACCCCGACGCGCGCAGGTACCGCGCGGCCACCCGGTGCGAGCAGCGCCCGGGGCCGCGGTAGACCCGCGCCGGGCCGGGGCAGCTGCGCGCAGCCGCCGGCGGGGCAGGCGCTCTCCGTGCGGAGAGAGGCGACACGGGAGATGGGGGGATCCCGGGGCCGCACCGCACTCACCGCTCCGCGCCGCCCTGCGCCACTGCTCCGCGCGGGACGCGGCGGCACCTCCCTGCTGCGGCGCGGGGCGGGGAGGGGCGGAGGCTCCGCGCCCCCCTCCCCAGCGCCGCCCACGCTCCCCCTCCGCGGGCGGGAACGCCCCCTCCGCGCCCGCCCCCACCGCGGGAGCCGCCGGCTCCATCTGCAGTGCAGCTGCGGCCCCTCTCCTTCTCCTCCTCTGGCCCGGCCCGGCCCGGCCCGGCCCGCCCGGTCGCAGCCGGCACCTGCCTGCCCGCCCGCGCGGCGCCGCGGGGCCGATCTTACCGCGCGAAGCTGCGCGGGGCGGCGCGACCTCGGGGAGCTCAGGGAGCCTCCGGGAGCCTCCGGGCACGGGCTCGCCTGCCGCGGCGTAAAACGAGCCGCAGGGACGGGAGGAGGGGGGGGGAGCGTAATTTCCAAAAGGAGTTTTACTGTCTCTTTCTGCCCCCCTCCCCAGCCCCTTTACTGCTGCGGACCCCAGGGACGGGGCCGGATTAATTGCTCTGCGTTCCCAGAAAATGGTAGCCGCGTTAATGCGGGAAGCCGCGAGCCACCCGCCGGTTCGGACGGGATTCAGCGGTTCGCCGGGGCGGGCGGCCGCCGACGGCGGAGCAGCGCTCCCCGCGCCCGGCGCCCATCGCTCGGCTTCGGGAAGGCTGCGGTGAAAGGAGTCACTAAATTGCCGATGACAGAAACCGGTATGTTTTCTTATAGAAAAGTGTTTAGTAGAAAGATGAATATTCGCTTCATGTTATGAAAGACACTGTTCCCGGTAGCTGTTACTTTTCCCTTTCTAAATGATAAAAGTGCTAGGTATTACCCGCTGAGCAGCAAACCTCAAGAAGAAGCAAGATTTTAAATACAAATATGCTTCAGACATGAATAAGAAGCAAAGCTGGGCAGAGTACAGGAGTATCCAAGTCATTGCCTTAACGCTTGCCTTAATACCTTCTCTGAAGTAAAGCAATAAACTTGTAAGTTAATAAACGTGTCTTGGTATCTTCAATAGACTTATTTTTAGTGCTAGTAGCTACTGTAGCAAGATCAAAATTTGTTTCAAGTTTCATTTATTTTTGTGCACCTTGAGGAAAGCAGTCAATCAGTGCCACTTTTACTCATTACTTCTATAAGAACATGGAACATTTTGTGGAATCTAAATATTTCAAGTGAAGAGAAGACTATTTCTTTCGTTAGTCTATCCTACATTTGTTTCATACAGCAAATAATGAATCATGGCATGATCAACTTCCATCAATCTTTCATGGTATAACATTGATTGGTATGTCAAATGCTTGCCTAGATATAAGCTTAGCACCAATACCTACAACTGAGTAATTGTGAGCTTGATTGCATGTCTTGCAATAATGTGATCAATCTACACTGACATTCAGAATTTTGCAGAACCCCCAGCTAGAAATTAAATGATAATATCCATGATAACATCTATTCTATCATGTGAAATGTACCATAGTCCAAAATATGGAATTTACAATAAAGTTATTTTAAAATTATTCAAATGTCATGAGATGTAAGCTGAATGTTTATGATTCTAATCAGTTTAATTTTAACCATTAAAAGCTTCTTTTAAGCAAATTCATGTTCCTTTTATTAAATATAAGAAAAGTAATGCAAGAAATGTCAAATTTTTTTTGTTAAATTTACTCTCAGAATTTGGACTTAGTGAGCACTGCACCTTGGGTCATTTTGAAACTGCTTTAGTATCTGACACAGAAATAAATAATCTAGCACACAGGCATCATCTTTCTTAACATTCATGCAAAATCTAGGGGGGGAAAGTTAGAACTAACTATTGTTAAAATCAAAAAATACAAGAACACTTCAAATGTAAAAGTAGGTCACTGTTACAATGTAGAAATATTGCTATATACAATTGCAATAATTCAGGTTGGAAATGACCTTTATAGATTATCTAGTTTAACCCCCTGCTGGAGGCAAGGCAAACATCAAAGCTAGAGTCCTCAGCATCATGTCCAGCCAAGTTTCAAAAACCTCCGAGAACGGAGAGTCCAGCCTTTCTGGACAACCCGCTCACTGTGGAGAATGCTTTCCTTTTTTCTAGGCAGAATTTGCCGTGCTGCAGCTTGTGCCTGTTGCCGCTCATCCTTGCTCCATGCACCTCTGGGAAGAGTCTGGCTCTGCCCTCTGCATAAGCATTCGCTCAGTAGTGCAATTGGATCTCCCCTGTAGCCTTCTTATCTTCAGACTGAACAAATGGAGACCTCTCAGAAATACTACTGTGTGTTCAGAAATTCGCAACTTTATCCCGTTCCTTTTTAATATATCTCATTGAATTTACTATCATAAGGTAAGAGTTATTTATGATTTTTCCCATCTCTTAAAGTAGTAAAAGGGAATAGTAAAAATGACTCATCCAGCTTTTAAGAGTGGTAATCCCAGATGAAACCTTCTCAAAATACGATGACCAAAGTAAAATTTTCTTCTAATTTCCCATTTTATCAGAAAGAACATCAATTTAAGTCTGAGACAGCTACATCCTATTAGGCAACACAAGCTGGTAATACAGTAATTTTAAGGATGTCAGCAGCACTGTAAAATAGACCAAGTTTTATCAGCTTTAGGCAAAAAAAAAGTTTAATACTGAATATTAGTTTTTTCCAATAGCAGTAATGATGTTTTCATAAGGTACATTTCCTCAGATATATTGCAAAGCTGTATTTTTATGCCCATGGCATGTGTACGGGCAGGTGGCTCTGTTTAGGCAGGTTCCGAAGTGATGCGCAGTGGCAGCGCAGGAAGACGTTGGGAAAGGGAGGGACAGCTGAAAAAGGTACTGACATTTTTGTTTTAAAGAACCCCCATTTCACTAACAAGCAGCCAGGCTTATTAAAAACATGTAATATTCTGCTATATTGCAGAATCACTAACTCATTCTAAACAAACCTAGGAGCCTTACAAGTCACATTTTTAATTATTTTTTCTTCAAGCAGGTGCTGTAGAGCAAAATAAAGATGAGAAATTAAAAGAAATTGGATCAAGTGTTGTGGAAAAAAAGAGTCTGTAAAGAATCAAGTGGAAAATTCTTTCTTGCAACACCTCTGAGAGTTTCTGTAATGATGCAAAATATCAGGGAAAATATTTCCCTCAGGGACTTGACAAGAGAAGATGCATGTTCATAGTCAAAGAGCTGAGCAGTTCAACAAATTGAGGTGGGATAAGGAGGCTTTCACCTCAGTTCAGCAAATTTGTGATAAATTGACCAAGTTGTTATTATTTTACATATTCTATGCCTTGCATGGCATTAATTAGTTATTTCAGTTCGATTTCCAGTGGGCAAAAGTGTACCCAAGAAATCACCAACAACACAGCAGACACTAATTGGCATTCTTGTTCACAGCCTCTATTGAAAACATTAATTTTTTAGCAGTGTATGGACACTGCAACACACACAACTTTACCACTGTTTTCTTTGAAACAAATCTGAGGCAAAATCAGTGGTTCTATGTGGAAATACATTGCCCAGGCCCATGATGCTGCTTTTTGACTGTTTATCTGCACTTTTCTGAACCATCATCATTTAACCTTTTGCCTCAGAAACAAAACTACATGTCTTGTGTCACGTCTGAAACATCCAAACTGGAATACCATCCGTTTGTTAGTTTTCCTAACAGAATTGCAGTTTTTGAAAAGGCTTCTGCAGAAGAATTTTCTTTTCCCGGAACATTCAGTGAACTGTTAACAGTGCACTTGATCTACGGAAATTGATTTTTTCAATGTTTTTAAGTAGAAGCAGATGTTGGACATTTCTTTCCTATTCAGTTAAGATTTTTCTGTGAATCCTCTAAAAACTGAACACTTGAAAGAACTGCAGTACAAACTGGGCAATTCTGTTCTGTGCCTGTTTGTGCAACAGATAAAGTTCTGCCATGCCATGAGGACCTGCCTTAAATCAAGTTTGAAGAGCGACACCCAGATGTTTTCTATCCACCACTTCCTCCAGTATGACTGTGGAGTTCAGGGCAATAAATATTTTTGCCAAGTGGCAAAAATCTGGAAAGTTTTCTGGAGACTGGAGGAAAGGTTGGAGAGTGGTTGGAGAAAAAGCAGAAGAAAAGAGCATGAAGCCATATTGTCTTGGGAATGTTATCCGTCATGAGACAGGACACCCTTAGAAGAGGAATATGGAAAAGGCTATACAGAAGGCTGCATAGTTACAGTGCTCCAAAGCAGCCATTCATTCTTCTCAGGAAGTTCTCCAGGTTCCAGTTAAGCTAGGTGGATCTAAGGCTATATGAAGGAAAGTGGAACATTTGTCTACTATTCAACAGTTTTTTTTGGGGGGTGGGGGTGGGAAGAACACTTTGGTCAAATTTTAATGACTGCAAAAACTTACATAATAGTCCTTCCAAAAAATTACAAAGCATTTTTTTTGTAATTTAGTAGGGTATTTTTTAAAAAAGCTTTCAAAACATATAAGAGCTCTTCTGCATTTACGTATTTTTAGACAATCTAGCCAGTTCTTTATGAAATATGCGTAACTATTTGATTCTTGAAAATATTAGAAAAACATTATTAATTTCCTCAAAAATACACAGAAATTTTTCATAGGAGATATATGTATAGATGTATCCCTGATAATATAAGTTCCACCAGGGGAGAAAACAGACTGTTTCATCCCAAGTAAGTGTCAGTATTTTAACCATCCAGCTAAAAGCCTGGAGAAGTAGTAAACAGGATTGTGAGGAGAACTGTCCAGTCCTGGATTAGCATTCCTGAAAAGCAGCATGCACTAGACTAAGCGCTTTTCTTTGACAAGTGCTTAACTGGAAAGTTTAAGCTGTACCATTTAGTGCACATTCTATATATATACCAAACACAAGCATGTCAGCTTTGGCTTTATAAAAGTTGATTTATGAAAACAAGAACCTTTATGTATTGCACACTGTTATTTCACCTGTAATGGCTGTATGAAACCCTGGTTGAATATTACCTTTATTAATGATAATGAAGCTTCTTAACATTACTTAACTACTAAACAGGGAAGTACTTCCTTGTCAGTTAGGATATTTACACTAGAATTAAAATGACAAAGAATAATCTCCTGAAACATTAATTTTTTTCTCAAGTATAGTTTGGAGACTAGAGTAACTCCAGGGAGCTGAAAATTCAAAATATAAAGGTCAGTTTCTATTAATGATAAGCAGAATATACACAGAAGGATGGAATTTTCAGGAAGAGTTGAACTAATTGCTCGTTAGTCTCATCATCCCTTAGGAAACATGTAGATAATGCTATTTCAAGACACACAGCTGAAATTTAGACAGAATGAACAAAGCTTGAGTCTGCTAAAAAGTGTCACAGATCCCAGATATAAAAATACCCAGTTCAGAGATAAGTCAGGAACTGTAAAAATCTAGTCTGGTTGCAGAAGGCTGGGGAGGCTTTCCTGGCTCTCCCTGGGGAGAGCTAGAAAGGCACCAGCAACAGCATCCTTGCGTGCTGCAAGAAATCACTGATTCATCAGGGAGAACAAACGTAAGATCGCTCACCCCAGCCTTACCTGGGCACTCCTTTTCTCTCCAGGAAGTCTCCTCACCCCACCGTATGGGATAAGACCACCCTCTTCAGCCCTGGGAACAGAAGGAACAAGGCAGGAAAAGATCTCCAAGGTTTTGTTTCGCTTCTGTTTGTAGCTATAAAACTGTACTGAGTTCAGTTCTCAGTGAGCTCAGCTGGAACAAATGCATGCTTTCAGTACAAACACTATGTTAGTAGTATATATTTTAGGTAAAAGATTTGCAGGCTCTGCTCTGACAACATTCAGGATTAGAGGGTGTTCAGTCACTGAAACTGAGTCCTGGGGCAAGCCATCACTAACACACAGGAACTGAACATGACCACTGGAAGCGATTTTTCAATATACGACAATCTCGACAAACTGCATTTCCATATTTAAAAGACCAATGTCCTTTTCGATGCCAGAGTGCTCAGGTAGGGCCAAATACAGGGCGCATCTTGTTGCGATTTTGGCTTGGACAAACGGAGATGTCACCGTTTCTAGGGACAGCGAGAGGCACGCAGTCAATGTGCCCTTACCACACAGGAATTCATCTTTCACAGTGAGTTTTCTGCTTACTTTTTATCATTTATTGCTACTGTAAAGATGCAGTTTGTTTAAAAATGTTACATCATTTCCTACTAAACTGAAACATCCTATGGTATATACAAACACCGATTTCATGTTTTTTTTTTAATAGAGTGTTTTTCTAATACCACAGAGCATATCTCATCATGTTATCTGAGCTGACTCACTGATGTAGCATGAACTCTGCATGGTATAGTACCATCTATGTAGGATTATTGTGGAAATGCAGATATAGAGTGCTTAAGGCACTTCTAGAGTATTTTACAGAATATGATTATAATTTGTTGTAAAAACATTTTACATGAGAGTATTGTCTTTCTGTAAATCGGTATCACATAAGCATTACCATAAATAAGATAAATCACTACAAAAATGCCTAGCAGAAATGGTTGCAGGGTTCTTCACAGAGCTATGTTTGTATCTCCTAAAATCCCCTAGAGGGAAATCACTGTGCATGTCTATTCATGTGACTGGCGCTTCTGAAACCTTAGGGGAAATCCCCTCTTCTGGCTACAGAAGCACTCAGTGATTTTTTTGCATCTTTTTATCAGGTCTTTTCTTTTCTTTTTTTTTTTTTTTTTTTTTTTTTTTTTTTTTTTAGGAATGCAATAAGGACCCACTGTCTAGTAAAAAAATAAATAACTATTTTTTTCTGTTTAAGACTGTAGACTTTAAAGGTTATCTTCTTTTTTAATCAGCTAGAAAAATCCCAGACTACAGGGTTAAAGAGTTGGTACTTAGTTGCTTTTTAAACACAAGAAGTTGAATCCTCTGGTCCCTGAAGACGTGAGACCTCTAGGCTGGAAGGGGGCTGCAATAAGCATTGTTCATTCTGTGGCTTCTAACTTTACACAAACTCAACAGTAACCTACCCAGAAATACTACCCAGAAAAGCATCAGGCCTGTTTGAAAGCGACACCGAATTAGAGCAAGAATTGTTTCAATAGCCAAGAGCTACTGGGATCTGGGATTTCAGTTACAACCTTTTATTTTTCTTCAACTGGCCATACAGCACATATTGATGAGAGATTGACACATAAGATCAGGAATATGTCTGTGGAGTCTAGGGAGAGAAGACTATGCAATTATTTCCTTTTGAATATAAAATGAAAACGTTATTGGCAGTTTTACATCCTAAATAAAATAAGTTTAAAACCTTTATTCAACTTTTAGATGGTGAATAAAAGTATTAGAATTACAGCTTTAAAGTTATGAGTATGATAGCGACCAGGAAGTAAAAATAATTTTCAACTTTATATTTTCCTTTTTTTTCTCTTATAATTGCATCAAAGCTTAGAAAGTTCTTTTATAAACATACATAATCCTGACATCATCCCTATAAAGCAGATGAAATCCTCATGTGAGATAGAAAGAAAGAAAGAAATGTTAAATGATAGAGATCTGAAATCCTGTCTTCTTCTCCACAATGTAGAGCTCATTACATCACATTTTAAAGTGAATTTAAAAAGCCTTTAGGGCTATCAGTTTGTCAGTCAGAGTAATTGTCCTAACACAATATGGAAAGAGGGTAAAACAAAGGCTCTGGAATCAAACTTAGGTCCTATTTTCAAAAAACACTTATGAAGTTAATTGAAAACCCTTTGAAAAGCCATATTAGACACTTCTGAAAATGAGAAAATTGTATCAATCTGTCTAGGCAATGGTTTAAATTTCCTGAAAACTATCTGGCCTCATCGAAGGCAGTTGCTTCCCCACCCCCTATACCTTTTCTTTAGCTATACAGTGAAAATATGCTTCACAAAGCCTCTAGTGGCACTAATGATGCTATCGCTCCTTTTTGCTGAGCTGTCATTTTACCTAATTATCATTTATATTGGGTTCTGCTACTTTCTGATATTAATGTTGCCACATATATACTTTAATTGTTAGGCAGTACTATGCAGTGCTTATTCAGAAGAGAATTTCAGGCCCCCAGACTTCCCTGAAGCCTTGAAATGTTGATGGATGTCTTTAAGATGGTCCCTGCTTAATGCTCATTACCAGGGGATGAGCTAGCTGTCCATAAAACCTTTCGTTTTATACATGCAAATGGCCATTGTTGGAGCAAAATGGATAATTGAGCACCTAATTAGTGAGTACCTGCTTGCACACACAATTAGCCAATTTGAAAAGCAGATGCTGGCTTATGAGCACAGGCAGAGTCCTTGCAGTGGCAAGCAAGTGCCTCTCATAGGTGACTCCCTTTGACCTATTCTGAAAATAAAGTCTTTTCATTGCATGTGAAGAGATGAAGTCTCAAATTATTCTCCTTCCCAGAGAAGATGCAGGAAGGGAAGGAAATGACACTATATGTCAAGTATTCCCTTTGGTATTTTATCCTTAAAGATATGGTAAAAATAGTTTAAGGAGCCACCTAGTTATTGTAGATAAGATTTAAATATTTCTTCTTCTGGAAGAGGACTTATTTTTCTTTGCTTTGAATAATTCATTTTCTACCAACAAAGTTTGCTGACTCTGCTTCCAGAGTTTAATCTGATCAAATTCATTATATTCAAAGAGTTGGTCACAAATTGTTCTTTAGTAAGGACAATTAATTCCATTATCTCTCATCGGAAAGAAATGATCAGGTTAAAAGAAAAAAAGAGAAAAGCAAGTCTTAACTTCAGCTTACTATTATTAGAGTTCTTCCCTTTATTTTGAGCAAGTGCATACAACATTGTCATACCTGCATGGCTTTTTAGAACATGGGAGAGAAGAAAAAAATGACAATGCATAAAAAAAATCAGTGTAGGAGATGTGTTCCTACATAAATTCAGGGGTTTTATTTTAATAAGTTCACATAGAGATGTGAATTTTAATTAATTAATAATTAGAATTCTAAAATTAAAATTCTACTTCTAAAAACTAGAATTCTAAAAATTACAATTGATTATTCTAATTTATGATTCTACCAGTGTAAGCAGAAATGTAGATGTGTGGTTACATAAGGGCATCTTCTTTCGTTCATCTCTCTCCTTTTCTCACAAAATGTTAAGTCATAGCAAAGGAGAAAATCATTGGACAAATACAATGAAAAATGCAGAATGAAAGAAAAAAATAAAAATTGGTACAAACGTGGACAAAATACAAAATTCTGCTTGTCACTGAAACAAACTTCAAGCCTGTGTGCTTAATGCTAGAAGCTTAAGTCTTACAGGTTTTTGCTTATATCTATCTCTGCTGCTCTTAGATTTGATATATAACATCCAATCTTTACCTATAGATTTTCTCAAAGGTTCATTTTTTATATGACACTAGAGTGGTTTTATGGATTTAGAGGTCTGCAGTTAATGTGAGATGCTTACTGCACAGTGCAAACAAGTATTTCTGGAATAAGCTAAAGACTGAGCTATAGCGGTAGTGGAAATCTCTGAAGATCAGAAGTGCTGTGACTATACTATGGCTATGTAGACAGTCTTGACATAAAACACAATATTTATGTTCCTTAAGGTTCCTGACCTTAAAAGATGCTTCAAGTAAAAAATATAAAACATGAACCTTCAGATTCTTTCTCATGCTTTAATTCTAAAATGAACTCAAGACAGGTCTTAAATGTTCAGTGCACATTAGACCAGTTGCTCCAGAAAAAAAACTAAGTGCATACTAGAATATTCCTGACATTATTTTAGAAGACAGAATACTTGCTGTCATACACATACAGGCCTCATGGAAAGTAAAAGACAATATTAATGTGTGGTGTTTCATTTGTAAACTTCATCCTGCTGCTTTTTACATGTGACTTAGCACTCTGATATTGTGTGTTTTTTCACTATAACAGAATTTATTTATGTTTTCTTCTACTTATTCACTAGAAATTCCATCCTCAACCTTAGGACCTCATTCTCACTCATTCTTGATGATGTATTTATTTCTTTTAACTATTTATCTCTTTCTCCAGTTTCCCCCTCATAATCTCATCTACCCTTGTTCAGTGAGAAACATCTTTATCTTCAAGAGAGATATCACTGGTATCTCCCTCAGGTACCAAGACAAGGTGAAGAACAGAAGTTCTCCAAAATATGAACGCTAAGCAGATTTTTTGCAGGCAGGTGTCTGCTTCATAAAAAACAAGAATCTACCACCACAAAATTCTGGTACTTCTCAGCTACCAGGGTCTGGGCCTATAATTTTTATTGCTATTTATGTTACAATCAGTCTTAGTTTACTAAGACAAATACAGAGGACGTGTGTTCAGGTAGCCATCACCAAAACCAGTGCTGCCTGCATAGGCAGACTTACCCATCAGGGTCACTTTCTTCCTCCAGGGCAGAGACTGACACAGGCATCAACAAAATCTTACACTTAAAAAAGAAGAAAAGAAAAAAGATGGAAACTAGTATAACACAGTGTTTTGTCTTTGTAACAGAGAAAAGTAATTGTGATTAGAAAACATGCTAATCTTGGAAGAACTTCTATGGGCAAACAGAGTAGATCCTGCTATGTTAGAATGGATATCTTTAAAATCTTGCTAATTTACCTAGCATTAAGCCTTTGCAGGCTCTTTACCTCATTATAATGGATTTATTACTCTCCCCTCCCAGAAGATGTGGGAAACATCTGTTTTATTTTGTCATTTAAAAAGTATAATACACACAATATGCACATCTCTGGCAGTCAAATGGAACAAGAGGAAGTTGTTCAAAGCACATTTTGTTTCTGCGGAAAGGTAGCGGCACAGATGCTGTGTTAATTAGCGTGAAACAGGAGTAGAGCTTCCCATAACTTTAGGCAATACTATGACTCACTCATCTCACTAATACAATCCTGATCAATTCTAATTTTGTTTCCTACAGAGATGAATTTGCTGATTGTATTTGATTCTCTTGAAGATTAAGAAAAATAAGTCAATTTCTAGTGTTAGTTACTTGAAGAACTTTCTGGGCTATTAGAATTACAACATTTTGCAAACCTTAATTCTTCACTCTGTCTTTACATTCTGATTTGCAGAATTAAAAGTTCTTTAAAGCAGTTTCCCAAGCGGCTGTCCTTCCTCAATACTGCTCAAAAGGCCAGTTTATAGAAGAGACATATCTGAAAACATGTTTTGACTTAGTGCTATGTGGTGTGTTTCCTTGTAAAATATCTAAAAATAAACCCCCACTTTGTTGCAAAAATAAAACAATGGGAAAAATAGGCAGGATAAGGCTGATGATATGCTCCAGTGCACCCTTAAAACAACAAAATGTAGAGAGTGCAGGCGCATCTGTCTTGAGAAAGCGGGTGCATTTCAGCCGCAGAGTCGCTTGGTGGATTCTGACCTTCCAGAATAGGGAGAATTAGCAGGACAAATTATTGCAGCCGGAGAAAACCATCAGACCGGTTAGTCAGTCTGTGGAGAGGAAGAACACTTTCTCTGCTAGTCAGCGAAAAATCCTTAAAAGTGCTCTCAGCAGCCAGTAGGACAGTAAAGATAATCTGTAAGTTAGTCAGCAAATGGATTTGCTATCCAGCGAGGGATGAAACCGAGCTCTTCTAATGATGTCAAGCCAACTGCCTTTCCCCGCGAAGCAAAAGGACGGGCCCGGATCAAGCGCTGTGCTCCGGCAGAGCGTGGCCCGCGGTCTGCTGCGGAGCAGCCGGGTAGCGCGCAGCAGAGCCGATTCGCAGAGGGAGCTGGGGTCTGCTCGCCTGAGGCAGCTCCTTTTCCCTTCCACGCAGCCTAGACTGTGTGGTGAGAGGTGGTTTAATGCGGTTCACCGGTCGGATTGTAGGGCGTTTGTTATTATCTGAAGTTTTGTTTGTTTTTATCTGTTCGTTATTATCTGAAATTTTGATAATTGACCACATTTTGTATTTTGGAAACAATACTCTTGTCTAAAATACATGACTTACACAGAAATCTTGAGACCTCTGGATATTAGTCTTCGATTCAAATTAGCTTCCAAGTACAAAAGATAATTTTTAAGGCACTGTTCTGCCACTTAAAAAAAAACATTACACTACATTAGAGGAACAGCCTTTAGTAAAATATAAAGAGCTACAAGTACTAAGGGCTGTCATTATCACTAAAAAGTCCCCCTTTAACCACAAGCAAATGTATTCTTTAAAAAGACAGCCTGAACTGCTTCTGCTGAGAACCAATAATGTAATTAGTAGCTTTAGTATATCAGAGATGCTGCTATTTATGCACTCCACTTATGCACACCAGTTAGCAAAAACCTTTTTATATCTTAGCAACCAGCTGCAGTCATTTCCTCATCTATTTCCATTGTCAGGCTTGGTCACTTAGTTTTTGTACAGAATTTTAATAGTATGCTTTCAAGTCCTGGGAGTGAAATGGTCACTGCATAATGGACAACATGCTGGGGCATAACTAACTTTCATGCAGTTTTCTACACGCTCCCTCCAGCTGCTGTCTAGCTCCACCATTTTAGAGTTACACCAGATCATAGTTTTCCCAGTAAGCAGCAAGCAGAAAATTGTTGCTGGCATCAAACTTTGGAAAAGGAGCTTTCAGAAGACTGACAGATTTTCTAAAGCTGTAATTAAGGTCACATAGATTGTAAAATATCTATATCCTAATTACTTGTTAATACTTATTTCAAAACATTAATGAGGGACCTTACTTAAAGCTTAACATGGGGAGCTTATTAATTTAGAAAAAATAACAAATGTTGGCACAACTTTTTAATGAACCAACTAACAAGAGTTAATTCACCAGGCTTGAACTTCCAGCTAAGTCTCCCTGAAGTTTGTAGTCATTTCCGCTGATTGCCCATAACACAATTACTTATTTCCGTGCTATGGTTCTGGTGATTTATCCCATTTTTTGATGCTTTAACCACAGGAGCAATTTTCAGTTGACACGTAATATAATTGCCACTTAGTTTTCTTGTAAAAAAAGGAGAGAGAGAGAGAGAAAGAGGGAGAGAGATCCTCAAGTAATATCATTAAAAAACTGTCTTCAGAAAAGAACCCAAAACTCCTGTTAGAACAGTGAAAGTTAAACTTCAGTTCCACCTCAAGGACGACACCTGACTCAGGGTGTGAAGTGGCTGGTGGATACAATGTTTTTCTTGGAATCCCAGCTCCGGTGTGAGGCATTTAAATCATTTACGAACATGCCCTCCTCGGTCTCCTTACTCCCAGGGTCCTGCTTTCCAAGTTGCAAGGTTTGTGCTGAAAATGGTGTAAGCATATTCAGTGCTACCTCCCCTGGGATTCCCAAGACTGCTACTGCAGGTTTTCTTGAGACAGGATTGGGAACCATGGAAGTTGTTTCTCTTAACTCCTGTAAAACTTTGCCTGTGCTAGGCCACCTCTCCTTCTCATATCAGCTACAGATTTCTAGATGACTGAGAGTAAGAGAAGAACAAAATTAAAATGATAATTTAAATAAATCAAAGGAAAACTTACCCTCTCATGGTATCACTGTGATTAAAAAGGGTTTAATTGAATTATAGCGCCTTAGACGACAAGAAATGAAAGCAGAAATACATCAAGGATCACTTTTTCATGCAGAAAAATCATAAAAGCATGTAATGGTCCACAAAGTAGTATTTGTCTGAGGATAGATGACAGACGACTTTGAGACAGAGCTACAAGGCATGAAGGATATAAAGTGCAATGAAAGGAGGATACACAGACATTAACCCATACATAACTGGAACACCTATCATTTCTTTGCTCTTTCAAAAGTGAATGTTTTAATCTTAAAAATTTTAAACTTGTATGACCATTCAACAATGAAGATCCTGATATTTAAATTATTACTTCTGAATATTAAAATTAAGTGCCATTTTCCATGAAAATAAGACCTGTACAGTCCAACTCATCTGTTGGTTCATCTTTTCAGAACACATTAGTGGTTTTAATAAAACTTCGAAGGATACACGTTAAAACAGTTTTTACTTTGCATTTCATAAAAGAAACTCATCTCCTAAGAACAGTTAAGACCTTCTCCTTGTTTAAATCTCCATCTCTAAAGACATGCTTTCTTTTATTATTAAGTTATTCATTCTGAAAATGACAAACTCATTTCAAAAGAAAGCACCATCTCCATCTGTGGGCTATCGTATCTTACTGCACCTTCACACACTTAAGGCACCAAACTTTCTGCTGATATTCTGGAAGACGGTCTGCTGATGTATAAAGAAACGATAAGTTATAATATCTAATACCAAGGTCAAGACAAACATAGGTCAAATCTTATTAACTGTTATGCTTACAAATATGCAATGAGACTATTTAAATGTGTATAATCGTTTGCAGCATTGAGAACACAGTCTGCATACTATTTTGTAGAGTATTAAAAGTCCCTTTGATTTGACAGCCTATTTTTATGAGACAGAAAATGTTTCCTTAGTTACCACATGCCATTTAGGTCTTTAAGAGATGCATCATTTATTTTTATTGTCCATTCAACGATTATTTTTTCTTCATGTTGCTTTTCTGTTTGAACTACAGGAAAAGATGACATGGATGTGAGCTGTCTTTCCAAGACCTGCTTCAGTTTTCTTGAGCAAACCTTGTAGACTGAAAACTAGGCTTTCGCTATAGCTTTTAACAGAATTTAATTGGAAGGTAGGTTATTGCATACCATACATGATTAGACAGGAAGGTAGCACTTGTTTATCCTCAGATGAGTCAGGGCCATTAGTTTGAATGTTTTTTACTGTGCTGAGGAGGAAAAGAGAATAATTGAATCATACAGAAATAAACTTCCATCTTTTTGAGTCTCTCTAGTAACAAGAAGTAATAGTGTCTCATTAAGCTAGTAGCTTATTCCTGCACTTACCTGTATTAAATTACATATTCACTCACACTACCTACTCAGTGCAACAGTGTCTACTTAAATTACCTCTATATCCATATGAAACTGGGTAATTGTATGCTTGTAACATTTGTATCTCTTAAGAGAGGGGATAATCAAATCTCGAGACTCCGGCTGGAAAGGGACTGCTGCTGGCCCCCCTGCCAGTGCTGCAGTCAACATTGCACCCCGAGGGAGGTGGGTGCTCTTCTCTCTCTATGGTCTGTCATTAGCCACTACCAGGGCAGGATATGTTATTTAGGAGGCATTCAGGCATTGCAACTGCAGCGTGACGTTGCACTAAGACATACCTGCGTTGTGATCTCACATGTCACCTTGGTCATCAGCGCTGACACTTGGGCGTTAAAGGCTGCACTGAAGCTTCCAGGGGCAAACTGCGCTTGAGCAGAGCCCCTGAAGCCTGGCCAAAAACCCCAGCAGTCTTCTACTGTGGTATGAAAAGAGATATGCTGGACTGAACAAAACCCATTCACTTTCTCTGTGCTTCTTTCAGGGTTTGCAGTAGGGAACTTGTCTGCTTGCTTTGTTTAAAAGCATATTAAACCCAACATATTCAATACTTCCTTCTTTGATGAAGTCTTGCTCAGGAGAGCCACCCTTCTGTTTTAACTTAGATCTTGCTCATTGTATAGAGACACTGCTCAGAAAACCTCCCTTCCACATCCCTGCCTAAAGACAGCTATTTCAAGATATTGTAACTACCTAGAGGTCTGTCTGGAAGGAGGTACATCCAGACAAAGGCACTGCCGTCTCCACAGATTTAAAAAACTTCCAGAAGATCCATGCCAATAGTATTACAAGTTAAATTTAACCAGTTTGTTCCCCCACTGCATAGATATAAAACTGTGCTACGTGTTTGAATGCTAAGAGATGTGTTTATTTCTTGAATCATCACTATTAGCTTGTCTCCTACAAGCAACAGCAAAGCTGTTGGACAGGCACACTACAGAAAAGACAAACTCAGAGAAACGTATTATGTACTTTTATGAAGGACGCTTTCTTCACTGGATCTCCTTCTACTTAAAAATAAAACTGGTATCTTTAGCATCCTTTGCAGGCTGAGTTAAAACCTGTTTTCACATTGGTGCAAGCAGCACTCGTGAACAGAGTAAGCTGCATGCACACAGCCACAGTGGGGCTGGAGCCTTCCTCTGGCCAAACTGCAGAGCTCGGCTATTTCTTTCATTTTCCTTCCAGGGTTGAATACAAAACCAGAATAGTCTGCATCTCTTCACCAGGCTTTCAATTTCTTCAACTCTTCTTCCCTAACCTAGGGCCAGATAAAAGCAGAAAATGGTTGAAAATGAGTCAGAGGATGGAAAGGGAGAAGAGAATTGTGTGATTGAATGTAAAATGATTGAGACCGAGATGAAATTAAACTAGAGAAAATGGTGCTTTATCATTTATCTCAGTGAAGCTAATATAATATAGATCTGAATCTCAACATTAAAAGCTTGAATATACCATTATTCAGTATATTACTCAGTAATACCATTTCATTACTGCTTTCAAGCTCACATAGAATATATGAATGCTTATAGCTTATATTTAGGTGCTGCCTCTTTTTCAATCCTTACACCTAAATCAGTTGTGTCACATACTACTACATACTAGTCTCTGCACATTACTACATACTATTACATACAGAGCAGTCAGACAGTCTTAATGTTAAAGAGAATCATTTAAATGTGCTTAGATTTATCCTTTAATTTAAAATTTAAGATGAATTAGCTTTGATGTCTTTCATTAATACCTAGACTACACCATCAGAATAGTGTTTTTACAAAATAGCTCCTCTGACTGTAAAATGTGGTAAATTTTGGTAAATCTTTCAGTTATGACGGGAATGTTACATATGACCATAGCATATTCAACTAGCATAAACAAATTTGATCTGAAGGAAGAAATCACAGGACTTGCCTAAAACAAAAATACTTAATATGTAAAAAATGTTTCAAATATGTCTCATTGCTTTGTGAAACTCCTAAATGACAGTTCTGCCTTAATGTCCTTTTTCTCAGACCTCTGAAGATGAAGAGAGGAGTGTTTATCTGCACTACATGCCCAGCCTTGGACTAAGCACAGTATGCTCAAATTAATATTTATTATAGCATTGTCAGCCACTGTGAGTGGGTCCTGCCTGTGTGAGAGCTCTTGTCTTTCCATCCTCTCCTCTCCATAAGCATTTTAAACTAAGACTTTTTGACTTGACTTTGGAAGGGAATGGAGGTGGTACCCATGCAGGCTGATTTCACCTGAGAGGAAAAGACTAAAAGCACCCTCAGCCTCCCAGTTGTCTAACTTAGCCTACCATCAAACTGCAGCTAGCAGTTTCCCAAGATTTCTCCTCATGCTCTCTCTAGTGTAACCTTTTATTACATTTCTTTGGAATTAGTAAACCAAAATGGCTATTTGTTCTTTATTTATTGTCATCATTTTCTGCAAAATTCTGGCTTGGCAAAGAGCAGAGTTAGGTAACAAGGACAAAGGAGGGAAAAGATCAGGATGAGCTTCTGCTCCTTGAAGGCTGTAGCCTGATTTGCCAATTTAGTGCCTATAACTTGCTACACTGGCTGTGCAGAGAGGGCAGCTAAAGCTTGCCCAGACTGTTTAGCTCTCCTTAGACCCACAGTTCCTGCAGCATTGCACAATCCAAGTTAAAAGATGAACAAACTCAGCATGTAAGTGGTTAAATGCATGGCTAGTCAACAAGTTAGACTACAAGCTCAGGGCACTGACCACACAGTATAGTCCAGGGTTCACACTTTTTTTAGTATGCCTTTTGCAGATTGCTCCACGATGTCAATGAGAGCTTGGAACAATTAAATACAAATCAAAAATATTTTAAAATAATTAAAGGGAGTCAGTGAAAATTTCAAGGAAGAAAAGAGACAAAAAGATGTTCAGCTGATGCTGAACATCCAGATCCTTAGCCCAGTATCAATGGGTCTTTGATATAGCACCAAGTTTGCTCCAAAATCTCCATCTCAGAAGAGAAGACCTAAATGAACTCAGAAAATGGTGAAGTGTGGCTTGGAACGAATAAAACTAATCTTATTGCTCTCTGACCTATAATCATTCCACTGTAATTTACCCCTGCAACTAATTGCCCTTTCAGCAGCCTATTGACTGCAATGAAATATCACTTTCTAGCTCATCGGTTTCAGTTTGGTGCAGCAGAGTTTCTAATTGCTATAGTGAAGTATAGAATTCCTTACAGTATACTCACATTTGGATTCCGTAAAACCTCTTTCACAATACTTTTACCTTTTCATGCTTTTGTAAGATATCAGCATGCCATCTTTAGTTAATAATTTCTTTTCTTCTCTGTGCTTTTTGATTCCAGTGGGCCTAATCAGATACCATGGGTTTTTAGGTACCAGTTATGGCACTGTAAAAGATTTACAGAGGAAGAGAATATGACCCACTTCTAAAGAAGTGTTAGATTTGGTAGGAAAGGAATCAGCATTTCCCAGAACAACTATGCAAGCAGATCATTGAACAAAGACAAGCTTGAAGCCTATGCAATTTCCACTCTTTTAAGTCTTGCAACACTAAGTTTCTCTTGCTCTAAGGTCTGTAGGGAAGGCCAAAATTGTCTTGTTCTTCTCAATAACTGACAAGACAGAGAATTCTCCATTAAGATCTGTGAAGGTCTTGCATAGTTAGCAATAGATTACTCAGCTGATCCACCATAACTTTCATTGATGACATCAGAAGTTAACCTGACATTACTCAAGTAATTTATATCACTTGAATTAGATATTTCATGAAGACTACTAATCCAGATTTCTTCTCTCTTTTTTCTAGGATTGTCATTGGCCTTTGCTTTTCCACAGACTGACATGAAATAAGACTCTTGTGTTATCCCTCCTTGGAGATTATGAGCAGAGATTATTTTTTGTCAGCTTCAAATTTAATGCCCTAGATCTAGCCTGCCAATTTTTACATGATTTATAACAGGGGATTTGGAAGAGATGTGGCAATGTTTGAAAGCAGTTAAGTTTTATTATAATAGAAACTCAGTTGTAGCCTTGGCTATGCTGCTGATTTATTATATCTAAGAAAGATATAAACCTATTTCCAGTGAAGAGGCCTACAATTTGCTGCACTGAGTCTGAGTCTGTAATTTAATCATTGTTAATCATGATGAATTAATGCACTAAAAAGGTGGTTCCTACTTCATTACCCTTTACAAAACACTCCCCTGAAAAACTGGTTCTCACACTAGCAGCTAGATCAAATCAACAACTCTTTCTACTTGGTAAAACACAGATTATAGTAACTGTCTTGCAGACATACATGAGTGGTGTAACTCTACGGCACATTCTGCAGTATTCACAGCAGCTCATTTGCAAGGTATGCCTTTGGTTGTCTTAAACTTTAAAGAGCTGATTATAATTCCGGTATCCTTTTGCATATTTCCACAGCAAAGAGCACAGAAATGGCCATAGCATGGCCAAGAAAACCTCAGAAAGGGAGCAGGACAAAGAAAAATGTAGTTGTATCATTAATATATTTATCACTGAGTTCAGTTTAACTTTTTATTACCACCTATAATCCATTTTGAGAAAAATTCAAGTCTTTCTGCCTGGTCGTTCTGCTGTTGGTTTCTAATTACCATATGGCAGCCTGGTGGCAAAGGGAATCCTCTGAAATTTGTGTTCCTTGTGGTAGGAGCACAAATGCTTCCCCTCCAGAGAGGTGGAGGTATTCAGCAGCCAGTAGCAGCAACAGCATTTCAGGGCTATGCAGTGCTTTCATTCTTCAACTCTTTTGCTTCTCCATCAGGGGCTTACGGACAGCCACAAGCAAGGAGAACACCTCTCTTGCCTGACTTCTCTCCTACTGCCTCCCTAACTCCTTCTAGATCTAGCTACAGAAGTCATTAAGCAGCAGATTTCTCTCGCTCCCCAAGAAAATCAGATTGCTTGTGTAGCAGAGGTTGCACACATGGGTGTGGATGTAGGAAGTCCATTCTGAAGCAGTTCTCAGGAACTCCCTTCCTGTCATAAGGAGTTGCAATCATAGCTGTATTATTTAATTCAATGCCATTGTGTTGGCCAGTTAAAACGCAATGAAATCAGAGTGAAATCATCTAGGCCATTGTATTTGGCCAAGTAAAGGCCAAAGAGTAAAGAAATGGCATAAATCTTGCCAAGAAATTAAAATGTAAATATTCTTTCATTTGAATAAGCTAAACTATTGTCATCGATATGGATAGAAGAAATATTTAAAAGACATTGAAATTTGGCAGCATCCATTAAAATGGAGAGGAAATCCTGCTGCAAGTTTGTTCCTACTGCTCCCCTGCTGGCAAGCAGAACAGCAGGAACATTCCTCAGTGGAGAGCTGGTTTATGGATTCAAGACACGTAAACCTGATGCAGAAAGCTTGGTGGAGATCAGAAGGCCAATTCACAAGCTTTGATTATTTTATTTTGGATTTTGTGACTTTTATATGATCATTTGTAGTGTAAGGAACCCAAAGAGATTCTTTTACAGGATAAGCAACCAGTAACATCAGCTAGTTTACCAGATGGTACTTTCCCTGCACCATTTTTTTCAAAATTGTTCCTTTCTCCTTTTTGTTTGAATATAAGCCATCGCAAATGAAATTGTATGCCTGTCTTCTGCAGTTTATACATTTGTGTATGCGCTAATGAACCTAACTAGGGGTCATAGCAGTCTCTAATGAGCATGACATGCTTTCATTTAACTCTACAGCTTGCTATCATACACTTTGGAAGATTTGCTGGTTTATTTACAGCAACCACCGCATATTCTTTTTCATTAGATACAGGCTTTCTCTGTTGTGACTTCTGTTATTAAGAGAACTATGAAATGTTAATACTGGTCTCAAAACCAGGGCAAAAATGCCCTCAATCCAATTTGAAGCACAATCATTTGCGTAACTAATGATATTAAATATCTGAGCACAAACAGCTTGAAATTTTATTCATTTATTTATGAAAGAATGAAAGAAAATAAAAGAAGTGGCTCTATATAGCCTGTTTTCCAATTTACCTTGGTAACTGAATTTCTCTTGGTTAATTTAAGCAGCAGCTCTGTAATTATAAAACAAATCATAAACAACTATTAAGAACTGTCATATTCTTATCTGGGTTCTTAACTTACATTTTAAAACCAGAAATGTCTACACTCTTCAGAGTTTAGCTCTGGATCGGTTCTGAGAGGGCTTTGTTCTTCCAAACTGTAAACTCCCTGCTGTTATAGCAGGGCTATTCCGAAGTAGCACACACAAACTGGATTTCTGAGGAAAGGTTTGCTATCATGGATAGCCAGTCTAAATATTATAAGGTTCAAATCCTAAATGAGTCCGCTAGAACTGAACCACTTCTTGTGCCAACAATGCCAGTCTGGCCAGACAGAATATTGCACAAGTTTATATTGATTTTATAAGATGTTTTGATATCTTGTAAGTTTAGAATTTCTAAACAGTGGATGCAGTATTTCACTTAATTTAGAAATCCTTTTTTCTTTTTTAATTAAAAAATTTCTGTACTAAGTACTTCTTTGACACGTTTTTCTTTCCTGATATTTTAAATTTGATGAATCTTGAAACTATTTTCCATTAGGCTTGAAAAAAAAAGGTATTTTTCAAATTTTATATAAAACCCTATATGTATTATCTACATTACCTACCTAAAAATATATCTAGCTTTAGGGAAATATGTAGCATCTGTTCTGATCAAATATATAATCAGTATTTAAATTTTCAGAGATTATAGACCAAATATTTTTACAAGTTATATATCAGTTTTCATACTATTTAATCTCACAAAACTGTGTCTGATTTAGGCTGACCAATCTCTAAATTAAGATAAATGTAGCCATTAGCTGTACTTAAATTTTATTATTCTGTCTCTTCACAAACTGAAGATTGAAGAAAATGCATTTAATTTACTTGACTTTGCAGTCACATCATCCTTGTATATACGCTGCCACAGATGTTGTATCCTAGAACATGTCCTAGAGCAGTAATTAACCTCAACTGATTTATGCTACTTTCTAGATTCCCCCAATAAATGTTAGTCTAAACACTATTGGAGCTGTGCTTTAGTTTTACTACACAGTCATGCTCTGACTACAAAAATGCAAAGACTGAGATGTCTTTTCAGATGATTATCTATGAATCTTTGGTCAAATCCTTGATAAAAAAGTGACTGTATTGTACTCAGATTTTTTTTTTTTTACACATTTTTCAAGTGATAAATTGTTAAGGCCAGTCTTTGCTTCTGGTTTACTTCAATTTCATATTCTGTGTTAATGTCTAATGAGGTAGCATTGTCAACAAAATGTTTGGATTATAGATATCCAATGTGTGTATGCAAGCATGTAAAAGAATTCTGCGGCAAAATATCATTCTATCTTATGAAATTACCTTGTCAGGCAAAAGTCTTATACACACCATCTTTAATTAAATGCTGTTGTACTCTGTTAACTGGCTTGTTGCCACAATAAGAGCTGAAGTTCTAAATGTGTAATAAAAATAAACATATAGATGTTATTTTGTCTAAAATAATCTCTGGCTGATCATTCCACTCCTCTTTAGAACACAAATGTTTTTCTTATACAGTAAACTTTTTGACAAGACCACATCAAGAATTTCTGTGTAGCTATTAGTAGCATGAGACTCTGATTTTTAACTTTCAAATACCAATTTAATATTGAATAAGAAAAAACTTTGAGTATTTTATAACCTTCAGAAAAGTGTAATAATACACTGCACATTACCCTTTTTACCCTTATAGTTTATTGTATGCTCAGAGCAGCATGAGTTAGTTAAGTACTGGAGATTGCTTTCTTAGCATAAGAGAGTCTCACCAAAAGACCCTTTCTTTCCCCCAAATTTTAGGAATCATAGCCTGCCCTGGTTATAAAACAATTACATTGTAACCCAATTCATTGTCAGGGCTTCCTTCAGGACCTATCTTCAAAAACATAAGCCAGGAAAAGAAGCCAATATGGTTCCATTTTGACCTAGTTTAAAATCTATGTGTACAACATGTTCCAGCTTTACATTTTATTGGAACCAGTATAACGTAAGCCACTATCACTGTATTTGCTAAATGGATAGGCTGCATGGAACAAATACTGTGACTGATTTAAAGTGTCTGAAAAAATTAAACAAAAATCTGAAAATAAAGAATATTTAGAAATCCTTTCTGTTTCTGACTAGTAAGAGAGTTGATCCTCTTGTTCCACTTTGAACCTGTGGCCTCATTGACATTAGTGGCAGAAGTATATAAAATCATAATTATTCCTGAAACTTTTTCATTCTTATGCTTGTCTGGGTGTATCTGAACATAATATAAACTGATTATTGGTACCCTCTAGATAATTATTTGGAATAGGAAAAAATCAATTTCTTTCTGTTGGTTAGAACACAATATAGGGATTCTGCTACATCAAGAGAAAATATAATTCCTGAAGATCCTGACACGATTGATAAACAACTGTATATACAACCACACCTGTGAAGGATGTCATAAGATTTTTACAGTGGGAATGAGCAAGGGAGGAGGAAATAGTTATGGAGAACTTCAGTTCACAGTACTTCAGATAACGATGAACTGCTTTTTGCCCAGGCCAGGGATCATCCACATATCTGCAAAGTTTCCTGTTACTCAGGCCTTACAGGCTGCCTTCAGTTTTCTCTGCCTGTTTCTAAACCTGATTTTTGTTCTCTTCAGAAAATTACTAGTTCATAATCTTCATACGCAATCAAATAACCCACTTGAGTTAAATTAAAAAGAAGTGTAAAATGTTACAGATTAAGGAAAAATCAAGAAAGAAAGTATACTTAACTCTAATAACACCTCGGTTATTTATATGTCCTTCACAGAGAGGATGCAAGAAGTCTCTGAAGTCAAGCTACAAAACCCCCATTGCTGAAAAGCCTAAAGGAATGTGATTACTTCTATTTTTCTGAAACAGAAATTAGTGTATGAGAAGACTTCTTGGCAACTTCTATATTTACCTCTTGCCCACCACCACTTAATAAGGACTTGGTTCTCTTATATAGAGCTGCTAAGAGACAGACAAACACATTTCTCTTGCTTCATTTTCTGCTGCATCCCCATAACTTGCTCTGTTTTGTCTTTTTTCCTATAATAGTATTTATGTTAATATAGCTTTATTCTGATAGCATACTCATGTGTGTGAGGTATGGAAATTTTGCAATCATACACAATAGAAAAGAAACAAAGTTCCTATGATGCTGTCTATGGGTATATTATGTCAGTAGAAACATATGCAGAGAAGGTATTATAGAAAATCTTTACAGTTAAATCTTTACAGGTAACGGCAGGACCTACTTTCATGTGACCAGTAACAGGGCAAAAGCAAGTTACAAACAACAAATACCAAAAAAAATCCTCTTGATGTCAGTTTGCTGAAAACATGTGTATTTGCTCATCTTTAGCAGAAATAATTCCAAATATTGAACAAGGCTGTAAATGCTATAGTATCTTCACTTATTTTGGAGATGTATTCATTTCTGATAAAATTTCATTAGCATGCAGATAAATCAAGTATTCTTTTGTGTCCCAGCAACTGTTCTCACATGTTAATTACTAGCTTGCCCTAAGGCTCTTTTGTATTAGGAGGGACTGGAGTTTGGCACTTTAGTATAAATCCAGAATGGCAAAATTAAAGTATCGGATCCATGCTATTATAGTGGGTGTTTAAAATTACAGGCAGACAGGAGAAACATGACATGCTGTATGCATAAAATGCAGCACTTCACAAGAAAATATCTTTGAAGACTTTTTTGGATAAAAAGAATAAAGAAACTTCAAAATATTTTAAATAGATGATTATTTATATACTCCTACTCCCCTTTCTTTCCATTTCTTTTTACCACACTTTTCTTATGTATATCCTCTTACTCATTTTCCCCTGTGCTAACAAAAAGGGAAGAGATTAGTCAGTCTACTTGGAATAGTGATTTTAGTGTACTAAGCTGGCTGTGCTATAACCACTCTTTTAATTTAAGTAGACAGTGGAATTTTGATCATTTTAATTTAGATTTTTAAAAAATATATTCAGTGTTTCTAGTCTATCTCTCTAAAATGGACAATAGAGAGATACTCTCTCAACTTTGTCTTTGTATCCATATCCTCAATTGCATTTCTGTTCTGTTGATAAGTTTATATAATTGTACAAGGCATAGCTACATCCCAGAATGTACTGCATTCCAGTATAGAAGAAGCACTGGAAATTAAGAGTAATACAGTACTCCTGCTAGACTGTAAGCAGCTGTACTTAACAGTATAGTGCCTCTCTGGGTTTAAGAGGCCAGCTGCACTCTAGCATAGTCCTAGTTCTGTAAAGCATACAAGCCTTGAGGATTAACTGCTTTCTCTATATCATCTTGATTGCTTAAAATCAGGCTCATACACTTTATAAGCAACTTGACTTGGTTACGCTCACTTTCAAGCATCTAATCACTGTAATGCAAAAAAAAATGTGAATCTAATACTGATAAGGAAAGAGAAGGTTTGCTTGCATATTGAATATTATGTGCTACTGACTGCTTGGTTACTCCCCCATGAGTATTTGCTGAATAAGTTTAATACATCTGCAAATTTCCCAAAATACTGCATGCCTAAATTGTTACCTTCCAAAGAAATTACCTACACAGATAGAACCAAGCAGATCTAATAAACCAGGCTTTGTTCTCATACATCTGCTTCACTGTCATAACACTCCCCGCACAGAATCCATCATAGCCTAGGAGCTGGCAATCCATCAGCATTTGAAGATAAAATAACCAATCTAGTAAGGAAAGGGGTGGGAGGAGAGAGATAAATCACCCACAGTCTTACACCTGTGATCTAAATCTTTGTCTGCAGGCAATGTTGTACTCAAGAGGGTTAACATATAATTAGTCTCTGGACTCATTTAGTATGGGAGTTCTAGTGAAACAAGATCTGCTAATTTAGGTAAATTATACTTTTAAAATATTATGTGTTCTCTAAGGGATAGGCTGGAGACTAAAAGTCACTTATTGGACCTTCAAGGAGAGGCCACACACATGCAAAAAATACTCCTTCATTTCTAACACCAGCTATACTTTGATTTTGACAAAGATTGGTCTGACATAAGATCTGAAAATCCTCTTTAGAACAGTGAGAAATCTATGTTATTAAACAGATACATGCTAATTCAGGCCAGAGGAGAACTTTTGTGCATCATATCATGAAAATTTTTATTGAGTTCAATTATCATTACTATATGCATATTCCATGCTGAAGTATAACAAAGCAATAGCAGCGATAGCATTACTTTCCATTTAATTTGAAATAATGTATATTTTTTAAAAAGTATATATTATCACATCATGCATGTGGAAAGAGAAAGGCACCTACTGAGAAGGTATGTTCCATTTCGTCACTTCCAGTGCAGCTCGGACCAGGAGTAAACTATAGTTAACATGAACACTAGTTATTGACCAATGCGAAATGAGTTGTTGGTTGCAGTCCAGCTCTTGACAGACAGATACGCACATCACAAAACCTTTTGTAGTAATTGCTTCCCTAGGCCCTGACCTTGCAGATGCTTACACGGACAGTTTTATACACGCAAGTAACACCACAGACTGAAAGATTTTCTGGTTTTAGCCTTCAATTCACTAGTTTCAGTGGAACAAGTCATATTTATGATTAGTGCAATATCAGAATGCAGGTAGACAGTCTCAGCAAAATCATCAAGAGTGTAATGAACATAAAATTAAACTATTCTTTCATCTCTTCTGTGGGACCTCTAATTCACCTTGGAGAAATGCTGATGTGTGTCTATGTGTAAGCATAGATTGCCAATATTGTCCTGTTCCTATTCTGCAGATAAATTGTGGAGGGTATCCTTACATTTTAAAGCCAGAAGATATAAATTTTTTTGAAGAAATAAAACAGTTTAAAACTATAAATAATCTTGTATTTAGAAAAGCTACATTTAAAAAAGTGAATTGTTCAAAACAAGTTTCAGTGCTTTGTATTGCCACGCTATGTTACATTTCCAACGCATGTGACAGAAGTATTTTCCATTTCATTATCTCATAGAGACTGTAATCATGATGCTTCTTATCAAAGTCAGGTTGACCAATAAATGGAAGCTTCTTACATACATATGAATAATGATTAATGTCCATTATACTAATACCTGAATATATTGCATTTCTCTGCACAAGTCACAGGGACAAAAGATCCATTTTGTCACCATATTTGTATGTACATGAACGGATAAAAGTCCCTGTGAATGATCCTCAGGAGTCTATAGCATATTCCACCACTTCTGTGGTTTATTGAAAGTGAGCTAGGCCATTCTGACTACAATCCAGGGGCAAACCAGGGGTAGTAGAGCCTTGCACTGGCAAGGCAACAATTAAAGCGACAGAATTACTTCCAGATTCAGTCTTTCTTCTGCATAAGGACATCCTTTACACAAATTAAAGCAATATATCCCAAAATTGAAAGAATGTTTTTAAAAAAGAACCTCCCCCCTTAAACAGCTCTCAAAAAGGACAGAAGCTATAATTTTCTCATGGATACATTTCTCATTAAAATGCACTTAAGACAGAGTTAACAGTATCTCTGTTGTTGGATTTTCAACTTCTGTTACAGAAATAAACCCAGCTTTCTTTCAGACTATTCAGCAGAGTATAAAAAACAATCTGTTCTTAAAGTTTTAGCTCTATTGTAAATGAGTGCCTGAAAGAAAATTTGCTAAACTAGTGAAGTTACATGATTTGAATTTTTTAGCATGATGACCTCATCTATAGATGAGACAAACCTTCTGAAATTCCAAGGCTCACATGCAATGAAATGGGTGCCTTATGCATTTGGCAAGTTTTTCTAAGTTTCATTAGATACATTTCTGATCCTATGCAAGCCACTGGCAAATCTCAATACACTACAGAAGAATCAGAATTTCACCAATGTTTTTGTGACTTTTCTTGATATAATTGCAAACATTTTCTTTTTCTCTTGCTAACATTATCTTCCTCATGCTTCCCATTTCTAAAATGCCTTCCTCCAATAGAAGACATTATTATTATTGTTATTATTACTCATAATATTCATGGCATTTGATGAACATTATTTAAGACTATTGCCATTACTGGAAGAAAAACACTTATTTCAATAGATATATCTGATATTTGACATAGAAAAAACACTGTATCTGAGAAAACGCCATGTAAATCTTATGTTCTGCACTGACATTAATGTCTTACTGTGTGACATTATTCCATACTTCCCTAGTGGAATCATGAACCCCACTAGCCAGGCTCCAAAGCATCATCCATTTAAGAATCAGTAGAAATGCTGAAAATCAGTCATACAGCTGTGTCCTCAAAAATAACAAATTACTTGTTTAAATTCAGTGAAAAGGAAACCTAACTGAACTACTTGGCTCTTCACTTGGTGGTATGTGTAATGTGTCTGCCTCTCAGGGGATAGCCATATGTTCAGATAACAACTAGCAAGATACTGTGAAAAAGTACTAAGCTTAGAAAACAAAAAACTCCAGCTTCCACTCAAAACTGAATCATAAATTATTGTGTGATTAAGATATGAGCATTATTTTTACATCAAGAAAAGAAGCACATGCATCATCCGATCTCTTTTCATTGCAGCATGACTCATGCTAGACAGTTCATCTGAGTTAATCTATGCAAGTTTTATTATTTTGCTGTCAATGTTACAAATTCCAGGCTTTTTTTACCGATGTTATTTTGAAAATGATATTACTTTGCTCTCTCCAATCTATCTCAGAAATAGAAAAAATCGGAAGATCAAAATCTTTGACTAAACACTGAATCAATATTCAAATCAGTAATGTGCTGCCAACTAAAGAACACATTTCTTTACACAGTAGAACTGGAAAGAGAAGCAGAACAAGGGTGTTGAAAGATAAAAGAGAAGCAACTAAGCATGATCAGACTCATCCTCAAAAAGAGAAGACAATTGAGTAACAGAGGTACATAAATTATGAGCAACATAGTGATCATTCAACATAACTAAGAAATTAAATGAAATAAAATGAAATTATCAAGGTACAAGTTCAAAGAAATTGGGATGTTTCTTCACAAAGTAGAAATTACTCTGAGGAACACATTGCTATAGGTTGTTAGGGATGACAACAGTTTACATAGGTTCAAAAACGATTTTACAAATTTATAGGAGAAAAATCCATCATGAGTTATGGGCATGGAATAAATGGACATGGAAAACATGTAATAAATTTACACTAGAATTTCAGAAGGATGAGTTTATTCGCCTTTAATCTGGTCTCATTTTATACCCTTAGGGACAAATGAGTTACAGTTGTCTAAGATGGCATTTACATCAAAGTGATTTATTCCAGTAAGAAACCTTTATATAAGTACATCAGTAAAAAATTTCAAAGCATTTAGTTTGAATTACAGCTTCACCTAAATAAAAGACCAAATCAGCAAAAACATGACAAAATCTAACGTGAAATTTAGCATATATTATTTACTGAACTCCAAAAGGGTGCACGTATTTTTAGAAGGTTCAAACAAATTGCTGTTCATTTGCTTTCAACATAACACTTTCTCAGAGCAACCCTTTAGCATGGCAAACATACATCTTTTAAACCACTTTTTCAAAACAAGAGCTCTTTTATGTAAGCGGTCTCTCGTTATTTGCTAAATTAATTTCAGCAAACTTGAGCTATCCTTTACCATTTACTGATTGCCACAATTAGGCCTGGCAGTATGATATCTTGTTGTCTCATCCACTGTCAACTAAAAGCAAAAGGGTTTTTGGTAGCAATTGCCTCGTGTCACTTTTTTAATCTCTCTGATCTCTGTATCTCTCTTGCTAAAATATTTTCTTCAGGAGAAGAGTGAGTTACCAGCTAATAGGATAATCACAGTATAAATGAATAGTTGATTCCAAGCCTTGATTTGGGAGATCATAACTAGCAATGGCAAATAGTAGTGAAACCAAACACCAGGATGCGCTGGCAAATTACAAATAACATTAGTCAGAAATACAAATAGAACAGCTGGATACAATTGCTTCCATGTGTGGGATAATTTATTTTATCAAATGTTAGGATCTATGATTTTAAATGGACTTCATCCTCACCTGAAATGATCATCAAATACTTCAGATTTATTCTTATCATATAAAACTACAAAATAACTATTAGAAGGAGAGACCAAACAGAAAAAATCAGTATTTTCTCTTTTTCTTGTGTATCTATTTTGTGCATTTTGCAATTCGGTATGAAATTGCCTATACGCACTCTTGATGATGGTTAACCACATTTCCTGTTTTATGTGCCTGACCAGCAACATCAGTTCATTAGGAACAACATGATTTACTATTTTACTAGAGTAGATCTAAAAGTCTTAATCAAGGGTTAGTTCTCTTTGTTCTAATCATTGCATTCACACTCACACAGAGCTCATAAAATTTATGTACGTGCTCTTCCCCAGGTCCTGAATGAGAATACTTGTAAGTAATGGAAACTGTTGTGTTATACAGCATTTTATATCTATTTTGATTTTTAAGCTTATCAGAATAAAGCCTTTGCAGCAAATTGTAAACTGTATTTCCATAATTTCATGCACTTATGTTCAGCCCAGCTTTGTTATATATGATCTAGTTAACTGTTCAAGAATTGCTGAGCAATTTAATGTTAGGCCATGATTCACGTGCTTTCTGCGTTCATGGTGTTTCTTTTGTCAAGAAGACCATAGGTAAAAGGTAGCCTGTGTGCTTGACGCTCTTGTACTTTTGATCTGGAGACAAACTGATGCAGATTAAATACTTCTGTAGAGCTTGAACGATAAAGAAATACAGAGTAAGAAATGCCAGTAGGCTAGATGGAACACAGAATGAGGAGACAAAAAAATTAGCAGCAATTAGCTTTCTGCTAAATGACTGACTGTTACTGTATCTGTTTTATTGCTCTTCAAGGCATTTAATTAAAGTAAAAAAGCTGAACAATATGTGGGTGAATATGGAGAATAACAGGGAAGGAAGTCATAACTGAACAGCTAAGCTAGAAGGAACTGGAAGGCTTTTGTACCTTGAGGAGTTACTGATCCGCAGAAGAGGTGACCCGAGCAGGCGCAGGCACAGCACAGAATGCTGTACAGTACATATTACCTGGCCTTCAGCACTGTGCTCTGCTGCACGTATTTCTTGATGCAGGATAAACTTAGCTGGCTCATCATAACAGAAGTCTGTAGGGGGTACCAGTAATGATGCCACTGGCAGCAGGGTTTCATATAAACAGCCTTTGCTGAACAATAGAAATGATGGACACTTATTTTTAAGAAAACCCTATAAAATCTCTAAAGACTGCAATGCTGGTGAACCTTGCCATGGATGAGAAGTCTGAACAGTGTGCTGTGCTCTACCCAGTGGTCTGCCTGGTGCTGCCTCATCCGGGAGCTCCCAGCATCAGGAGGGATATAAGATTTTATAACTTGCTACCACCTTTTCTGGGATATTAATAAAACAGTTATCTTTCTTGTAAATGTTTGTTCCTTTCTTGTTAGGATCCAAAGAATCAGCATCTCCTGATGCAAAACAATCTGCAACGTAGATCAGAGCTGACTGTGCCCCATCAATAAACCTGCTGGGACTGAGCACAGTGGGAAGAGCAGTGCAGAGCCCCCCAATTCTGCTCAGCCAGAATTAATGAGTTTTGATAAACTGAATTTTGCGGGTATCTGAGGTTCAGACATTACATCCAAAAGTACATCCAAATTTTTTCATCCTCTTCAACATTAGATACTTATTACTTCGGTTAATGAAAGCCAACTGCTAGTCATAGTATATGGAAATAAAATACGCCTGCAAAGTTGGCCTAAGCATGAAGAGTTTGGTCATATGCTCTGCAACAGTTATCAATTATAGTCTTCTTAGTCCTAATCAATAAACTAATCTGATCTGTGATCAAACTAGTCTGTGTCAAATCGATTGTTTTATAGTCAAATTGAATATCAATCATAACAGAAAAGTTAGTCATTAATGAAGAGATAGAAAGAAGAAAGAGCAACTTGCTCCAAGTACTCCCGTGCAGGGATGAACATCACTTTTGAAGAAAGACAGAATCTTAAAAGTATTGCCCGCAAGGATATACCCAGGCATATTGCAATACAGAGTTTAGGCACAATAACTAAATAGAGGAAAGAGCACAACTGGGAAGATTACAAAACCAGGTATTCCTTACAGTGCATCATGAATCAGGGGTATTGGGTAATGGATTCATTGCATAAGCATGTTGCTATGCACCGTGCACTTCCCTTTCGTGAATTATAACTTTGGCAAACTTCACCCACTCTGCAGAGCAAATTGCGTGATAACTGCACTTTACAGACTTGACTGAAGAAGTAAAATTTATTTTATCAATGACAGAAATTTAAATGGCATAATTTACTTTGAAATTCAGTAGTGGTTTAAGTATCAGCATGACATCTTCTTTTTTGTCATTTTTCAGTTCCATCCTTTCTCTAGGCACATCTCAACAGTTAGAAATAAAGAGACGAGTTGTGCATCCAACCTCCTCACTAAAATAAACTCACGACCCCAAAATAACCTCTTTTTCTTCACACACATGAGCTAAACTTGCCCTTGTTTCCCCCTCAAAATGCCTCACCTGGAGGTATCAGGATTCTGAGCGTATCCCCCTCCTGGGCCTCCTGCCCAGGCTCACGACCAACTCGAAGACAGTGCGACTGGTGACGCAAAGAAGCTCTTCCATGAAGCTCTGCAGGACCCTTCAGCAAGGACCTGACTCCTCAGTCTCTGAGTCTGCTTTCACCTGGGGTCTAACGCTAGTCCCTACCCGAGCTGCAGGTCCTGCCATGTCCCAGGCAGGCCCATGCCTGGCCACGGCCCGCTAAGCCAGACCCTGACCCTCAGGCTGATGGCCTAGCTGTGGTGCTGTGGACCTTTGTGGTGATTGATGGGTTGTGTCTGTCCATGCTGCTCACTCTGGGCATCTTTAATTATGTGACACTCTGGGGAGAAGGTACTGACTGAGCTGAAGAACTGGACGTGCAGGAGCAAAGGAATGATCTCACTGGAACAGATGGACTGGACCAGTGTTTATTCAAGTGGGGAAAAATAGAGGGTGAGCATTAATGGATTAAGGTCATGGTCTCAGGTAATAGGATATAATGGGGCCAGAGCTGCTGTCCTAGCAGAGGGCCAGCTGAAGGACCCTAACTAGTGCAGCGTTGTGCGCTGGAAGCTAGTCGGCAGCACCAAAAGTAAGAGTTACCTAGTAAGCTTGGAAGACATATATACACACACATCTATCTTAAAGCTAAATATATAAAAAAAGGCACTAAAGAAGGTTAAATGAATCAGTCTTTGTATAATTGAGAGAAAAGATATACTTTTTCTGTCAGGAAAATGAGACTTCATTTGCATTGGCTATCAGATGAACTAAGAAATCCTGCTTCATACATCTTAAAAACGTAAGTGGAAAGACAGTTTCTAGTTTATGAGCTGAAGCTCTCATCACCCATTTTAACTTAACCAACATCACAGAAGTGGTACCTTCCTGTGCTTGCACAATTGTCTAGAAAATGATTTGAAATAAAGTAAAATCTTGAGATGATTACATTATTGCAGAGAGATGGGTGCTAAGCTATTCATTTATTCAGGATAACAAAACATGCAAGCAATGCAGATTCGCCAGCCAAATCTGCAGTATTTTGAAGTAAAAACTCTTGTGTTTTCATTCATTCTTATTTCTGAGCTGTAGAGCCCATCATGATGCACTTTACTGTTCTCTGAAACCTGTCTTTGGTACAACTTTTGTTCTTTTCATGAGAATTGAGTGTTAACCAGATATCCCCTGGAGGTATATAACATGATCTCCATCCTGTGGGAGTATCAGCTGATATTCAGTTCATTTAAGTCCATTACCTGGGTAGTTTCTGTTTCAGTGGGTGCTCTCAAACTCCCTCAAGGAGAAAAACCTCTAGTTCAGTCAACAGAATCATTACATTTGCATCACTCTTTGTTGCTAGTTTCATGTTTCTTTTAGCTGCTGAAAGGTGAAATAACTGGTCACAGCCAAACCTGAGAAAATAAATACAGAACAAATTTTAATTGGCAACCATGTGTGCATTTTATTGACATGTACTGATTTACAATTCCTATTTGGCTTCAAAATCTTGCCCAAAGCTACAACCAGGCTGCTAAGAAAAGTGTAATATTTACATGTTTACACAGTTAACCTCACTGGAGCTTTTTATTATCTTCCTGAGGTTCCAAAAGTAATCATAGTCAACACGTCAAACAAAAAAGTTTAAACAACTTCCAACTGGACAGCTATAGAATATTTTGTTTATAAAGCTTTAAATGCTTACGCAAACAAAGAATGAAAGGAAGAGATAATCCTCCATATAAATTCAGTTTTGAGGTATTAGTAACCAGAAGCCCCCGAGACATTGAGCTGGAAGAATATTCAGAGGTATAAGCTGATACCTCAGATGGGATATTCAAACATAGCACTGCTTGTGGATTCCCAAGCAATAAAACTGATCCTAACACCAAACAGCAAATATTGTACTATTGTTTAATATGCATTTATATGGAGCAGGTGGTAGAGTTAATGAATGCAAAGGGGAAGAGCCATATTATTATAAAAAGATATGCTTGTAGAAGTTTTGTTATTAAAAGTATATAAATAAACTTGAAAGACAGAAAAGATGATTCAGCTTTATATCTTGTATGAATATCTCCAAGTTTAAAAAGAAATAAATTTCAAATTGTTATCTGAATCTCCTCCTGCTTGTTTAGTTTCTCTTCAGATTTTTTAAAGCAAAACTACACTTTCAATTTAATAAGTGCCTAAATTATCAGCCAGATTCAAAATAAAACTTAGAATTTATAATGGGCTTTATGTCCGATACCAAGAAGGTGCTTCAACTCTGAGATGCCTGGTGCTCACCAGACACAAATCACTGTGGTTCTACACATATTCAAAACTACCCTGCTAGAGCAGTTCACTCTGCTTTGTAAGCCCGAGTAAAACCCAGAAACTGAATGAAATAAGTTAATAACTTAACAACAGGTATATGCACACAGCACCTAGCAGTGAGGTGCAGAGCTGAAAGTTTTAGGAAATACTGCTGTAGTTGCTTTATTTTTAAAGCAGTGTATTTCCTACTGTCATGCAATAAACCACAGAGGGCTTGATAGCCTTTCAGCAGAATCATAAAACCTCTCATTTTCCTAATCTGGTCTTTAGTGAGCCAAACACTATTGCTACTGTTTTGTTAGGTCAAAATTACTAAGAGCTGTCGCATGGCATTGAAGTAAGCCTTTTCTGGACACTACAGTTGTTTTCAGTCCCTGTACAAAGACACTTAACTAAAACAAGTTTATCTCTTCATCCCTCTTTCTGCTGAAACTTGCTTATTGATCTGTTTTGGGCAGTAAAAAAATATGGTCCTTACTCTGATCCCTGATCCAGCAGGTAGCTAATTAACTAAAATGGGGTTAAATCTGACTTCTTTAAAAGATCGTCTGACTTTTCAGCATCAATAATGTTTTCAGTGGCTAGGACCCTCTTTCACATACAATGACAATTTTCCTCATTCAAGGAGGCCAGAAGGGCCTCTTCCATGCACAGATTTATTTCCCCAAACTGTGAATGTGGCTATTCTCAAAAACATATTTAGCAATTTGATCACATACAGATGTCTGAGATCACGTATTTATCTTTCTTCTAAGTCTCATATACCTGCATACATTATTAGAGGCAAATATTACGTACAATCCCTGTTCCATCTTCTGTTTTATTGGAAGAAGGCGGTCCATTCTCACCCAAATTCCAGTTTGACAAACTACTGGGAAAGTTAAAAGTATTATCTATATGTGTTTTCCTGTAACAGTGGCATTACATTTTTCCAAACCTGCAAAGTCACCTCCTGGGTTTTTAAGAGACATAAAACTTGCTTCTTGCCACTAGGAAAACTAGGTTTAAAATCAATTTTAAACAGGCATATGTTTGGTGCAGCAACTCAGAGTAGCAGCTCCTGTCCTCCTCCCCACTCCCAGAAAAGCCTGGTAAATTCTACCTTAATTTCAGTTACCATTTTCAAAGCAAAAGAAGAAACAAAGACTATTTTTGAAGGTTTGTTTCCACTTCTAAAGTAGTACTGAGCAAAAGAGCAGGCTACTGAAAAAGATTTCCTTTCCATTTCTCTTCTCTTCCTCTCCCTTCCCTTCTTTCCGCAATTAGACATTCACAGATAGACATAAAAGTCTAAAGAAGGACATAAAAGTGAGTGTAAAATACAGGAATACAATTCTGGTTTCCCTATTCTTGAAAAGAAAGAGAAAGAGATGAAAAATACACAGCAGGAAGTTTGAAAGCTTAACTTTCTCTGAGTCAAAACTCAATTATTTTTTCACTTTATTTCAATTTTTTTTCTGTGTAACACTGTTCATATGCTGATGATTTTCACATTTTGATGTCAGAGAGTATTGTATGTTTGAGAGATTATAGCTAGCTCATTTTGTCTGGCCCTGTGTTTCTTAACTCTGAGACATATATCAGCTTTTAGGTGTCAGCTATCACAAATCAAGTGTCAAGAGTGTACGTTCAGGAATAAAAATGAAGATTGAAAAGCAACTTTTCAGACTGATCATATTCATGACAAAAGCTATGTCATTCCCAGAGATACATGAGGTGGAGCTGAAATAAGAAGATAGTAAATCAATATGCTACTATAATATATGAATAGGACTCCTCCAAATACCTTTACGTTTCAGATAGGTATTTCTGAAATATCTGCTGCACTTGCACATTAGCTTTGGTTATTCTCTGGAAAAGAAAATTTTCAAATCCTGTGGCACATGCATGTTTATGCATTACATCTCTGCCTCTGAAAACATAATAAAAAGCAAAGCTATAAACTGCTGACATAGAGAGATCCAATACTTTCTGCAGTTACCAGTGCCCAGCTCTCCATATATTTCTGCACAGTATAGACGTGGTGTAGATATGAGGTAGGTTAAAAAACAGACATAAGGAAACCATTTGTGCTGTAGCCTCCACTTACAAGTGCTGTCCCTTTGATTTCTCGGCCCACTTGCCAGCTGGGACGTCCAGCAGCTGGCCACAGGATCACGGACACTCACATAGAAAATTGTTAGGAAGAACTGGGTTTAGTAAGATAGGATGGTCTGAGGTGATCTGGAGCAGGGCTGGGCCAGACAAGTGTATTGACCAGGAGCTTGTTTACACATGACTGAGCCCTTTTATCCCTCCTTATCTCAATTTTCCCACTCTCACTCCCCGCTGATCCACCTTTAGCTCCTCCTTTTCATGCTTTTGGCTCTTCTCCTAAGCGTGCCACAGTAAGTTTCCTGCATTCTCACAATTCCCTTAAAACATACCACAGTAAGTTTTATGCAATCTCATAAGACTGCTCAGATATCCCACAGTAACTTTGCTCTTTCCCAGGAAATCCATGAAAATCTTGTTTTGCCCTTTCCTATCAGCTCAGAGATCTGGATGAACCTCTTCAAGGCTGCACTGCACTGCTTCGTTCCACAGTCCATCAATCAGCAACAAAAGAAGTCTAGCATTTGTTATTGCCTTGTTATCTCCTGTTCCTTTGGGTTTGCATATCAGACTGTTTAATTTATTAATTTTCTTGTCTCTTGTTCTAGTCTTTCACGCTGAATAGCTGTTAGCCAAATCTCCTAGCAAACTAGATATTTTTACCTTCCACATAGCCTTACACTCGCTGAGTGCATTCCCTGGAGAATAATGTTCTCTCAGAACATGAAATCAAATGAAATTAAAACAAACTGGCAGTCTGTGAAATGTAATGCAGCTTCCATATGTTTAATTCTGATCAAGAAATAAAATGTTCTCATTCTTCACCCCCGCTCACAGATATGTCCAAACACTCTATTACAAGCATTCTTAGAAACCAAGATTTAAATCACTATGTTTCATCAGTAAAATGTTCACACTTTCAAAACAAGCTGTGAACTCTTAAATTGAACAGAGCTGTCCATCAAGTAATTTATCTTTTCTTTTCTTTTTTCAAGCAGCCTAAGCAGAAACTTTATATGGTTTTAAACATGCTCATCTGTAAATTTTATTTTCCCAGGGCTTAATATAAGGCAATTGATGGCATCCATTCAATTGTGTTCACCTTCAATGAACTGCATGAACATAAATGTGACTGTGCATTTTCCCTTGAATGTGCTCAGGCTACTGCCATTAAAACTGTTTTTAAATTTATTCAAGTTAGCTATCAACTTACTTAGTTGATTTTACATCTGCTAAACACTTCTTCTGATGCTATAAAATGTTATACGTATATTCTTCTGTCTATAGGTGTCTTTAAGTTATTTCTGATTATTTTGGATTACCTCTCAGTTTCAGTGGCACAACTAAGGATATGCACACACCTGAGAAATACAGTGTTAAAAGATCATAGAAATTCACATTTATAATATGCTAAATGCTTGAAAGGGAAACAAATTGTTAAGATTTACTTACTGCTACTGATTATTTTTAAATTCATTTTTTCAGTTATGACATGGATCCTTTTGCTGCAAATCTGTAATCTTTTTGGATTACTCACTGAAGGAAAAAGTAAGGTCAATCAAACTCTGTGAAGGTATACCTGATGCTAACATCTGCAGATGCAGAAGCGAATGCTGTAAATGAACCAATTAGTATGATTTCCTGTATTCATCATCCAAAGAAGGGAATGAAATTTAAAGCCCACAGCTCTAGCAGCAGATAAGCGATCTGTTATGAATGAATAGCAGTTTCTATCAGGAATGAGAGATCTGTGAGCTCTATGTGTCTTTGGAAATCAGCTTACTTCACTTGAAAGGAAAAAAGGAAAAATATTTTAATCCTAAAGCAGCTAAGTCTGTATTCTTCAAATCTTTAGTGTCACTCATATAAATACAACACCAGCATTGAAAGTTATTTCCTTTATTACAGAGCAAAAAATAAAAGGATAATTTCATATGATATCACCCTGTTTAAAGAAGGCATTGATCTTCGTTGTAATGGAATTCTCAAGAATAAAATCATGTTGTACACCAGAGGAATGAATAATTTTGCATTGTGCATGGACTAGACACACTATTCTGTTGAACTATACTCTTCTTGAAAAGTCTGTTCTGGCCAAAGTACTTCTGCAATAAGAGACCAGACTGCAAGAGGCTGTCTAAATTTTCAATAAAATATTTTGACACAGTTGTCATGACAATAATGAAAACCATTTTAATAGAATCCGATCTCAAAGAAATGCAAAAGTAGACAAAAAACAGGCATAACAGATTATACTCATTAAGATAATTGCAATGAAGTTATACAATAATCTTTTCCATGACTAATTATTTTTTCTGATTATAGGTTAAAATATTAATGGCTAATTCCATCTCTTTATATGGGTCCAGTCAAATTCTGCAGAATAGATTATTCTGTTTTGAATAGAAATATAAACACTGTCTTTAGCAGCACTTTCACACAGCAAATATCCCAACTAAAAATGATTATTAGAACGGAAGTATTTTTCTGAATAAGTAGAATGTACTTGGAAAGTACCATTTTTTGTCTGAATAGTTATTTAAAACATATTTATTTATTTTGAGTTTGATTTGCCTTCAGAAATTATTATACTGCTTTTTAATACAAAATATTCTTTAATCATAAAATAGTAAGGTTGGAAGGGACCTCTGGAGATCATCTAGTCCAACTCTCAGCGTAGCCCATACGGGGACTGAGCCCGTGACCTTGGCATTAGCAGCACCATGCGCTAACCAACTGAGCTAAACCTGCCCCCCATACGAAAATTGTGAAAGATGGACACAGTCAGAAAAAAGAAAGCTTCTGTTTGATGAATAAATTATTAAAACCAGCTGAACGGGCAAAAATGAAAAGCATCTGTAACTGTTACGTGGAAGACCCTGCTGAAAAGTGAAGGAATTCTGGGCTTTCCATTTCTAGAATCTTTTATGGATTTTTGGGTCCCTTACGAAGCTTCTGAATACGGCCTAGCTAGCAACACGTAAAAACTGCAGCCCCTAGCCCTAAGTCTTTTAGAAGTTGTTACCTCTGTGAATTGATTGCCATGATGCATTTTCCAAGAAACAAAAAGTCACATCTTTTGGCAGCCACGTCAGCTGGCAATCTTTGCAAAAGAGGCTAAGGGCTGAATGTGGCTAGACATGACTAGAAAGAAGAGATCATTACTCTATTGTTGTTTTGGATAGAAAACACAAAATATATATACTATATACCTGTAAGTAGGTTATCTGACAGGCTAACACACTGAAGTCTTTTTAAAAGTTGGCCAAAAAAATCTGTCATTTAGCTATAGTAGATAGATAGAAGATGTCTTGACGTATAGTATTGATTCATAAGATATTAACTGTTGCAATACATGCAATAAAAACAGGTAAGAGCCAGAAGCCAGAAACAAGCTGGCTTCAGGCTGCATGTGAAATAATTGTCTCAATGTTGTCTGTCCACACAGGTGCTCCCGACACATCTTTTGTTATCTCTTATTTATCTATTGTGAGTTCCATTTCTCATATTTCAGCAATGGTTCAAAACTGTATTCTCTAGATCTTCTAGATGGTTAAATCAATTTCAGTGCATAAATGATGGCATAAATTTTGCAGAAGGTTATTATAGATTGGCTCCTGAGCCTTAAAACCCATTGAGAGAATCCTAAAGAAAAGACAGAATAATTAATAGTAGATTTTCCCTGACATGTTATAATAAAAGAATATGTTAGCTTTTTAAGGTACAAGTGAATTTTCTTTGTGTTGATCAACAAAGTTACATAAAAATAAATCCAAAGCATGACACATATTTGTTTGCTGCTTTGTGAAATACTAATTCTCGTGTTAGCAAAGTCAGTGAGAGGCTGAGCTATCACCACTCACACAACTTATCAAACATAGGAAGCTAGATCTTTTCAAGGATTTATGTATCTTACGTGTATGTTATTACTTTCCTCAAATATATGAAAGCACATTTTTTAAGTTAAATAAATTCCAATGCTAAAGGGCCAAATGTTCCACTACTTGCTTATAGTCTCCCACTGGGAAGCTAAAGGATCCAGCTACAAGTGAAAAAGCCTCCCAATAATTGTTTTAACTTGGCATATAACCCATTTGCTTAAAGCTAGTCAAGCCATGAATTAGATATAATAGAGTTAGAATCTCCTTATTTGTACATTCCTCTGTCAGAAACCTGCAGCTGTATACAACACAGATCTTGTAAATTAGACAAGTCAAAAATCAATGGGACTACTCAATAGGTATTATTCTCTGTCAGTGTGCATGGCTGAATCGAGCCACAGCTGCAGCCAGATGCCACTCTTCCAAGGTAAAGACAAATGGTTCTGCACACGATTAGTAAAAACCTTGTTCAGAAAGAAGCTATTCAGAAACATTAAAGTACAATCGCTAGGTCATTCACCCAATTGATCAGAATTATTCTCTGTCTAGATCTGTGCATCATGCCAGTTTTGCTTTTCTCCTCATCAATATTCAGTTATATGTCTTTTCAAAAGAAAGGTGAGAATGTGTAAAAAGGGAGAAATATGGGATATTTTCCTCAGAAAGCATGTATTGCAGTATGTATTGGAAGTATGTATTGCAGGAAGCAAGCCATAGTTCATATACAACATCAGAATTACAGAGGAATGGGCTGTGAAATACAGAGAATTTCTCTCTTTTTTTGGGGGGAGGAGTAGGGGTGGAAGGAGGAAGAGGATGCTTCAAAGCCTGAACTTTTTAAAAAAATCAAAACAGACCAAAGTAATAGAGTGGGTTTGTGTGTGTGCGTTTGTGTGTATGCTTGTATGTATATATTTCTAAAATATATATTTAATTCTTGACATGTAGTGCAACTGTTGCTTAAAAAAGCAAAACAGTAGGGCATAGGATACAATATCAGAAGTGATTAACATGTTGCTAGTCAAATAACAGACTGGGTCAGGAGTTTGTATAGTTGTATTATTGTTCTGTGCCTGGAGTAAACTTGCTTCAGATCACACACATCTAAATTTGGCATGCCCTGCAGAATCCTCTGAGCATGACGTTAGTTACCCTTCAATGACCAGATCTGGACTGAGCAATCATTTCAACCACTGTGTAGCAGGGCCTAGTGCATCCTGAGACTAGGACAAATTGGAGGAAAAGAGAAAAAAACGGACCTTTGCTGTTTTATTGAATGAAGAAAAAAATACTAAAAACAATCAGGATAACTTGTATATTCTTCCTAGAGTTTCTCAGTTTAGAAAATCACCATTTTCTTCTGGTTGTTCACATGAGCTGCTGATAGAGAGAAGTAAAAAACCCAATGGTCTTTTTAACATGGCAGCATAACTATTCTTTATGCTACTTAAAGAGGAACATAAAGGAAGGAGGAGGAGGAGGAAAGTAGTTCACACAGATAACTGTAATAGTTCTGCATAGCCTGCTTTTCCTTATGTAAAACATACAAACAAACAGTGAAGTACCAGTTAGCACCTAATACCTTTCTATGCAGTCAACAAATTTGCACAGATTTCCACTTTCAAATGTGGTAGTGTTGAATATTGCTGCAGAAGAGGATTCTAGATATTTGCAGTCATAACAGTAAATCTTACTGTAACTCAGTTAAATACTCAGTCAACCAAGAGGCATATGCATAGGAAACCAGGGGTCATTAGCTTCAGTGCTCACAGAACTAGTAGTTTACGTTTTTGAAGGATGAAAAAAATGTGGATACTCTGAAACTTCTTCAGATAAACAATATTTGTGCATTGTTATCTGTCACGATTCTATGATTCTATGAGGAGAAAACGAAAAGTAAATATAATTCTTAGCTGGTGTTTCTAGGGCCCACGTCTCTGCTCATGGCAGCCTGGCACACACTGGTGCAGTTGGCTGCTATACAGATTGCTTCTAATTCCAATACTTTCAAGGACCTGTCTCACTCATCATTGCCCAGCTACAAAACTCAGCTTGAAACCAGATTCATCACCTGAATATCTTTACTGGAAGATCTTTACTTTATAGGAAGTATAAGCTGCACCAGTTCAGTGATCTATGAGAACTAACAGCTCACATTACATACAGCTTCCCATAACTCAGTCCAAAGCTCATGATACCAGCTTCTGCTTATGCCATTTGACATTTCCATTTCATATCCCTCATAGTATCATTAGCACTGTATATCACTTGTGTATTATGCATTCCTTAACTGATTAATTACTTTCTCTATGCTTGAGAATGAAATCCAGATCCGATCATTATTAACATCATCTATTCAGTTAATGAATTGGCAATATTAGCTGTTGCACACTCTGTACTTCCTTATTGTGAAATACCCTTTTCATCATCACAGATACCCTATCTTGATTAGCCTAAGCTCACTTGCCCAGTTCAGTAACACTCTTAAGCAGTACATCTCATTTTAAGCGCTTTAAATGTGCTGTTACCAGTATATCACATATTTTTCACGCTTTTCCAGCATGCTTAGAGGGTGTGACACTTTACAGGTCCTTCATATTATTGCTTATTCCTATGTTTCATTATATTACTCTAGCCTGTAGCAAATAAATCATATTGTAGGTAACGATGGATATGCTTAGGGCATCTCACGGTAAGCAATATTATACAAGATCTTTCCATTGGTTGTATTCCTCTCTCTGGAATTTAACATACACTTTGTAAATGAAAATAACAGAAAGAAAACAGACAGACAGAAATATGTCCCTTTCCATCTCCTTGACAGTTTTGGAAAAAACAGCAAAAAAAAAAAAAAAAAAAAAAAAAAAAAAAAAGAAGAAGAAGAAGAAGAAAGAAAAAAAAAGCAGCTTTCTTCTTCATCAAAGCCACAGAAGGAAAGGCTAGCACTGGGAAGTCTTTAGTAAGAAACAGTCTCTACCAATTACAGTAACAGAGAACTATCTTGAAAGCTTATGCTGATTTCAACTGTTGCAACCTATCATGCCAAGGGAGACAATCTCACAGGTAGCCATGTAACATCTTGAATCACACAGACTCTTTCAATTAGTTTAGGAGCCTCAAACACTGAATAAAAACTACAGCATTCGAAGGTGTAAATGTCTGCTTTGATTAAGCTCTTTGTGCTAATTCAAATTTGCTAGGGTCCTTTTTCTTGAACAAGTTTGTGTTGAGCAGATTTGACAGACTGAGTAACTTTGAGAAGCCAGAATTCAGCAGGGTTTCCCAGAGCTGTTCTGAAAACCTTTTTATTAGTTCTTTTCTTGCATGTCTCCTGCTACATGATGATTCAGTTCAATGTGCCCGGTTGTCATTACTATTTAAAACTATTTAAAAGACAAAGACCTTGTGTTCTCATTTTCTGTTTGGACAGCTGGAAGCTATGATACTAGGTACATGGTGCTTTGTGTTCCTTGTGTTAACACAGAGGTGAGCCAGAAACAATAGCCAACAGCCGCTAAAACCAACAGCCAGGCATCAGTCTGCCAAGTTGACCTTGTTTGGCATTTGCTCATGCTCTTAAACAAGATCCAAACTCTGTATAGGTAAAGGCATTGAACAGTTAAGAGCCTGTTCTGCAGGCTCTGATCACGAAGTGTGTGATCAGTCCTGCTGCACAGAGAGCTTCACTGGGACATCGCAGAAACCCTAATGGTGTTGGGCCAAAGGCTCAGGTGAGGGCCTGCAAGAGGAAGCGACAATCCAGCTCTAGGACTGTAGCTTCTTAATACGGTCAGAAACTTCACCACATCTAGCTAGATAACCAGATTTAGTCCTTGCATTCACCACTAAGTAGCACATAGGCCTCTCTCTTATTTGAACTGAAAAATGAGACCAAACCTCTTAAATTCCAAGGAAACACCAGCAAGTTCCAAGGATAATAGGAGAAAATGGTCTAGCACTGGTCCAAGTAATGAAGTTTTGCAGGCCTTTCTCTCTGAGTGCATATTTGTGCAAAGGAAGGTTTATTTTATCTGCTTATCATTTCCTGCACATGCCAGCAGGGCTGTCTTCCACTCAGCCCTGCACATGCACCAGCTCTAGATAGATGCTGGAGGCGGTACGTCTCCTCATGGCCCCTGGCACCCTGCCCCAGTCTCCTGCTTACGCCAAGCTGCAAGGGCAATGACACAGTTTCTTTATCCTCCTTCTCGAAGCCTTGCACCTTGGCCTGGCCCTGTGCTTGCCCTTGTGCTTTGGTATGTGCTCTGAACCAGGCCAGGCCCTTCGTCCAGCCCAGCCCCCTCCCCAGGCCCAGGCCAGGCCCTACCAAACTTCATCCCCAGCTGCGTCCCTGCAGCACAGCCTCATGTCCCTTGGATGTCCTCAGACACCCTTGAGTGGTCTCCTCATGTTGCACGTTCACTGGGTGGGTAGAAGTTTTTATAAACCATGTGTGGGCACACAAATAAGCCCTAAGTCTATTCAATTCCAACCTACTTTCTTTTGCTCCAACAACACATTCAGGGACCATCTCACTGCACGTGTCCCTGGGCAAACATCAGTTGGACCAGCAACCAGGTACAACGCGACGTGAGTTACAGAGCAGTTGCAGCCCTGACAGAGCTATTGGGTCTCATTTCCTACGACATTTTTCTATCTGTCCTAACTTTTCTTGCCCAGTCATCTAATTTCCTCTGGAGCACAGTGTGATAATTTACTTCCACTAGAGCTGATCCAGCAGGGAACAGAAAATGATGATGGTGGCTACTAAAATACTATCGAGAAAACCCAGTGGTGGCAAAAAAAAATCCCCAATTTCATTTCTGAATGATGGAAGCTTCTGCAGAAAATCCTTTCCGTCCTCTCCTTGCCAGACGCAGCGAGGGGTGGACTTGGCCGTGCCCTTTCCCACCCGTCTCTCACCCTTTCTTCCACTCTGAACAGCTTCTTCCTCCTGGGTTAGTTTTGGACCACATCGCGGGCTGCCGCGCCGGGCCGGGCCGCGCCGGGCCGCGCCGAGGCGAAGCCCCCGGCCGCGGCCGCCACCAGGGCCACAGGCCCGGGCCACCCCGCGCCGCGTCCCCGCCGCCGGAGGCCCCGGGCCCGGCGCCGCCTCCGCCGCCCGCGCCTGCGCACGGCGCGATCCGGGCTTTAGGAGCCAGGGCGGCTGCGTCGCTCTCGGGAGCCTTTGGCTCTGCTGCTTCCGCCCGAGCCCTTCCTGCGAGCCGGCCCGCGAGCAGCGCCGCAGGTGCGGGGGCCCTGCGGAGCGGGGGTGGGGGCGCCGGGCCCAGGCCTGGCGGGGCCGGGGGCGGCGTCGTCCGGCGCGGCGCGGTGCGGTGCGGTGCCGAGGGCCGCGGCCTGCGCGGCGCCGCCGCTGCCGGGCGCGGAGGGGGCTGCTCGGCGCGGCGGTGTCCGGGCGCCTCGCCGTGTTCTCGGCACGGCCATTTGGGCTCTGCAGGCCGGGCGTTTGGGGGCAAAAATACCCCGAGCTCGCTGGCGACCCCCGGGTGGTTTATTCGCAGGCGCGCCGGTGCTGGGGCGCACGTTGCTTCCCCCCCCTCCCGCCTCGGGTGTTAGAGGTGCGGCCGAGCCGCGGCTTCTGCTTGCGGCGGAGTCTGCGGTGCTGGTGACTAAGCCCCAGCTGATAGCGCAGATGATCGTCACGCTTGAAAAATAAGTAAATAAAAAAAAGTACCTCGTGCTGTTTTGGAAAAAAAACACGATAGCGTTGTAAACTAAACTTTATACGTGCATATAAGGAGTCAGAATGCCACCACTAAACTTTTTCTTTGGGGGAGTTATAGCAATTTATTTTAACTCTGTTTGAGGATTTCAAGGACTATGTAAACAAAGGTAATTTTCCTGAGTCTTGTGTTTAACTCGGAATGTGGTTGTCCTGTATGCTTAGGATGTTATTTGTTTTGTCTGTGTTTTATCGCACTGAAGTGCTACAGCTGTCTGAAAGGAGCAGCCTTAAAAACTGCTTATCGCATGTGTATATTTTTTGAACGTACTAAGCTCTCTCTAAAAGGCTTGTGTTCAGGGGTACTCTAGACAAGGTCGAGCAGAAGGAAGCCTGGGCACCAGCCACGTGTGAAAGAGTCCACCAAAGCGCAGCTGTCCAGAAAGGAGGCCCCGAGCCTGCCATGGGCAGAGCGGGTGAACCGAGGGTGGCGCTTGCCCCGGAGGACCGGGGGCTGATCCTCAGGCTTTCTGTCCGGTAACTGCTGTTGCCTAAGCTGTAGATATTTGAGGTCTGTAGTTCAAAGGCTGTATGTCAACGACAGGGAGAACAGTAAGCAAAAAAAAAAAAAAAAAAAAAAAAAAAGATGTGTGGGATAATTGGCAACAGCTTTTTCAGGAAACTTAATTTCTGCTAAAACTCTGCCCCCCCCCCCCCCTTTCTAATGGTATTATGAGCACAAAAGTTTATCTACTCTTCTGCTCTTTTGTCTCTGACTGTGGTGGCTGCCGTAGAGCTAGCCTTCCTGCGGAAGGCTGTATATAGATAGAATATTGCTGCTCATTTAAATGGTCTATGGATTGTGTTTCAGCGCATAATGTTTTAAACAGTTGCTTGGAGAACTTGTTAGCTGTGTTATGCTTGATGTATTTAGTTATGAGCACTGTGGTATCATATATTTGTTGCTGAATGGCTCCCAAACTTGCAGTGCTTCAAAATGGCTGTAGCAGTGTGTATATACAAATAGTTTTCCTTCTCATGAGTGTTTTTGACCAAAACTCGGCTTCTGCAAATTTTTACAGAGATGAATAAAGTGCTATGTACTTGTTTAAACCTGACGCAGCCATTTAGTGATTTATTTTTCTTCTGATACAGTCACTTAATCCTTGTGGCATTATATTGAAACAGTGTTGTGTTAGGTTGTCTTTCTGATCTCTTTCTGTTCGGTCTAGAATGGTTTAAAATATTCTGACTTTTGTTGCCCCCTTAATCTTCCTGTGAGTCCCCTTCTCAGTGAAGCAGTGTGTGATGATGACTACCAAAGAATGTCACTTCAGACAGAAACTGAAGTTGTGCATATGATCTCTTCTGAACTCCTCCCCTTTCCCAAGACTTTTGTGAATTGAGTGGTTAGTGTCTGTGTTTTGGCTAACTGAAGTGGGTTATGGGAGTGAGCTAACAACTGGTTGTCCTTGCTGGACAGCTTTTTATTTATTTTATTTTCTTTTCCCTCTGGCAATTTGGAGAAGTTGCCACCTGGATCTCTTCGTTATTGCTTTTATTTTCAAGAGTTCTACGTTTCAAGGTAGTTTCAATGGCATGACTTAAAAGCTGTATTACTGAGAATTTTACGATTTGAATAGAAAGAAAAAATACTTCTACTTTGTTAACAAACAGTAACGCTACATATTGCAAGCATCCATTTTTTCCTTGGCTTTACTGTAAATTGACTGTCTTTTGGGTTGAAGTTAATCATCTATTTAAACAAAAAAATGTCTTATTTTTAGCTTGGAAATGAAAACCTAGTCAATGATCCTGTGTTCTCAAAACAGGTTTAGCCTAAAAAGTGTATTAGGTTTGGGTCTGTAGTGTGTGTAGGATGCCGGGGAAGTTGTGAACTGAATTTCTAGAGCAAATGTGTCTTGCATTTTTCTACAGAGATTAGTGTATTTTGTGAAAGTTTGTATGATATAATCTTTTTTAAAAACACGATGCTAGATTGTTGCATCATTTTGCAGCAATTGTACTATTTTATGTTGGAGGTTTTTCTGAATCTGTTTGTGACTTAAAGCTTTGCAAGACTTAAGGAATCTAAACAGGACATGAGGGAACAGGAGTCTTGTCTAAGTAGTGACTGTGGACTAACTTTATGTGGAGAAATAAATTGCAAACCACGTCTGAATTTTTCTCCCTGGAAACTTTCTTTTAACTTCTATTTAGACATGGGAAAATCTCTTTCACATCTACCAATGCATGCATGTAAGGAAGATGGCTATGATGGAGGTACAGGATCTGATAATATGAGGAATGGCTTAGTTCACTCCGAATCCCACAACGAAGATGGTCGATGTGGAGATGTGTCACAATTTCCATATGTAGAATTTACAGGGAGAGACAGTGTAACTTGCCCTACTTGCCAAGGAACAGGAAGAATTCCACGAGGTAACCTTTTTTTGTTTTTTATTTATTTATTTATTTTAATACTCGTAAAATTATCTCATAACTGTTTGTAGTTGTAACTATAATATTTGTTAACAAATACTTCTACTAGTAAACCTAAAGGTTTTTTTAACCTTTCTGACTCTTTAGTGTTAAGCATTTTGTTACGATTACACTGTAATAAACATAAAATTGCTGTTACCTGAGATGGTGGCTCTTCTCTTGCCTATGGAATTCCAGCATAACACACTTCTCAGTGTTAGAAATTATATAACCCTAATTCTCCCAAGTTGAATTTGCAAACCGTTGAGACTTCATCATACATCTCTTTGATCTACCAATTTTAAACCATTTGAATAAATATATAATTATGCAAGAATAGCTGCAAGTATAGAGTATATTTAAGTGTTGCTGGGGTGGGAGGAGAGAAGACTTATGTTGGTCTGTATTAGTGAAAGTTGATCTGATTTTTTTGTTTGTTTGTTTTGATTCAAAATAAGCAAGAGCCCTTAAATAAGGACTCTTATTTGAGATAAGTTACTTATCTCAAAACTTAGGAACAGTATAAAATTCCACAAACTTATAGTTGCTAACTTTTAGTGTCAGGGAAGCAGGCCAGTGGAAGTAAAATTAATATACCTGTTGCTGTTTTAAAATATCAAGTTGTTAGTCTGAAAACAGTGCTTGGGTTTTGTTCATGCTTAGAGGAGAATCTCTTGTTTGTTTAAAGCAATGTATTGAGCACCAAACTCAAATGTTTGTTTGAAAAATACAACTAGAAAGCATAGTATTGCCCTGCAGTGTGGCAATGTCTGGTTGTCATTGGAAAAAAAGATTCCTCAAAAACCTAATAATAATCTCAAAGGTTATTTCTTCAACTGGAGGATTTTTATTTGCATTTGTTTAAATGTTGCATTTAATTTATTAAAAATCTTAGGTTAACTATTAAAAATACTTGTTCATAAGTTATAATGAAATAACGTAGCTAAAGCTAGAACTTCAGATGAGTTCTAAGAACAAATAGAGCAACAAATCTCTTTATTCCTCAGCAGTTAAAAAAGAAAATAAAATTTTTAAGGGGAGTTAAAAAGAAAAAATCTTCCATCAGATGACTTCATGACTAGTAGGAAAGACCACAACATGTGTTATGATGGTGAAACTGTGTAGTTTAGTCTTGTTACTTGGTCAACTTTAGCTTTTCAGCGCAATAAAGTGTAAAAGTAGGACTGTGCTATTTTGTGAATGATTGGAGATGTTTCACTGAAGTTGAGATGAAAATGTTTGTTTATTTTTTATTTATTTTTTATTTTTATTATTTTTTTTTTTAAGGATTGATGTTCAAAACTGCTATATGCTTAGCTTTTAATACATTGTTACCATGTTCAGCTTTGTTTCTATTCTAAATACTCTGTTATGAGGGCATGGAAGATGTAAAGGTTACAGAACTTGTAACAGAAAAATAAGTCTTGTACAGATTCCTTCATGTACTGTGAAACTGTAGCTTGAAGTCACTAAGGGACTGCCTAGCCAAGTGATAATGCTGGTCAAATTCTTCATTTGACTTCTAGAAACACAAATCTGACGAGATCTTGAGCCTTCTCTCTCTCTCTCTCTCTCCCTCTCTTTTTTCCCCCCAGAATCTCAAGTTGATCTTATTGTACGACAAATAGCAAAAGCTGTAGAAACAGATGTAATCCACATATTTTCAACAACTCTTCTGCGTTTGTGTTTTTTGAATGCTACTGCTAAGATAGCCCCTTCCTTTAAAAAATGCAGTCCAGAGAAGTAACTTGTTGACTGGAAAAATTCAAGTAGACTTTTTTTGGCTTCCAGGTGCTGAAGTTAGGCACATAAGCAGTGGTCCTATGTACCAGTAATTCCAAAGCTACTGTATAAAAAGTGTTACAAAAACCACCCAAATTGATATGCGCATTTTTTAAAAAACAAACCTGATTTCATCTCTTCTAGGAAAAGCAGGAAGAATGCTTTTTGGAACAGTTCTTGCTGTCTGAGCTTCTGTATATATTCTCCTATAGCTTAACATGGCCTTGTATAGAGAGCTAAAAGCTGCTATGTGTCTCTTTTTCTCGAGCAAATGGCACCAGAGGCATAGCACTTCCTGTGCTGTGTGCAGGCCTGCACAACAGCAGAATCTGTTTTGATCTTTCAGTTTTACAGTTTTTCTTTGTGTGTTATTAGCTATAGTCTGTTTCAGAAACTGACCCGGATGCATGAACTACAGTAATATTCTACTTGGGTTTTTAGCGGAAATAGTCTTTGTACTAGAATTTGAATATTTATTTTTAGTCTAGTGTTAATTCTTTGGTGCTGTTAAGCTGACACTCTTTGAAGTAACTGCAACAATAATTATTCTTGTTTGTGTGTAAATTCTGAAAATAGTGTTTTTGTTTCTAGGACAGGAAAATCAGCTTGTAGCATTAATTCCGTACAGTGATCAGAGACTGAGGCCAAGAAGAACGTAAGTTAATGGTTTGTTGTGATATGTGAAGCTACTTAATTCCTCTCTTCTAGTTAAAAACTAGCAATTATAGAAGATAGGGGGTGTGTGTGTGGGGGGGGAGGGAAATCTAGCAAAAATCACTGAAATGTTTTCTTGTATTACAAAATATTTAAAGAGCCCTACTCATGAAAATTATTGGTCTTAACTTTTAAATATGAGTTATTTATTAAATATGTATGTGCGTTCCCATCAAGATGTCTGGTGAAGTTAGCAATACTGTATGATTTTTTCATATGTACCTAAATATCTACAATAACGTGGAAATATTTTTCAGTATCTCAGTCTTAAGTGATTTAAGCAGATACATCTTCATTGTCAAAGTTTAAATCTGAGTAAAGCAATAACTTCCTTGGGCCACTACTACTGAATAGTCAACCAGAAATTGATTTTATAAAACTGAATAGCTAGCATGACAAACAAATCCATAATTCTGATGTAGTATTAAAAAAAAAATCCAGTATATGCTCATACATTTAATTACAGTGCAAAAGTCTTACTGTTAGTTGATGTGACAGAATGTGTTTGCTCCAAGTGCTTAGATGTTTCTGTACTACCTATGGAAATAAGACTCCAGCAGATTGGGGAGGGGGGAAATCCTTTACTTAATACTATCCTGGATTACAGATTTGATGTAATAGGCCAAATTTGAAAAATATTCCCTTAGCATTTCTAATCTTGAGCAAATCTGGAGCTGTGGTAGAGCCTTATATTCATGTACATCTTTTCTTTTTAATTTTTTCTCACTTCTTATAGAAGGTCAATTGTGAATTTGCTGTTCCTTAGCAGAAGTTAAAACAAGCTGTTAATACTTTCCTAGGAAAAAGTATTTCATGAAAGAGAATCACATCCAAGGTGTAGAATAAAGCTTTATTCTTCTTTCTGAGTGTGTTTTTGTGTATGCTGAAGAATCATGGAGAATGATGAAAAGTCTGTGAAAACAAAATTTTAAAGAAAGTGTTTGTGTCTTAAAGCATAAATATATGAAATATATATATATATATATGAATTTTTTTCCTGTTCCCTTTTCCCCAATAGGTTGTGACTATTGGGATAGCCGCCTGTTCTTGAGTTGATGTATATATGAGTAACCACTGTACTGTAAGTGCCTCTTAGATGTAAAGTGCAGCATAGCTTCCCCCCTCTTCAGAAGGCAGTGAAAGACTGAAATACATGGAAGTAGTTGTGTTGACTAGTTAAGCTTCTTGTCACTTACAAAGAAAATAACACACTACTGCTTTTATTTAATGCACTTTTGACTATAAAATGCATTTTTTTTTCCAGAAAACTCTATGTTACTGCATCTGTAATTGTATGTTTACTGCTTTCCGGGCTGGCTGTGTTCTTCTTGTTTCCTCGCTCGATTGACGTTGAATACATTGGTGTGAAGTCAGTATATGTCACTTATGAACAGAGTAGACGTATAATATATCTAAATATTACGGTAAGATTATAGACCTGTTTGTGTGTTTACTATGGATAAAATGTTATAGTACTATCTCTCACTGCATGTGTATAGATAGAAATTGTGGGCTTAAGCTTAATGCCTTAAATTCAAGCAGATAGAATGACTAGTTTGAAAAATTTAACTAGGCTTGCTGTGGCCAATAGAATTGTAGCTGTAGACTACTATTGCATCTTTTTTCAAAGGGAAAAGTTATTTGGAGTTTCCTGCGTTATTTGGGGAATAAGGTAAAAGGTTGTATGTGAGAGAGGAATGTTATTAAATGTAGACCTGATATTATGCAACTGTCAGAACTGGTCTTCAGAAGAAATATTTTTCTCACAATTCTCACCCACCTTAAAACTTCAGGGAATTCTTTCCATACATGTTTTCTGGTAAGCAGTTAATACAGGATTGCCAAGAGACTTTGGACAGAGTTCCTTATTAATGCCCTAAAAAAAAACTAAGCTGCCATAGCAGAAGGAGAAAGGTGCTGGAATGGGTACATTTTGTTAAAAGAGTAATTGAGGATATGAAGAAATGGTCAGTATTCACAGTGGAGGATAGTCACCAGTGAAATTATGCAAGAGCCTGTGCTGCTCAATATCTTCACAAACAAATCTGGGAAATGGGATGAATGGTGGGTTGATAAAAGTAATTTCAGAGCCCTAAGGACAAGGGCTAGCTGAAAAATAGCAGAAAGATGGTATGTCACTGAGAGATTCAGTTCTGTTTGCCTTCTTCTTGTCCAGTGTAAATGTAAAGCAAGATACACAGGAAATGGTAGTGGGGTGCCTGAGCTGACGCTTATGAAATGCAAGATATATTTGGGCTGTGGTAGTTGAATGAGCACGTTAGCTCTGAGCTTGGATGCAGTCAAAGATATATGTGGGCTGTGGTAGTTGAATGAGCATGTTAGCTCTGAGCTTGGATGCAGTCAAAGAAAAGCTAATGGAATTCTTGGGATTTATTAGGAAAAGAATAGCAAAACAGGAAGCTTAATTATGCCTCTAAAAATCTATGTTAGCCCGTGTCATGAGCTGGAGTTCACCTGAAACTGTCATACCAGTGAATAGTAGTGCCTTGTGAGTGGGAGGTACCCTTGGAGCTGTTGAGCATTGGAGTAAGGATGAAAGTTGGCTACTAGCTTCAGAGTAGAAACCACTGTACTACTTTTACCTCTTAATTTCCATTGTCTGAATAAGAAAAGCTTTGAGGGAGGCCAGCAGCAATATTTGGAAGCTTCCATGTCAGGAAAACTCAGTGGATATGTCAATTTGGAAAAGAGATAATTTAGGGCTGAGGAAGGGGGAGAGGAAGAGTTAGTGGCTGATGCTCCCAACAACTCTGAATGGCATATATAAAACTACATTTCCTGTCTCATGTGGTTACTACTATGGAGGGATGTGAGCAAGAAGCTGCATTTTTTTTTCCACACAGCAGATAAACTATACAACTCCTTGCCAAAGAATGTTGTTAATACATGAAGCTTACACAGGCTCAGGGTGAAACTAGACAAGCAGTTGTCTGTTCAGTATCTCCTCAACAGACAAATCACATCAAACCTGGGTGGAGTCTTCTCTACTAGAAATAACACAGAAGCTGGGAGAGTGCTTGGGGGAGGTTAAACATGATTTGCATCTTTGTATGCTTTGCATGCTTAATTCTAGTCCTTTTCCATATTCCTACCTGAAGCCAACTGTTAGAGGCAAAATACTGGGCCATACCACAATAGCCTTGGTCCAAACCTGTATGGTTGTTCTTAGGAAGTGCAAAATACATAAAACTTGAGCTGTTATGGTCTCAAGAGACAGCTGGTCCAGTATCTTTTCTTCTAAATACTAAATGTATTTAGTATTTTCTTCTCAAACCTTTCTGTTCTCCCTTTGTCCTCTCTGACCCCCAAATTATTAAAAAAAAAAAAAAAGACAAGAAAATATACTTGTCTAATTTTAGGAATTACACAGAATTTTCAAACTATATACTTGCCAGGTTACACAGGACATATTTCTTGAAGTGTTCTCTGTTTGTTTTCTTCTAGAGCACGCTGAATATAACCAACAACAACTATTATTCAGTTGAAGTGGCAAATATCACAGCCCAAGTTCAGTTTTCAAAAACTGTTATTGGCAAAGCACGGCTAAACAACATCACCAACATTGGCCCTCTAGATATGAAACAGGTAAATAGGGATAGGCTTTCAAAGTTGAGTGTGTGTTAATCTTGTCTGTCTAAATCTACTTAGGTATTTTTTTTTGTTGTTTCTTTCAGATTGACTATATGGTGCCCACAGTCATACAAGATGAAATGAGCTACATGTTGTAAGTGTACTGGCCTCTAAATATTGTCTGTATTAAAAATAATGATGGTGCTAGTAAAAACTGCTTTTTTCCAGATCAGCTGAAACATAATCACAGAGACAATGTGGTATCTTTTGTGTTGTGGGTTTAATAGTACTGAAAAATACTTAAACTGCAGTTGTTTCAGTAGTGTTGTATAGTGGCTTACCGTACCTGGCTTTCAGTGCTTTGAGTGATAATCTGTCACTCAGCATTTTAGACCTTCACAATAGCTAGTACCAATTCCTTCAGGAAAGAGTGCAGGCATGTTGCTATAATGCAAATTTCTAGTAATTTCCCATAAACTTTTCTGATGGTAGAGGGAATTCGTTTATTTGTATGTCTTCTCTTCAGACTGTTTGTATAAGATGGTAAGCAGTGTTTACAGCCAGCCCTTATTTATGCTGTTTTGTTCATATCTTCTGGAAGTTTTTGGCCCACAGAATATTCACTGAGTAAACCTTGGTAACATATGCAAGTATTAGTTCTCTTACTCTGAAAAGTAAGACTTAAAAGTTCAGACTTAAAAATTCAACCTGAACTTTTAACTATTGACATTTAAGATCTGTATGCAGTTCCAGTGGATGCCAGCCCTTTTGGGGGTGGGAGACAACCTTATAGCTTCTGAAGTGTTGGAATAAATTGAAGTACAGAATAACAAAAGTAGTTGCTAACTTTAAAAAAAAAAAAAAAAGGTCTGGTTTGTGGAAATAACAAATTCTGTGATCCTGCTCACTCTTTTGGTGCCTGAGAAATGAGTGTTTCGTGGAACTTATACTTACGTGGTCATACTTCTCAACACACTTGGTGTGATACTGTATTGAAACCTCTTTCATGAAGTCGGTGCCATCGCCTCAAAGCTTCAGTAATGCTGTGAATCTGTTGCTGACAATACTTGAAACATTTAACTGCAAGTAGACACTAACATTAAACTTGATGACTTTGAATGAGTAGAGGCATGCAGACAGGCAAAAGCTCTGTCTGTGGCCTGAGCTGATGGGATTTTAGGCTGGTCAGCTTGAGAGCCACAGTCTTGGCCAAAGTGCAGAGCCATAGTGTACTCTACTGGTCGAGCTTGGAGGTAGATCATGCTTGTCTTGGAGCAGAGGCAGGCAAAGTGCCATCTCTCTCTGCTGGTAGTCTGTAATATGGACTTTACATCCTTCAAGAAAGCAAGGGGGTCTGCGGATACTAGCAGAAAAGCAGACTAATGAACATCAACTTGTATTTATATGAAGGTGCTTTTCAGCAAAGTGACACTAAGCATAGATAACTGGTAATAAGAGATTCATTCCTATGGGAGTTTGTGTCGGTTAAAGATCTACTTCCTTGTAGAGACTGATGCAGTAAGATCCTAGTAATTGTGAGAAGCACTCATGAACTGTGATGTTTGGTGTCTCATTCTTTAATTCTGTGTAGTTCTTCAGTTTTTATTTTTTTTCCAAGTTTCCTGCATGTTAAACACTTGGTACTAGTTGACAATTAACTTTGCTGGCAAGCTTCTGCGCTTTTTCACTGTATTGTGAGTCTTGGAAGACTGGTTTCAGAACATAGAACAACTCTGGGGACAGCTAGTGAGCTTCTTAAGTCTAAATATCCAACCAACATAGCTTTGGCTACAATCTTACCACGGTCTTTTATTTCTTATTGTGTTTGTTTTTTCTTTCGCCTTCCCTACTCTTTAACTTTCTAGTATCTGGAGTTAGAGGGAAGGCACTGGATTAGTCTTAGTTTTCTGGGTCATACAGTGGATCACAATGTTGCAGATATTTCAGCATCTCCCCAGCTAGTGAGCTTAAGCCTTGTTAGGCATAACCAGATAGTTATTTGGATCTTGCAGAGAAAGTGCCCTGTAAGATCAGGTTAGGTTGAGTACAGGAGATCTTACAGATCTTACCCATCATCTGGGTTCAGCAGACCTGTATGGTGAAACCAGCGTCCTACAGGGCATTTCCATCCATTTGTTTTTGGAGAGCTGATTCTGTGCAGAAGTTTACCTTTGTTTAATGCACTTTCCTAGCTATGGTTTTGTGCTGTATAAAAACAGCTTTATTTCCAGATAGTCTGGACTTGAAAACTGGCATGCCAATACTGTATGTCTCTGCTAGCTGGTCGGTATGTGCTGTTGGAGCTAAGCTGGCTATACCTTATGGTGCAGGTGGTCAATATTTTGGATTATAAAACTACAGTAACTGAGAATGTTATTCTTTTTCCCTATCAGCAAAACCAAAAATACAGTAAAGAATTTAGCAATCAATCAACACAGGTGACCAGGATTTATATGAAAATGCAAATAAAATGGTACTGTAATAAGAAGTTGTTTGATTTCTGTGATTATTATAGAGAAGTCCAGCAATATGTTTTGAATCTTTCACTGCTAGGCAAGAAATAGGATTAATTCAGACCATAATGTGACAATGTCATGCATATGTTGGAGGTGGCTGACTTGTGCTCTTGATGCACTGGTTACATGGCTTTCATTCCAGAGCTGATAAACTTGTGATCAAGAGTAGTTGCTTTAAATAAACACATATTGTATGCCTAGGTAGTGCTATGTGTCCAAATGGTATGTTAGAAATGCACAACTGCATGTCAGAAAATGTAGGATTAGGAGAAACAGAAGTCTGAAAAGCACATCTTGCAAGAAAACAGTAACTCTGAATTCAAACTTTCTGCAGATTGGTTAATAGTCACTTTGCTGTAAAACAGAAGTGGATCAGTGCAAAAAAAAAGAGCCTTTTTTGAGTTCTTGATATTTTTGAAGCAAAAGTAACAAGCATTCAAGACTTTTTTTGATAGAAGTGACTTCTTTTTACATGAAAGAATGATAAAGTTGGCATAATGCTGATCTCTTGTGAGATTTCTATATTGGAATTTGATAAAGACATGATATGGGATGTCTTTATAGCAAAATATCTGCCAAGCAATGATATTGAAATGTCTTAATACAGTTCTTCAGGTTAACCTTTAGTTAGCTTCTGAAAGACTGAGGAATATTGTTTCACAGTACACTTTTATTGGTGATCGTTAAATATAAGCAAGTGCATGTGATTGTTATTATATGAAGACTTTGTATGTAAAAGTAGAGCTAGACGAGTATAGTCATGAAGTGTTTTTCAGCAAGTTGCAGTCACAGCTACTCAGTCTGTAAATACACAGACAGCAGAATTTCCAATTGAAATAACATTACTTGTTCTTTTTTGCTTATTACTTATTAAAATGTGATTGAAATCTAACAGCTGTTTTCTTTTTTTTTTTTTTTTTACAGTGACTTCTGTACCTTATTATCTATCAAAGTGCATAACATAGTAGTGATGATGCAGTAAGTATGGAAGCTGGAAACTTTAACATTTTTAAAACCATATAATTTTGATTGAAGGCTTACTCATAGATGTTTAATCCTGGAGTCTCATATCCTAGATAGTATAAAATCAACTTAATTGCTAGCTTAGTAGCTTCATATGAGCTATGTAAAGAAATTTTCTTTTGTTAGATTATGGTACTGTGAAGAAGCTTGAACAGGTAAAACCATTAGTACTGTATCTGCTCTGTAGTTAGGCTGTGGCATGGGAGCTATTAAGATCTCCAGGTACTCCAAAATGAGTTTGTCATAATGTGTGTATCAGCCACTGTTTAAAAATAGCTGACACTCTCATGATTCTGAAACAGTAACAGACTTCTAGTACTTTACCAGATTCTGTTTTGTGACTGAATTAATGAATGACAGCCTGTGGGATGTTTTGTTTGGTTTTTTTTTTGGTGGGTGGGGGAACAGCAGCAGTGTGTAGACAAACTGTGGCTGTAGCTTCTGGAAACATTTCGTTTCCATTGCAAAGCTAAGTGTTAGTGAGTAAACCTGGGCTTAAACTTTACTATTTTCTTTAGAAAAATCTACTCATGTAGCTAAATGTCTGTCATGGACAAGATTTGTAGGTGATATAAGTTGGTATTGTTGTGGTGGTTTGTGGGTTTTTGTTTTGTTTTGATATTGTCACCTGGGTGCTAAGTTTAAAATACTACTGTAACAGCTACTTAAAGCTTTAATGATGTATACACTTTATTTCAAAGCTTGTGTCTTAAAAAACATAGTAATCTTAAAATAAAAAAAAAAAAAAAAAAGGAAATGCAAAGCACTTTACCAAAAAGAAATGTTTCTTCTGTATTTTTAAGAGTCACAGTGACAACATCTTACTTTGGCCACTCTGAACAAATATCCCAAGAGAGATACCAGTATGTGGACTGTGGAGGAAACACAACCTACCAGCTGGGCCAGTCAGAATATTTAAATGTACTTCAGCCTCCACAATAAAAGCAGCTTTTGGCTAATGTGGAATGACTGCTGTTAATGCTGCCAGAGATCATTTAAACAGGACTGGTACTATGTAACGGCGGAAGTATGTGCATGTAAAGCATAGCAAGTCTGGTGATTTGAATGCCAGGAGGGAAAAAGTACAAAATGTATATAGATGTACTTGCTAAACATTGTGTTTCCCCTTCTGTTTGCTTTCTGTTACATGTAGACACTTCTGTCAAGTTTTGTGGTGGGAGGGAGAAAGGGAGTATCGGATTCTTGAACTGAATTGGGACCTTTCTTTACAGTGTGGTACATCAGTTTAAAGCAAATGTGTATATATGTATGTCTGTTTAGGTGAAATGTGTCACTAATGAGCAGTTTAGAAAAACAGATACTCACAGATTTAAGTTATACTTCAGTTCTTGTTGGCTCTTAACTTACAATACTGCTATTTAAGTAACAAGATTGCTCTGAGGTATCTGGCTGTAAAACTTTTATTAATACACCACTGGTAGTAGTTCTGTGTTTCAGGATTCTACTTTTTCTTTGTTATACTTGATTAGCAGTGATGTGGTCTACGTAAGCCAGCAAACTGTCATGGATGACAGTATACTTGAAAGTGCAGCTTCTAGAATCTGACATCTTTTTGCTTCTATCCCTCCTTCTGGGGGTTGTTGTGAGGAGAATGTATGTTGTTAAACTTAAAGTTGTGGGTCTTAAAAACAACACCCAATAATCCTCAAATCACTACTGACAAAGGAAAAATTCAGGCCTGTAGAAAATGAATGGGTAAAGACTGACACTGTCATTCCATTTTTTTCTAAACACAACTATTAGTTTCTGACTACACTATCTTGAGTTTAAGTGGGAAGCTGTTTGAGCATGAGTTTTGGCAGCTTGAGGTAAACTTACACTGTATTAAAACACTAAAAATGCTGTATCTAAACTACTTGCAGGATTAATGTGTTGCGATATGTGTATTCAATGTGCAGGCTCATAAGCAGTATTGTTGGAATCTTCTGAGCCCTCGCAGTTCACATCAAAGCTGCGTAAGTGAGAACAAAGCAGTTCTTTCTGTAGAAATAAATGCTGATGTAATCATGAGACTGACAACTGAACTAGTGGAAATAGCTTCAGAAGGGTAGTTTACACAGTGAGAATTTTGCGGGCTTTTATCAAATACGATCTTCATAAATTTGGGGTCTGAAATTCCTTGATTTCTGGAGGCTGAATGTTGTAAGGGTTAGGTGCAAAATGTTTTAATGAAGTAGAGCGGGACTGTTTTATTTCTAAACTAGGTAAAATGCAGCTGTAAGAAGATACTATTGAGACTAATGGATAAAACTTTTAATGGATGTTGCAGTTTTTCTGCTGCCTACCTTCTTGAAATAAGCTGTATAAAATGATTTGGCAATAAATACCATGAAAAAGGCTGCTGAGTAACTTCTTGCAACTATCAGTCTGTTATGCTGCAGTACTTCAGTGACAATACACATTTATATTACTCTTCTTCCTCAATGTTTTTTTCAGATGAACCTAGCTTTAAAAGATAAGCTCATATATCACATAAGACTGACTTACAAGGAACAATAACCAAACAAAAAGCCTAGACTCTTTCTAGCTAACTGTTGTGAGCTCTGATCTTGAAGTTCTAATAAAAATCTGCCTCTGCCTATTGGAATCTAAACCATTTGTTTTGTACAGGTTTTGCTGATAAGATGAAGATGTTATCATATGGCTTTGGAGAACTCCTGGTACTGGAATAGTTTAATTACTTGCTGCAGTTGTGTTTTATAAGTGTCCAGATTCAAGAATAATTTTTATGTTCTTTATTTTCCTTTATGATCATAAGGGAAAATAGTAGTTTACAAGTGATGCTCCTCTAATCTCCCTGGAGATTAAGTTCAGTTCTGTGGCTGATAAAACACTTATAAGGCTGATCTGATGGTCTGAAAAAGTCCTATTGGATAACTAAAGATTGAAATAGCGAGGAGCTGACTATAGCAGAGAAGTAAAATCTACTAAATTAACGGACATAAGTTTCATTTACATTGGAGGGTAGGGAGAGAATTCCCATTTAGACCATGTCCAAACCTCAATTGTTTTCCTACATTAAAGGAAAACTTGTAGGCAGATATTTTGTATAAGTTTTAACCAAAATATTCTTCAAAGGAATAAACAATAATCTAAAATAACTGGAATGACAAAATGGAACAGGTTTTTTTGGAGACAGTATTTGAATGCTGCTTGAACAGCTGTTGGATGGATTTTACATTGCTTAAGCAGTATTGTGAGACTTAAACTGACCTTTGGAAGTTTGGCAGACATATTGAGGAGAAGGCATACTTAACTCTAGGGATCTTATTGCATAAAATGCTTGGTATGAGCTAATTTGAAAACAAGACCTTTTGAGTGTTTTATTTTTTTCCATGTATGTGGAAAGAATGATACAACTCCTAGTTTTAAATGTCTGTTGTTATCTGCGATAATCTAATGGATATGAATTTTAATGTCATCATTTTATGGTAAACTTACTGAATGCCTAAGAGCTCTCACCTGAAAAACAGAAGCAGGCGTAAAGATCCTATTTGACTCCTCAGGTCAGTTCCAGGAGAATCAAAGGCTTACAATTCTCTGTGTGCACACTTGCAAAACAGTCAGTTTGTGATTAACCAAATAAGCGAGAGTTTGAACTTAACTTCTAATTCTTATTTACCATCTCTTTATGTAGGCAATTAAGGCATCTGCTGGAATACATAACTTGGAATTGATTTCTGTGGCTGAGCTTGGAAACATTATGATATGGGAGCACAGGAAGTGAATATAGTTTGTAACAAGCTATGAGAACTGATAGATAGTGATAGACCCATAGAGTGATAACTGCTATTTCACATTTATCTTGACTTTAAAAAAGGCAAGCCTTATGGCTCACTGTAAAACAGTGAGTACAAATTCTCTCTAGGACAGACTGAAGAACTAACATCTTCTCTGGTTTGCTTTTCTGTGTATAAGATGTTTTCTTAAGGCTTCTTCTGATATGATGAATATTTTATGTGCAAGTTGCCCTTAATGTACTACCAAATGCTGGTGTTCTATTACTGTGTTGTAAGGGATTTATTTCTGATATTGTTCTTTTCACTTGAAAATTTGTAGTAATTCTGTAGGTAACCTATTGCACTTTAAAATGGAAGCTCATTAGTTATCTGTTAAAATAGTGATGTGCTAAAACTAAGGTAAATTCATGTGGAACACAAAGTAAATGAGTAAAAAAGATGTCTATTTGGCCATTTTGAACTGGCAAACAAAATTCTTTTTCATTATGATGCATTGGATCAAGGAATGAACTCAGCAAACTTAAAAGCCCTAAGATCTGATCTTCAAATGTCCATTTGGGAAGATTAAAAGAGAAACTCTTGTCTGAAAGGTGTAATTCCCGAGGCTCTTGAATTTTTGATTTGTGGGAAAGCCTCTACAAACTCATTCATATAACTTCTTTGCTCATCTTGGTACGTAGGGGACTGCTGCTTAGTCCTTAAACTTGTGTGAAGGCAGGCATAAATATCTCTTCCTCTTTGGAGCAGCTTTGGAGTTCTTAATGTATTTCTGATGCGTGCATGACCTTGGTATTAACATCATTAAGTCTTGCAACCTGATGTTGGAGGGATTAAGTACATGCTTTAGTTAACTTTGGAACAAGTTGTCCTTGAAGTTCAGAGAGTGAGTAACTCTTTCCTTAATAGTGTATTTTAAACATGACTCTTGAGCTTTTTTTTTTTAGGGTTTGTATAAAGCTAACTAAGCATGGAAGCTTTATGTCTTGGTTTCAGCTATTAGGATTGGCAACATTCTGACTGAAACATTGTGCCCTCGTGGTGAAATGGTGCTTGGAGTGGCATGAGATGTCTAGTTTCACATAATTCAAAACTGAAAGAGGTATGATTTCTTATTCAGTATAGAAGGCTGTTACTGTGGTGATGGAATAGGGTGGCTTTTGTTTGTTTGTTTTTTCTTTTTTTGAGGGCTGGTGGTGGTGTGTTTTTGCATCTAATAGGATATCTGACTGTTCCCAGGTGTAATCTTGTGAAATGGGTAAATTGTTTTAATCAGGCACCTATGTAAAACTGAATGTCAGTGAGATTAGTCTTTTTAGAGTTAGGAGATAAGTAAGACTAGCAGTAGCTCTACTGTGAGAATTAAATTTTTACTTGCCTCTCTAACAAAATACCACAACCCTAGCAGTGCTTCCAGGCTTACCGTTAGTTCTGAAAAGGGAGCAGAAGCTAAATAAACATAACCCAGGGTATTTTCATAGTGGGCTTTTTTAACTAGCAGAACACTTGTTAGTGTTAGCTCTGATCACCCCCAAAATCTAGGTTGTTTTTGTGATTTTGGCAAAACATAATGAGTTAAAAACAACCAAACATCTTGTAAACAATAATTTGTTATAGCAAAGACATAGAGTATTTGTCCACTTGAGAAGCTACCCTCCTATTTTATCTTTAGTCAGTGATTGTGGTAATGAAGGAGTAGCTTGTTCTGCTGCTCTTACAATTTTTGTCATATAAACCTGCTTCCCTGTCATTCAGTAGAGCAGGTATAGTCCTTTTGGTAAGGAATCTGTCAAATTAAAGTTACTGAGTTGGGCTTGACGGTGTAGTGCCAGACCATTAGGTGGCAGTAACATCCTGATAACTCATACTGTCCTGTTCCATCAACAGTCATAAGGGTCTTAGAACCTGGACACACAGGTCTTTTGGGCACTGAAACAGCTTTTGATAGGTATGGATAGGAATATTTAGTGTCAGACATGCAAGCATATTATGATACCTAAATGTTTTGGATCTGACTGTCAGTGATTTAATTCCCTAATTATTTTGCTTTAAGGAAACAACCACTGTTGATATCCACTGTACAGAGTATGCATTGAATAGCTTAAGAAATGTATAGAAATACTAATGAGTGATAACTATTTTTGTAACTTAAGAGTTGTAAACTGTTGCTCTTGTAACTGTGTAGCAAATGATCTGTATCAATTTAAGCATGATAAGTAAGCACTTTAAGTCAAGATGTATTTGGAAGCGACTTGTAGGACCCAGAGCCTGTCTTAAAATGTAAATGAAATGTGACAATAAATCATGTTATTTAGAGGCTGCAAATCTGGAGTTAACTTCGTTATGGAAACCAGATGTATGTTTCTAGACAGGATTGCTTCACTCTTAAAGAATGATATTAAATTTTCTATTTTAAAAAAACAGTAACAACTTGGGTCATTGTCTTTTTTTTTTTTTTTTTTTTAACTGACTTTAAAATCTTTCTCTTCCTTCTCCATCTCCCTATGATTTTTCAGCAGGCTCTCATGTATTTTCAGTTGTATAGTTTCAATTTTTGTAATTGCTAACATTCCAAGATGCTACTTTGGATCCTACTTTTTTTCAAAAAATATGTTTTATTGTGCCAAGTCTGTAATAATGAACTGATGTATCTTAAATGTAAGCACCATATATGAATGAATTACTTTTATCTAATTCTGGGCTACTGAAGTAATTAAGATAAACAAGGTGATTTTTGAAGTTATTTTAAGAACCATCATTGTTTAAAAGCTCTAGGAGCTGGATAACAGATAATGCATTTGGTTGTTATGGGTACTCTGCAGGTGCTTTGAAACATTATTCTGTTTTTTTTTAACTTATTTTGTTATTTGTGGATGAACTTATTTGTTGTATCATGACAACCACTACATTTCTTTCATTGTATGACTTCTAATGAATCATTTACAAGGGTGTAAAAACTGTATGTAGATAGTAAAGTTAGATGAGAATGAGCAAATACAATCACACTTGCTCTTTTCCTTTCCCTATAGTTCTTTTTCTTTCCCAGAGTCATTATGACAGTCGCACTGATTTCCCTGCTTAGACAAATCCTCTACTGAACACTAGAAATTGGGGCATAGCCTTTAAGCAAAACTTCACTATGTGTAAGTAAAAACTTGGAGTCATGTGAAGACCTTCTCTTATTCTGGCTGTCTGTGGAAAGGTAGGCAAAAGAATTTCCAAAACAGTGAACAGTTATTTGAGCCAAATACTTTGAATTGCAACGCAATTTGGATTACCCTGTTTTTGTCTATCCTCTCTCACTTTATCTTTCGCTTCTCATATATGACTATTCCTTTTCCTAACTCATGGCAGGAGCCTGAAGTTCTGATCTCTCTCCAGCCTGGAAACTGCAGGCAACACAGATAATACTTGAACAACACATGAAATGTGCTTGTTACTCCTTGAATTACTTCTACCTGTCTTGAAACAGAATAAACTGTTCAGTGTTTAATGGAGGTTGCTTTTACATCTGTCATGTATATAATAGCTTGATAAAGTAAATGTTTATGCCAGGTATCCCTAAAGTATCTATATGGATAGTTCTGTATTTTCAGGGGAAAGCAATGCTAATTTGATAGAGGTGGTTATCCTGTGTTGACTAGTGAATTTTGTAGGGCAATATGTCTAACTATAAACTCTTTCTGAGCTTCACCTTAAAAGTTGAACTTTGACTACTCTTTTTTACTTTTGGGAGGCTGCCTGACCTGATAAGTCTGTCATACTGCTGTTTCAGATACTGGGTAATGTGACTTGAGGAAGGGAGAAGCTCTTGTTTGCTTCTGTGAAAACTATTCTTTATTGGCAGAACTCTTTCTGACTTCAGGTTATATGTTTTTGACTACAATTAAACTTGACTGAAGTAGAAGCATATTAGAGGAAAGGGTGTATTTTGTGGTAGAGTGGAGAAAGTAGACACAAGTAGACCGATAACCTCTGGTTTGTCATTTTGAAAGCACTTTTTTTTTTTTTTTCCTGGGGGATGTGTGTTTAGTTGTTAGCTAATAAAGAATGTTATTTCTTCATTCAGTCTTCATAGTGGAAAAGCGACTACTTTTCAAGTCCCCCTCTCCCCTTTATCAGTTACATTAGATAGAAGAAAATGAGACCTACTAAACCTGAGATGTAAAGATTAGGTGGTTAGATTTACTAAAACCAGATTGCATTATAGGACTTTTTCAAAAGTATGTTAGATTGTTATCTTCAGCTTTCCTTAATTCAGTAGCTATGGTGAAATAATTTCATTTTATATTTGGGTCTTTCAAATAATCCTGTCCTTCAAAATTATAAAGACTATAGAGTTAAAAATACCTGCACTCTTCATAGCACATTATATATAGTGTATTTTGTGTATATATATTAAAAATATATATAATATACTTAAGAGTATATAGATGTCACCTAGCAAGAAATACTGAAGTTAAAGATCATATTTTTGTTATACTAATCAATTACTATATCTTGATTTGCATTATTACTATGGTTCCCCCCCACACACAAAAAAAAATTAAGCTTCATCTTGCTGTCTATGCTGGTCTTAACAAATGTTCAAAACAGCATTGAAAACAAGCACTTGATCAGAAAGTATGAAGTTCTCTTTGCTCTTGTTTTTTGCCTAACAGCAAAAGATCAGTATAAGCTGCAACAAGATGTGTAGCTTAGAAGTAAGAATATGAATAAAGGGCAGTTTTCATAGAATCATAGAATCTAGTTTTACTTCAATCCCTCTGAGGATCGAGTGGTCTCAGAATTAGCTCTGGGCGTTGAGGGGGGGAATCGATGTTCACCTCCAGCTGGAGGAAGTAAGGGAGTGCAAAGGCAAGTTTCTATGAGGCAAGCATCAAACACCAGCTTCTCTCTTTGGAGAGTATAAAGGTGATTGAATGGGAATACACTGACAAGTGCAAACAGGTAAGCAAATATACATTTGGACAAATTTAAAGACCCCAAAATTTCTATTCCAGAACTTCATCCAGAAAGCGAATGTTTTGGTGTACAGCTAGTGAAAGGTCTGACAGTTTTCATCAGCTGGGTTCCTAAGATCTGACAATGACAAACCTCAGTGTTTTGGAGATTTCCTTGCCTACCTAGAAGTTGCTCTCTTTATTTCTCAATTTCATATGTAACTGAGCAGATACTTGAGATATGTTATTGTGCTGATATGTCACCTGAGAGGACTCTGGCTACACTGGTGATGAGTGACACTAATTGCCTTCCAGTGTGAAAATGATGTCTGGCAATGTAAAGAATACCAAATCACATGTGTAAGTTTGCTAGAAGTCTCTTGATGTCAGATGAGGTATAGATCCCTCTGTGGTTTTGTTTTTTTTTCTGGAAATCCCTGCTGCTTAAGCCTGAGTGCTGAGATAACTCACTTGTTTCCTGTGTATGGGTAGCAGGTGCCACACAGTTTAATGAGCTGTCACAGGCACTATAGAGTTGACACCACTCCATAACGTAGCAGTTTTTCTGTGAACCAATGAATTGCCTAATGCAATCAAACCACAGCTTGATTAAGGAGCTTCAGCATCACTATGAGGTAATGTTTCACTGACTATAGTTATGAATATCTGAAACGTGATGATGTATATCACTCTTAAGAGAGCTTTTAGGAAGAAATAATATTTCTAGCAGCCCTAACAGTATAGTCAAGGTGGTGAAATTAACACAATTTGCCTTTATTTTCCTCTGACTGTTATAGCTGCAGTGCAATTCCACAATACTGTTGCTGTGGTAATGCTCAGAAGAGTGAAATAAGGGTTAGTCAACAGAAGGTAATACCTAGAAAAACAATAGATAAGGATCTGCTAACTGTTTTGGTAACAGCTTTAGAGGCTTATTTTTCAAATGCTAACTCTATCTTAGCAGATTAGTTTATGTTTTGGGAAAGTTAGCAGCTGTCTGAATGGGGATCCATTTAAGTGAATTCATTCACTGTAAACTTATGAGTAAATGTTATATTCAGTGTGTTTAAGAATGCTGACACAACCAGTGCTATTATGAATTAAGGAGCTATTTCAACTCCTACATTGACACTAAATTTCTGTATGTGACAGAGAGGAGTTCCCTTATAATCTTTAAGTGAAAAACATAAAAATACAAGAGAAATCAAAATTCATGCCATCTGCAACCAGTTTTACTTGCTGCTGGTGCTGGCCCAAAGGTAGGGCAGCTCTGCCATTTCTATGCCACTTCTAACATGCAGTGACCTGACTTACCTGACTTTCTTGTTATTCACTGTGATCGAGAGAGGATCCTGGCTACTTTGCCACCTCTGCAACCCAGCATGGAGTGCCAGGATCCAGATCTTCAGCGGTGATGAGTGTGGTGGTTTTGTTTTTTTTGGTGGTCAGAAGCACTGGCTTGGAGACTTCGGGAGAGCAGGGAGGGACCCTGCTGATTTAAGCTTCTTGGACTTTGGAGAGTGAATTAAGTTGTTGCACAGACATACCTGCTTTCTTACTTGTGAAGATGGCTAGCAAGCTTGCCTTTGGTTTGTTCACATTAAAAATACAAATTAGTAGGAGAGAAGGAAGTTGAGACTTGAAATGAAATATGCTAATCTTATGTCTTGTTCTGACAACTACACTGTTTGATATGCTAATATTTGAAAAATCCTATTTAAAATGAAAGATAGGCTTTTCAAACTTGGTAGGGATTCAATTTCCTCCTTAAAAGGGCAGTAGAAATGCTGAATACGACTCAAGGTTACTTAATGACCGTGCTAAGAACAGCTAAGCCTGGAGTCAGGGCCTGGCAGGAGGAGTGGGGAAAGGAAGACTATGCCAAAGCACCCCTTATTTAAACATGAACACTGTCATTTCCAGTTTTTTTCATGATTACTATTGATATATTGCAGCCGAAGGCACCATAATTTCTATTCTGGAACTGTTTAGTTTTAAATTTACAAAAAATATTGATATGGAAATGTAAGCATGTGCTGCTGCCTTCCCTCAATAGATGGTGCCATATACTTGCTCTATGTGCCAGTGCCAGCAGTGTCATTAACAAGGGTGTAGGTCACACTGTGCTTGAACTGAAGAGCATTTCTTGAAAAGAGGAACTGGATTAAAAGTATAATGCATTTCTTGCCTCTTAATTTCTTCCTCCTACTAACAACATCCTATCCCCCTACTTCCTCAGTTAGTATTTAAATGTAAAGAGGAGTGAAAGTAACCTTTCAGAGAAGACCAGTGCTTTTCTAGCTTCCATTCAGGTGGAATTAAATTCTAATCTAACAAATCCAGTACATGACTTTTATTCTGTGTGAAGCACAACATCTATTTTCCTTCCTCTTGCTATGAGGGCCTGTTAACAAAGTCTACTTTGACATTTGGGCTGAGTTGGTGGGGCTTTTGTGTGTGTGCTTTTTCTTTCTTTTTCGTGTTAGGGCTTGTTTTTTGAGGGGACCCCTCACTGTGGTCTGATTATGTTACCTACTGTCTTTCTCTCAGCCCGTGGTATATCAGCAGTGAGTCAGTGCTGCTCTCCGTAGTCTTTTGAAAAAGACTTGCAAACACCACTTAATTTGCTGCCAGGGCACACTGTGGGCTCTTGCTTGCTTCATGCCAACACCCCCAAGGTCTTTTCAGCAGAGCTGCTCCCCAGCTGGGCAGACCTAGCCTGTGATATCATTGCAAGATCTTCCTTCCCCAGTGCAGGGCTTTTTATTTATTCCTGCTGAATTTTGTCAGGTCCACACGGCCAATTTCTGCAGCATATCTAGTCCCTCTGAGTGACATAGTGTCCTAACTCTGATAGGAGAACAGGATAAGAGGTGGTCTTGAAAGCCTTGCTAAGGTGGAGGTGGAAGACATCTATTCTCCCCTCATCCCTAAATCCAGTCAATTTATCATAGAAGGCAATCGAGCTAGTCAAGGGTGACTTCTATTTTAGTCCATGCTGATTTACATCCCCTCCTACTTTCCAGAAATGCTTGCTGAGAGGATTTGGAGGTGGGAGTAAGCATAGCTATACAGATGTGTGCAAGCTATTTCACTCACTTGGTGTGTGCTCTCATTTGGATCTGATGGTTTTAAGACCTGTGTGTATGTAAATATTCTCTGCTTGTGCTCTCTACTTCTTCCTTTTCAAAATGCTGCCTTTAGATTTCGGAAGAGAAGAGAGTCCCCATATTCCTCTGAGATCATACAAGAAGTATGCACTTGAGAAATTCCACCTGAGGTGGAATATTAGTATGGTCATATTGGACATAGCCAAAACTGATTGTCAAAGTACTCACTTTTAAGCAGAAATGTTGAATTTATACAACCAGCAAGATCAAAGTAGCTCTAGAAGAGACTGATTTTAATTCCCATACATGAGGAGTACCTTGTGTCCTTCTGAAACTGTGACCCCAGACTGCCTCTGAATTCAGTAAGTTTGGATTGTTCCTAAACTTTGAACCTTGCAAGCTCACTGTCAATCCATGGGAGAGGAGGATACTGGCACAGTTATCAATATCAGGATAACTAGTTAACATGAGCATTGTAAAATCAAATATATTTTAGATGGAGCAGAGATCCATATATGCAATAATTTGAATCAAGCTTGAGGATTAAAAGTGGGTTTCTTTGTTATTGATTAAAAAAAAAAAAAAACACCTGTGGACTCTGTCCCAGGGGAACTATCACTGAGGCAGCCACAGATGCTCATGACTGTGTGTTTCCTTTGACATGTCAGAATGATAGCTTTATATATTGTGTTCCAGATTTTACAGTACTAATACATACCACTCGACTACAAAGGCAATGGAATGAATAATGGATTTTGAAGAAAATGAGTGGAAAGTTTTGTAAATGTAACTTCTAGCAATGGTATTTCGTGCGGTTCTAATCCAAGACAGTTGCATACCTTTGGGAAACATACTGAAAACAATTTTGCATTGTGCAAATATATCTACTTTTGTATCAGTTTCTGACCCTATTCTCCACTGTCTTGATCAGTATTTTAAAACATAGAAAATAATTGCAGAATGCTTACCCTTGAAGATGCTTTTTGCTGCTACCAAGGAATAGAATATAGAGCTTGTGTTCCTATTTCTGAGTTTTACTGTACCTTCATATTCAGATACTGAATTAATTCAGTACATTGGCAAACCAGTCCCAAATTCAGTCTCTAAAATATGCCTGGGAGAATCACTTATTTCTCAGACATGTCTCTCTATGCAGTTCTTTCTACACTCACATAGTAGACTTGAGATTTACAACTAGTGATCTAAAATCACATATGTTCCCTGATGATTTGAGCCCAATGTTAGAAGACAAATTCCTGAATTAATTCCCTGGATCTCAAATTGTATTTTTCAAAGAGTGAACTGCCTTACATTGTTTGAAAATAAGTATTCTTACCCATTTACTGCACAGAAACTTCTTAAGGTTTAAGAATATCTGCAAGATATGTATGGTAAAGATCATAATGCAAGGCAGATTTTTAAAAGTAATTTTGTACCTGTTATCTGTGCCAGTATACAAAATGTTGCTTGCACCAGTATAGGAGCAGTTGCATCTATTAATGTTTCAGCCCCTCTTTTGAGGTTATGGGTAGTGTTAAACTTTTATAGCAGAAATAATAGTGAGATGACACTCATCTTGGCTGTTGTGGATTTCTACAGCTGAATTTTTCTGGGCTCCCTTTACAGGCAGTGGAGAGAAACAGACATTTTGGGGGACTTTGTTCATGTGGTTGATATTGAATATCTACTGTAGACATTCAGCTTTGTAGTAAATGATTATTTAATCAATAAAAGTAGTCTGGGGTGACACATTTTCTTCTAATACCTGGGAGAGGGAAATTTTGTTGGGAGAGCAAATGCTTAATATGATATCAAATACAGTGAGCAGACACTAGTGTTTCACAGCTGTAAGGCAGTGAAGGACGACATTAAGAGCATCTTCTGCAATGCTGGAGAACTCCCAAACTACTTGAATAATAGATACTGTTCATAGTGCTTATTGCCTAGTAGGGTAATCAGTATGAAAAGCTATAGCCTTGGTCTGTCAGTGCAATGGTTTCTTGTTAAGCTTCAATAAATACGTTCTTGGATGTAACTCTTATCTACTGTGTTTTAGAAGAGTGATCGGGGCAGTCTCTAGGCACTATTAATATTGCATTACTGAATGATAGTAAGTGCATTGATCTCAAATGCATTAATATTTCTGGATAATTGTTTGATATTGAAGTATAATTAACTATTATTAGAAGGACAGAATTTCTCTGTCAGGTCTTCATAAAATCTGAATCTAGTTTGGTAACTGTTATTGTGAGCCAACAGCATTTGTGGTCACACTCCTAAACACTGAGGCTGTGATCTTTAAGGAATTAGTGTGATGCAGCAGGTTGGGGTGATGCTTTTGGTTTGGTCGGGGAGGTGGGGGGGATGTGTTTTAGTGGTATGGCATTGTTTTGAGTGTGCACGTGCTGACACACATGCGTTCCTGCTGTGCCACAGGGGAAGCACACCACAAGTAGCATCAGTGCTTTGTATAGTGGCTCCATTAAGGCAGATGATCGATAGCGGAGGTTGTGCAAAGCGCGAAGGTGTGTGAGCAACTGCAGGAGACACAAGCTGGGGCTGTACACAAGGTGAGTCTGACTGAATCTGACCCAGATCTCTTCTGAAGCATCAAGAAGAGCAACTGCTTTATTCTAGAGCTGTACAAGATGATGGGTGATTCAGCCTGAGTGTGTATGTGTGCACGCACAGGCTTTCCTTTGCAGGCTACTGATCCACTGCATTTGCAGTCTGTGGAAGGCTATGAGTACTGTGCTAGGAATTAATGGTCAGAAAAAATTATTAGCATAAAACTGTTCAAAAATGAAACACTTTGGGGGTCTGTCCTTTGAAGGCTGAACACTACTGTTCATTTTTCCTCTGTGACTGTTACTTAGTAGAGGTAAACAAACTATACTCTGAAAAATCAATTCAAATTGCAGGAATGCTAAATAGCGCTGACATCAAGTGTGGTTAGCGCTGACTTGACAAGCGATGGTGGTAGAGAAAATGTAGATTTTTGTTTCTTCTAATCATTACTGCTTATTAGTGCTAGAACTTCAACTTGAGATCAATGAACACTTTCACTGAAAAGCACTGAGTATCTCCGTGGGGTGGGGGGCAGGAGTGGCAAATAATGAATTCATGAAAGACCTGAATAGGCAAGTACATACAATGTGCTGAAATAATAAGCAAGTTTCTATAAATAAAAAAAAAAATAATTTACCTCAGAGCTAATGTTGCTATTGTAATAAGTGTTTTCCCTTCTGGGAAAACAAAATATCAGCGGTAGACACACTCACTCATGCACACAGTGTCCCAGTAGAAAACACAGGAAGGAAGGAAGTCATGGTGCGACTGTTCAGCTTTATTTAACAAAGCAGCTGGTCTAATTCTCTGTTCGAATTTCAACTGTGGATTTTTTTTTTTTTTTTTTTTACATGAGTCTTCTTTCTATAGGAAGAAATATTTAATTTTTTTTCCTCAGATACAAATCCCTGGATGTTTTCCTTTGTTAACTTCATCATTTGATTAGAAGTGTAAAACAAATTTTTTAAGTCACTTTGGAAAAATTGAAGATCCTGTTAATGAAGTCTTAAATATGCTATGCATGAGAAAAGTGATCATTTAAATACATCAAAAAGTAGAAGGCAATTAAAATAATTGTAATAGACTTTCAAGTAGCTGGATACAAAGATATGTAACCCTTATCCATGGGGGAAAAAAGTTTATGAATGTTTACCTCCCAAATTCTATCAAAAAAATAGAAAAGGATCAAGATACCAGGGAAACAGTACCCTCTATTTTGTAAATGTTTCCGACAGTTCAAAGCATACAGCAATCCCGCACACTGTGATTTTTATCTGAAAAATGTTTTTGTATTCACTAAGTTCTTTTAACTGCTGTTTTATTGGTGCACTGCAAAACTCTACATCCATCACAATTTTTAGAGACTCATTTCAACCACACATTGTCATTTTGAGCTTTCATGGCTCATGTAAAACTGTATGTATGCATTTACATAAAAACACCCTTAGTTACTAAGCAATGAAAACTCATGGTAGATGACAACTTATTAATATATGTCGGTATCTTAGGGATTATTTGGAGTTTTGCTGATGAGTAAACTGTTAAGCTTCAATATTTCATTATTCAGATTATATTTTTGCATGTGATTGGAATCTGGCTTAAGAAATATGTGTAATGACTGCGCGTGTCTTCTGTGTAATATACTTACGGTCCTGACAGATTTTTCAGAAGACACATGGGACTCGTTTGTTAACAATCCCAGGAGGCATGTCATGATCATAAATAAGGACTGTATCAACCTGTATTCTCTCTAAAGTGATGTTCCCTCTGGAAAACTGGTGACTAGGGAAAAAAATTGCTAATGGCCCCATCTGAACTGATATACAGGTAGAAGTTTTTATATGACAGCCTAACAAGCTAGAGGAGAGTCCTGAATTTTGATATACATCATCTCTCATTCGTGAATTGTTGTCCAAATCATTTTCCAATGTAGTTTATTCTACAGCCTTTCCTATTTGCCTTTTGCTTCGTTCCTGGCTAGGAATGGTGCACTACCTGCTCACAGCATATGCAATGGATATATCTGACTTAGACCATATCTGAAAGCATAGTAAGTAAAATCACAATAATGCCTGGGGGAGATAACTGTGGATGTGTCAGCTGGAGGATGATGGAAATACTATTTCTGGTATAAGTGTCACTTAAGATGCATGAAAAGTAAACAGCAAAATTGACATTTATATAAGTAACCCATGTATTTTCCTGGGACGTCCAGAAGAAAACTTCGCTTGTGTCCATATATGAAATACCTTTTACGATATAGCAGATAGACTCCTTCGCATGCAGGTAGACTTTTGTGCCTAGTTCACAGAGATCAAGAACCTGTTTGTTTTGGATCAGCAGTAATGGCTGTACAGGCACACAGCTAGAGCAAGGCCGTGATGTAGGAAAGAACAAACATAAAGGATATCGAGGTTCTGGGAATTAATATTTGATATCCACAAAGCACACTTACAAACTTGCAGGAGAAAATGAGATTTGAAAAAAGATGTTTCTAGCCTCATAGTTCACCTCTGTGCTGTGGTGTTTTCTGACAGAGCAGTTGCATGACTGGCTTTCTTGCATTAAACACATGTCATTTCCAGGGAAAACATTTCTATATTTTGCTGGCAGAAAATTGCTTAAAACGTTTTCCTTCCCATATTGTCTGTTTCCATTTATTCTTGTGAATACATATGCCTGTGCATATATTCAAAATGCACAAGATTTACCCAAGGTTGTGGATGGATCTGCAACAGCAAACAAATACACAATATCATGTCAATAATATGCATAAATGATTTGTTAATAAATCTTATTCCTTGCATCTCTGGCAAATGTGTAACCTTCAGTCAGAAATAGTTTTTTATGTCAGATTCTGCAAGCACCTGATTTAAACAATAGAGAGAGAATAAAATGTTCATGGCTTTACTACAAAATAACTGTGGAGTATGTCCAAGCCTCAAAATAGTCAATGGAAATACTGCCACTGAAATGGGGTTTTGGGGTAGACCATGTTTCAATTTAGGAAATTCTTTTTGTTACAATTAATGCTCTTAAGATTAAGGTAACTTTTAGGGAAAAAAATGACTAGTTTTTTGAGCTTTATGAAGTTTTTTCAGATCTTTGTTAAAAGTGTTATGTAAAAACACTGCGGAAGTTTTTTAGTATAATTTAAATAGAAAAAATTGCTGTTTTGAAGCCAAAATAAACATTGCAGATTAAATAAATCTGCTTGTTTAAATTTTTGTTTTAGGCAATCTTCGTAACTCTGCCAGTGATTTTAATGTGATCTGGAAAGGCTGACATCTCTAGGGCCACAATAACATTTACTTTCTGTTCAGAAGCTGCTCAGAGCTGGAGCTGAGCAGGAGGGAGATTCTCCTATGTCCTTTTTTATGAAGGAGATGCTGCTTGAGTTAAATTATCCCCAGAGGTTATAATGTAATGTGAAGTACTGTCTGGCTACTCAGACCCATTCCACTTGGTCTTATACTGGATGTGACAGTCCTGCTGGATGATTTGAAAATAGCCTTTAGCTCTGTGGTTGTTTGAAGGACCTTCAAGCCTGCTCCTCTGGTGAACATGTCAGTCAATACAGCACTGCATCATTGGGAACAGGGAGACGGAAGCAAAGGGCACGTGGTGATGTGTTTTCAGAGTGGCCGTTCAGCTTCAGGTACGCACAGCACCCACTGGGAATGTCATTAGGTGCATCTTACGGTGCTTCGTACTGCCTTCGTGAGCATCCGTGGCTTTTTGTGTGCCTTTGCTTTTCCGTGGTGGTGCTGCAGACGCACTACCTCTGCGGGGTAGTGCTGGGGAAATGTGTTCCTACATGCCTTGTGCATGGAGTGCAGGAAAGGCCCTCGAGCCCTTCCCTGGAAGACTGCCGTCCTCAGTGTAACAAACCCCGCTTGTCAAGTCCAGTCAGTTTTGGGATCTGATGTCCATGGAGGGGTGTTATTCATTTGTTTAATAAGTCTTTATTCTAGTCCTGGATTCAAGGCAGTGATTTTATGCATGTGTTAGCTCACTTAAACATGCACACTCACGTTCTAGTACCCTTGGGTCATTGTACATTTAGCTTGAAAAATACGTGTATGCTTAATATGCTGTTAATATTTGGTCAGACTCGCCAGTAAAATTTCTACAAAGCTAATGTTCAGGAACTTGGAGAAAAGGCAAAAGAATAAAATAAAAATATATGACAGCCTTCATAGAGGGTTATTTTCTTTATTTGTAGACCTTCCGAGTGAATTAGGTTCGTGCACTCTTAGATACAGTACGGAACACTTGAAGAAACATATTTACATTGCAGTTTCTTTGTGCCACAGTGACCATACCATTTATTTCATGTTCCTCACTTCTGCTTCTAGAATATCATATATTATGATGGCTAAAATAGATCATTGAAATATTGGCTTTAGTGTTTATAACTCAGATTAAAGGATGCGATTCTGATAAGACATCTGCTGTGCAAACCACTTTTGTTTAATCAGAATGCCATACCCATATCCTGCTAATCTCTTCTAACTCTCACAGCAAAAATAATTGAACCATCAATCTCAGAAACATATGCTCTTATAGGAATATTTATAGCACTGATTAGTTTTGGGTTTATCTCTTAGAAGGCTGCTGTTTTGGAAATCTAGGCACTCCTCTTCTTCCTTTAAAACTTATATAATTCTGCCAAGAACTTTGTTTTCCATCTTTTTTAAAAACAATAATTACTCTATCACAAAAATATATCAGAAAATTTGTTAAATTATTTAGCAGTGGAATATATACAGATTTGTATTTCCAAGGCCATTTCTATGTAGATTTTTCAGTCTTCCATGAGGAGCGATATTTCCTACAGCAAGGTTTCTTTTCAGATCTCCCTCTTTTACACAACATCAATAACTTGTAAAAAGCTGATCTGTCAGATGACTTTTCCCTGCTCCTTATGTTTGGTTGATGTTATGGGTTCAGGGGCAATAGGCAGGCTGAGGTCAGACAGATAGCAGCAGAGTGTATACATAAGCCTTGTTTCTCTAGAACTGAGCTAAAAGCCAATAGCCCTTGCTTTATCACTGCCATACTGTATTAGTTACCTTCTCCTATACCTTTGATGCGCATGATGTGGAAGCGGAGAAGCCTTGAATAGCCCCTGCAGAGCTGCTTTCAAATGAGGCCCTGCTTTATCCTCCTTCACAAACTTCAGCCCAACTTCACAAACTCTCCTCTCTTTCGTGATCTCACGCATGAGATACAGCAAGGTCCCAATTCAGCCACAAATGAGCCATGGTTCTGAGCTTTGAACAGCTAAGAAAGAACTACAGCAGCTGAAGACCATGAAGCAGAAGTCAAGTGAACATGTACTGCGTGAATATGTGAAACTTGACAACCTCTCTGTGCTGTGCAGGTCACGAGCATAAATGAACATGCTTACTCTTGAGATTCAGACACATCTTTAATTAGAGTTTGTGTGACTTTGAACCTGATTTGGACCTAGTTTCTGGAACTAGCCTCACCACTGACTCACTACACGTTAGCGGAGGAGCAAGCTCCAGCCCAGGGATCTGTGTTCTAGACCTGCTTCTGCCTGTACCTCGAGACTAACTGGCAGTCATTTGTTCTCTCTGTATTTCAGTCTTCCCATGCGTGCAACAGGTAGAGGTAAGGGTGAACTTTTAGCTGCTTTTGCCTGGATGCTTGTCAAGAGCCTAATGTAAATGCAACGTTGCTGAGCTTTCTTCTCCAGTGCTCCGATCAACTTGTTTCTTGTGGAAACTGCTGAAACTCCTTTTCTCTTTATGACTTTTCAGAGCTGCAGAGCACAAAGTACTGTTAATGACATCATTTACGAGAGCAGTCATATAAATAAACACAATTCAAGTTCATCTGTATTTGTAACTATAGTGTGGAAGCATCCATGTGTTGTACTAGTTTCAGCTTTTAAATGAGGAAGAGACTGACATTTTGCCAAACTGGGGGAGGAGAGGAGAAGGTAGAGAGTCAACAAATGGCAGGATATGAAATATTCTTTGCCTTCAAGATGTGTTACTGGCAATGGAGAGTAAGGGAAAAAAGAAACTACAACTGTGCAAGGAATATGATTAGTGACCCACAAAATATTTCTTTTGGAATGATTGCACACCCTACTGGTTTCAGCAAACCTGAGCTCCCGACCTCCTATGCATACCCCCTGTGTCAGGGTGGCCCCAGGGAGACAGCTCCTAGCTCTTGGGGCCACATCATCAAGCATCTCAGCAGAAAGCCTCACTGCGATGCCCTCCAGTTTTCCTTTCTTTATCCCAGCTCTGCTTCTACTAAGCATATGTCACCACTGGTCATAGCTGCAGCATTTGAAGCCTACTCCTTCATCCAGATCAGATGAATTGGAATTAATGCTGGTCCTGGCATTGCTTATCTCCTCTGGCCTTTGTAGCAGAAATACCAGCAGCCTCTCATTCACCCGAAGGGGAAGATACCATGGAAGAGCAACTGCTTGCTGCTTCTGCTGTGAGACTGACTGGAGTGCTGTTTCACTGTGTAACCAGGAGAAGGTGCTTGGGACCTGTGGACATAGTGTTGGTATTGAACTTTGCCTCTGCTCCCAGGTCTGTGGCATCTACGTTCTCAGGGCTGGAAGGAAAACGGAGGTACTTGGTCTCTTTTTCCTGCTCCATGACAGATTTATAGTTTGTGAGCGGGAGAATGAGAAGGGCCCTCAACTCCTGAAAGGCTCTTGTCTCATGGAGAGAGTTTGTGAAATGCCCCAAGTGCAAAGTGTTTGTCTGTATTTTTCTATCACTTAAGCAGATGTATGGGTTCCAAACTATTCCTGTTGCTGAAAGGCTTCAGTTATTACTTCACGTAAGTGTGGAGTCCTAATTTCTTGTTTCATCTGAAGACTATTTCAAAAGAAGATCCTTTAGTAAAAAGAAATGAAAGTTGCTTCAACAGCTTTTTGTATGAACATACTTCAGCTTTGAAAATCCCTCATTTCCATTCAGGAAAGCATGTTCGTGTCAAAAATGGATAAAAACTACAAGGGTTCATTCAGGAATGTAACATCCATTTAATTGATCTATTCACTAATCACAAAATAAAAGACAAGATTTATTAGGCTTTAACATATGGATTAAGTATGCTCCTTTTGTTTCTAGATGACATTTTCCTCCTCTCAAATTTAGTTAAAAATGTAATAGCCTCTCAATTGAGCACAGATTCACAAACCTCCTTTGTCCCTTCTTGGTCATCCATTGACCCTTTGTAAAGCCCAACAAGGAATCATAGTCTTAATAGATCGTCTCACTGTGCTGTGGAGTAAGAAAAAAAAAGGGAATATCATGAATTACTTATAAAGTTCACTGAGATACAGTCACTGACAAAAAGACTAATGACTAGCTCCTAAGATTAACTACTTTTTTCTTCACACTGATTTTCATTATGAAGCTACAAAGGTGTAAATGGCCTGAAAGCATTTCCTGTATTCGTGATGTAAATGCTATCAGGTATGTGGGACACTTACATTTTTCATGGCATCATGTTTTATTTTTAAGTTCAAAAATATCAGCTGCTTCAGAAGAAGAAATGCACAGTCTCTCTAAAATACAAAAGATACTTCTCGTTTCCCCCTCAGCCTTCAAGATACGGTTCCTGAACTAGTTCTGAATCATTGAAATGAGGGGAAAAACCCACTAGGAGCTGCTTAACTAGGTCCCACCTTCATTTTAGTATTAAAAGGGAAACACTACGTTCCTTGGGACATGTGGGTCAGATTCAGTGCTGCACCCTTGAAGGAACATAATTTGCACCCAAGGAAAAATGGTCTATGGCAGCGTTAAGGCACATATGTGCTTTCCCAAGTCTGTCCTATGCTCGGGGTGAAGCAGTCTTGAGTGAAATGTAATCAGATTTCTAGAATATGCCATACTTCATTGCTGCTGCTTGAACAGCACTGTAGAATTGCAAGTATTCTGAATTTCTGCAGACTCAGGAGTTGCCAGATGTACTGGTAGCTACGTACCATACCAACCAAAGCATGGAACATCAACAAACAAAAACATTATCATTTCCCTGTTTTAAATTTCACCAGATACAAAAAGCCCACTATTTCTCCAATTTGCATGTGTCTAATTTTCTTCATATCCCTTAAGATAACCATATCCCTCAGGCTAAGACAGCTGCTTACGTGGTGCAGACCTGTGGGATGTTTGTGTGAAACATCCAGGGTGACAGATTGCTCCTGGTGACCATTCAGTGTGGTTGGTGGTCTCAACTCCTTGAGCACTTTTCCCTTGCCTCCTGGTAATGATTTTAGGTGTGACAGCATCAAAGGCCTTACAAAAGTCACAGGGCTGGTTCAGATCTGATCCTAAAGTTAAAATGATAGTGAGAGGCAAGATAAATCTTGTTCTTCTATAGTTAACTATGTGAAACTTCTGTTTCCTAACCTTGTTCTCAGGTTTGTGTGGTCCTTTCACTATATCATGCCAACTTAGGATAAATATGGACAAGACGGGTTGTGTTCAGCCCTTACCTATGTAGTCAAGAGGAGGTGTAGCCATTTCACAGATGCTAGCATTGTTCAGGGTTAATACCTCAGTTTCTGCTGACTTCCTAACAGCAAAGCAGGGCTTTAGTCACCAGTCGAGGGACAGCTCTCTGTTTCCTTCCTACCATTCTTCCCTCTTGGTACAACACCTACCTGTGTAGTATACAGAAGTTGTACATTTTCTTGGCTGAAACTTGAAGGTTATTCTCAATAGAGCTAGACCAAGGAGAATTTTTAGTTCTTGTTATTTAACTGGTTATCAGGGTAGGGTAACTTTTTTGCACATGGAGAACTGTGGAAAAAGGGAATGTAGAATTTTCAGGTCTGTATTCTCAGATGCTTTGAGTCCCACTGTAATCCATGCCTTAAAATTTATTGGATAATTTCATGCACAGCTCTAAACCTTTTGCTTAATTAACATCATATCTTTTAGAAACAGGAGCAAAGCTGCTCTGTTCATTGAGTCAAATGCCCCACTTTTAAACTCTGTATATAGTACCTGGGTAGGGACTATGCTTTCTAACCATCATGTTGATACAAAACCAGATTTTGTTTGGCTTTATTTTATCTAGAAGAAGATCTCCAAAAGATCTGACAAGAAGATATTCAAAATAAGTAAAAGTAAGGTGCAAAATTCTGTCTGTGAAGTTAATTAGCAACTGAAATAATTTGCAAAGGGAAAATCAGGTTTTCCCATCTGTTGTAACACTAAAGGTGAATGATAGTGTCACAGCTTTTTTATAGAGTGGAACTTTTTAGGAAATGGGAAAACATATTTTCATAGCTTAAAAGTGATTCAACCTGCCCTATTTTACCATCTTATGCTCTTAATTTAATATGGCTTGTAATTAGCTCCTGATGGCTTCATTCAGATGTGCTTGTGGAGAGGCACTCACCAACCACTGCTTGCTTGGCACTGGTAGATGGGAAGGCTTGAAGCACTCAGATCTGCTCTGGGTGTAAGTGGGGCCAAGCAAACTACTCTACTGAGGTCAGAAGGATCAGTTTCACTCTGTAAAAGGTACTTGTTATGTCTGTTAAAAGTGAATCCAACTTTGATAGTATACTTCAGAAAAGTTGTATGGCCTCATTCTGTGAAACAGTAAGTACTACTGATGTGAGTTTTTTGTTAATGGTGGATATTTGACACTGAGTCAGAAGCTGCACCAGAATTTCTTTCTCAAAAGTTAGCAGGAATGCACTCCAACTGAGATGTAGAACACTTTTTTCAGCCTTTGTTGGAATAGGTAAGAAAGTGCTTTGAAAAGTATTCATTTCATTTACAGTCTACTTTAAGTTACAGGTTCCTGAGTAGAAGCATTAGCTCGCCTTTATCTTTGATAAGACACATGCTAAGATTCTCTAAATTGGTGAATAATAGAAAATTTGGTTAAAGTTTTACATTGTTTTCTACGTGAATTAGATAGATATATGAATGCATCTATTGCATGATGCACGCAATTTAGAGATCCAGTTACTGCCACCAAAAACATATTAAATTGTTTGACATTATTCCCAACTGTCTTGGTTATAAACAGTTGTCACAATGTTTTGCTTTGCTTTCTCTTTTCTGTACTTTTTATTCATACTGAATCTGCTGGGGAAACATTTTCTTTTTTGCTTTTTAATTACTATTGTCTGCATTGATATCTTGTCTCCAATAAAACATGGAACAGTTGATTAATATTGTAATTATTGTGTTTTTCTGTGAAGGTTACGACTCTAGTCTGTGCTGTTTATACTACAGCTACAGATTGTAAACTTGATTTTAGGTGAAAAACATATGTAGAGTATGTGCTATTGTGCCAATGCACTAGGAATTGAGAGGAGGGACACAGAGTCCATCAGGGCTTTCCTCCTACCTTTCTTACTAAGTTTATAACCAGTAGAGCAGAGGTCTCTTCTTCTTCATCAGTCTAAAAGAGCCCTTCCCCTTCCCAAATCACGTCAAACCATGGAATCCCTCTCAGATTGTCATTGTAATAAAGAAAAATGTACCTTGAACATTCTTCCTACTATCTAATTTGAAATAGACAGCCCAACAGAAGTAGAACACTTCTAGCTTAAAAAAAAATTTGTGAATGTTGCCTGCAATGATGTTAAAGTGAATATTCATATAGATGCCACATTTAATATAAATTATTCCAAATAGTTCTCTATTAATCTGCTTGTAGCACTTTCTCTAGCACTTTTAGTCATATCAACCTTTTAACTTCAACATTCTATCAAACATTTTGGTATTACTGCTGAGCAGTAATTTCTTGACAATATAGGGTTTGTCTCTATGTGAGTTAGTACTTTATGCACCTAAATGAACCCAGTATTGTGCCTATGTATTTCAAGATAGAAATATAATTATACTATCTGATATATAATTAGCTGCTGGCTGCCATTTCACTGAATTAAAAGGTTATTTTGATCAGAGATGCACCAGAACCGGGAACTTTGTTGGTTTCCAAATCCCGATATGATGGTATAGTGGATAACAGTGGATCTGCTTGGCCTTGATCATAGGGCAGATGCACGCTACAGTATGTTGGAGGAATGACAGGATTGTAGAGCTATATCTAGGCTAGGACATTAAAAGCAACCAGGTCCACTGTCTGGCAAAGAGACCAATGACATGCCCCTGCCCCTATGTTAGTAAACTGTCTTACCCTACAAAACATTGTAGTTAGGTACAAACCACCTGTTGGAAGTGGTCCTTGGGGAGTATGAACTTTGTAAGCTTGCTTACAGAGCCAAAAGCAGGCCACAGATCACATGGACAACTTACCAGCAGATAACTCACTAAATTTCCAGGCTCTAGCACTATTTAATTCAGAAATACAAGTTTAACATGATTTTCTAGATGAGGGAGCTGGTCAGAGCCCACTTCTCCCTATCTGGAAGGGAGCCATGAGGGGAAAGGGAGATGATGCGGGGCCCGTTCTCCTCTCATTACAGAGCTAGAGCTCACTCAGGGAGCCTATCCCTCTGATTTTACTCTTGCAAATGGAAATAGAAAAGGTAGGGGTGAATTTCAGTTGGTTTTAATTTTGTCTTATTCCAAGTATGTTAAATGAAACCTTCATTCTTCTTCACAAAACAGAATAAAAAAACCCTGCTAGCCCTGTTCACACTGTTACTGTTACTGTGTGCATGATAATATGAAACTGTATTTCAGAATTCAAGACTATAATCCAAGCTGATCAAAGAATAAATCACGAGACACAAGGCTTGTTTCTAAATTGTATTTTTTTTTGTCTATTTCGGACAGCATATTTTAAGCTCTTTGGATTTTGGACTTTGAAAATACAAATACCACTTAATTACATTGTAGAAGTTTAATTGCTTCCAAGTAATTCTAGTACCCACATTGCTGAATGTGAACAGAACCTAAGGAAACTGATGACTAGCGAGACAATGAAGAATAATCATATTTCTGGCCAGCAAATAATTCAATACATCAGGGGAGGGGAACTAACCTCTTAGGGGAAAGACAGCTAGTCACCATTAGCAAATAAATGGCAGGAAGTCATACTTCACAGAGAACTAGAATAACATGAATGATACAGTGAAACAAAGGCTAATAACTGTGCAGCCATTCTGCTGGAGGCAAGTAACTGAGAGACATGGGAAGCAGTTTTAGGAATGCCAAAAAATTCATTGTTATTGGCTATTTGATGAGACTTGTCAAAAAGCCACAGTCAGCTAAAAGCTAAGACACATGTTCAATATCTGTAGAAGCCTGGACAATATTTCACAGATGCAGAGCTAGTGCTCAGAGATTACATAAACGAGGAAGACGTTTAAGTGTTTACACTCCAGTTTAGCTCTGTTGTATACATACAGTGCAGATCTGAAAGCTCACTAAGTCCCAGTGAGACAATGTGATACACTACATAGGCAATTCAGTTTGCTGGTTCATCTTCCTCTGTTGCAAATCCATAGTGGCCAATACTGAATGCCAGGCTTGCAAAAGAGAGAAAAATTCATACTATGTCATAATAACTCCATTCACTGTGCTAGACTGCATTGTGTATTGACTTCCACTTTCTGCTTCCTTATAGATAATAGCAGTGGAGGGAAAATATATATGAATATGGTGTTATTTCATGGAGATGTGCTTAGGAAATATTTTTTTTTCTTTTTTCAGACCAATATTAGAATACTTTTAGTCTTACTATGAAAATAGGACAAAAACAAATAAACCAAACCCCGCAAAACCCCAAACTTTTACAATTGCAATTTTCACAACTTTCCTTGTTTTGCTGCTACTTCAAAATCAGTCTTATGTGGTTTTGACAGTGTGCTGGTTGTTTTACACCTATGATTATGTCCACTGCCTTTGTCTCAAAGAAAGTGAATTACAAAAGTTACAGCTATGCCTAGTAATAGTGGTGTTGGCCTATTATCAGCTAGTACATAGCTAATAGTGCTGTATTTGCACTGTGTAATTTCAACGGGTTGATTTGGTGAGGTTGAAATGATTTGTATATGGCTTTGACTGTGCTGTTTAGGAGAGGCTGGTGTCCTTTTTTTCTTCTCCCAGATTGGACTGGCAAGGAGCCACTTTTCTCTCTCTTTTTTTTTTTTATTATAGGAAATGTTTCCGTCTTAGGTTTATTTGGCTTACCTAAGCTTTCACTAAGAAAATTGCTTGCTGAGGTAAGCAGCTATGGCTTTGGCAATGTCTTGCATATCTTCTGCCTCCTCTATGAGGAGCAATGTACTTCTCTTCAGTCTATCTGCTTCTCAGAGCACCCTGAGAAAGGAAGTAAGATAGAAAGATGTGATGTGCAGAAAAGAGCACAGCTGTTTTGTCACCTTCGTGCTTGCAAATACATATTGATTTGCTCTTGCTGGGCAGCCTTATTTTAAGTTACCAAGAGCAGAAGGATACCAAGTTTATCAAGGCAAGTGACTAATTTTAGAAGTTCTAGTGGAGAGCAAACAGAAAGTTTTCTTCTTCATTTCATAAACTATGCTGGCTGTTTTAGCTCATAAATAATGTCAATATAAAGCATGAAAATATCAGCCCAGAAAGAATTAAATCAATCACCTTCTAACAACGATTTTCCTTAAAATAGGACCCTTCAACTTTCTATGCTAACAGACCATTTTTGTAACATCTTTGTTGGGCAACGTTTGACATCTTCTGCTGAAATATTTTTGTAAATTGCTGTAGTCCACCAATACAGGGTCTTAAAACAGAACCATATGTATCTAAATATGAACAACTAAATATGACAGAGGAATATGGCAAAATTGCATATGATAAGATACTTTGAAAAAATTTACTTCTAAATATTATCAATGACATGTTTGTTACTAGTGGTCACTGCAGTGAAATACAATTATTGATTAGAAATGATTTTTATAAATTGAATCTTCTGCTACTGGGCATAATTCTAAAGGGGAGTATTATAATCTGACAGCATTAAGTAAATCATATTTATGTTGTTTCTATCCATTTTGCCTTAGAAAAATTTTGAAGACCCTTAATGAAAGTCTGACAAAAAACTATGTTAAAAAGGGGAAGGCCTGTTCTGGCATTCTGTAGCCTTCTCATTTAAGGTTAAGGAGATGCTATGTAGGATGGTCATTTCAGTACAGAAACCAGTAAAAGTGAAAGATATCAACATTAATGTTAACAATTGCATAGAGGAAGTCTTACAATCTGTTCGTAGTATTAAGACTGGCTTTCAGATTTTTTTTTTGGTCTCTTTTCTTAAAATATAACATAGTGCATATGTTCAGTCCACCTATAAATCTGCAACCAACAACATTGTATTTGGAAGCAAAAAGTCATCTCTCAGATAAGTAGTGTGAGCTAAAGTCTTAAGCAGCTGGGCTTTTATTATGCTTGTTTTCATCAAGTGTACTCACTCAAACTTAGTCAGCACTTGGTCTTGAATTCTCTGACACAGTCTTTGCTTCTTTACATGTTTTATACCAGAGAGATGTGCTCTGCACTCCCGTGTGCAGTGCCTAAGTAGTATATATGTGATACAACATTCCTTACAGCATAGTTAGCACCAGCATATACATGTTCAGTGAAGCAGTGTGTATGTGTTTGTACACATCTCACAGAATCACCGAGGTAGAGCAGAGTTCCCCGATGGGATTATTCTATGCCTGCAGGGCATGTTTCACCTGAGGACCTCTGAATTCTGCTCAGATCTCACCATGGTTGACAGTTGAGTGCAGAAAGACACCATTTTTATTTACATTTGATTGCCAGTTGTGTTGGTTAGGACATTGAAACTTCACCTGCCAGTTTTGTCAGTGCTGTAATTAAATTGGCCCAGTGAGAACCACTGTCCTCAAGCTGTGCTTATGGTTCAACTATAACTTGAAACTGTTGTTTTGTAGCAGGGAGCAAAGCAGCTTTCCTGCACAGCCACAGCCTGAGAAAGTGACTAGATTACTTTAGCTAATTTTGAGGGTTTTTAATCTAAGGGACTGAATTGGTAACACTTGTGGATGTGACAATCAGGTTTAAATATGGAGACTGTTTTGCAAATTTGAGTTTTAGGATTTTTGGACTGGCCTTGTGTTAGAATGTGAGGTAATCTCTGTTTCTCTTGTACAGCAGTCCGGAGGTGTGCATATGTGTATAAAGTTGTTTCTGTTTCTACGTTAACAGAAAATGAAATTAAGGACAACATTACTTTAAGATCACAAAAGACAGACACAAGAAACATTAATTAAAAATTTAAATATTATTTTTAAGAAGTTGGAATCGTATTTTCTTGAGTTTTCTAGGATCACATTTTTAAGCTCTTTTTCACAGCTGTTAGAGATTAGAAAAATTTTTAGAACTAATGTTGAGATTTAGACCTACTCATAGGACTGCAGAATCTGAAAAAAAGTCTGAAAACCCTTCACAAGCTGACAATGCTGTAAATACACAAATGTGATAGTTACTACTGAATATAAGGTGGTAAATAGTACGGATGGAAGCATCTGTTGGGATTAGTGCCCTTGAAAGGGTTAAGTTTAAATAGAAGCATAGAATATAAATGGCAGATTTGAGAGCTGAACTAATCCACTGGAGATGAGCTATTTAAACAGAGACAGATGACTGTAACAAAGATGCTCCTCTTTCTGCAAATGTTAATTTCCTGTACTCCTGGATATGTTCATTTCCTCCACCTGTTATCCACATAATACATGAGTTGGAAGGTCTGCTGATCACACTGGGGTCTGTCTACCAAATAATCCTTTTGATGTACTTGTGCATTTGTGACTCTGGAGCCTATAAAGTCACTAATTTTATATTATAGTCAAGAAGCTGTTTCAGTTCCACAGTTTCACCAAGGTGTAGTATTAATGGTATTCATCTGGTCATTACTTTCATGTTGATTTATTTTCATTAAAAGTAAAGCTTGTTTTCACTTGTTTTTCCTCACCTAACATAAATTTTAATTCAATATCAACCTGTTTGTCCTATTGTTAAAACTTTAAATTACTAGACTCTTACTTTTTTACTTTCTTGGACCCAGATCTATCCAAATCTATCTAACCAGCTTTATCTAAATCAGATGTGTGATCCCTCAACATGATCCCTCAATGTGATCATACCTATGTGGTTTAGAAAAATGATGTCTGCAGATGGCTACTAAAATAAATGATATTCTTCTCTAGAAATAAACTATAACCTGACTTTTTTTATATTCATTTACTGGGCAGACTTGCACAGATTACATAAAGATATGTTTGTATTAAACATGCTGTCATGATTTGAAATTTGGATCAAGGAATGAATATGATGTATACTCCCATTTTGCCATTACTTCTAAATGTGCGTTGCTTAATAACTCTTTCTGCTGCCCCTTCATTTGTAAAATTTTTGTGTTATTTAATTCTCTCTCAGGAGTGAGTCCATTGTAAGCACAATTAGGCAACATTTATAATAAACTTTAAAGCTATAAAGTAATGCTAAACTTCTAAGTACTATTTACTATTTATTTGAGTTACTACTTTCTTTGCTCGGAGGCTGACTGGAGATATTATGACTTAACAAACAAAAGAAATGTCATGAAAAACACAGAAATATGTATAAAATCAAATTTTCTAGGCATCAGCTGCCAAACTGAAGTCTTCTCTGTTTGTGGACAGTAAAGAACTGATTGTACTTTTTTTTATAAGGAAGCATTCACAGTGCTAATCTATTGAATGAATTCCAGCATGAGTAATTATGTCCCACCATATCTAAATATCAATTAGATGTGGTCTTTTTTTTATTCAATTCCTGTTCCACATTGCTGGGTTGTGTTACTATGCACTGTTGAACAGTAGCTGCATTCACACTAAAGTTGGCAACACTTTCATGTTGCAGACAAAGTCATTTCTTTATGTCCCAAGGATGAGTCTATGGATACATCCACAGACAATAGTTTTGCTTTGGAGCAGCTCAAGTTGGGTTATTTTGGCTCACATCAGCGTGTGTGTGTGTGAGGATTCTAGTACATTGACAACTATATAAAAATAAAATGAATAAGAATGTTTGATACTTGCAGCTGTACAAACTGCTGGATATAAAACTGAATTCTTTAAAGCAGAGATTTAACTACTGGAACAATGTAAAATTCACTATTTCATCCTGATAAAAACATACATTAGAAATCAGTTCACCAGAATGAATTGTGTGAGTATGGACTTTCCACTTTTTACATACAATGGTATTTGTACCATTGTATGTGTTCAGTGCTGTGGTGTCAGAGTTTTCCTCAATAGTTGCACCAAGCTCTGTTAACTTATTCTTTTCATTGTTTCTTATGCCTAATATACCTTGGGTAGAAGGGTAGAAGATGAGCTTCAGTGGACGCCCCCCCCCCCCCAAAAAAAAAAAAAAAAAAAAAAAAAAAGATTTATGAGGGACATAGTTGAAAGCCCATGAGTAGTGAGGAAATTAAATAATTAAATTCTTTTCTTTGGTTGCAAGCCCACTTCAGCAACTCAGCAGGGTGTAGAACATAAAAAAAAATGTGGTGGGGGGAATGGTTGGAGAATTATTTCTCAGTTTGGATGGCACTGTGAGATACTGAGTGTTTTAAAATCCACACCAAACCAAACTTCAAGGTACCTCACAGCTTGCAAAATCATTTCCTTTACTTGCTGTGATATAGGGCCAGACACCACTGTGGAAGACTATAAGGAAGTTTCCCAGTGATTCTAATGGAAGCTGGGTACGGTACTTAGAAGGGTTTAGGAGTCCCTGTTCATCTGGGCTGCAGTCCTTAGGAGCCATTTTGGTATATGAATAACAGATTTTGTTCCCACTGCACCTGATGGGTATGTAGTCTGCTCAGCATCTTTCAGATGGTGCTTAGGACATTTACAGAACTGGGCTGATCTAAGTTCTATGTTATCAATAGAAAACTCTCTCTGATTATAATGAGACTGCCCTCAGCTGTTAAAAAGAGTTAGATTAGGCAATATTTGTGTTAACATTTGATCCAACACGGAATCAGGGTTATATTTCAAAGCTAGGCTGTTTGCTAGGGAGTTACACAGACGTCCATCATTTTGCTCAGTTATCTTTTAATGGGTACAACAGTTTCTTTTCTTGTCTTGTAATTTACATGTTATACTACTTCTTGCCCTCGTAGAGCTACTTGATTAATGAGCTAATGCCATTTTATTAGATTTCTGTGCATCATCACCATGCAAGAACCCACTAAAACTTCCTATCCTGCTTTCTAGGTTTATCATCTTCTTACAAGTCAGCGCTTCTGAAAGCAGGTTGTGCGGCATTATGGCTGGCAAAATATTTAAATCCTGTGGCATGTGAAGTTATAAGCTTGTATTTTTTGAACATTTTTCAGGCTGTAATAAAACAGAAGTCTTTGAAGTAGGCAAGACACACACACACACTCTAGGATCAGTCAATAGGCCAGATAGTAGGGTACTGCCATGAAGCTGTGAGAACCTCACCCATGTACTTGCTCTGCAGAAGAGCAAGACAGAGCAGAATCGCCAATTCCAGGTGAGCATCCTTATTTCCACAATATATTGCCAAGGGTCTAAACTCAGATTACAGTGCAGGTTTCATCTCTCCCCTGTCACTTTCTCCAGAATGGAGAGCAGTGCCATCAAGAGGCTATTAAATATTGCTATCTAAGATGCAGGTAGCCAGTATAAGAAAAGGATGTTAATATTCCTTTCTCCACTATTTGAATAGGCAAGTGATCAGCCTGTGAATGTCCTAGTTCTAAAACTGCTTTATTTTGTTTATAGTCTGACCCTAAGTCAACCCTAAAATGATGAGGAATTCTTTGTCTTTAACTCTTTACTTAGCAATATCCGTTAATTATCCTTTTTTTTTTTTTTTTCAATCAGACTGCTTTTAAGGTATCTTTGATGCACAGAAGCATTTCTGTTTTCAAGGTGAACCTCTGTTAAAGTGATACCAACCCTTTAAAATACAGATGTGCACTCAGCAAATTTGATAAGCCCTAAAATGGATTTAGATGCACAACAGTGGTGAAGCAGCCTAATCCCTCCTACAGAAGATAATGTTTAAACAAATTTATTTCATTCAATGAAACACCTGGGCAAGCTTATTTAATACAGTCTTTGCATTTAATTAGCTCCACAGAAGGGACACTTGCCATATTTCAAACAATGGGTATTTTCCTTTGTATTAATCATTTTACGACCCTCAAAGGAAACCTACAGAGAAATAAATAAATAAATAAATAAAAGCTCTTAATTATCCTGAGGCACACGAAGTCATCTTTTGGGGAACTGGAAAGATGGCACAGGGAGCTGAAAATAGACAGTAGTTCAAAAAACAGACTCTCTGTGTGAATAATGAAGAATAGCTGTTAAAGCCTGAAAAGAATTCTGTATGAAGGAATTGTTGCAAGGAATTAATATCAGAAAAACACACCTATACATTAAACTGTCATTTAGAGGGAAAAGAAAAACAAACAAAAATAATTCAGTTAAGAACTCAACATAGTCAAAATTATTGGCAGAAATCAAGTAACTGTAAAATTATGATGCACCCTGAGAACAATATAGTCCAGCTTCAGTTTAGCAGTTCTCTTTTGCTCTCCTTTTGCTCTTTGTTGGTTGCTATAGACCAAGCTACACCTTTTGGAGAAAACTTCTTCCCCAAAACTCTAGTAAGCAATTCCACCAAGAGTGCTCTCACTGCACAGTTCAATTACTCTTGTATCTGCAACAGGGAATACTGCATATGAAAATAGGAGACTGTTCTTCTTTGACAACTGGAACTGCGGTATGAACAGCCTTGGAGCCTTGGACATTTTTATTCTAAATAGTAAATCTGTACAAGAAAGTAAATCACTTTTTTTTTAAAGCATCAATACTATAGGAAAGACTATGTGCAACTTGGGGTTGTGTAGGATGCAAGTAATTGTATTTGTACTGGTATCATATAAAAGTTTCTGCTATTTTTTTTGGTTAATCATACAACATAATGTTATGATTAAGAAATTACTTTCCTCCTTTAAAGGCTAAATACACTCTTCCAAAGATCATATTACATTTAATCTTTACAGAAAGCCAGATAGTACCTTTTTACTAATAGTAACAGATTTGCCCCGTATTTTAATCTCTCTAGGAACTGTATGCTCTACCCTGTGCAGGTATAAAAAGGGATCAAAACTAATTTTCAGGCAGAAGAAGAATTTTTGCCTCTTATTCCTTCAGGTAATTAAGCAAACTTTAATTTCCAGTTAAAGTGAATTCAGTTATCAGATCATGCTACTGCTTCATCTAGACAACAATTTAAGATTAGTTTCATGCCACTTGGAAAACTAATTCCAAGTCAAATCTTGCTGTTTCATTAAAGTTGTTTTTTCTCCTAGTTTGCAAGCATAATGAAGTTTATTTCACTCTTCTGTAGAAAATTTGTGTATTTTTTTATCATCTATCCTTTTATCACTACTATTCAATAAAACTCATCTGAGAAAAACTCCCTTGGGCTCAGTCTTGGCACTGAAAGCGTAAGCTTGTTCTGGGAGATATTTCAACTTGTCGTTTGAAATTCATCATGAAAGATGGGATACAATGAGGGGAAGATGCTTTATGATAACCTGTTTTTGTGTTCTCAACTGAAGTGATTTTCACATCTGAACTGAGCTGCACTGCTATTTTATTTGCCATACAGTTTTATTCAAAAAGTACATACCTGGAGAGGGCAAAGTGAGTGAGGAGGCAGCACAAAACTTGCACTATTTCAGTTTTCCCATTTGCAAAGCAGCAATGAGAACGCGCTGTTTAGTGTCAGTGTTCAGTGCGATTACAAAGCAGTTTCATACTTCACTCCTCTTTCTCAAAATCGCCTTTCGAATACTGTGTCACACTATTCACACCTGCTTCTTACAGTGACGCTAAGTCAGACAGAAAGTAGAGGTCCGGAAAGCTCACAAAGATGGGGAGACGGATGAAACGCGAAGGCCGTGCGTAGGACCTACTGCGGTCGCTGTGACAACGGAGAGGTCAGCGCCAGCAGGGCCTGCCCGCAGCCCCGGCTTGGAGCCGAGATGGACTCGCTCCACTGGTGTACAGTTCGCTCCTGTTAAATGGCTACCTAGTGCTTCCCACCATTAAACGCCTTATGCTGTGACTGTGTATCTTTCTCAAATATATATATATATATATAAAAATATGTATATATACTTTTTCCAGTTAGCACTGGTTGTCCGGGGGTGAAATCCTGTGGCTAGCTCTATGCTTTAAATGCACCTGCTTTTAAAAAATAAATAAATAAACAAACCCCCGATGGATCCAGCGTGCCCAGGGGGCCGCGGCAGCGCCGGCCCGGGGGGCGGCCGCCAAACCGGGGGCGAGGGGCGGGCTGGAGCGGGCCCGCGGGGGGGTAGCCGGGGGCCGTGGGTGAAGAAAGCGGCGCGGCGGGGCGCGGCCGGCGGCAGCTGCCTGCGCGGGGGCGAAGGGCCGGGCCATGGCGCGGGGGGCCGGCGGCGGCGGCGGCGGCGGGGGGCCGCGCCTGCTGCTGTGGCTGGCGCTGTGCGGGCTGTGGCGCGGCGGCGGCGGCGCCCTGCCCGCCGGCCGGGCCGCCCTGCCTTTCGGCCTCGACCCGCTGGCGAGCTGCAGCCCCCGCTGCCAGCACGGCGGCCTCTGCGTCGGCAACGGCACCTGCCTCTGCTCCAAGGGCTACGAGGGCGAGCGCTGCCAGCACGGTAACGGCTGCGGCCGGCGGGGCGCGGCGGCGCCTCGCGGGGCGGGCGGCGCCGGGGACCTTCCAGAAAGGTCCGCGGGGCTGGGCGAGAGCAGGGCCGTTCGGGCCGCTTGGGAGGCTGCGAGGGGAAGCGAGAGATCTGTAGTTTAAAGAAGGCGAAGCGAGCTGTGCCACGGTCACAGGCAGTTTGAGGGAAGAAAAAAGATACTATACTTGCCCTGATTTTAAGTAGATAATCTTCCAGCTTGTTTAAATTTGTGGCTGGAAGCTGAATGGATCTAATAATACGGTCAGGAGAGCTTTGGACTAACCTGAGGTCTGTGATAGAAAGAGCTTGGCCTGTGTTGTCACCACTTCTTGGATTGCAAAACATGGATATACTTGAGGGAAAGAGTTGGAGGAGGCTTTTTTTTTTTCTTCCCCCTATAACTAATTCTGTCTAATTGAGTGGGTTGCTTAGAAAAGAGTTTTTCGTGCCTTGTCCTGTTGCTCGAGATGGGATCCTGCTGGCAGTCCCTCTGGGTGCAGATGCATTGCAAAATACTTCAGGGAGTTCTGGCATAAGCTGTGCAAGGTGAATCCTGGCACGCTTGTGCTGTGAAGTTGCGGACCAGATTCCCCCTGCTCGCTGGAGGCGCAGTTTTGCTTGCTCTTAAAAGTTGGGGAGGAGTTGCAGGTATTTTGGCAAAGGGTAAAATGGGCAGAAGCAAAGAAAGTGCCGCCTGTAGGCTTTGGGTTTCAGGACACCGTTCTTCCGTTACCTCTTTCTTTCCTGTCCCTCCCACAGGAGTCCCTGTATTTTAAAAGAATTTTGCCTTATAAAAAGTCTTCAGCTGTCTCCTGCAAATCTGTGTTTTGCATAGGAAACTAACCAAATGGCAATAATTGGACTGAGCAGTTGAGAAAAGTGGATGCTATGTATTATTATTAAAAAAAAAAAAGGGGGCTATACCAGCATTAGGATCCCTGTACTGCATAATGCACACAGCTAACCTTTGGGGATCTCATGGCTATTCTCTAACTTTCTTTTGCTGCAGTGCTTCCCATTCACTGTTCTTTCTTCATGCAAGTGTTGTCAAATTTAACTGTTAGGTTCTAGGTTCAAGCTGGTGCTGCTCTCATTCCATACAGAGTATCAGTAATCTTGTACCACTGCCATATTGGTAAGTGGTAATCAATGAAGAACATAGATGTTTTTGTCCTCACAAGTAAGTATGGTTGTAATAAAAGTGACAATTATCTTAGATTATTTCTAAGCAAATAATGTATGCTTTAGAAGGGCCTCCTAAGAGGCCAGTTGAGCAAATACAAAGGATGGAGAAGAAAGAAGTGCTGATGTATTTTTAGAGAGCTTTAGAGAAGAGATGAGGAAATGAGGATGCATTTTATGTCTGAAGAGGGATGTAGGAATCCAATAAAGTTTGATAATACATCTTAAGAATCAGAAGTTGCCACTGAAGTCATAGATTTTCTTTTTTGTCTCTTCTTCTTAGAACTGCTTTTCTCACCTGCATTTTACCATTTCTTGACTTAAATTATGAAAAATTCCTTTGGCAGCCCAGCTGTGTTCCTTCTTAATCTACCCTAGCTTCAATGTTTAAAATCTTAAAATGGTGGAGTGCTGCCTATGTAGGGAAACTCTTCCACCTGTTTGGCAATGTGGGATGGTAGGACAATCATCTTTTGGGAAGTGTGATGATAAACAGTATTCAGAGAGACTAAAATATTGTATCATGTGTAGTTAAGAAATAGTTTTGGTAAATTTCACCAATATTTATCCAAGCTTTGTTTGTTGTCTGTCTTGCAGCAAATTGTTATCCAAAATGCAAAAATGGTGGGGAGTGTCTCAGACCTGGAAAATGCAGATGTCCACCTGGCTATGGGGGTAGATACTGTCATAAAGGTGAGCAAAACCCAAACAAGTGATAAGTTAGAAAAAACAGCAAGTTTGAAAACAGACCATGTGTATTTGGGACTCCTCAAGATTATGATCTACTGCCTCTTGGAATAATGACTGTAATTCCTCTGTCCTCTGACCTTATGGTCAGAAGATACATGGCCTGGAGGATGTACATGCTTGCAGGGGATGGGGTGGAATATAGGAATTGAAGTTTGCTGTGAGCGTTTGAGAGAATACAGTCCACTAGAAAAGGCAATTATGTGTTATGTAAATTTTCTGTAGTTTAAATGCTGTTTAGTTGTATAGCTGTAGTATTTGTAAGAATGGTAATATTAAGGGCAAACTACATTGCAAATTGCAGTGTGTGCTGATGAGGAGGATGAAGGTGGGTAGTAAAAAAAAGAATCTTTTATGTTTATGTGAAGCCTATTGTATATATGTATGGATTGGAAAAAATAATCCAAGAAAACCTTTAACACTGTTATGAACTGAACAGACTGTTATGAACTGAACAGAACTCTTGAGTTCTGGGATAAAAGACGAAGCAAAATTAAAATAGTCTGAGAGGAAAACCTGGATGAGAGTAAAGGAAAACAAAGCACTGTATTGCAAAAGAAATGTCTCAGCCTGATGCTTAAACTTTCTAGAAGTTCTTGAAAAGATATTGTAAGTTAGTGGGGTGGTCATCACCATGTTGAGACAAAGAATTTGTTAACACATTTAAAGGGCTTTAGCTATTGCTTAATCAGCATTCTTCCCAACTCTGGTCAGTGACTGGCTATCTACACCTCATAGGATTCTTAGTTTATACTTGATGTTTATTCTGTGACCATTTTCTTTATTTCTTTCCCTGTGTGAAATATCTGTAAGGGTTTAATTAGAATGTAGCCTCATGGGGACTTGCAGGAGGAACTTGGGTAGCGTCTGCAGTTCTCTAGAGTCTTGGGTGGGTTTTTTGTTTTGTTTTGTTCCGGTTTTTCTTAAAGCTATATCTGGTATTTTATGGAGAAGACATGACCTGAGTGTTACTAACCTGTTCAAGGTTGCAGAAGCTTAGACTATTCTGGGATGTTAGAATCATCCCTGGGATGTTAATTAGACTTTCATATAGTGTGAATTCAAATGCCAGTGATAATGCTTTGATATCAAAATTGTTAAGATTAAAGAAGAATGAGAAATGTGAGGAAGTGTCTTCTGAGATCTCCTGTATGACAGAGTACTGTTGTATAATTCATTTGGAAATAACTGTTTCAAGCAGACATTGACAGAATTGACAGTAATGAGGTAAAATGGAGCATGGTCAGCTTCATTTTGCAACATAAGAGTTTGTTTATCTCTTAAAAGCCAACTGAAGATACGGATTGGTGGGGTCCTGTATATAAGGGGGAACTTGACCTTCTCAGAAGAGTCTAAATCAGAAACGAGAGGCACCATTTGAACAGGAAATGCAGAATGAAGATTCAGTCTATGGTAATGCTGTAATCCAGACTCGAATTGGCACCTGAGCGTGTGTGCTAGGTGTATTTGATACAATTCTATTCATGCAGGATTGTGTTTGACCTTCAGATGGGGTGCTGTGGCATGTGGAGCCTGGCAGTGTGAACTTTGTGTTGTACAGTGTGCTTTTAAATACATCAACTTAACGCTGTCATGTTCATATAAAGAAATACTTAAACTACTCTGAAGAAGTTGTGCCTCAGTGTTCATATTAGCTGTCGAGAGAAGTAAAATTGCCCAGATTTAGCAATACACTTTTTGTAGCTATCACAGAGTCAGCTCAGGTGTCTTGTGCATTGAGCTTTGTGCCATAAATCTGTTATGTGAAATCATGCTGGAAACTTTTGTTAGGGTGGAGATTTGGGCTTTGATCTCCCACGTATCAAGCCGACATCTTGATTGTCTATCATTATAATGAAGGCTAGTTGTTTCTCTTCCAGGAAGTGAATCTGTTATACGTCAACATTCATGCTTGTGAAAGGATACATTTGATTGTCTAGAACAGTGGTTATGTCATATTTCAAAGATGGTGCACGGCACATTCAGCGCCAATCACACGTCTGACATAAATAATGCTTCCTTAATGCCACCTTCAGGGCTCTAAGGCATAGAACAATTCTAGAGTGAGGAGGCTGACTTAGACAGTTAGCCTTTGAAAAGCATCACTTGGCTGGGTTCTAATCATAGGTTAACTTGCAAAAATAATAATCCCCTGCTCTTTTTCAGGTTAGGCATGGTTACTGTGAGGTAAGGAAAGATGTGAATCTTCAGCCATATGTTAAGTATTTTAAACACCAGCTGTGATTTGGCAAAATTGATAACAGTATGCATGTTAGCAGTTACTGTAGTGTGGCTTATGAGCAAATGGTTCACCTTGTGTTTGTTCTGTGTGTGTGTGCGTGTGTGTGCGTGCTGTAGCAATAACCATATTTGGTACTTACGAGCTGAATGCTCACCCAGCTCTTAAGCACATGTTTAATTTTAGATGTGTTTTGAGTCAGTATTTAGAGACGTGGCTCTGTCATCTTCACACTCTCCTTATGGAACTGTGCCTTACTCTGAATAATTGAAATTACATTCTTTGCGGATGCAATAAAACAAGTAGTTGATGGTAGACAAGCTATTTAAAGATAATTATTTACAGTTCTGTGCTGTTCCTGAAATGTACTATGTATGTTGTTCTTTCATAGTAAGCTGTGAAGGAGGCTGTCAAAATGGTGGGGAGTGCATCTCTGTCAATGGAGTTGTGAAGTGCCTTTGTGCTTCTGGCTGGACAGGATCGAGATGCCAGGAAGGTAGGTGTCTAAATTCACGTGCTTAGTACCACAGGTAACTCAAATGCTGACCTTGCGTAGGCCTGAAAACAAATCCAGATGGTAGCCTCATGAGAGATTAATGGAAACAGAAATAAATAGCTGGAGTTATCTCATATTTTTCACTACATCCCGAAGAAAAAATTTATTACTCATGTGAGGTGTTTTTTCTTTTCTTTTTTTTTTCTTTTCTTTTTTTTTTTTTTTTTTTAAGGGGGAGGGGAGGGGCAAAATACAAACCACTAAACAAAGCTAAGCCCTGTATTTCTTCCAGGAGAAGGTTTGAAGAAACTCTTCTCACAGTCTGTATTACCCATGTCTGTATTACTTTGTAAGGATGATAAAATGGAAATACACAGTGCATTGTATATGTAAATAATGAAAATACATTGATTAAAAAATAAAACTGAAATAACAAAAGTATTTTAAAAGGATTAACAAGCTAATAACTATGGAAATTACTTTTTTTAATTCTGAAATTGTATTACTTTAGAAGTGGAGGACCTGCACTATTGGTAAATAAGCAGATTAAAAAGTATCAGAATACTTTGCATTAATGTACGTATCTGTTACGATTTAACCCAAAATTCTTAGCATACTTTTTAAATTTATATTTCATGATCCTGGAAATGCTTCTAGTATTATACTGGTTGAGTATCTTTTTTTTTTTTTTTTTTTTTTTTTTTTTTCCCTTGAGTCCAAGGTTGGGGGAGTGAGTGAGTGAGTGTTCTTCCATTTTCCATTTCCATTCCCATTTGTATTATCCTGCATATTTTGTTTTGTCATCAGGATTCTTTTATATCAGATTTCTAAATCCTCCTGGTTTATCCGTGCTTTCCTTCTAGCAATTTGTCCTCAAGGTTGTCGGAATAATGGAGCTTGTGTGGCTCCTGGGATTTGTAGCTGTCCAGCTGGATGGGTTGGTGGAGCATGTCATTTAGGTAAATGACTTCTGACATGTTTTTCTTGTATCACTTTCTGTACTTGTTCTAAATTACCAGCATAGTTTTCAAATCTTCAGGCCCTAACAAAGCTGCTAGGGTGGTATCTTAGAACAGTGCATGAGAGCTGCTTCTGCGTACTGAGGGCCCTAGCTATGTATGTAAATAGTTTGTCAATTTGATCAGAAAGATAGAACTTCAAATCACTGTTGCAGATCCAAGTTTTGTCTGTCACCAAATTCATTATAAGGTATCTTATGTGAGTCTGAAATATTTTCTGTAAACCAAGACCCCAGTGTAAAAAACTAAAAATGAGTGTTAGAAAAACTCTTATCACTACTGATGCTGGTTAGAGGCTTCATTAAATGTTATGGACACAAAAACAAACTCTATTCCTGTGTTGAAGGTATTGTGGGAGAGTCAACTCCAGGTGCTCCTAAAAGACTAGCAGAAAGATGTCTGTAAGCAGGATTAGTACATTAAACATTCCTGTCAAACAGCTATTTGCATTTCCCAAGCAGTGATACACAAAGGCAGATGGAAATTTGTAAAAACTTTAATCCACTCAGGGCTGTTGCTTTCTCAGATTGCTGCCCTGAGTGTCCCGTAACAGCACTAACCCGCTGCTATAGGCATTCTGGAGACTCGAAAAAGGAAGGGTGGTGTGTAGCTACGGGAGAGCTAAGGCTCTGCCTGCTCAGTGGCCTTCTGCCACTCTTCTTTTGGCAGAGTAGGGGACAGAAAAGCAATGCATAAGCAACAGCTAGTGAGTGTATAGTAATTTTCCCCATAGATGCCTAGATCCAAGAACTGCCTTGAAAAAGTTTCAACAGATATTTTTATTTTCCCTCACTACCATGGTGGCATCCATCTCAAAAATAGTCTGTCCCTTAAAGAATAACAGAAATGATAGTATTTTAAAAGGGGAATGGAGCACAAATAAGAGTAGACATACTGTCACTGTATTCTAGTGAAGGCCATGAGGCCATAAATTGAGAGGCATTGCTTCTCAATTCTTCCATTATCCTTTTATTTATACTGTCCCAGTGCTGTCACTGGGGAACAATTCTACTTGTACAGTGAGACAAGAAAAATGATCCTGTGTTGTGTGGAAGACATAGTATGTATCTGGTGTCTCATTTCAGCTGTGTGTAAACTACCTTGTCAACATGGAGGAAAATGCATAGCTCCAAATGTGTGCAGATGTCGATTGCCGTATTCTGGTCTACAGTGTACAAAGAAAAGGAAGGAATGAATAGCCTCAGCAAAGATAAGCTGCAATTTCTTCATGTAACTCTTGGTATAGAGATGATGTCCAGTGCGAGATGGGAGGGTGTTGTGGGGGGGGGGGAGCTGATTTCAGATATATTTGTTTTATGTAGATTAAATAAATGCTCTTTTGTGTGAAAGAAAATTACTCTAGATGGTAACAAAGATGTTGTGAGTATCCAAGTACCTCCTGTGTATATAGTGTATTGCACAGGTTTTCTTTTGTTCTCATTTTTCTTCATAAGCAGAAATATTTTATGTTGTGGTTGATACAGCTGACCTTGAAGTAAAATTTGCTCTTTGAATAAAGTACTTCATAATTGACATATATTCTTCTCTCTGTTGTTTCCTTTCCCTCTCCTGCCGTCGCCACTCTGGTTATAGTTATCTTCATGTATTAATGATGCTTTTAAAAACACACGAAAAAAACCACCCTTAATTCAAATCATCAGAAGTGGGTGTTAATTCAAGTGGTTTTTTTATCTTCAATAAGATTACATAGTTGCAAGAATAAACTCGCAGAGTTTGCAGCTTTCTGGAACATTAGCAAACTGCAAAGCTTCTTATCAAAAGATTCTGGTTATTGCTTTGTATATGCTTCCCCTTCCACCCTTTTTAATCAGATTTGGATCTTGATCAGTTTTGCTGTGTTGCCTTACAGCATACTTGTTCAGACAATTCCACTCTTACCTTCTAAAAGCTTAATCCATAGTGATATCTAAATGAGTCCTTATCTTGACAACTTTTACTATTGTAGGATCATCTCTCAACTTCCAATTTATTTATTTTTCTTACCCCTGTAAGATAGGGAAATGTGTTTAGCCCCCTTCTGGAGATGCAGATGGTTCATTCCTTTTCAAGGTTATGGCTTTGCAGTAGCAATATGATGGGAGGCTGCAGATTGGCAGCGAAGAAGAGCCTGTGTTTGTCACGACTCACCTCTGTGGAGGATGCCGAGGCTTGCCTTCTGGACATGGTCCAGGTAGGCCTCATTTGGATTTTGCAGCCTTCTGAATGGACTGCAGATCTGACCAAGGCTACCGTGTTCATTGGAGGCTACAACTTGAGGAAGGTTTTGTTAAAATACCCAAATTGAACCAGTCAACTTTCTAAATGTTGCCCAGTTCAGCAGGAAAATTTTAGCTCTGCCTTATTCTGATCTTTTGTATCTATCTATGTATACATATAACATATATAAGTTATATGTGTAACATATAACTATGTTACCAGGACATGCAGCTTTCAGAGGTGGAGCATGGTTGATGTGGAGATGTTTTTCTAGAGATTAAATGCTATCAAGCATTGCACAAAAACAAATGAAATGGAGTATTATCATTTACTAGATTTCTCTGAAGGCGAGAAGCCAAGCATGCTAAGGGCAAAAGAAAGCTATACTGCATTGTACTAAATTATAGTGTATTGTCTGTAGGATTCCTATTCTCTATTATGAAGCAACTGTTGTGTAATTGAGAAACCTTCCTCTGCCCTTGCTTGGAAGGCTGTTGCATTTGGTTCAGATGAAACCTGTCATAGACATATCTTCTGTAGGCTTTGTTGCCAGGGATAGGGGAGAGTGTAAGAGGGGGTATATATTTTTTGTTGTTGTTGTTGCTTTTGCTATGATACGTTAGATGTTTCAGATACTCTGGTGAAAAATGTGATTTTGATGTGAGAAGTGATCATTTAATGAATAGTTCTGGAATAGGCTTTAAGGTTATGAAATTCTGCGTCTGTATCTCAGCTCACTACAGAGATCAGGCTATAATTAAGAAATTCAGGAGTTACACTGAATACCTTAGATGAAATATTCGTTGTGGGGAAGTGAATGACAAAATTTGTTAATTGCATTGGACCCAAGATTTAAAAATAAATGAACAAAAGTAAGTAAATATAAAGAGGCATAATATCTTAGAATTGTTCCTGAGAAGACTGAGTTTTCAAAGCCAAAAATGACACTAGTGGTGATTAGAAGCCTGAAACAGGTAACAGCATTGTTAGAAGTATGAGAACAGTAATAGTGAGTGAGACTGACCTGTAACTGGTTATGTCTGATCAGGCCACAGAAAATGCTGATTTACATAGTTCAGTGTTTAGAAACAGCAAGTAAGAAATTAAAGTGAAGTAAGCAGCAATTTGATGGAACACACAGATGTGATGTGAAGCAGGATTTTAGAAATAATGCTTGAATATAGCACCATCTATTGGCTGAAGGTTTTTTTAGTAAGAAAAATATTTAAAATCTCTACCATATTTTGAGCACATTTGAAAGTGAATTTTCTAGTAGTTTATTACAAGGTAGAATAGAACCAGAGTATATTATAAATGACAGTGCATGTCCCCAAATGATTCCAGTTCCAGGTATATCTATTAAGAGTTGTCAGTATTCATTTCCTATTGTTTGTTTCTTGAAGTAAGTGTGCTCTTTTACTTGTTCCTGCTCACTAGCAGACTGAACATGCTTAGTAGTTCCAGCATGTAACATTTGGAACTAGGTGTGAAAAGGTAGTTAGGCATACAGCTCAAACTTTTTAAGATATGGCAAAAAAAAGATACAGAACAAAGTACTTCCCTTATTTATTAGAGCTAACAGTAACAACTTAAATGCTCTGATATTCACTAAAAATAACTGAAAAAATGGACTGGAAGTGCGATGATGGTGTTTTTGATATTTTGTCTTATTTGGAGTGCAGGGTGAGAAGTGTTTCTTCTTTTCAATCTGTTTACATGTGCATTTTACCATTTATATTGTCTCTTCCACTGCTAGTCGCTGTAGCAAGAATGGAGTTAATTATTTATCTGCAAGACAACCGTTGCTGATTAAATCCTTTATTTTTTTCTAAACTGAGCTGTGACTGGTAATTGAATAAAATAAACCAACAACAATGCCATATGATACCTTGTTACATAAGAAATAGAACAAACATGTTTGGTGATTAACAGTGCTTTCTAACATATATGTTTGGCTCTATACCTGTGTATTCTAATGTTAATGTTTTTATTGAGAATTAAACTTTGAATTTTCCCATTTGGGCCAAGTAATGGAATAGATAAATTCAATTCTCAAGTAGCTTAAGCTTTTATACTGTCTGACTTTAGGATTTGCACTGGTCCTTCTTCAGAGGTTTGCTTTTGCCAAATGGGACTAGTAATGGGAATACACACTTCCTGTTTTAAGCTATGAGAATATATTACTAACTTTTGTAAAATGAAAGAGCCTTTCATATGTGGTCCACTCATTTAAAATTCTTGCCTAATATGGGTACAAATGTAGTAAATGAATTTCTTGCTAATATTTGTAATATTTTCTGTGATGCAAGTCACCTCCTTTTTTTCAGCAAACATTCATTATACTTATTTTTAAGATCTTTTCAAGATCACAGGCAAAATCCAGTTTGTAACTGCATGGTGAATTACTGCTGGCCTGCAGAGCAATTTTAGTGCAACTAGATAAAGAATGTATGATGTACTGTATCTTCCAGATCCCAAATTTTAAAATTAAGGAAATTATGTAAGAAGATTTGGTGAAGATATACCAGCATTTGTGTAAGCCTTGTTAATTTTAGCTCCTACTTGCTTGCTTCTTTTTCTCTAGCTACCAGTTTATAGCATTTGACCCCAAAATCCATTGTTACTGATGGAAAGACCTTGACTTACACAGACCAGAAAAGATTTACTTCTACAGAAACACTTTCATGTTGCTGCAACCTGTCTATTGAGGTAAAAATCTTAGATCTTCTGTTTGGTACAAGTTATCCATCATTCCAATAGACTAGAACTGCAGCAGCTCCTGTAATATGCTCCCCTTGCTCTGCCCTTCAAAATCCCCAATTTTTTTGGCCTAATTTCAAATTGCATTATGCAATTTTAGAACAGTTTTGTTAGCCTATGCACACACGCTCTCCATGTGCCTCTCCTGTCTGATGAAATATTTAAACTGAGCAATTTTACTGTGGTGTAGGAATGTGCTAATTATAATAAACATTCTATTTATTTCATGTGTATGATGGACAACCCAGTAACAAAATAGTTTCAAATAATCACATAATAACCAGGCAGTTCTGAAGTGTTTGTCTTTATGCATGTACTGGTAATTTTTCTGCTTCCTGTTGTGCTCAGTGGAACACAGCACAACTTTTCACTGAGCACTTAAGTTTTAACTAGTGTAGCAAACTCCAGATATGTTTTTGTACAGCTTGCATTTTGAAAAGAACAGAAAAAAAACTGTTGCCTTTAGAAACACTGAAAATAAGATATACTAAAAGTTATGATTTAAAAAAAAAATCTTTTATTCAGCCTGAAATCCTGGAAAGTCACACAGATTCACTCCGTGAGTGACTGGAGGGTTGCACAAACTCATTAGCCAAAATACTATTAACAATGTTCCTGCCAGCTATCACCTCTCTACTTAGTATAACATCCCTATAACTAAATGCCACTTGGACTAGGATTAATGCTAGATGAGTTTGTGCAATATGGGTGTGTCTATGTTTCAGAAATGTTTTCAGGACCCTGTGATTACATATTTAAGGCATCATCATGAGGCATCAGTTTCAACAGCTAACCCCTGGTCATTGGCGGAGCGTGTCAACTTTTGCTCATAGAGATCTTTGTGAGTTCAGTGGAGTAGATTTTAAATAATAGCAGAACACTACCCAGCAGATCTAGGATGCTGCTGGATTAAAAAAAACAACAATAACAAAAAAAAAAAAAAAAAAAAAACAACACTGAAACATTGGCTCACCTAAAATTGCAAGTGGGAAATTGAAAGTATTTTTGAAATGCACCTCTGAGATACTTAGAACTCATGCAGGTATGATTCTAAAATGATGCAGAGTCCTTAAAATGCCAACTTTGCAAAATGATGTATGAGGACTATCAAGGTGAAGCAAAATCTAGGCTGAGAGCCTGCATTCGGCAGCAGGCATCCCACAGTGACAGTAAATAACAAAATTAGCTGATGATGTATGTATGTGAATTGGGTATTGCTCAGAAAAAACCCACAAACCTGTGAACTCAAATGTCTTAGCTAAAGGGAAGTATGCATCTATTAATGGAGGCCCAGTTGGTTGCTACAGGAACTGAACATGCATTTACAATGACTTAACCTAATGTGATCTAACACAGATAGCAGGATTCCCAGCAAACTTCCTCCTATTAACTCCTATTTCAAGATTCAGCATGGAACCTCTCTGGATAACCATTGTCAAATTTCTCAAGACATTCGGGAACTAAATTTCATCATCTTTCCAAATGCCATTTCAAACTAGTGGGGTAGAAGAGAGATTCTTACAGACAGAGAAAACATTCAGTAGCTGGTTGCTCAGCTTTGTGAGTGTAAGCAATGGCAAAGCTGAGGTGTTAGAATCTGGCTACTGGCTACAAAGGCTTGCAATGGATAAACCATAATTAGTCTGCATCTGGTTGTGACTGTTAATGAGACATGTGGCCTTGTCTGTGTTGCTAGTACTCAAATGTTGTTATAAATCCCCACCTTCCTCCTCACTGCTAGCACTGCTAGCCAGTCATTATAGCACAGACTGATGCAAATGCAAGACAGAAGCAAGAATAGTTCTGCTTTTCCTTCTGTATGCAGCCAAAGATTGTCTATGTAGGCAATGCTTAAAAACAGAAGGTACCATTGACAAGTGATGATGTGCTGCCTACTTCTTTCCTAGAGCTACTCAGCAGCTATAACAGTGCTCCCACAAAGTAAAGAGCATAGTGCAGTCGACTACATCAACATTTGTCAGATCTGTGAGCCCAGTGAAGAATCAGCAACAGCAGCTTTTGTGCATGAGGCAGCAAAAAAATTAGAGAATATACATACATAATGACTACAAGCTGTTGTATGGAAGCTCTTCAAAAATTCAGGTCTGTAATACAACTGTTTTTAAAAGAATGCTTCTGGATATCCATTTTGTTTAAATAAACTAACTGCCTTCAACTGTCTCTTGCCATTTTCAAGTGTCTCGTGAGTCCATGCAGCATTGTAATTTAATTGATATACTTGCTTTTCTTCAACCATGATGTCTTTGTACCTTGGAAGGAAAAATAAATAAAGAGAGACTTTAATGTCTCTGCCCATTTTTACCATAAAGTTTAAGAAGCAGTTTTAATGAATTCCAATGAAACTGATTCACTGTTGAGCAGAAAAGTAAGGTTATTCCCAGTGCTACTCCTGGAAATAAGAAATGTGGTACAAAACAGAGATGAACTGAGTGACAGTGTAGCTGAGCAGAGTTTGACCTGATGCAAGCTGAGAAAGTCAGCAGTGGGATACTCTGCCCAAAAATCAGGCCAGACTCTGGAAGACAGAATCATGGTTGTTACGAAGAGGTTAGTTACCAGTTGCTGCTGCAGCCACTGAAGGAAGAAGCAGCAGCTGTTTAATTTGCAACAAAAGAAATGATTAAATTTAGATATTAGAAACAATTTTGTTAATCAGAACTGATTAATTACTGGACTAGCTTCTAGGAATTTTATGAACTGGAGACTGGATAAAATTGGACAAAAATGTATTTGGTATATTAGGTACTGCTTCTTGGAACAACAGCAGACTGGATAAAGACTCTCAAAGTGCCTATCTATGACTGTTCCTTGAAACTACAATTACCTGAATTTTCTTCCCACAGAGGACTCCAGTATAACCAGGACGACACGAACATACATTAGGCAACACACACTTGCCTCCGAATAGACATTTCTGATTGCACACAGCTAAAAGAGAGAGACAGATGTGGCTTTACTCATAAAAACAACTTGGTAAAGTAAAACAAAAGTGGCTGATAGTGGTACAATCTGTATACATACTTTGGGAATTGAAAAGTGGGTAGATACTTTCACAAGGAAGTACTGTCAACGTAAGGGGAAATTCAGAGTGATGTGGAGCCAGCAAGGCTCTTACACTTACTTTCCACCGCCCTCCCCCTTTACCTCCCATCCCCAAAGATACAGATTTACTAGGGGGATATGCTGAGGGCATAAATAAGAGGATGCAAGGAACACAAAGTGTTTTTCAAGGAATCCTGTTAGTCTATGTTATTGCAATGGCCTTTCAGGGCTGTTGCAGCAGTATACGCTATTAGAGCAAGCCACTAGGTACTGCCAAGGGTCCCAGACTACCTCTGTATTCTGGAGGGCTTCAGAAAGGGCACACAGGAATGTCAGCTCTTTATCCTATCCCCTTTGACACACATTTGGGTAAAAGATCTAGAACTCCCAGATGCCATGTATTTTTGAAACATCCTTAATTGTGTTGCAGCAAAAAAGTTTATTATGAAGTTCACATCAGTCTTACGTGTTTGACACAGGATTCCTTCCCACTGTGGAGGGCAATGACATGTACTTGGTCCAATACATTCACCACCATTCCTACATTCCTGAAGACAGATTGCTGCACAAATATCACAAAGTTTGGTTACATCTCATTACTTCTAATAATTAGTTATGTTACAACATGGCTTCTAGATGTTGAGGGCTTTCCATACAAGAGTCACATGTTCTTCACTGAAAACCTGTCTTAAGATCAACAGGATATTAAAGACAGGAAAAATGTAAGACCTTTTTAGGTACATTCTTGCCTGCTTTCTAAACCATAATCTAAAGCACTATTATTTCTTATTAGTTAATTAACTACTTGATGATGAAATCTCTCTTCCACAAGGTCCAAGAATATCTAAGCCTTGTCAATATGGGTAATATTTTTTTCAGTAAAACTTCTAGTAATTACAGAAAGTAATACAGAGAAAATGTTTTTTTTCCATCCATGCCATTAGAGAGCTCACTAACCATATCAATATCTAAGCCTTGGGTAGGCTTTTATGAGAGACACTAACACTTTATCTTTTGTATTTCTACTGTCCATCCTTATGATGATTTTCACCCATGCAGACTGTGCTTTGTCCACACTGCAATGTTTTATTTATGCACTATCACTAACTTCCTTGGCATATAATGTGGTCCGCAGCTGTGCTACCACCACGATCCTACTTCTAGCCTTTCCTGAAGAACTTAATGCCCTTCTCATCTTTTATTCCAAACATTTTCCACCATGCTTCCACATTTCCTGGTGTTCTACCATAATTCTCCTTTTTTTTCCTGGTATTTGGTTATAACATCCTATAGCACAAACTGAAATGCTTTCATTTTGTTACTCAGTTCTTTATTGTTGTAAGGACAGTGCCTCTTTCTTAGACAAGAATTAAGAAAAAAAATATTACATACATGTAAGAGTTTAAAAGATATTCGGTCTTATAATTCAGTCTGAGAGTTGCATGATATTAGTTCCGCATCCTTAGTTTCTTCTGCCAAGTTACAGAGGTGAAAAGATCATGATTTTTGAGTATTTGTATATTTAGAACTAGCTTCATATCATTTCTGTAGACCGAGTTGTCCTTTAGCCATAAATCATTTTAAGGTATGATTCTCCTTTTAACTATAACATACTTACGTGTGTTACACCTTTTTCCTCTCCATCCTGAGGGACAAGAGCAAATATTTGGCCCTACACACCTTCCTCCATTCATACATCTTGGTTCACAGACACCTTAAATCAAAAAGCATTTGCTATTTAATAAAATTAATTATTTACATAAATTTTAGTGGTTAACTTTTAGATCCTGGAAGGATATTAATGTTAGCTTACTTTTTTCACATCTTATGCCTGTGTACCCATCAGGACAAGTACAAACATTGTTTCTCATGCACTGACCACCATTCTTACAAGGCGGGCTGCAGACAGCTGAAAAATAACAAACATGAGAACAGCACTGTAGCTTGCATTTTGCTTCCCTTTTGACGTACACCTATAGGAAACAAAACTGCAGTATTAGAATTTTGTTAGCAACGGATATTCAGCGCAGTAACATCTGTCTAGTAAAATCTGTATTGATGTGGACTGGTGCCTATGGAAGTAGTAAATACAGAACCAGATGGGAAAGAGTCTGGGTTGGTGACTGCACATGCATACTACTAACCAGACTACATAATATCTGGCTAGGAGCTTAGACAGGGCTCACCAGTATGCAACTGTAGTTGAACACTGCTCAAGAGTGAATGGAAGATAAAAAAGGAAAATTTCCAGTATTTTTTTTTCTCCTTGGATATTTACTGAACCATACATGATGCAGAACAAGAAAATCTAAGGGAAATGTAATTTCTGTTTTGCATCTCCTCTCACATATTTGACTTGATGGAGAAATTTTAAAACACTGAATTTTGTGTCTTAAAATAACAATGTTTTCTCACAGACGACCTCATAAAAGCAGCTAAGAGGAAAAAAAAATATTACCATTCTGACACTGGGCACCAAAGAATCCATGTGGACAGAGGCAAACATCTGGCTTAGTACAGGAACCTCCATTGAGACACACAGGGTCACAAAATGCTGCAGAAGTAGTGTGAGGAAAGAATGGGAAGCCATGACAAACAAATCAAATCCATAAAATATCTGCTTCTGCTGCAAGGACAGGAATTAAGCCTTTAAGACAGCTGCAGGTAACACTATTCATTTAAAACTTTTATCCAGTTCTGGGATCACTATTGGACTTTTTAGGACTGGTGCCAGCAGCATTACTAATATGGAGATCAAAGGGTTTGTGGGGCCCCACAGCAGTAAGCAGCCACCCATAGCTGCTGTCAAAGCCAAGTGGTTCCAAATTTTAACCCGTGGGAGGTCCCATATACATACCTCTAGGAACATGAACTTTTAAGAATCTACAGTGGGGACTTTCCCATTTTACCTGTACTGCATGTAGGTCCGTACCATCCAGGTTTACACTGGCAGACATCTGGAGTAAGACATTCACCACCATTTTCACAGTGTCTGTTGCAAACCACTTCCATCCAAGAAGTCCGGGGAAAACAGCATTAAAAAAATAAGAGTAAAAATTAGTTTGTTAAAATGTTATGCTTCATTCAATTCTTCTGTTATTTCCCATATTTGAACACTGGAAATCACATACAATTTCACTAGTTGAAGAGGAATTGCTGAAGAGCTTAATGCAGTCTCAAAGCTGAAACAAGCTAGCACTGGACTATAAAGATATATAAAAGGTCTTCCTGTGTAATTGTTCCTGTTTTTATTCATGTTTTTCCGTTGCTTTATTCAGTGTTAGAAATCTAGAAAATTTCAAATATATTCTAAGAAAAGCAAAAGTTCAAGACCAAGATAAAAAAAGCAAGATGATGTTCTTCATCACTTCAAAGAGCACAGCTGCATGTACAGAGAGACATGAGACTATCATGGCTGTGGAAAATCATGAATCAATTCTTCAGGACAACTTCCCATCATCCTTAGTCCTGCCTAATGAAGAACAGCAATTTTTTTGTGTGTCAAAACCAAAATGAAAACAAGAATAACTGAGAATGCAGAAGGACCTTTTCAATTCAGGGCCAAATATAATGATACACTCAGATTAATGATACAAACGATATGCATATATATGGACTCTCTGAATAACAGAAGTTACCAGTATGAAATCTACTCAAAATTTGAAATTGCTAAAACGCAGCATGTAGAATTTGATAAACAAAAAAGCATCCTGAGACTATTCCAATTCTTCAGCTATGACCACAAGAAGCTTTCTGGTTTTCATGCCAGGCCAATAAAAAGGCCTCATAAATGTGCTTTTGAATTCATTTTTCCTTTATGTCTGTTTTTTCTGACCTACTATTCACTGGCATCACTTCCGAATGGACCTCTAAAATTAACCAATTCAATATGACAGAATTTAAGAAGCCAAAATGACATATTAAACATACGTGTTTATCCTGAAGGTAATCTCTCATACTCAACAATACCTCCATGTTGCTGAATGATAAATAAAAAACTTTTTGCAATTTCTTATAGTATGCTATATTTTCATTTATGTGCAAATGTGATCAAGTTAATGTTTGTAAAACCCAGCTCTGAGACCCTGCAAAGAGACATGGGTAGTGAGCATTAGATAAAGTGCACCAGAAATGTTAGCCATCATTTGTTTTATTACAACTCGGGATTTTTTTTTTACTTACTTGTTTCACATCTTGGTCCCACAAAACCATACGGACAGGTGCAGAGATTTCTGGCCAAGCATGTGCCTCCATTTTGACAGGGTGGTTTACAATGTGCTGCAGATAAAGAATTATGTTGTTCAAGAAATCACATCTAAAAAGATGCATGGATTGGTGATGCTTTAGCAAAAGGGAAATTTTAATTATTAACAAAGCAAGCACAGAACTAGAAATAAACAGATATATGTAATAGCTTTTGACAAAAATAAGCAGCAAGAAGAGCCCAATTCCAACGACCACACAGAGTTGTGACAGGGGTGGCCACCCCAAAGAGCAGAAATCTGAGCTGGGTTCCAAGCAAGGCTCTTATCTTCCTCCTCTTCTGTTTAGCTTACAGGCACCCACATTCACTGCTGCACGCCTCTACTTGCTGCAAAAATTTCCCAGGCCAGTCTTTATGTAACTATGCAGTATCAAAAATGTGATAGAAAAAATATACATTTATCTCTCATTGAGACCTTTATTACAAGGTAGGTTTAAGGAAGCACACACCATAAGTCAAGCTAAAACACCAGAGAAGCTCAGAAGTTAGGTGTGGTCAGAATCACAGTTAAAATGGTCAGACAGTCATTTTAGATCAGATTGTAACAGACCAACCAGCCCTGCAAGAACAGTCCTGACAGCAGGGTTTGAAACCTGGCTCTGCCAACCAGCAGCCCCTTATTAGACTAGCCTTGGACTCCCTGTTGCTTTTCTGCTCCCCTCAGGAAAATAGCAAGGCTTCAAAAGCAGAATTGGTAAGTGCTCTTACTAGGAAAATCCTAATGTATAGTGCTGAGGACACTGTTCTGGTATGATCTGTCCCTCTCAGCTGACATGGGCCTAAAATTCAGATCTCTTTTTGCAACCGAATGTTCCAGCCATAACTATAATGCAGAAGTTGGTACCAGCATTACACTCCATCAGGAACTCCTCCTAAAAACCACAAATAAGCCAAGTGGGTCACCATATGGGGCAACTTGTGTTCTCTCTATACAATTGATGGAGAGAAGGTGGCGTTTATATTATGTGCAGACTTTTCTTCACTGAATTACAGAGAACTTCAAAGGGTTGTTTGAGACAGAATAGGTCCTTTTGTAACATTATCCTCATCCTCAAAGGGACACACATTAAGATATGCCAGTATGGGAACAGCAAAGCTAAGTCAAGACACTAAAGTAGGATGGCCTGGATTCCAGACACAGTTCGATGTCTACAGGGTAGGCATATGCATGCATGTGAAAGCCAAATGTAATTTGCTGTCCTTCATTTTACTGAAAGGTACTAAAAGGGCAGGTGGAGAAGGGCAGCTGCAAAAAAATGTCCAACAAAGAAAGGTGACAAAAGCATTAGAAATCTTGTTCACAAGCAAATGAGAGAATCTTTTGAGTAGTTTCAGATTACTACCACGTGTATTGATGGTGCCACAGACTTAAAAAATAATATGAGACTTTGCTGTTGTGACTTATTAAATTTAGGAAGATCTGATCACAAGAAACACTTATAGTAGATGTTAAAAAGGTAGAGTTTATGTCAACATCTTATTCAGAGTTCTGTGAAATATAACAACTGTTTCCAGTCAGAATTAACTTTCATGAAAGTCATTGGTAGTACCCTTTGGGTATCTGTGGATTCAAAATTAAAAAAAATCCCCTATTTACCTTCCTCGCAAGTGGAGCCACTGTATCCTGGCAGACATTCACAGACATTTGGCTTAATGCACTTCCCACGGTTTTTACAATCAGGTCTGCACAGAGCTGCACAAAAATCAACAGTGATCTTCAAATCATGAATTCATTGATACTAGCTACCATGGACTAAATCAAAATGCCATACTCACCATCCTGACAGTTATAACCAGAGTAACCAGGCTTGCATTTGCAAACATTGGGTGCCACACACTCCATATTTTTACCACATGTTTGTCTACATATTGCTGAAAGGCAATGAAAAAAAACAATGAAAGGAGTAAGGAAAGTGCCACTGTCGTATCAGTGCAACTGTGTCTTGCCTAACATAATAAACACATCACGTGAAATCAGTTGAGCCCCTGCCCTTAAGAAGGAAAGTTGAGATACATTAGAAATGTATTTTTAAGTGCAGCCATGCAACTGAAAGCTATACCAGAGATAATAATGAAAATGAGGAAATTCAATATGCATTTCACTGATCACAGTAACATACTTTCAAGTTAAGATATCGCAAGTTTCTTCTTTGCAAAACATTTTTAACAGTTACGTGTAATACCTCTGCAAGTAATACCATTTCCATAGTAACCGTAAGGACAACGGCCGCATCTGATACGTCCATCCTGACTTGGTTCGCAACGTACGCCAGGAAAACAGGGTAAATCAGAACAGGTTACCGCTTTAGGCATCACTGTTTCATTTGATGTTACAGTAAATGTTTTTGGTGGAACAGTGATTTCAGCAAGAACAGATGGCAAAGGACTAGCTTTATGCTTGGCTAACAGCTGTTGAACTCTGTGAGCACTTCCTCCTCTGAAGGCTTTGCTCGGCAAAGAAGGCCCTTTGCTTATATTTATTCTGCTGCTGAGAGAAGCCTTCCTGCTAGTCTCAAAATAACTGTGGGCCTCAACCTGTGTCCTGGTTTTCTTCTCAGGTAGTACAGCCTGGCTGCCTGATGATGCAGCCACCACAGCATTTACTGAGCCCTCTTCTGCGTGAGCAAGGTGACCGCTGCTGGTGCCGACAGTATGGCCAACGTTTCCAGGAACAGCAGATTTCACAGAAGCACCTCTTTGAGAATTAAATGATTTCCAGATGTAGGCTGGTGGAGTGCTGCTACTGGCCGCTTCTGTAGAAATAAATCTTTCGGAGATGTCCGTAGAATAAGGAATATAGCTTGAGACACTTACTGCCTTGTCAAAGAACAGTTGTTGAAAAGCTACAGTATGTTAGAAAGAAAGGGGGAAAAAGTACAATAATATTACATGACTTTTTTTCTTCTGTGAGGGTGCAGAATGTCTTCTGATCAGAAAAAGAGTACGCCCCATTCAGTCTGTGCTTCAGGAACACTCCTCTTCCATGTGCTATGTCAGAATTTATATATTCAGTAGAATCTGGCCCCCAACTAGCGCAATCAAAAGAGCTTAATGTCCTTTCCCACGCCACCACTGCTTCTCCATGGCTGGGAGATAAGGAGGTAGCACCATACCAATGAGACAATCAGCCAGGGATCTTCCCCATACTAGGTCAATGAATAGTTGTCCTGCTAGAACAAACTACCAGCGCTAGCTGGCACCATATTACTACCGAGCAACTGAAACAGAGTTTAACCTTAAGACACTGCTTATGGAGCAAAAGTGCATCTAAGTGCCAGTAACAAATCTCAAAGCAGGTATCTGGTCACAAGTATGTATGCGCTTACACTTATTGATACATCAAATTATGTATTTCATGTGAATTATCCATCATCTTGTACAAAAAGTTGTTTTTCGTGTTTTACATTACTTGATTCTTTTACTTAGATAACTCTTAGAACTCTCAAAACTTTTTTTGTCAACTTATAAGTTTCTGAATGGATTTTATTAATGGAATATTGCACATGTTCTATAAAAAAACAAAGACAGACTCAACCTCCTCTTTGAAAAGAGTGCAAAGTGAATGAAAAGTTCTATTTATACCCTCTTGGAAAGTGGGCATTATGGTAGATCGTGGAAAAGAGTGCGATACTAATCTCAGAATGGCAGAATGCCTTATATGGGCTTTAGCAGGAACGAAATAGGAGGAAATTATTCTACCTGACTTAAGATCTGCCCATAATCTCATCCGAGATTGTACTAGGCAGCTATCTACGAAAGGTTAAACTTTTCTGAATCTTATTACAAAGTGCTATGCCTCCCACTGATGAAAAGCACACTGTTTTGCAGCTGAGGAAGAATTATCCAGCACTGGTAGTTGACAGAGAATATTCCTCCTCCCATATTAACAACTTATTAACAACTGGAAATGCCAGCAATAGTATTTATGGAGTTTTGGAATTAAGAACATTCGTTTGCCATATCCTTCACCTTTCTTTTGAGTTAAAGCATTAAAATGGCATTCAACATAATGCCATAAACTTTTGCTTATCTCATGTAACAGATGTCCCTACCCCATGTTACCTACTTTATAGCAGTGATTAGTCACAAAAACAAAAGGCAACAGGAAGAATGCTGTAAATCACACTGTCAATAAAATGACTAGACTAACCTAAGGTGTTTGTTGATATTGACATTTTGGTGTCATTTTTCAGATTGGAAATAGGAATACAACCAAAACAATGAATTGAACTGAGTTAAATTGAAAAAATAAAGTGAGTAATATAAAACTGACTAGAACCTTTATTTGCCTGCTATATTCTTATCAGTATGTGAATTCGAAATTGCACTCTCTTCATGAAAAATCACCTTTTTTCCCTCCAGTTTCTCTTGTGGAATCCTCTCCTTCAACATTAATGTCTTCAAAGCTTTCTAAAAAAAAAGATGTGAAGGCATGTTAGTAGCTACTTTTTTTCAACTTCAAATAAATTATGAATAAAGTTTTAACAAATAAGAATAACTGAAAACTCTGAAAGAGCAGATGAAGAGTAAAATAGTTCCTTAAAATAGAGTATATAAAATTCAATAGAGAATATAAAAAATGCAAGTTACTCAGGAATTGCATAATAAGATAGTAAAAATAAATTTTTAGGCACCTTGTTAGGCAAGTGTTTTTATTTGAATAGTTCTTTCTTAAGGTATCAAACAGAAAAGTATTTTGAGTGTTCTACAGCTACCTGGCCCAGTGTATTCTGATGCTGTTGCCAAATGAGATTGTTCCAGCAGTCAGAGAAAAACATCCATTTATGTTAACTACTGAAGAGAGTTCTAAGTTAGAAACATGTAATAATCAAAAATATCTTACCTGAATTAGAAAAAGATAATAGTATTCTTATAAAAAATAGATTATTTTTCATAGCATTTTATCATACCGTAACATGATTTCCCATCTCCTCGCAGATTATTTGGGCATGGACCACAATGGTAAGAACCAAAAGTATTGAAGCAAAACACTCCAGGGAAGCAAGGACTGGATTCACATTCATCTACGTCATCTTGACAATTTTTACCTGAATTGAAATATAGATTTTTATAATATTCTGTCACAAGACTTTGGCAGTACGTTTATAAAAGCAGAGTGTACGTAGGTGCTGAAATAGAAAAAGTTTGTCTATCAGGAATAACAAAGTGTCTCGGTATGTCCATTGAAGTACAACTGGCAAGGTTTGCCATTCACATATTTTCACATACAGCAAGTATTTTAATCATTGCAGAATATAGAGAGGATGGGCTTTGTGGACTACATGATTATATGCAGGCATGGAAGTAATCACTCTGTAAGCAGACTTAGTACTCCTATGTTTTACTATGTTGCTGAATTTACCTCTGGGGAAGAGAATATGGAATTTTACTCCCCTAATCACTTGTTCTTGCAATGTGCTCGGCTATAGTATTAATCAATTGTTAAAATAGTCTGAATAAGAATTATCAGTCTTAACTTATCATTTAAAAACATAAAAAGAATCTCTCCTTTGGCAATATTTACAAGCTGGAACACAGGGCTTGAAATGGCTGATGACTCTGGTTAGATGCATGGCCAAACTTGCTCAACTTCCTTCCAGCTTAAGCACTGGGAGGTCCAGGTTTCTCATTGTATTTAAAAAATACAGATTTCCTCTTGAAATCCATATACACATAGAAATTTAACTCTTCTATTGATTCAGCAAAGCCATTTCTACATAGAAAGAAAAATCAAGTCTAGCATTTACTAACTTTATTAAATCATTGTTTTCAGTATGAAGTAGCCAGTGAACAAGAAATATGATTTTGAGCCACAGACCACAGTTAACAGCTTGCCTCACATTTTACCCATTTTTCTAATGCATTTGTGTTGTAACACATGCAAGACAAATCTTGAAGTATATTGTATATAACTTTATCACACTACCACAGTATTTCTTCTTCTTACTGTAACAGTAAGCTATTTTCAGTCAATAAAAGTTAAAAAAATCTTTAGAGATAAAACTAGAAACTGACAGTTGTCACTACATGTATAAAGTAGTAACTTACCTTGAAGTTCAGGTGGACATTCACAGTAATAGCTGTTTATTCCATCCACACATCTGCCAGCACCACATTGGTTAGGTTTACATTCATCAGTATTCTCTTGGCAGAGATCACCTTTAAATCCAGCCATACATACACAAAGGTATCTTCCACTTCCAGGAGGGAAATTAATATTTGTCACACATGAGCCATTGTTTAGGCAATCACATGATTTTACATTGACCTACAAGACAAGTCCAGTAGAAAAGATTTCTTTTTTTTTTTCCAAGCTAGCAATAAATTTTGTAAATAAATATTTTAAAATTTTATTAGTATGAGCCATTTGACTGTAATATTCATTACCTCTATTTCTACCTTTGTCTCTGCATTGCAGTCATCTGTCAAGGAAAATGTTAATTTATGGGGATTCTTAGATATAGCTTTCCATAAAAGGAGACCTGATGGGGAAAGACTGGCACCTTCAGGACCAGACTCCAATGTAAAAAGAATAGCAGAGCCCTCTGGATCTGAAGCCAAAAATTGATATACGAAATCTTCTCCATAGAAAGTCTGTAGCATTCCCTGAAAAGTTTGAAGCACTGGAGGTTGGTTGTCTGCAACAAAGGAGATGTTTTCTCTTTCAAGCAAGAATTGCAGTACATTATTACATAAATTAAAAAGCAATATGTCTTTCTATTAAAGAAGTTGTATATAATTATTTCTTTCAAAATGTAATGTTATTTGAATGGCACAGCAAAAAACACTAGACACTTTCCTTGTAGCTATAACAAAAATAGCAAGAAATTAGTTACGCCATGCAAGAGTTTGTTAAGATACATTGCTTCTGTAGACAGAAATCACTTGAAATTATTTGAATTTAAACTGTATTATAGCTAAGCAGAATTACAGTTTGCAGATGAAAGTGCAGATAAATAAAACTCAGATGTGACTGGTACTTCCTTTAAGAAACAAACAGACATAGATAAGGAATATCTGGAACTGGGCTGCAGTGATCGTCTTGGCATAAGTGAGCATGAGGTGATGAAAGAGCCAATACACTCACTGTTCCTTGAAGGATTTCAACCACATGATAACTTACTCATTGATCTGACACCCTGCTCCTTGAGTCCTGCCTTTGAGTATTTGTTTAGGCCATGTACCTATGCCATGGATGTGAATCATGCCCAAATATTAACTGTTAACAAATATGACCTGCCATTTAATCCAGTTTCTTGCATTTCTCTCTTGTCTGGTGTCAGCCAGTCAGAGAACCCTCAGAGCAAAACATCACATAAAACATTGCTAGGAGGTCTAAAAGCTGTTACTTTTATTTATGCAAGGCTCTTAACGCAACTATCAGTGCAAAGGCTGCATGCAGAAAGGCTGCTTGTTGTTACCATATTTGGAACTACATTGCTGCCACTGCACTTTAGATATCTCTGGAGAACATAAAATTTTACAGGTGCATTCTCTGTTATATTCTCTAATACCTTGCTTGCAATTTTGGACCCACAGGTAGCTGAACCCACTGGTTTTGATCCACATGAGGGCAATGTGAAAAAGAGTGGCAGCTTATATACTACTAACACCCTAACTGAATTGGTCTCACCACACAGCTGACCCTAATTTGAGCAAGAGGTTGAATTAAATAGCTTCCTGACATCTCTTCTGATCTGAATTTTCCTTTGATCCTATGATAAAATTCTTTGTACATAGGCTATAATATACATATATATATATATATATATACACACATACACACAAATAATGAAACAACTTGCCTAAGAATATCTATCTATCGTTAGAAAATATCTTTTATTCCTAAAAGCTGAAGACAAACATTTGTGGGTATAGTTGTGCCGAAAATTAGAAGACTGTAAAGTGCTAATTAGCTGATTGTTGATCATTTGCATTACAGTTACTTTTGATGGTTACTATGAGGGGGTGGAAAAAAAGCCTGACTTTCATATATCTGATCTGAAAAAATGAAATACCCTTTTCAAAATGTAAGATGAAAAACAAGACCAACTTAAAAACTAAAAACACTTACATGGTTAAAACTTCACTACATCCATACATTTTGAAAACTTAGTAGATTTTCAAGTTATTACTATTATAAAAGAAACTATTTAGAACTTACTTTCAACAACTGACCAAGTTAACTTTGATATGTCAGGTCTGCAGAGTAAGCAAGGGCTGCTTGGATTTGTATCACCTTCACCATAACAGAGTCCATTTATGTTGCATGTTTTCTCCTTTAGAGAAATAACAACGATGTGATTCATTAATTTTCTGTTGTCAAACAATAAATCTGAATGTATTTGTAAAGTGCCAAATAAAGTCTGATCTATCCTACACTTCAACTATTTTTAAAAATAAACCACTAAAAACATGTTCATTTTTATTTGGTAATTATATTAACGTTAATTTCTTTCCAAAGCTGCCTCATCCCAGCTTCAGTATTTGTGCTTATCATTTCTGCGCATGGAAAATTCCTGTTGAAAACAAGAGGTGGGTTTGCATATAGTCTCCTGATTTATATAGATTTTTTTCCATCTGCATATTTTCATAATAAATATATACAGTAATGAAATATTTACCTTTAATGTACATAACCCTGATTCCTGTGGTTCACATATTTGACAGGCTCCATCATACAATATCATTGTTTTAGAGTTGCTATAAATGAATCCATCATTGGAAATCTGTAAAACGTAGATTAGAAATGGATTAACGCAGATAGGCATCACCCTATCACCAGCATGGACTGCTAGCATGGGATTCAACTCCTACATAAACACCTACATTTAACTGTTTAATCTCTTAAAATAGTCAGCAGAAATCTAGCCAATCCTGCCAATAAGTCTAGACAGATATTTGACTGACTAGATGTAGGTGTCTCCTTTAGGGTAAACTCAATAGTTTTCTAGGCTTTATTGACCTTATTGAGTCAGTCTTTACGAGATCTCAGATGTCCATCTCACTTACAGATTCATGCATGTAGACTAGAATCAACTCAATTTTCCCATAAGTGTCCAATGTCATTTGAAATGCTCTAGGGTAACCATCTGGCATTTAACTTCTTATCTTGAAGGATAGGTCCTAGGTTGTGTCTGCCAGTACCCTTGCATGGGAGCAGTCTCAAATGGCACTCAACACTTATGTTTAGGTGATGAAATTGAGACCCTAAGTTAAGCAAGTTGAGTTCCACACTTAGAACCATAAAGAAAAAAATAAAGAGGATAATATCTACACAATATATTTTCCCTATAACAAGAATATCTTTAAGTGAATATTTGAAATTTCTGAGAGTACCTTTATTTGCCACCTGGCAACAGGTTTATCATCAACAAGATCCATGACATCAGACTGCTGGCCATCGCTTGGTAACTGACAGTCGACAGTCCTGGCACTTTGGAAGGCAGCTGGCATAATTAGAGGTTCTCCAAGAATCCACTGGCTATCTTTATACTAAATATTAAGACAGTCTGTTTTTCAGTGCAACGCATTACAAAAGTATTTTTATCTCACACAAAACACAAATTGCACTGTATTTGAACACGTCTCTGGATTAAAGTGCTATGTGAAATACTAATTTACTATTATTTGCACAGGAATCGATTTCTACCTAATCCAGTAATTAGGATATTGACACTGAACTCTTGCACAAGCCAATAAATTTCATCACAGCCCCTGTAGACTTCTCTCCTAAACTGTCGTGAGGGCAAGTCATCCAAACATCTATCTTCAGAGTTCAAGATATATTAAAAAAGGGGGGGGATGATAATATTTGACTAAAGTCTTAATATCAACAGGAGTTCTTCCTGTAAGAAATAAAAAGCAGGGCTAAAAGCATACTGAAAATAAATTTAGGTGGAAGTAAGAATCCAGGCAGATTATGAATCTAGAGAACAAGAAGATCAGAAATCATTCTGAGCTTGATTAGGTTTTATCGAGTTGTCCACCATTACTTGCTTCAGCTACAGCAGCCAGTCAAGCCACCTTTATTTAATCTCAGTTCTGACATGAGGAGTCATCTGCTGATAAGGCCATGTTTTTTTTTCTTTTTTTTCTTTTTTTTTTTTTTTTATGAACAGAAAAAATAACCTCACATAGAAACATTTGCTGAATGGACATACAGACTATTTTTGTTCAAACAAAACACTTTGGCTTTTTTATTCCTATAACCGTTAAAGAAATTCTCAGCAGGAGTGAGTAAAAGGAGTATCTAAATGCTTCTAAATATAAAATTTTGAGAGGATTTAGTTACATAACCTTTGAAATGTGATGGAGTCTCTCTCTCCAAAAATCTTTTGTCATTAGCTGGAGGCATGTTCAGCTATTTCCTTCAGAAACATTAAGTAAATTCTGGACCTGTGTAATCATAGTCTCCTTGGCCATGTCCTACCAAAATCTCTAGCAAGAGAGATTTACTAGTCCTGCATCTGTGAGGTCATTCAATACAGATTTCTTCGAATTACCTCTTTTACTATCATGCATGAGATCTACATCCTTTTCAGCATAGTAGGACAAACCCTGGACAACGGATCTGATTCAGCCTTTCACAAGTGAAAAGATGAAAATTGAGAAATTCACTTTGTACTAACTCTAAAGTCTGCCGAAATGACTCTTCCATGAAATATTGACCTCTCAAGTTTTTCTCAAAATACATGGAGTTCTATATTACTGCAACTCTATAGACATTTCCATGAAGCCACTATTAATCCAGCCTGGGGCAAAAAGAAAAAAAAAAATCCTTTCTTTGGTATTTTCAGGGAAAAACAATCAACTTCCTCCTGAACTTCAGATAAAAGCAGTGGGTTTTGTTTCCTACCTGGATCTTCTCAGTGAGAAGATCATCAATAAAAGTGATTTAACAGAAAGTTTTTATAGTTGGGAGCCAAGTATACTACCACAAGGAGCATTATATCAGAAAATCTTGCCCTGACTTAAGGGTGAGACATCTCAAACTGTGGTAAGTAAGCTCCCGATAATTGTCTCACTGTGAGCTTGGTCTAAAAGACTTTTAACCTAATGGAGTGTAAATTTACACTCCAGTGCAAAGACTGGAGTCATTTCAAGCCAACCTGCAGATGAGTGGATATGTGTTGTGCTCAAGAAAAATTTATAGCCCACATTGCTTAATCCGTCAAAATCATCTTAGCATCTGCTGGCACTAGCTAAGCAAAACTCCTCTGCCTTAAGAATGAAAGTTTCCCACTGAACATTTCCCCCATCATCCCATCAATGAAACACCATTTTACTTTGGAGCTTTTTTAATTTTCATTTCCAAGATGAAGAAAAACCTCAAACCTACAGATTGTTTGTATCAGGCTAACACTTTAAATTACTTAAATGCCTTGGGCAAATTCCAGGTTTGGATAACAACATTCTGTCTATATTGATTCCTCCTAAAATTGTATACATTTGTATAAAATCTCCTGTTCAAGCCTGGGGTACAGGGCTGAGGTTATTAAATAGCCAGGATATTCTACCCCAGAGAAACTTAGAACATATCAAAAATGCCTTTCTGTTTTTGTAACAGAGTTATTATATTTATAAAAGGGCTATTTCAAGCATTAGATTGGGACAGAAATTCTAGAAATGTCTTTAACCTTGCTGCCCTTTTTCAAAGAAGTAGCTCTTCACTTCCTCTCTATAAGCACTTAAATAAAAGAAAAACAATGTACTAGTTGCTACCAATAGAGATGCCCTTGCCCTTTCCTGATGGATAGCTGCTTTATGCCGCTGTCTCCCTCTCAGCTGCTAAATATTCCCATTATGTTTTGGATTCCTCTTATCACTGTGGAAGTGGCAATCTTGCAGACTTGAGTGTCTGCTGGAAAGTGCTGAGTCCCTCCGCTTTTAGCTTCTGCAAAAGCATTGGGTTGTGCCCACATAAATGATTAATAACTGGCTCACCTAATTGGACATTTTTTTTGCATACTCTGAGAAACTTAAAGGTGACGTTACTATACATATACCTGTAATTTGCTAATTTCACATTTCAGAGCTGATGACTCCCTGAAGCCATGTCCAAAAGCTCTCACCGACGTGCAGTCATACTGTCGAATATCACATAACCCAGCATTCTCCAGCTCTGTAATTTCTGGAACCTGGTCTTTGAAGCAGAGATTAGACAGTGAAAGTTGATACATTAACTGATTCATATGCGTTTGCATTAAGTAATGTGTTTATTTATCCATCCAACTAAGAAAACTATATAAATGATGTTATCCAGTATTTTTTGCTTCACCATTTGAAATCTTCATTCTTTCTATTACAAATGCTTGTGAGACAATTCCAGTACAAGTTTAAAAGGTTTACTACTATTTCACCTCTTCCTCCATTTGTTTTTAAATAAGTTACTAAAATAAAAATGCCATTTCAAATTAAAATATTAAAAGATTTCATTTGAAAGCATTTTAACTTTGCTAATACTGTTTCTCATACTTCTCCAGTGTGTCTGCTTATCTACATTTTCTATTTACTGTAAAAATCTGCCCAGCAACATTTGCTGTAGCTCTTTTTTTCCTCATTATCAATTGTGTTTCCACCATGTTTAACAGTTTGCTTACACAGACGTAACATCACCAAAATGAAAAGCGTTCTGCTTGTGGTTAATAAACAGGATTATATAGTTTATAAACAATAGGGAACAGACAGAAGTGGTATCTTCCCTGCAGAAAACAGGGAAGAATGTGAAAACATGCTAACCTATTGGGACAGTACTGTGGATTGCAACCTCCCATTTAAGAAATATGACATACCATAAACTAAGCCCATGTTTTGCCCTAGGGAAACAAGAAGGCCAAATAGAAAGCAATTCTAAACTGGAACTAAGCTGCTGGATAACAAACAGCCCCACTGTAGGGAACCTCTGCCAGTGCACAAAGCAGGAAAGAGGCAGTAAAATAAACCTAGGGTGCACAAACATCGAAAATGCTATTTAAGTAAATCTTACTGTTTTGTTCACTTACCAGACAGTATGCTGCAGTCATAAGAGCTATAGCCTTGAAAACATGCACAACCCCATTCTATACATTCTCCATTACCACTGCAGAGATTGGGACATTTTAAGGCAATAAGTAGGTTCTCAACTGACCCTTGAAGATCCTGTTGGTTGTAATTTATTTCTTCTAAAACTCTCTTCTCACATTCATTCTCTAGAAGAGGTAAGAAAGCTTCTGCCCAGCTGAGGTCATCTTTCAGCAGCAAATCTTTAACGCACATGTCTATTGCATCTTCTAATCGCCTACCAAGAAGGCCACCACAAGATCTTCCTATACTGGAATTAACTATTGCCTGTTGGCACAATCCCAAAGCACTCGACTCAGTCAGGCCTGAAGGTGTGGGCCAGGAAGGAAGAAACTTTTGGTGCGTATCACTGGTGTGGTCCTCCGGAAAAAAATAGCTATACCCTTCTAAGTCTGTTTGGCTAAGACTTTGGAATGGAAATACTGGACGGTATTCATAATAATTTTGGCGTTTCCCTCTACTTGTATTAGATTGGCCTTTGAGAAGATGAGCCCTGTAACTGTGAGGATTTCTTCTAATGCCTGAGCTTGAAGTTCCTTGTCTTTCTATCCAAGTGTTTTCTACTGAACTTGTGTTTACCAGTGATATTTTGTGAAACGTGGTTTGCTTCTCAGATTGACTGTTCCTCTGCAGAAGTGAAGAAGAATCCATTTCATGTGCAGACGAACGTTTCTTTAAGCCTCTGACAAGATCAATAGGACTGAGATACTCAGCAGTGACATCCAGTCCTGGTATCAAAGAAGGAAATCTACTATTCTCACTTTCTTTGCAAGAGAGAGGAAATTCTGATTTAGACACTGACTCTAGTTTGTTTTCAGGTTGATACAGTCCAGCATATTCAAGTGTGCAGTCACAGAAGGCTCTTTTTGTAGAAGATGTTAAAGAAGCAGGTGTCTTGTCAAACAAGCTGTCTCCTGGTGAAATTCTAGGGAAAAAAAAAGAAAAAAAGAAGCTGTATCTCAAATGCCTTGTCTATTTTCTTTGTCTTAGTAAGAATGTGGTGTTTGTTTTGCTTTTTGCTGTTTCATACTTCTACACTACAAATGACAACATCTGCAGCATTCAGCTAAATTTAAGGACCCCAGCTAAATTACAAAACTATGAGAGTAACTTTCAACAAATGGGTTGAGTGACTTTTCTGTAAGTCTTGGTATTTTGTTCAAAACTTATTCAAACTGATCTTATATCATAATTACTACTTAAATACTAATTTGATGCTTCAGTTTCAATTTACACCAAAATTAATCGTGGAAAGTAACGATGGCATTTTAACATCAACTTTAAATGTTAGAAAGATTTTTTTATTTAGACAAGTTGTTAGGAGTGCAAAGGAAAGGTTGAACCAAGAATGACGGTATTTGATTGAAACAGAAGTATTTTGTTACCTCCACTCGTTAATAAAAGAAAAAGGAACATTAGAATTGTTTGGGATTTCCATCCCACTTGCAGTGTGATAGTCATTTTCTGCACTTCCGTCAAAGGTGCCACAGAGTCCCATTGTATTTTTGTAATCTGAACTGGGTGCCCTAAGCGTTATGCTCATTCCCCATTCACTCACATCAGCACGAACGAAAGCTCCAGAAGAAAACAAAACCTAAAAAGAGATTGGCAATATCATCATGAGAAACACTTTTAATAAAATTAGGTATGTTCGTTGGTAAGGAACAATTGACAAAGGCCAAATGTATAAAAACATTCCATTAAACTCAGGCTCTAACCAATCTGGATCAGAACATTTTTGTTTTTTCTTTTTTTTGCAAAGCCTTGTAGAAAAGTCCTGTACATCTCAATCTCAGCAAGTATGACTGTCAGCTAAGGCAGTGCACTGCAGGCCAATAAATTTCATTCATCATTAGTAGATATTCTGTGGAAGGTCAATAACCTCAAAACCAGAAAGAATCAAAAATCCAGCTGGGCAAAGAAAAAGAGACCACTCACTCATCATATGCTGGCATAGGGCAAGGGATAAATAATTCTGGTCATATGAATTGATTCTTTGGTGACACCTTTCTCAGCTATCTTTCTGTGAGCTTTATGATTCTCTGCATGTAAGTAGCTTAATATAGAGTCATTTACTACCTAGAAAACTGATCCCAAATGTTCCTAAAAGTTTAGGACAGTTAAAAATAATCTCAAACATTTAGTATTTTACATTTACTATTTTATTTTAGACAACTTTATCATCTCTTGAAAGAAATTTTCAAGAGCAAAATCCTCCCCATGGATAAAATCACACATTTGAATAGGTGATGGTATCAATAGCTATCAATACAGTATTCATAAGTTTTACAATGCTCTTTGGTATTTTTATTGATCAAGTAAAAATGTTATTCTAAAAATATACTGAGTGGAATTAACACTTTCTAATCTACTAATCTGAAGAATTAAAGAACACAATCCAGCTGCACATTTTTCCCTGCACAAAACAAACAAATTGCACTGGAGTGTTGTGCCAAAGGAGAAAAGCAGACTCTTGTGCACATAAAAGAGAAATAAGCAATAAACATTCATGGAAATCCATGAGACACAGATAGCTGAAATGAGGACACAATATTTTATGACTTCTAAATGTAAACACTGTTTCCGTTATTAACCTGCTGCACTAATCTGACACTTAATTTTTCTGTTTTTCTGTACCATCACCTATGAAAGGGAATTTCATCTCTCTATGGCCTAAATATGTCTTGATATTTAATATATTAAGTCTTCAAAGGAACTGCTTCAGATAAAAGCAAAGTATTTAAAGTATTCTTATACTGATAGCTAAACCCAACTTGAAAAGGCATATTGATTTTATGGCTTGCCTTCCAGACCCACAGAGTGATTAGAGAGAAGCTAGGTGTTTCATTTTTACATTCTGCTTCATTTCAGATTCACTGGAGCCCTATAGCAATGTTACCTATGAAAGAAAAGTGATAACAAATTATAAAAACAAATCTGAGTATTATATTTGAGGGCCACATTCTCTAGAGAAGCCACTGACACTTTCAATTCTATGCATGTCATTTAGCATACCTAACTATTTGCATACACAGGCCTTCCTATATGACACTGTCATGAGCAAAATACTGTGCATGCATAGCAGAAATCCCTTTTTGGAAAATTAGTACTGCTAAGTAAGTGCATATTGATTCACAAAACTGCACAATTCATACAAGAGTTGTATGCTGTGATTACCAACATGGTTCCAGAAAGGTATCCATGCTGACACATTGTTGTTTTCAAGGATAACATCCCTCACTTACATGCAAAACATCAGCCAAAGGACCATAACTGTAAAACAGGCTTTACTGTATTGCTTAATTACAAGAAATAAAGCATGTTTAGTTCTATAATTGGTGTGAACTGACAAAAATAATTGCCAAGATAAATATTACCTCAGCAAGTAATATTTACCACTTACTGTTACTTTTCTTCCAAGGTAGGATTCAGTGATCCTGACATTGCTTCCAGTTGTGTCTCTACTTATTACAGATAAGTGTGGCTGTGACTCACGTAGCTGACCACTGCACATGTCAAATGCAATTATATCACTTCCTTCTTTGGCAACAAAGCCACAGTTACAGGAGGCTGGATAGTGAAGACTTCCACAGTCCCACTGGCGAACGTGAACCTCGAAATCTCGAGACATACTCTTATAGAGAACAAACGTTCCTGTTTCAAAATTGTCATAGACTCTGGTATCAAAAGAAAAACATACGATATTGCCTTAGTTATAAGATAGCTGCATCACTGTATGTCATCAACTTTATCTTAATATAGATCTCAAATGTTTTGTGAGTTTTGATTCTACAAATTACATCCATGCATCAGGAAAACCAAACAGTACGCCAGCAAACCAACGCAAAACCCTGGATAATCACCACATCTTCTTATAGGCAGCTATGAATTAAAAATTTAAAACTCAGTTACACCAGAAGAAGCAGCAAAAGAGAAGGATAATGAAGTATATGTAGACAATTGCTTCTGAACGGACACAACCATAAAACAACTGCCATTCTCTGGTACTGCTTAATTTTACCCAATTGTGCTCATGTATACCCTGACATGGAAGCAGAAGGTACTTCTCACTCTGTGTTTCTACAGCAATGCACCTACACAGCAGGAGCAAGATGCTTAATAGTGTGCATGTGTGGGGCAGGCGTGTTGACACAGCTTCACAAAATGATTTATAAAGTCACATACTTTAAAAAAGGTTTGTTTTACTACAGATGAGATGGAGGGTGCTTATTCCTGAAGACTTGAAAATGATTTAAAATGAAAACTGTAAATAGTGGCTTTCTTTTTTTCCTTAGGGTTAGCCATCTGTTCCCTGAAGCAAGGTTAAAACAGCCAATTTAATGATTTGGGGTGGGGGGTAGAGCTGAGGAAGGAAAAATAAACCCACTTCCAACAACTTTTTAGCTATAAATGGCATTTGACAGTTAACTGCAGAACAGTCATTCATTTTGTGAATAATTGCCCAACAGAAAAGCTGTAGATGGCTGCCCTATTGGGACTGCACAGGATTACCTGCGTTTTAGCATGGACAGCTCCCTTTCCTCAGTTTGTAAAATAAAGTAGCAACACTGTTTAACCTTTACAGTATTTTTCCCTCTCAGCATCATGCTTCCAGCAAGCACATATCACAGTAAATCACACTGCTTCATAAGCAGGCTTGATGACAGACAATACATCGATGGTTAAAATGCCCTGTGAAACCACCCCTATAATTTCCACTGAAGAAGGAAAGATAATAACTGTGACTTTTTTTTTTATTATTATGAACATCATTATTACTAGTCACAGTGCTATCAGAGTAGCCATTACAGTTTGTCTTTTCTCTTCCTTTATCAGGTTCACAAGAAGACCCAGGTTGTGAGTTGCACACCCTTACTTGGAGGCAAGCCATCCTCTTCCCCTCACCCTGTCACTTGAAGAAATGTGCTTTGGCTGAGCAGAGAATATACAATTCTCATGCATGGAATCTGGACTTGTTTTGCCCCCTTCCGTGAATTAGAAATGTTTGGAAGAGAGAAGCAAACCAAAAGCATGCCACTGGTGGACAAGGAAGCAATCTTCATTTTGTAAAGTTTTGGTAATGTGCAATGGACAGCAGTGAATAAATAGCTTTCAAAGCCATAAACAAACTCAGCACAACATCGAGCAGACAACAGCTAGCTTCTAGTGTCTTGATCCTTACAGAGGTTCAGATACTTACACTCAAGGTCAGAGAAACTATGCTGTAGATTGGAAACTCTTTTGAATTAAAATAGTTTTGCTTAATCAATCATTATTCATATTTAATAAGATTTCCATCTTTCGTATTCACTAGGCTGTACAGTCCCTCTTCCTCCCTTGCACACTCCTCAAAAAAGGAAAATAGCCCATTTTCTTTACTCTTTTGCCACAACCCAAAGCTTGCATTTGGAAATACAAATATTACAAACATCATCAACAGTGGCACGAAGCTTTTGCTAACTGAAGAATGTTTATCCTTTTTGTCCAGGGAAGAGTATAAAAATACAGAAGGCAATTGTGGAGAAGTATAGTTAAATTATATCATTAGCATAGATAGCATGATACGAAATCACTTAAAATTAAGAGCAGCAATCTAGTGATTACCTTCCATCAAATGTAATTATATGAGGATCAGTAAATGAGTAGCAGTAAGCAGTGGGTAGATCCTTTACAGTAATCTTCAAAACAAAGAAAGATGTAGTAAGTTAAGCCAGGTAAAGAATAAGCAGACTCAGGCAAATTTCACATTCCAATCAGTATGTTATATTATATTTTTTAACCAACCTAAGTAGTTATAAAAACTTAATTCAAACAAAAATGCAGGATAAAACTATGGATATTGAACACACTAGAAATCTTAGTGTGACTCAGTATGTCACACCTGAAACAGGAGCTCCATTTACATCAGCCACATTTTTGGCCTGATGGTTTTACAGAGTTAGGAGATTTTCAACCTGTGTGCTTTCTGGAGTGTAGCCATTCCACAGGAAATTATCACTGGATATAGGTTCCACCACAATCCTGGTAGTTCTGTCTCCATCCTGCCTGAAGTCTGTCACAGCAGTGAAGTAACTTACAGCTTGACTACAAATTCCATTATTGCAGGGTTTCTGGAGAAGATCCACATGACAAGAAGAAAGGGCCAAGTTTAAACCTAACTGTTCTTCACCTGTTTTAATGAAAACACATCATTAATGAGTTCTCCTCTAAGCAAGTCAATTTTTTGCAATACTATCAATATAAACACTATATTATTTACACATAAGAAAGATTTTTCTGTCCATAAGTGAAAACAATTATGTAGTTTACAGGGGTGGGTCATGCAAAACTCCCTCTCTAAATCTTCACAAACACACAGAGAAATGGTTTGAATTTTTCAGAGTCAAATGAAAATCATAACATCAGCAAGATATAAAAATGGTTGTCTGCATAGGCAAGGCTCCTCCTGATGTTCACAGGACTTGTCATTGACAAGGGCTTATAGAAGAGACTAACAGTAGTAAACAAACGAGGATTTTGTGACTGCATATATCATACTTGCAACCAATGCCCCATTGGGCAATAACTGAACTAAATTCTAAACTTCTCAAGTATTGTAGTATTCAATTTTGTCTACTCAAGTCAACAAAAAATGGCTCTGCTAATCCATAGCTGCCAAAAACACCTGCTAATTTCAGGTATTGAAATTATGTACATACTCCTAAATAATGGATTATGGATGCATTCCCCAGTACTGTCAATATCAGCGTGTTCCAATATTCTCTTAAATATTTTACAATTTACTAGCTTTCCCAAAGAAGCAGATCAAAGAATATATTTATAAAAACATATTACATGTAGAAAATGTAGTAAACCCTGGATAATACTTACCTTGGTCAACAGTATTTAATGTTAGTGAAATTTTGCAGTCATTTTCAAGCTGCCCAAACTCACGACAAGGAATAGGAATTCTACTTTCTATTGCCAGTCTGTATTCCTTCCCATCTTCTGATATACTATAAGTTTCTGGATATATCTAGCACAGGAGAAATTATACTTGAAATACAAACTTTTCTGGGTGAACCACAGTACTGCTTACTAACCAGCAAGAGCGAACGTATCAGGCGTGAAGTAGAAAATTAAGGACAGGGAATGGCATGGTGCACGGCCACTCCACTCGTGAGGCTTATTAGGATGGGCTGAGGAGCAGAAGCACAGTGTAGAGTAGATGAGGACACTGTGGCGAGAGCCTTAGTAGGGTGAGAACATGGAGCGAGGCAAAGGAAAAGGCAACTCTATAGGGTTGCTAGAAAGGTAAGGAATTATCAAAGCACGTTAACACAAAATGTGTTCTCTGCATAACACCTGGAGAATAAAATGCAATGCAGCAAACTGCTGTATTGTCTGCAAAAAATAAATAAGCTATCTGTGAGCAACAATGTCCTGAAAGAATTTAAAAGCACAGTATTTTCTCTGGAAACCCTATCTGTAAATTTACAATAGATATATAATCAGAAATGCAATAAGGAAGCAAAATACAGGGGCCTGCAACTGAGCATTGTATATTGGGCAAAACTCAATGCAGTCTCACCACATGAAAAGGAAAATAGTGCAGTTCGGTGCTATACTGCAGAATTCTGCAGAATTTCATGCACAGGAGACTAATTTGGCCCTTGATCCTGCAGAAACAGAAGCTCACACTTTATAAATGGTGAATCATCACGCAAGTCAACAGTCTAATTTCTAGTATGTAATCACACAGATGCATCTTTCTGGGATTAACAGCCTCTTCCTGGCTGCTAAGCTGGCCCGTAGAGCTACAACCACAGGGAGGATAAAAATGAGCTTGGACCTGTTCTCTGACCAAATGGCATGGCACAGCTCATGTCTACATGATTAAACTCTCCCCAGTTCCACTGTCTAACCCCAAAACAGGTTGGCCTCAGCCTTCCCTCTTCCCCATGGTCAGCTGGGAATACGCCCTGGCCAAAGCTATCCTCTGATCCAGGCTCGAGTGTTTTCTGGGAGCACCAGCGGGGATAGGCCAAAATCACACCAGAAAGGCAGAAGCAATTTAACATACTGAACAATTAGAATCATAGAATTGGAAAGGTTGGAAGGGCTCTCTGGAGATCATCTAGTCCAACCCCCCTGCTCAAGCAGGGTCACCTAGAACATGCATCCAGGCAGGCCTTGAATATCTCCAGAGAAGGAGCTACAAGGACTCCCCCTTGCTGAAGCCTGGGCTTGAACCAGGGAGCTTTAGATCTTCAGTCTAATGCTCTCCCAGCTGAGCTAATTAACTTGCCAGAGCCCCAGTTTGAGCTGTGGCCCTCCTTAGTTTATGAACATAGAGTCTAATCCAGCTTCTGGAGGTCAGGGCATTCACTGTGCTCTTATAATTTGTGTGAGCTGATGATTCAGTCTTCCTGCACCTTGAGTAGATGAGGGAACACCTTTGACTCCCCCAATACTTGACAAGTCTAACTTCACTGCAGCCAAGTATATGCTCTATTAATCCACAATACAGCTTAAGTGCCTCCTAGTCAGAGGCCCAGCTGTTTTATGTGGCTGTTGTGATCCCAATTTACTTTTATTCATCATCCTTCATGATTTTATCACTGTGGAACACATAATAATGACAAAATATTTACTGATGTAAATGTTTTAATGGACTGACAGAAAATTTATTAATATTTACACGTTAGCTGCAGTAATAGAATCATAGAAAGATGACTCAGGAAGATTCTTACTACAATAAAGTAAGATATTGTTTTCTTTTCAAATTACCTTAATGCCAGCAAAAAATTCCTTGCTCTCAACAGGAGAGCTCTGTATATCTGGTTTCTCCAAGAGAAAAGCAGAACTGCTACAGTAAACCTGTAGAACAAAAACAACACAATAGAATATACTTTTGCCTTGCAGTCCCTCTGGCAATAAAAAAACAAACCATAATGAGTCAGCTAAGGGATTCATCAAGCCCAGTCTTCATCAGAAGTTACCAATTGCCAGTGGTGATGCTTAAGGAAAATACAGAAACGGGCTGACTCCACAAAGACCTTTTCCTGGCATACTCTGTCAGTGCTTCAGAGCCTGCTTGAACTAAAGGCTGCATACAGATCATCAGATTTAGCGAGCACCCAGACCTCCATGGATTTGACTGATCTCTTCTGAACCATTTCCAGGCCCTAACATCTTCTGGAAATGTATCCTACTCTTTAATTACATGTTATATTCTTATTTTTGTCTGTTACCTTTTAATTTTGTTGAGTGCCTTTTAGATCACAGATTATACAAAACAACCAGCCCTACTCCTCCTCTTACTATACCTTTTCCTGGTATTATGGGCTTGAACGATCTCTTTTTCAAGCTGAGGAGGTTTACTGAAATCTGTCTTCACAATCAGCCAGTCACATGCCACTAATCACTCTTTTTTCCAGTTCTATTGCTAAAGTCTTTTTGGGATACAGTAATGATACCTGTAATATTTGAGATTTTGGGCAAATTTATAGCAGCAGCGTATAGTTCATGACTTAATTCTCTGTTCCTTTCTTTTTGACAGTCACTGAGCTAACATTGTCAGACAGCTACTCACAAATGCTCTCAAGGATTTTTGAGGACTAGCAGTTACTACTGTTGTCTACAAGCCATCCAAGTACCCTGCCTTTGGCCCGAACCCCAGTGCATTATCAAGATAAAACAACTTAGGAAAAGAGTAGCAAACTGGATATTAAAAATAAAACTCTATGCTTTTCTTTGTGGCCAGGAAATATTAACCTGCATTTTCGTATATACAGCTAGAAGCCCATCGGTTTTTCAGTGCTTAAGCTTCTCAGCATTACCACATGATCCTAGATCTTGAGTCTGCTACCACTTATGTTAATGGAATTACTCCCATTGCCTTTAATGGTGGAGATTAAATCATTTAAATATTATTAAAGAGAATTTAAAACCTCTGAACATCACGACCAAGCAGTAATTTGTTACTGATTCAGAGGAAGAGTTATTTACTGGATCAACAACACAGCTTCTCACAACAGCTAGCTGTTATAAGCTCTCACTTAGATGCAGTTGCATCCAAAGTCTTCTTAATTTACAGTAACAAACAAAATCACAGTTGAAGGTGAAGATGACTTGAATAAACATTTATCTACTGGAGGCATGCTACACTGTACTGAGACTGTGAGTCTCAAAATTTTAAAGGCAGTGGTTAACTGCTGATGCCTTCTGTGATGTTTCCACATTCATATGGACACTGTTGATGTAAACAACACCTACAGGCATAATTTTTCTGCCAAGAAATATTATCTGCAAAGATGCTAGGACATTGTCTCTAACAACTGTTAGTATCTATTCAGCATTAAGAAATCATATGTCAATAGATAAAATGCCTATAGAGGGAAAATAACATATTTACAAAGATACAAAGAGATTAAAATTATTTTTAACATACTCTGTCTCCAAGTTTGAGGTTTATGCCATCTAGTTCTAAAAGTGAGAATGTATCAACTCCTGTCTCACGTTTCAATTCTTCTTTGACACCTTCAGGAGAAAGCCTGGACCAAGCTACAATAAATCCAACCGAGCTGTTTGCAAAAGGAATGCCAAAGGTGCACCTTAGGTATACGCTTCCTTTGATCAACTCTGCTATAACTTCAGGGGTAGATGGTAGTGGTGGCAACACAGATGCAGATGATGAAGGAGCCAGTTTACCTAGTCAAACAAAAGTGTAGTTTGTGCTTTTTATTCTGTGCAAAAACATTATAGGATGAAATAACATTGACATATACTTTGTCAGTTAATAAACTAATAATATTTACCTTTATATATACACACACACATATATAAATTCTTATGTAATTGTTGAGAAAATCAGTGAAAATTTGTATTTTCCTTGCATAAATTATTAACATGAGAAAAATTTTTCTTTATCAGCATTTGATTGTATTTTAGTCCACAGGAAAATGCTGAAGAGGGGAAAAAACTAAATGAGATGAATTGTCTTACCAGAGAGGAGAGAGTAACATGTAAGGGAATTTGTGCACCAGAAGAGGATTTTCTCCACTTATAAAGAAAAGGAAAAGAATTGGCAACAGTATGATTCTATGGGAGTCAAATATAAAATGAATCTGCAAATAAAAGTAATCTATAAATCAGCATTATTAAAATTACATTTTAACATTTGTTCTGAGCATTATGCTCAGAAACTACATTTGTAATCCCAGATTGGAAATTATTTCTAAACCGCTCATCCCACAGAAGATCAAGCAATACTGTTGATAACACGACCATCTTTTATTCAAATAAAATATGACTAAATGTGGAAGTCATTGGGTCATGGATGCAAAGAGAACCCTGAAAAATTGAAAGAAAGCACTTACTGCTACAGGTGCCTTGAATTTCTACTCCTCCAGGATCACAGGTCTGTGGCTTTGCATATACAACAACGGTAAATTGTTCTTAAGTGATATATTCATGAACAGCAATGTGCTTTTGCAGCACACAGGGCCAAGACATCTGAAGGCACTGTAAGAGAACTTTCCTGCAGCTCTTTCCCACAGCACTAATAAAATGTCTATCAGTAGAGTATTTCCACTTTGCATTTTCTCTACCAACAATGTGTGTACTCTCCAGAAAGAAGATAAAAAGAGTTACAATAAGAAAGATATTCCTGATGAAGCTAAACAATAACTGATATGCATATAGCTTAGTCAAGCTCTTAAACAACATTTACTCTGACACAAAATTATATCTCACTAATGAATATTTGCAGAGTCTGAGTGTCAGCCTAAGCACCCTGAATTTTCATTTCTAAATGTCTTCTATCCCTACCTGACTATCCCTACCTAACATAAATTCTTATGTTCCTGGGTACTGAACAGTACTTGAGTGCTGAATATAGACTGGAAGTGGATGGTGTGAACATGCCTTTCCACATCAAATTATTGATGTATTGTATCAATATTGTAAGTCAGGAATATAGAAGATTTTAGTACATATAGCTATTTTGAAAATAGCTTTTGACCTCAGAACACTTGACAAACACACTTGCTAACAAACACAGACATTGCGCCGAGCTAGAGCACGCGTTTGCTCACCGTCGGCACAGTAGCCCATGCATCCTTGGGTGGGCTGCAGCAGGTAAACAAAGAAACCTCCGCAGTTCCTCACGCTGACGGGGATCCGGAAAAGACAGCAGTCTCTCGACGCGCTGAAGAAGAACTGCCACGTAGCACACGCCGTGAGCCACCTGATCTCCCCCGGCCGCGGCATGGACGCCGGCTCCGCCAGGGACAGCCAGACAGGCGCCTGAGTACCGCAGCGGTTCATCTTCGGCGCCGGGGGGAAACATCAGAACACGGTTAACGCTAGGCCCGGCTGCTGCTGCGCTCCATCCTTCCCACTACGTAACCTAGAGGCTTCCATATGCGGGTGGCAGACTATCTTTATCAGGTAACTTACCAAACGCTTAGTATTTAGGTCAGATTTTTAAAATTCTCCTGGATGGATACGTTACGGTCCCACAGATGTTTCAGAAAACATCTGCTGAGAAGGCCACATTATTCCCTAGTTTCCTTGCTGGTTCTTTGTATATATAGTATCTGCCCCGAGAAAACAAAAGTAGTTAGTTTGTGTGTATTAAACCTAACTGAAAGTCCTTCAGGAAATACACTGTTCTCTCTCTCTCTCTCTCTCTCTCTATATATATATATATATGTATATTTTTTCAGTGTTACGCGTGCCGCGTTACGGACCGGTCCGTACAGCGGCGCGAGCTGAGGCGAGAGCACGACGCGCCCCCGAGCACGAGCACGCGGCGGAGCTTCCCTCGCCCTTCCTCCCTCTAGGCCGCAGCCCTCTGCGGCCCTGACTCAGCTGCAAATTAAAGACAGGATTTACCCGGGTCCTTCAGTTGCTTCGTACTGCTCTAGTGATTAAAAAAAGGGGGAGGGAGCTGCTGCAAGCTCAAATGAATTTTCCTGATATGCTTTGGCTGTTTTGTGTTCCTGTTAAAAGTATTTTTTTCTTAGGTACTTTCATCCATTAGAAAAAGCGTAAGTAAAATATTCTAATGATTTTTTTTAAAATAAGAAAATGTTTTCAAATAGGAAGTTACAAAGACGTACCTCCTCAAAAAAATAGCTATTACAGAGATGTTGAAGTAGCTCCAAAATCAAGCATTACAAATCAAAGGTATTAAATATTCCAAGTAATTTTTTAGTCTTAGGGGATTTGCAAATGACAAGTAAACTAATCTTCAGTTAGCTCTGTGAGCTCAAGTCGTTTTAGGATTAATCTCTTCGCTCTAACATGATCATTTTAAAAGCTCCACAATTATTGGCATCACGTGGCTGCAAGTCTCCATACCGCTTTTGCATGTTCTCAGTAATGCATAACTAACTGACTGTCATATAGTTGTGGTTTCAGAGCAAGATACTGCTGCTATGCTAGCACTGAGAAGAATCACCTTTAGCAGTGACTGCAAATGACAGTTTTTGAATGCTCTAAAAGCAATACAATTTAGTATCCTCTGCTCTAGCCTGTTCAGTTTAAAAATTTTCAGCCCATAGCTTCAAAGATTTTATTGTCCAGTTAATGTATTTTTAATATTGTATTGTTGTGTATTTAGAGATAAAGATGGTTTGCATCCCTCCATATCAGTCTCCATAATTATTTCTTTTTTTTAACCTATCTTATTGAGAATTTCTTGAGAAAAATACGTATTATTTCTCACAAACAAATGAGGTGTAACAATACCTCCACACACTTTGTTGGCATCTCAGCCGGCTTATCAAAAATCATAAAGCGGTACCATCCTGGTGTCAGGGAATGGTCACATATTAAATCCTGAATAGCTGATTGCTGCAGGTGAGATGAATCAAAATCAACACTTCGATAAGGGCTCCTCAGGATCTGATGTCCACCAGGATGGCATTCAAGAACTGTGAAATGAGAATATTAAGATGAAATGTCTAACAAATACATTATAAATGTATTTAAATATTTCTTACTGGAAAACTTGCAGATACTGCAATATTACATGAGACCTCTCTTACTTAAGCAATATATTGAAGTCTGTCTTAGTTACAAAAAGATCTAGATATGTTACTGCTCTATAAATTTAATAAATTTATCATGTGGTAACTTTTTTCTCATCTAAGTGGACAGTTAATGCAAATTGATAACCATGTTAGGCATTTACCCCAGACATAAACACAGTGGGAAGGGATATGCTTATTCTTCAGATTTTGACTTTATAGTTCAATTAATGTTTATGAAAGATAAGAATAAGAATAGAGTATTGATACAGAGGAGGATAAAAAATCTTACTTCACTGGGGTAAGAATCATTTAAAAGTCTTCCACAAATGGGATACTACTTTACAGGGAACCTATACATTAAATGAAGAATTTTCTCAAATGGGTAAGGTAGGCATGTATAAATGGGAAAGTGACATGTATAAATGCAGATCATAGCACAAGTGAATACAGAAATAGGTAGCAACTTAGTTACTACGTGTTAAGTCATTATTTGCCCGAATGACATTGCTAATTGTGATAAGTGTAAATACAACCGACATGAACACATTTTTGGACATCAAAGTAGCTCCAGAGTTTCAAAACCATAAAAATGCTGGCAGATTAGATCAGTGATCTGAATCTGAAAAAGCCTTAACAATAGTTTTTTAAAAAGCAGACTTATTCAGAAATAGAGCAGGACGTCGGCATCCCTCAGACTGATCGTGAGAAACTAAGATGACTGATGCCATGTTAAAGACAGTAACAGTAAAAGTTCTGCCTAATGGAGTATTTGTAGACAATGTCAAACATAATGAATGGCCATTCTCTGTCACAAAGGTGCTTCAGACGTGAAACCTGGGCAAATAAAGTAGTAGGATGAGTGTAAATAAATAAATAATGTGTGTGTGTGTGTGCGTGCGCACGCATGTGCGTTTACATCTGACTTTTTAAAATGCTTACAAGGATACCAACTGATGCTATAAATGGAACTTTATGTTACACTGAATGATACAGCTAACTAATTCTTGCCTCTACCATGCCACTGATTAATTTTTATAAAAGAGTAAGCAAAGCACTACAGTCTGACATTTTGATTACTAGTGTAATCCTAAATTACTGCTTCCAGTTTTTCATGTTTATCCCATATTTTGCACAGTGTGACTATGTAACTGATCACTGTTACTATGTCACTGATGTTGGTTAGACTAGTGTAATAATGTGATATCTACTAAATTCTTTCATATAATTGTTTTGATAGCCATAATTGTAAGATGGTTTCAAAATCAGGTAATTCCCCTCCTTTAAATGGAGAAGATGCCCCAGCAGAACAACAAACTTCATCTCTTTCAAGTAAAATATGACAATCCTATAGTCCTTCAAAGACTGAAGATTTAATGTGATGCGGCTTTAGACCACTGAAGCAGGTAACAATAGCTTTATCTTCTGTTCTCTAAGTGTAGATGGAAGTCAGCGTGATTGACTACACCACTACCGAGCTTCTGAGCTGCCTGGAATAGCCCGTGGGCTATTCATGTCCATACAAGTTGACCTTAGTGAGAATGTATCCCTCACGGGAATTCGAAGAAAAGCTCTTGAAGAATCAAAGGTCAGCCACATGTCTTACTGCAATGTTTTCCAAGCAAGCTTCAGTGTGAGCAGTTTACGAACCATGGTGAAAGTTTCTTCCTGTCTTCTATTTTTTTACTGAAATTCTTCCTTTCATACAGCACCTTTATTAGTTTTTTTTTCCTCTCTGTAATTGAATCACTCCCGAAACAATTAGTATCTGTTACCTTTTCTATTAATAAATCAAATTAGACATGAGACAAGTCTTTATTTTCTTTTCCTCTACAGTTTAATTAAAACATCATTTGGTAGAGCTCTAAAATAGCTGACTGTACTCACTTGTAAGAGGGTTATAAATCTTAACAAAGATCATATTATACAATTCTTACTATTACGCACATTGCTTTTAAATGTCACCCAGCTCTTCATATATTTTTCTTCCTTAGAAGTATGCTAGTATTTCCATCACTATTACTTTGAAATCTCATATTAATTGAAAAAAAATCACTATTTTTTCCTTACTCATTTGACAGAACCAAAATTAACTGCCATCATCAGTAATATCAATTAAAATGTTCTTACTTGACCACATGACTGATGTGTCATCTAACTTTAGTAACAGTGGAAACAAATATACCTAACATTTTAATGCAAACATACACAGCAAACGTATGTTGTGTTCTCCATGAGAAAGATACCCTTGCAGAGCAAACCCTCTCAAATCAAATGCATTAAAGAGAAAAGCCGCTAAATTTTCCACTGACATCAGGATCTTCTTGTCCAGAATTTATATAGTTAAAAAAAGAAAAGAATGCTGATAAATGCTGATATAAGCATTTTTTTCAAACTTCAGCCTCAAAATGGCCAGCACCAATTTTGTTGAAATGCTACAAAAGAATTTTGCCCCAGTCTAATACTTGCAATTTTCAGACCAGTGAGGCAAGCCTGGCAGAATAATAAGCAACAGAAAACGGGGTCTAACACCTAAATGCATTAAGGAAGCTTACTTACAGGGCAAGCTTACCCATCAGCTCTGCTTATTACGGAAGCTGCATTAAAGTATGGAAAGGCATATAGTAAGAATAAATTGAAACATACAGCTACTAACTTGCAACTTCTTCATCCATTGCAGTCACAAAATATTTTGACAAAATGGAAAACTCCGGTTATTTTTTTTTTTTTTTTTACAAAATAATTTTTCATTTATCTGAAGTGAGAATTCTAAGTGTTTGCGGAGGCTCGTCTTCGGAAGGGCATGGTTAGTTAAGGTGCACTTGTGTAAAAAATTTAAACTCTTAGGCAGATCACAGGGCCAAATGTCAGAGAACTGCACTTCTGCAGTTAGTGGCACTTCCTTCCAGACACACTGGGATTTGTATAATGAAACTGCCACAAATCGGGTCAGGTAGTAGGTACTCTGAACAGAGAAATTGTAAAAAAACATAGGAAGGACTTTGTGATCGCCTGATCATATCCCTGTTCTCATCTATCTGCAAAGATGGGCTGAGAAATGATTTTCCACCTGTTCTGGGGCAAGGCCAGCATTATGGAATAGTCAAGGATCCATGAGACTTCTGGATCCAAGGTGGAGTGGAGAAGGGAAAAGGAGCCACCCAAACACGAGAAGAGTAGTAGGACTGGCAACTCAATTCATCAGGCACAGATAATTCACTGGGTTGTATCTTCTGCTATCTAAAGGCCAGGATCTGGCAAATGGCTACAGATAAACAAATGCTAGCCAGTTTGTGCTCAGGCTGATCTTGATCACATTTTTTCTTGTATCTACCGACTACAAAGGATGCGCCATCTCAACATCCCAAGGCAGATATCAGAACTAGGATTGCTGTTTTTAAACAGAAAAGTACTCAGATGTATGTGTGGATCTCAAGTCTTATAAAACAATAAAACAGAGAGAAATACACTTTTTGGAAAAAATTCTCCTGAAATAATAATTCAGGGTAACATTTTAAAAGCAAAATATATATGCTAATTAAACTATTTATCTAAAAGATACCACTGGCTTGGACAAGGTATATGAAGAAGATGATTGCAAGTTTTGTGGTAATAACAGCATTACAATGCAATGGAACAGGAACATAAGTACTCTTGCACAAGGAACAACTACAAAAAGATAAAAATCAACGTGCATGCATTAATATGCCTTTAGTTTGAGTGGGTGTTACAACACTCCCTGCCACTCGTGTCTGCACCTGAAGGCCTTCTCTATAAAGTTAGTAGTTGCATCGTCATTAAAAAATAAACATGCAAGTAGACTTGCAGGATATATTTTAATGATTCAGCGTGTGAGACGTTATTGTATCTACCCTTTACGTGGCTTTTCTCTGAGACGTCTGCTTGCTCTGCAGGGGGTTTTGCAGGACATTTTGCCGAGGTCCCGGAGGAGGATGCGACAGTACGAGCCACACGTGCTCGAGCAAGAGCAAGAGCAAGAGCGGCCGCGCGGGGGACGGACGCGGCGGCTCCCCGGCTCCCGCTCTGTCAGCGCTCCCGAGGTGCGGTGCATCCCCCCTCCCCTGCCGAACCGACGGACGCCAAAGGCAGTGCCGAACCCGAACCCGCCCGCCCGCCCGCCCGCCCCCTCCCTCCCGCCGTCCGTCCGTCCACCCCCGGCGGCGCGGCCGCGGCGTTACCTGTGCGGCGGGGCGGCGCGGCCGCCAGGCAGCCCAGCAGCGCCGCGCAGAGCCAGAGGCGCCGCATGCCGCCGGGGCCGGGCCGGGCCGGGCCGCCGCGTCGCGAGGGGCGCGGAGCGGGCGCGGAACCGCGCGCGGAGTGGGCGCTGCTCTGGGCGCCCCGCCGGCGGCCGCGGGCCTTATGCGCGCCCCGCCCTCGGCGGAGCGCGGCGGGGGCCCGCTCCGCCCTCCGCTCGCCTGCGCCGGCAGCGCGCAGCCCGCGTGGGGGAGGGCGCCCGCCCGCGGTACGTCGCGCCCGGGGGCTCCCTGGAAAGTGGCTTTTCTCCGTCCCGGGCAGAGCCAAAGCTGGTCGAGTTCACGAGGAGCAACGTCCAGGATCGCAGTTGTATTCTAATGTGCAGTAAAATGCTGGAAAAAAAAAATCATTTATATTTACTCCTAGTGCTTTGGACATTCCCTTAGATCACCAGAGTACTTTATACTACTACACTTTAGCTAACCACTGAGTTTTATCTTATTGCTTTAGCAATAGTTACAAACTAGTGTGACACCATTTAAGGCAGAATGAATTAAAGCAAAATACTCAAGGCTTTCAAGCAAGCAAATTTCAAGGATTACTGGGAGGCTTTCTTCTTCAGAAATGTTTATCAGAGATCAAAGAACTGGCTCAGTGCTTAAGATTTGGTAGAGCTTTTTGGTATTTTTCCTTCTAGGCCTGGAGTTGTGTGAGCACTGAGCCATTTTGCACACTCCAGGGCATGCACCAGTCCCCAGAAGTGCTTCACCTTCTCTTTAAGATCTGTAGCCCTAAGTCAAACAAATAGTGGCATGGGTGTGACACTCAGCACTGCACACCTACAAAGTGGCTTACTGCTATGTGCTAAACATCAGCAAGGAAAAACGGTCTGTGAGGACGGCTTCCAGGAGGAACTGAAATCTGTGGATTTTGCCGATCACGTTTCCCTGAAGAGAGAGGTATTAGGGCTGAGAGTCAGTGTGCAGAGAGGCAGAGCCTTTGTGCAGGTGACGGCAGTCTTCTGCATGGGTATCCCGAGCTGCTTCAATGGGAGAAGCAATCCAGCTCAATGACAGCAGCAAATATTTAAAAGGAAGGAGTGGTACAGTTTGAGCCTTGAATTTGAAGTCTTGTATTTCTCTCTGAGGCAAGTACACTCCCCTCAGCGTTAAGGGAAATGCTGAGGGTTTTTTTATATGTTTAGACAACTTTCTGGGTAACTTGTTCTCAGATATGATACAACTTTTATCCTTGAAAGCTGCATATATCTGATGTGATAGTAGGGTTCTCATACCCCAAAGTGTGTATTTGCAGAGAAGACAAAAGGAGGAAAAGAGGTATTTTGCAACAAAATGAGCTACAAAATAAAGAGTTGGAAAGACACACACTGAGAAGCTTTGGCAAAACTTAAAACACTGAGCTACTTCTTTGACCTCTGCTAATCCTGATGGAGTGGTGTTTGCAGGAGGATTAACACCTTTCAGCACAGATCATAGAGGAGACTAACAAGAGGTGGCAAAAAAGGAGTGAAGACACCTTTCAACTTTTCTGCATTGTTTTTCAGTGCTAGCTCCCTCTGCTACTATCAGCTGGGTAGTCTCTTGCAGCAAGGGCAGTGCAAGAGCAAACTGTGGTTACAACAGCTGACATCTTGCCGAGAGTAGTGCTCTGCTCTCCCAGTGAGAAGGAATTGCATCAGTGACGTTGAATCTGTGAAAACAGTTGCATGAAAATAATTGTAGGGTAGGATTATGCTCAAAGTATAGATCTTTCCAGCAGGTTGCAATTTCAGAAAGTTTTAGACACTAATTTGCATTGTTCTAATTAAGAAAATGGTAGGCTATGTAAAAGAGTTTGGCCTACTGAAAACACCCTTCACTCAAGATGGCACATGAAGTCAAACTGTAATATTGTATGTGTATATTATTAAGTAACAGGATGTTCCAGAGGAAAAAAAAAAAAAAGGTTGTAGAATTGTAGAATGCAGGAAAAGTTTGATTCTCTAAATGGTTACATAGTCCAAGTCACCGCTGGAGTAAACAGTTTGCGTAAAAACACAAGGAGCAGCAGTATCAATGGTAAGGAGAATTTAGACATTGCAATGCAGAGGAGTATTTCACAGAAATGGATTTTATGAATAAATACAAAAGAAGAGAGATGTAAGGTGAGCTCTGAAAATTATTGCACCTTATTTCCAGCTTAGTAATCTAACTATTCAGGAAAGCTTTTAAATATATATTTAATTTAAGGTATATTCTTAAGTTCTCTTTGTGGAGGAGCTAAATTATTTGTTTAGAACAAAGCCTGAGGAGGAGAAATGTTTTTGCCAGGTAAGGACTGACTTGTTAAGGAGAGCATAGGAGAAAAACAGGAAAAATAGTGACAGATCAGAGAAAGCAGACTTGCTGGGTGACAAGGAACAGGGATTTAGACAATGTTGAAAACAGGCACTGCAGAAGTTTAAAGGTTCAGATAAAAAAGGTGGCTCTGCTGATACTAGGTCTTAGATGATGTAGCTAGATTGTAGTGTTTTAATGGTTATCTGCACATGTAGGTGACTGAGCAGCTCCTGCATGTGTATGTGCGTGCGTGCAAGAGAGAGTTTAACAGGAATCCTAGAAAAAAAAGTGACAGAAAAAAGGAAACTTTTTCTCATAAATGCAGCCAACAGCAGCTTCTGACTGTACCTGTCACATATATGGGCAGCACGCCAGTGTGATCGCTGTAATAGTGCACCTAAATCATAAACTTAATATATATGGAATATATGTCTTACTCACGGGATTATATTAGCTCTAGCTGCATCTGGGGGACAGTCCAGGCAGCAGCAGACTGACCGCCTTAGCACCAGCCTTAAGCATTTTAGGTTAATAGGTCAGGAAGAGCAATCACCAGTATCTGCCCGTATTTACATATTCTCAGATATGTGTGCATAGCTGTTTAGGCGTGAATTGGAAATGAGACATCGCCTTTGATTTTAAAAGTATCCGGCTCCGGACAAAGCCATGGAGCTTTGTCTTTGAAACATGGTGTTTGTATTTGTACCCAAGCCCTAGTTTCAGAGGTAAATAGGGGGCTTGGCTGGAACGAAGGCAATACCCGTGGCAGGCTGCCTGCAGTAAGGAGCAGTTGGCACGTTTGTGGGCACGCAGGAGTGGAGGTTCAGAGCTGGCAGGAAGAGCAGGGTCCCTGGATGCTGCCCTGAGCAGTGAATTCCCAGTTCTGACACTCAGAGGTTCTTAGGGACATCATGTAATTAAAGCTAAACCATTAGAGAGAAATTGGATTAAGTTTAAGCTAGAATTGCCCACTCTATCTGATTTATTATAACCCCTTTCTTTCAAACTGTGCCGTTAAAAGCATGAATGGAAGTCTTTCTTAAATGAATCTTATTTGCTCTACCACAAAGTCTGTGTGGTATTGTAGGCAAGGTAAATTTGAATAAGCCCTTTAAACCTAGGTTGCTGTATCTGTTATCTCTGCAGAGATAGAACATGGGTAATAGCTTGAAATGAAGCAGCGAGAAGAACGTGGAAGCTGGGAGAGATTTTCCCCGCAGTCTTCAAAGGGTCATTGTAGTAATGCCAAATGCTAAATGTTTGGAAAGAGTGCCTTTCAGATAACATCCCCCCTGTGAGCAGCAGATGGCTGACAGATACCCCACCGCTCTGGGCAAACCTGAAAACATCGGCGAGTGATGAGTCCTCTTGCACTTGGGCTTTAATATTTTTCAATCTTTTTCTGTTTGTAAAAATAATTTCTTTTTAAATTGTGTGAAAGGGTTTATGTCAGTGGTGAGTGAACTCATCTTTTCTGAAAAAATAAATAGTTAACATTCTTTTTCTAATTTAATCAATTCTGTCCTTAAAGTCAAATTCCAACCTTCCTTTCAAATTGTGGGTTGTGTGGCTTTTAATTTAGCTAAGGTTCATTTGACTTAAAAACATGGTTTAACAGCTCTGAAGCTAATGTCCTCAAACATCACTAAGACACGGGAATTACGGCAGTTCCAGTTCAGAACTGAGCGAACTGATTCTACCTCACATTTCCATTTTTGGCACCAAATAAATAGAAACAAAGAGTCAGTAATGGTTGTATGCGTTTATTTACTTCAGTCATTATGTGGCTAATTTTAAATAATTTCAAGAGGTTAAAATTGCTCATGTTTATTCTGCTGGCAGATTTTTCTGAAAACTACACGGCTTTTGAGTGACATTTGCTTTTCAAAATGCTTTTAAGATTCGTAGAGAGGATTTTAAAAGTGCTCTGTAAATGTATTCAGTGTTGACAGTCTGTTTAGCTTTCAGAAGTAATGACATCTTTAGTGTATTTTGGTTCCTAATTCTCTTTCATATGTGGCCTCTTGTATATACTATATTTGACTTATGTAGTAAAAGACATCACTGTAGAAATTTATTGTAATAAGGTTTGGATAAGCAGTGTGAGGTTTAATATAAATTGTAGGAAATCTCTCTCCTCCTTAGATGATTATTGAGAGCCAAATAAAATCAGTGGTAGGCTTTCTATCAACTTCAATTTTCTTTGGATTAGCCCATTACTGTTTTATGGTCCTCAGGTATTTTTATATTGTTTATTATATAATGGTTTGAAATGTAACTCAAAGGTCTATCAGTTGTATTTGCTCAGTACATGCCAGAGTATTTTGAAGTCTAGGAAGTCCCTTGCCTCGAGGAATACTAATGGAATTAATCTTTGTTGTACACATACTGTCGCTACTGCTGTAGTAGTGACATGTAATTATACCGATCACTTGTATATGACACTCTCAACTATTAACACTTCTCTTTCTATCTCCTGCGGTGTTTATCTTTGTGTGTATACAACTTACTAAGCTGCAATTTTTAAAGGTAGGAAAAAAATAGAGAATTTATTCTATAGCTTATATAGAATACATGCTACTTGGGTAAGGTCCATAGCATTGATCTGGCAGCCATGTACTCCGTACCCTTAGTCTTGCTGACTTCAGCAGCATGTTTGTATTATCTTTAATATTTGTCAAAGAAAAAATAATATTCCTGAAAGAAAGTCAAGGCTAAATTATAATATATCTTCTACTGCAGATGAGATGCAGGTGAAAAAAATATGCAGTCTACTGAGGTGATGATCAAATAATACAATATCTTTTTCTCAAATTTGGAAATTACCTTTGTTAATATCAAAGACTTTGATCCTATAAAGACTAAAATGTGTTTTAGTGAAATCACAGAATCACAGAATGGCTGAGGTTGGAAGGGACCTCTGGAGATACCTGCTCAAGCAGGGTCACCTAGAGCATGTTGCCCAGGATTGTGTCCAGAAAGCTCTTGAGTATCTCCAGAGAAGGAGACTCCACAATCTCTCTGAGCAAACTATTCTAGTGCTCAATCACCCTCACAGTAAGGAAGTTTTTCCTCATGTTCGGGAGGAACTTCTTGTGTTTCAGTTTGTGCCTGTTGCCTCTCATCCTATCACTGAACACCACTGAAAAGAGTCTGGCCCCATCCTCTTGACAGAAGATATTTGTAGACATTGATAAGATCCCCTCTTAGTCTTCTCTTCTCCCGGCTAAACAGTCCCAGCTCTCTCAGCTTTTCCTCATAGAGGAGAAGCTCCAGTCCCTTCATCATCTTAGTGGCCCTTTGCTGGACTTTCTCCCGTAGAATCCCTCAAGAAGAAGTGGGATTTAAACTCAAACATCCCACATTCTAGTTAACAACAGTTGTTTCTTTCTGGACTTATTATTACTCCACTTGGTTTTTACTTTATGATATATGTGACTGGCTATTGGGTTCTAGAGCAGCTGACTTTAGCTATGTCCAAACACACTCACTCCTGATAAGTGTACCCGATCCAAACCCAGCAGTTATCTGCTGACAGTGAATATACAAACAAATAAATTGTTTGTAATTCAGCAAGGAAAAGATAGGTAAAGCACCAAAAAGGACATTATTTGGCTTTGTTTTATGAAAAAGTCTGATCCTGATCAGATCCCTCACTCAAGGAGAGAGTTCACAACTAAGAATGATGAAAGGAAGGAAGCACATAAATCTTGGGATGTTAAGTTTCCTCAGCTTTTACTATTGCGCTAAATTAGGCTGTGTCTTTCTTAAGCCTTTGCCATCTTTGTAGAGAAAGCCAATATGCTTCCTGAAAGCTCAAGCTCATTTGTAAGACTAGAGATGGAACTAAGTGAAAAAAATTTCCTGTTAGATTTACATTGAAGTTCATATATTTCTCATAGATATTTGAGTTTCAAGAAATCTCTATACTGTAGTTTTTAAAAGATGTTATTGGAAAATTTCTGAGCAGTTCTAATAAGAGTGTATGTCCTGCATTTATTAAAGCCAGTGGATCTGTGAAAATCCAACAAGGAGTAGGATGGTAAGAACAGGTGTACTCTTACGGAGCAAAAGCCCAGATCATCAGCTAGTTTAAGCTGAGTGGGGTTGCACTGATTTAAACTTGCCTACAATTTCAACCAGAATTCCTGTCTTCCTTTAAATCTGTATACAGAAGTAAAAAACCTGAGAAATATTTATAAGTTCTCACAGAGAGATGTAGACATGACCTTTTCCCTCACTTTTCCATTTGGCTTTTTTGAGGCTATAAACAAGAATTTAGAAGGATACAGGTTCTCCCTACCTCACAGCAACAGAAAATGTTTTCTGTAGGTTCCCCAGATAAAATTATTTATTTTTCTTGAGTAGGATTAAGACATCTGACTGCAAATAATACTTTCTCTGTACAGAAATTTTGAAAAGTTTTTTTTGACATCGGTAGTTTGGAAGTGCTGGAAGGGTAATCTTTGGCTATTGCCTTGTTAACTTCCCTCTCTGGCAGTTTGACCACCTGAAATTTTAGGTTAACATTGTTGGTCTTTAAAATGTTTAGAAGAACAGAACATGACTCAAACCAACAAAAGTCTATTGACACAAGAACAAAGCATAGAGTTCATTTCGAAGTGGTAATAAACAAAATACTGAAAAATTATTTTACAAAAATTTTCAAGATAATATTGCTAGTTGGATTTCTAAAAAATCAAACTGTGTGAAAATCCAGTGTGAAAATCTATTACAATGTTGTTTCAGTGCTATCCTGGATTTAAAAGCCTGGTGCTAAATTGATTACAGTGGACAGTTTCAAGGTCTGTTAATCAGAATGATGCAGCCCTGGATGCCCTAAGCATCAGATTATAGAAAACTGAGAAGTTATATTATGACAAGGAATTCTGTAACTTTTCTGTTCTTACATTGTTTTCTCTGAACTGCTGATAAAGACGCAAAGTGGTGCTAATCTCTCTGAAATCTGGCTTGGGATGTTTTGCTTATACTCTCAAGATTCAACAAATTACAATATTTGGAATCAGGAAAGATTTTTCTTTGGGTCCCACTGTCAGTGAAATACTTGATATAGACATGACTCACACAACAGAAAAGCAAAAAAATATTGATGTCTACCAAGTCCTCTCCTACTGAAGCAATCATGGGCAATGACAATGTCCTTCATTTCTCTCTCCTGTCTTCTTCCCTTCCAGTGGTACGTTATATTTATTCTATCCCTACAGATCATGTTTTTAGTGGGAGTTGGAAGGCATCCCTTCAGTGTTTTGTGGATCCTTCTAGACTAACGTGCTGTTACATGCTTGCCTGACCTTCCTGTTGGCAGTTTTGTTCAGGGCTGTAACTAGTTTTTGTACACCTAATTCACCAGTTTAACCCAATGGATCTGAGGCTTGCAATGTGCATTTAACATGTTTCAAAAGAGCCTTGAATTTCAAAGCTAACAATAGAAAGCAACAGAAAAATTGAGAAAGGAAAATTTTAAGAAGACATCCTTAAAGGGAGAGCTAATAGACTCTGGAAAAATCTCAGGACAGTAGAAGTGAAAGCCTCATCTGAGGTAAATGAAGACCTGAAACTGCAGTCAGGAATCTGTTTCAAGGAAAATGTTATTTTGGCAAAAATTAGAAACAATTACGTGGTTTTCTCATATGATGGAATCTTAAATAAGTTTCATAAATAAAATTTTAAAAATAGCTTTCTTTGATGAGGTATCAACCTCTGCATGATTTAAGTGCCAAAAAGTAATCTGCTTAACAATAATGGATCAAATCTCAAACCTGTGCAAATCAGTATAGCTGTATTGATAACATTAGAGAGATGACAGCTTCTGTGAAAACTGGAAATGGAAGAGAGAAAATAATCTAATTAAATTAGATTTGTGTGAAGGTTTAACTGGTTTAACTGTATAAGGAACTGTGGTGCATTCTATGCAGTCTTTTTTAATTGAATGCTTATCTGATATATTGTTGATTAAATTCTGCCTTTAGTTTTACTGCATTTTGAAGTTTCTGTTCTGTTGTCTTTATCTATGGTTAGGAATTCTGATAGGAACTCTGTGAGATGGTGAGATGGTTTATGGAGATAAGAGATCTGAGCAAGGATGGAGAGAATGTAACTGCTGTATACTGACATGTGTTACTGATAATCTCGGTTGTGACATTTCAGAAATAGATCCTAAGTAGGTCTGAGAATGAAAGTCAGATGGTTTGTGGGGAAAAATATATTTTTTGGCATCTTTGTTAATGATACAGGTTTTGTTCCAATGACTACCTAGGTCAAGAATGGATAAAATGATAACTTCAGCAATAAAATTTAGACAGGAGTATTACTACTATTGAAAAAAAGAGCCAGCTACTTTATTCCTCCAGCAAGAACAAGGCTGTACTCTGTCAGCTTCTCCTAAGTTACCTCTCCTACGCAGACTTTCTCCAGATATTTGTCTCTGCCTTAATCCTTCCCCAAGATCTGTGATTATAATTCTTTTTTTTTTTTTTTTTTTTGGGGGAGGGGGGAGGGAGTTAAGAACACACTCCATCTGTATAACATAGCTCTAGTTTCTGAGGTGCTATGCCTATATCTATCATCTAGACAAAGGGAAAATATGCTTAATTTGTTATATTTGGTCTATATTTGAAAAAACAAATAGAGAAGTGAGTTAACTCTTTCAGGTTCCTCAAGCAATGACTCCTTATTCCAACCTCTTGGTACAATTTATCTCCTCTGCAATGAAGAAGACACTATCTTTAATCTGACTTCAAGAAAGTAGAGCACAGGTGTTATTTTTGTAGTATTAGCACCAAATATTTTACAAGAGTTTATAAAACTTTGGTTTCTGTCGTAAACTAAATATGTATCAGTTAAATGAAGCTAGCTATTAAATAAATGGATATATTAAATATACACGTGTGTATGTATAGCTGATAGAGAGATGACGAATGCCACTGCTATATTTGTAAGACTCTATTTTATACTTTAGAGCTCCTTGATACAACCACTAGCTTCATGTCCTCATCTCGTTAGTTCTGTACTGCTTTCTTTACAAACTTGGAAATGTTCAGAAGAGCTGTCAACAGGTCGTGCTCTTTCAGGCCAGCAAACATGGTTTTGACAAGTGTCTGAAGGTTTTGACAGGTGTCTGAAGGTTTTGACAGGTGAACAGAATGAAGTGATGTACTGCTGTGTCTTTTCTATCAGCAATAGAAAGGGTAGTGCTGGTAAAACACAGTCCTATTTCCTCTGTATCTCTGATTTTCAATTAATTGAAAAGCTTCAGCTGGAACAGCTTTGAGCTACTGTGCTCTCAGCATTACAGAAATACTGTGCTACTCTCAGTGCTAGAGCATCTGGCTAATATCAATAGTATACATGCTTCTTGCTCTTTTTTATGAGTTTGAACTATGAAAATATGAAAATAAATAAGTTTATCTTGTTATTAATAATCTCCTGTTAGGCCTGTTTTTCTATAGTTCATTTTTGAGTTGCTTTGCTGACTGCCTATGGGCTTGGAGAAACTTAGCGAGTTATTGCTGAAATCAGCTGAAATCAGCATAAAAGATACCAGAAAAGCTGTAAAAAGCAGAGCTGAACTATATATATTACAGCAGTGTCTGAATGCAAGCCGAGAAAAGAAAGTGGGGAAATGTTTTTTGCAATAGTCCCAGTCACACTGATGTAGCTCCACTGAATTATATGACTCTGTGCTGGTACAAGTTGGTAATATAGCAGGATTTTTAGAAAGTTTTGGCATTTCCTTTGGGAGGATCAATTGAAAGTATTAGCTCTCACTAATTAAAACAGAATGTTGGAGTTTTGAATGAGTTCTGCAAGAAGAAAAAAGCGGTGTGGATAGCACTTTTGTCCCTAACTTCTGTTCAGTAGAACAGCCTGGAAAGTCGAGTCATGGGAGAATCTGACACCAGTTTCTTTCTTTTAAGTGCAATTACAGAAGTTAGAGAGAGGCATAAGAAGGCTGGAAGGTCATCTTCAATAGCTGCAAGTAAATCCTGTACACAGATACAAAAAGACCAAGTTTAACTGGGTTTTCTTACAGTCCTGCATGTGTGGTTTTAATTTTCCGTTAGATACAACACATTCCCGATCTAGGATCTACTGTCATCAATTCAAAATATAGTTCACAGGTATAAAAACAGGAGCTAATGAAAAGCAAGGGATATTAAAACTTCCTATATCTTCAAGAGTCTTCAGACATCTGTTAAAAATTTGATGTAGCCTGTCCTGAGATGTGTTGGAAATTAATACATATGAATCCCTTGTGAGAGTGCAAAATATCTCCCATATAAAGCTTCACCCGTAAGTCAATAGATAGCATAAATTCCAAACAGGTCTACTGTGTCCAGCTAAGAACATTCCAAGCTGATGCACTGTCCCTTCAGGTGAAAAGAATGTTTATCATAGTCAATGCTTTTTCGTGCATTGCATAGTCAATTACAATGTTCTTTTAACTGTCTAAAAGCAAATGTGATCAGATTAGTTACTAACCTAAAGCGACTGTTACGCAAATGTGAAGATTTCTGGAACAAAAATTGATCAAAATAATCAACCATTTCCTTCTACTGAATCTTTATTTCTGCTGTATTTTGACTGGACTGAGTTTACGTATGTTACAAAGGAACAGATTTTTAAAGTCTTTTCATTTTTATCTGCACTGTAATGTAGACTTGCTCAAAGGAGAAGGGACTCTCAGTCAAGAAGAATGAAGATAACGGAGGGGAGGCAAAAAGAGATTATTTACCTTTTGTGTAAATGCAGTCTAAGAATCAAAAACATCTTTTGGAGAAACAGCCTTTTTAAGCAGGCTTCTCTGTTCGCACTTTTTCCCAGTTGGTCCTAAAATCTTCCTTGGCTTTTCTTCTCAAAGTACCACCATTTACGTAGAAGCCAGCTCAATTATGTTTTGAGGGTAAAGGGTCATTTTAAACTCCACAATCCATTAGCAGTAGGTTTATTGGAATAACAACATTCAACCCCTAAGCCCTTTGGAAAGGCCAGTCTTTATTTCATATCTTTCCTCTTTCATGATATAATCTCTCTATATTACTTGCATTTGCTGATTTGTAGAACTTTGAATTCCGCTACTATAGATCTATGACTCTTAGCAATACACTTACTTTTCTATTTCCTGACTTGCTGCCATGCTAGGAGCAGACCTCCTCGTGTTTGACTGCAGCCTTCTCATTGTGTATCTGAAGATAATCCCTAGACCACTTTTCAGCATCTATGGACATAAAGATTGTGACAGTTGTCTCTTCTGAGTGTAATTTTGTTACAAGAATTTTGCTAAAAGATTTTAGAGGTGTGAATATTTCTTCCTGCCTTGCGTAGTATTACTAAGGAGAAAAAAATACTGAAAGTTTTAAAAATAATACATTCTGAAGCATTTTAAGACTCTACATTTACAACCAAATATGTACTTAGCTTTACACACTTGACTTCTTTGGACTATTTAATAGATTACATTCTGGCACATGTTGACGTGTTTACAGGATTAAGAGCCGCATACTCTCTGTACTGTTAAATGTTTTGCAATTGAAGAGCGGTTATTCTCCAAGGGATTGTCTTTTATGTATAAATGCAGAACATCCTCAGCTTGTATCTGGGATTTCTCATCTTGTTGGGTGATTTAATCTTGCTAGCATATATGTGCATACTCCTGCAGGTAAATACATAGACATAATAATGACCAGAATAAGCTGTTCAGAGGAAAAAAAGTCAGGAGAAAGAATTGCCAAATATTCTTTAAAACATTTCCCTCTATTTTCTGGAATTTTAAAAATATTTTATTTTCTGTCTGGCTTTATAAATTACACACAATCCACTGCTTCCCTGCTTTCTGGATAGCTCCGCAAGTATTGTCACAGTATTTTACTCCTCTTCCTTATCACAGAATGAAGATAGCACCGTGGAACCCATTCAGTCTTCCTCTCTGTATTTACCTGCAGTTCAGCAGTGTCTCCATGTTTGTGGATTTGAAAGGGATAATACTCAGCTGAGTGCCTCTGCAGAAACCAAAGACAAGACCTATGTCACCTGAAATGAGGTCCATGTTGCCTGACTGAAGATGTCTATCTAGGCTGGAGACATGCTTCCAGTGTCACATACGGCAAAGCATGTGTGAAAAGCTACATCAGCATCTTACCATCAAAAAATCTTCCTCCCTTCTAAATACCTTCTCCTGGAGGTTTCTCAGCTCCTTAAAGAGCTGCTGCAAATCTGGAACAATATCAGCCTATTTGTCCTCCCTTAGTATTTAAATTGCTTCAGTATAAAGCAATCATGGAAAGTATTGCCATCTTTTGAAGAATGGACCACTTGGAAGAATCTTGAAAGTTAAAAAAACCACTCAATTAAAATACCACCTGCAATATGAGATAGGAGACAACACAGTATTTTTTTTAATTTCATGAATCAGAATTTAGAGATAGTTTTTTTATGTCACTCAAAAAAGACCTTGTTTATGATATATATATAGGAATATCTCTGATTTTGTGAGATTTTCTAGATGAAAGCAATGACTTGGTAACGATGTCACCCCAGGAAAGTGAATTCATTCGCCTAAAAAGCAAAATCTTAATGTGCTGAATTACTACAATTGGAATTGATTTTAGTTAAAGTCTGAATACTTGGTCAATGTGAAAGTTTTTCCGTAGATATTATAGCACTCCTTTATTTAGATGTTATTATTTAATCAGTTTAGGACCTTTTGCTTTAAAAAAATTCAGAGCTCTATAACATTTCACATCTCTCCAAATCTCTTTCTAAATAGGACTGAACAGAAATATGGAAGGCACAAAGAATGCTGCAAGGATTTGAAGCACAAGTGGCTTCTTGTAAAGGATGTCACTTAAAACAGCAGCATTAATGATGATTTTTAGACAATAATAATGATTTTGAAACTGGCTTGTTTTTCAGACCAAGTCAAAAGCGGAGTGTTGCTCCAGGGTATATGTTTTCCTGGTCATCTTTTCTTTCTGCCACGAGCAAGGACTGCCTATGTGGCAGCTTGTTTCTAGTGCGGATGAAAAACAATGTGTTGATGAAGGAGTCTAACACAGGGCTCTAGATATGGCCAAACCTACTTACTGACTTAAGCAATGTGACACCCTGGAGCTTATCTTGCCATTTGACTGTTATTACCCAAAAGGAAGTGCATATCCTAGTCACTGTTCTTTATGACAACCCTACTAGGGATAAAATTTACCAGGGAAAATATTTTGTTCAGTTTTCAGTGCCCCTCTAAAAGGATTTTATGCACTATCTTGATCATTGGCTCTGCTTTTTATAGTCCCTTATAAAAGAAAATGTTACTCTGTTGTGTCATTTATGAACATGATAGCCTTGATTTGAATATTGCTGCAAATATAAATTTTGAAAGATCAGTGAGGAAGTTCTTCATCTGCTATAATGAGTCTAAGAATATCTTGTACAAATATGTATGAAAAGAGGCACAATCACTTACATATAAGACAAAGCTTGCACAAAAGGCAAGGTCAGGAAATAGCTAAAGGGTTCATCTCTTTTAAAGGACTGTTTTGTGCTCTGGAAAGGTCATCACTAGTATAGGTTAGTATATGCCGACATTTAAGGTTGGCTTCTTGAGGGAGGTAGTCACCAGAAGTGGACATGAACGCCGAGAGTATGCGATGATACTTGATTCTTATGTAATTGCTTCTGACTAATAACTACTTAGATTACAAGCATAATACCTGCAAAGACCACCATTCAGGAGCTGGTCAGATAAGATATCCTAGTTTACGAGACTGTTTGAACCCAGACATGATGGAAAAAACACATTCGTGCCAAAATGTTTGCAGCCTTTATGATCTCTTTTCTGAACAGCTCCTAATTATACTTTTGGTGTGGAACTGATCATACTTTCCATAAGCACAAAAAAATGCTAATTACCAGCAGAAGATCATTACAATGAATGAGCAGATGGTGCAGGTTAACCAGCATTAAGTAGGTTGCAGCATACCTGGGGAGAGCTGTGTGAGAGTGCTCACACAATTTTGTAAAGTTTTATTCAAATATATTTTTATTTTATTTCTTAGCCAAGTATTGCAATGCTTGTCTTCACTAGGAGATAAATCAGATTGTCTAGGTCCAGTTCACTGTCCAGTGTGATCCCATTGTACATCTCCTTTTCCTCCTCTCCCCCTCTCTTTTCCACTCCTAGATTCTACTTTTCCACTATTACTGGAGGTTAACTTGATGTGAAATGAAGCCCAGTAGGCAAAGAAAGCTCTGTCATACCACTTCTGGGGGACAACTGAGAGACCGGAGGAGCTGCATACAGAATTCTTTGTGTGTGTTTGTCATTTCCGAGGAAAGACACCACGTTGATACAATAGAGCGTAATTTCAGGCATCTTAAACTTGTTCTAGGACCAGGAATACACAGGGAGTTAGGAAATCAGAAGTGACTCTCTGACATTTTCTGCCTTCCCTCGGGGAAACTCGGCAGAATGCTTGTAGATGTTGTCTCTATCAGATTATCTTTTTTAAAAAATAGGTTCATATACTTTTGTGCACCTAATTCATTTTTCTATTATAGCTATGGGGAGGTTTCACACTGAACAGCTTCATTATTGAGGTTTCAATTTCCTTTTAACTTCGATTTTTGTGGAAAAATTATAAAAAAGTAACATAGATTAAACATTCACAATTAATTTTGAAAATTATTAAATGTTCTGGTGTTATAGAAAATATTTGCAATCCTCCAGTTGTTGCATGGAAGTGAAAAATGTAAAAGGATTATTCTTGATGAAGAGAACATAAACTTACTGTGCTTATACACTTTTATGTTTAGTTTGACATACTCTTATTTATGAAGGAATTATTTTAAACTGAACTAAAAAAAATGGAACAGTATACAAGATTTGTAAACTGTTACTTCTTTTTATAATTTGATGATAATTCTTTTAGTGTCTTAATTGAGCCATACTCTGAATGTTTCCCTGAGCTCTTCATTTTTTAAAGCTCTCTTCTGTCCACACTAGAATTAGTGGTAATTTTGATACTACCTTCACTGAGAGCAAAAATATATTTTTACCTCCTTAAAACTATTAGGAAGTGAAATTAAAACATTCGTAGATAGGTAGATTTATTACCTACTTATTCATGTGCTTTCTTACAAGCCACACTGCTTGTAAGCCACACAAGAATTTGTTTCTCAGCAAACCCTGAGGTTACGGTACCCATTTATTGCCTCAGATATAAGCGTAATTTTTATGCCTATAAGACGGCACCTCTAGTTACAGTTTTCAGCACTGTTAAAAGCTGTGGTGAGAGACAGTAACACAGACTTCCCTATAGGGTCGTAGCCTGAGCATATATTCCAGGTCTGTATGGAAATGTGTGTAACTATCTTTGCTGCTCTTGTTTCTGCATGCAAGCTAGTTTAAAGCAAGTGAAGGTATTCCCATGAATCATAAACACATTTTTCCCAAAAACAAAAGTAGTGATATCCAAATTCATGTAGAAGGATGGCAGCTCTAAAAGCAGATCTCAAATCTTTGGATTAGCAGTACTGCATCTGAAGTGCTTTCGAACCAGAAGTAATTGTCAAGTTTTATGTTTTCTCTAGACAATCATAACTCATTTCTCTGATTTTGAGTTCTGCAGTAAAATAAAATGTCTATAATGAAACCTGATTATTTATACCTTTATATATAGACAGATGTGTACTTCTTTTTTACGGAATCTTTTGGTTATATCCATGACTTAACTTTGAATATCCATATTTTAATTTCACTTGGTCTTCTTAAATACGCATTTGTTGCCAAGTTCATTGGTAATGAACGCATATTCTCATTATGTGTATATTTCTGAAAAGGAACTTCTTTAACTGGTCCTGCCTGCTATTCATGAAGAGGAGATGCATAATGTCTAGTGACTCTTTTATTAGAGCTGTTACAGCCTTTCATATACAGAAATGTGTGAAAGGGGAAAAATTAGACTGCAGAACACCACTGTTTGCTCCTTCACATCTAGAGATGTTTGGTGGGACTGGCAGTGGACTCAGGATTTTATTAGCCAAAAAGCCAGATGAAATACTCTGAGGAAATGATGTAGAACTCTAGGGAAGTACAGATAACTGCTGCATTTTTCTAAGTTTCCCCAGACATGAATATGGAGAGATCTGTAATTGTTCTGTAACTTAATCCCCATCTTTGCTATTTTCAGCTCCCTCTCTTTTCTATGAAGAAGTCTCTGAACGTGTGACTGAAGAAAAAAACTAGTTCAAATTAGAGCAGGTTTGCCAAACTCCCAACAAAGCACAATTTCACTGGTTCAGCTCAATTAGTCTCAGTTAATAGGTTCAATTAGTGTCTTGATGAAAAATGCCTTTCTTTCTTTGAAATTTAACTGAAATAGTAGTGAGATTCTTTGCCTGGCGGGCTGCTCAGGAAACTAGGTTTCCTTTATCTGCAGTCATAACTTTTCTTCCTCATGCATGTTTTCTGAAGAAAGGAGAAGCTATGAAAAGGATCCTACCTTACAGGTTTTAGATTTTCAAGATGTTGTATGCAATTCACTACCTTTGCCTGCCTGAGTTTCCAAAACCCACTTTTGCAAAATTGCGATGTATCTGCATGAATTGGTAGTGCAGAGACAGCAGGAGTGCAGCACGAGAGCTGTTTCTGCAGGAGAAGCCAGCAAGAGGCTTGTGTATCATTCAAGTTACAGTTTGAGGGTTTAATGAGACTTGAATAATTAACTGGCCTTGCACTGGCTTTCGTTCATATGGGTCTGTTGCAGTTATTATGTCTCTAGCCATATACCTACCTGTTCACTGGGAGTTACACAGCTTTTGGGAGGAGTTAATATCTTATTTATTTTTTTGATATCTTTAACATCTGTTCCTATGTGGATTTCAGAATTGGGATGTTAAGACTGTTATCTTAAAGCAGAATCAATCCCAGCTTAAATTTGCTGTGAGTGATGCTGCTTATATCTAACTTGTAGTTCATTATCCCGTAGAGTTAGTCCTTAAAAGTTATTTTATTTTTCTAAAGTAGGAGGTAGGTACATACAGGTAAAGTATTTTGTTAGGAGTCTATTCATTTTTTTAAGCTTGTTTTGGTAAAGAAATTAAGTTTATACAAGACGCACTTGTGTAAGTCTTTCGGTCCCTGTCCGCTCCAGTGACTCATTAACCAAAATTCAAGCAAATCTGGCAGAGGGTTAGAGACTTCAAGGATTCCCAGAAAAGATCCAACTTAATACTTCACTGCAGTACTGATAGTCATTATTTAGTTTCATACACATTTTGGGAGGAGTAGCTAGCTATGCATTGCCAATTGCATGGGTGAGTGGCCAACGATACGGGAGGAGCTTGTGGTCAGCGAAGACATTTCAGTTGTTTGCTTCCTCACACAGCAGCTTAGTTTTTTACTCTCTCTATAATTATATAAGAGATCACATTATACAAGCAATCAGGCTCAGGGGAACTCCTCGTATTTATTATCTGAATGCAGTACATTGGCATTAAACAGCTATCATGAAGAAGTAAGTCATTGTCTCCCACCAGAAAGCTGTTCTTTTATCTTGTCTTTGAGATTGATAACTTTGGAGCCACAGACAAGTCTCATCTTCTTTCCCATGTTTTTCCATTTATATATGCTAATGGCTATTCTGTGTAGATGGTGCCGGTTTCCTAAAGCCATTGTTACACAGAATTAAATTCCTCAGAATTGATTGATGATGCAATTAAAAATTTAACTTAATTAAAAAGTACAATTAGTAGCATATGAGATAACCTTGACAGAAAAAAAAAAAAAAAAAACAGCATGAAGAGTAGACTTAACAAGAACTATCACAAAAATAAGCTAATCTAATGCACATAATGGCATTTATTATGAACCTATACCAGATGAACAGAGCTAGGAACTTGGCCAGCTCTAGAGTTGAGCCAAACAAGCGGCTGAGTGAAAGATTCAATAAAGGTGTTTGAAGACATGAAAATATTTTTTATGAATCTGAAATAACGTCACTCATTGTTTCTCAACTAAATATAATTGAATTCCACTTGATTATGATGTACTGACTTACAGTGTTTAGAACACAAGGTTTTAGGCCTCAAAGACTGGGCTCCTGTCTTTAGAATGGAGTTCTTTTAAGGACTAATTTGTGCAGGAAAAGTATTGTTTCAATACTTCATTGGGTTGCCAAACTACAACTAAAACAATTCTTTATTTAAGCTAAAAACTCAGCAGTGTCTACAAGGATTACAGTCTTGGACTTTTTCTTCACTGCTGATTTATCTTAGATCTTCAAAAGAAAACTAAATCCGCAGACCTTAAGGTCCTACCTTCCATTTCTTATTAAAACCAAGATTTTTAATACTGCTCCTCTGTGTCTACATCTTCAAGTTATCTTTCTATTAAAACTGCTGTATTTCAATGTCCTACAGGAAGCAACTGGGAACAAAAGTTGTATTCCTCAGCAGCTGAGTTGTGGAGTCTGATATCAAATATTGCAGAGAAGCTGTTAAAAGGGATGTTGGAAGGGCCAAATTTGAACAGTACTTCTTCAGAACCTGATTTTTCCCAATAGCTTTGTTCATGTAACCTAAGGCAATTAAAGCTCATGAGAAATTTCCTTTTTGTTATAGCTAAGTAGAATCATATCCAAGAGGCTGACTATTTTCTGGTTGCTGTGTTTTTTGCCTTCATGGAAAAGCAGCTACTTTGATTTCAATAATTAAGTAATGTTTACTCAAGCCTTCATCTCTGCTGTGATTTCCTTCAGAGTGAACCTAACCAAGCAGTGCATGTGAAACTGGCCTTATCTAGTCTGAATTTAATTTGAGAGTAAATGTCAGAGTACATTGACAGTCAGAACAGGCCCTTGGTTCATGCTTCAGGCAGGCTAGATTTTAAAGGTGGAAGGAAACTTGAACAGAGTCTATCAAGATACTGATATTTTCAGTATCAGGTGGGTGTTAATAAGTCAAGCTTACCTTTGGAGCTTAAGGCGGCTTTTCTGCCAGTTGTGCCTTAACCTCTGTTAGCAACATATGCTCCAGTACCTGGGGCAGTGAGGGTCACAAGCTTTTAAATTAATTTTACACAGAGATATTTTTGTACTGTTTTCTTCAAATATTTTGAAAAATAGGTGTCAGGAGCCCTAAGATTCGATGATGCAGTGACATTGTTCTCATTGATCAATGAGATTGAGTCAAAACATTTGACAAAATGAGTCAAAGTTGTTCATTTCACCCTAATATACCCTTCTCTAGAACGGTAAGCACATTTCAAGTGAAAATACAGAAGACTCAATTTTACATCCAAATATCCAAAATATTATACTCTGTACAGTCTCAATTCTAGCATATTCATGCCAACTGAGTAACCATCTTGATGTTCGACAAATAATACATCAGATCCAAAAACTCAAAATAGCCAATAATTTGGTTATCCTAGAGTGGATCCATATATTTTGTAGCCGTGTTGCAGACTGCATGAAAACTGTGATTCTTTTCACCATTCAGTAGTCTTTCCCCATTCTGGTTATGCTGGTGCAAGGTGAGTGCCATCACTAAAAGAAGTTTAATCCTTTTCCTGTGCTGCAGTCATATGGTAAATTTTTATAGCTACAACCACTGCTGCTTAATTTCCTATCCCAGCAGTATATGGCTGAGATGTAACAACATTGCACAGCAGGGCTACCTTGTTTCACAAAACGTTTCATTGAGGCTTTTGGGTCTTCTTCTGCTAATCAGATTTCTGATTAGCAAGGGGCACACCCACCCAAATCAAGTGTGGTCAGTGGACCTGGTAGGTTACAATGTTCCAAACAGTTTAGTGAACATCTACCCATTTAATTTTGCTTAAAAAGAATTAGCAGGGTCACTGCACAGATTATTGCCTCTGAATCCTGTTATTCTCAACTGTGTGTTTAATTCCTGCTTCTACAATATGAGCTGGTAATTGTAATCCCAGATAGCACATTTGATCTTGCTGCTTCTGGCAATGGAATCCCATTGAGCTGCCTATTCCAAAGCAAAGTGTGAGGGTTTCTTATAAACCTAAATATTGGCTGACATAAAATAGCTTATCTAACGGTAGGGCAACAGCTGGCATGCTGGGGATATATTCATTTATACCCTTCTGCACTGCCTCAAGCAGATATTGCTATACATAAAAGAATGGAGAAAAAGGCATTAAAATATTATTCTTAGAGAGGATGTTTGTTTCCACAGCTGTTTTCCATCTTCTTTCCTTACACCTAGTGTTTTGCAATTTTCTCTTATTTTTGTTTCTTTGGTGATACCTGTAATACAATATTCACCTTGCAGAAGCTTGTGGTAGAAATTGTCATCTGTTTTATACCTGTCGCAATATAGATCATTGCTTACTTCATAGGCATATTATCAGATAGCTTTCTGGTCCAAAGGATTAAAAACTTAAATCAACCTCAAACCAGATGTAGAAAGGAGACTACTTGGATAGGATCTCAAATATCTTTCATTTTACTATGTAGTTTATGTCTTACATGGTACAAGGCAGGTTACAATTCAGTCTCAATGACGTATCTGTCTCCAATCACTTATGAACAAAATTCTCATTCATGTCTCTGAATATGCATTCAAATTATAGAAGGCAAAAACTAGTCTGTGGAAATGTGATTGTGAATATAGCTCTGAATAATCAAGGCTGCTAAAAGTGCCATAGAAAGGAAGACACTGTGGATGCAGGTTTTCACCTAATCCCAGATTCCTTTAATACAGTAAGAAAGTGTCTGGAAGAGTGCCAGATATGTTTTCTGTAAACTAAATTCTAATTCTAAGACAGAAAATGAAAGTCTGATGAGATTTTTTTCCTTTTTTCCCAATCTACATGGTTCAATTATATTTCTTTCTATTCTACCTTGTATTGTGGTGGAAATTACAGAACTTTGTGGCTAAATGATTATACGAAACTTTTTAATGTGTCTGTCCTGAAACCTGTCTTGGACTTTTCAGAATGGCAAAGTGGTTTAAACAGTGTGGTTGAAAAATAAAAGATGCTGTTGACAAGATACTAATTTAGCAACTTCAGAACTGCAATAAACATTTGCCTCTGGAAATGCCAGCAAACAGACCTGAAGTTTTGAAGCAAGAAGCATTGAATAATATGTCAGACATGCAGAGAAGAAATCTATCATCTAAATTGATTATGCAATTAAATAAGATATAATAAGTCATTAATATTTTGTTATTCTAGTAACTAAAAATGCATGGTAGTCATGTTAAGCTGTGGCAGGTAGTACACTCAGAGTAAGTGACGTTTATTATCCTCCACAAAGATTCCAAGAACTTACTGGAGTTTCCAAGAACCTCTTTATGCTGGAGAGATGCCTCCACTTTTGTTTTATAGAAAGTCTAAGCGTATTAGCTAGAAAAGGCAAACTTGATGGGATGTCTGATATGTTTTCTCCATCCTTTGTGGTCTTTAAGCTTTATTGGTCCTCTATAAGCAAACATGCAGTTGAACATGCTCCCTGCAAACTACTGGGAAGTCTGTTACTACCACTCAAAAAAACCTTGCTGGAAGTGTTTGAACTTACCACAGTTTTATAGCAGTGTTCACAGAATCATAGGATTGCTGAGGTTGGAGGGATCTCTGGACCCCCTGTAGTCTGGAGATTGTCTAGTCCAACTCCACTGCTCAAAGCAGGGCCAGATAGGGCAGGTTACTCTGGGCCATGTCTAGCTGGGTTTTGAGTATCTGTGGCGATGGAGACTCCCCAACCATTCTGGGCAACGTTTTTCAGTATTTGACCACTGTCACGGTAAAAAAAAGTTTTTTTAATATTTAACTGGAATTTTCTGAATTTCAGATTGTCTTTTCCTTTCACTGGCCAGCACTAAGAAGAGTCTGCCTCAGACTTCTTTACTTTCTCTGTCAGACATTTATACACATTGATGAGATCCCCCTGAGCCTTGTCTTCTCCAGAGTGAACAGCCTCAGCTCTCTCAGCCTCTCTTTGTACATCAGATGCTCCTGTTCCTTAAATCATCTTGGGGGATCTTTGCTGGACTCGCTCTTGTGTATCCATGTCTCTCCTGAATTGGGGAGCCCAGAACTAGACACTGGACACTGTGTAGTATTATATTGCTGCTACCCAGATGCAGATGAGAAGGATGATATAGCAGTTATAGAAACTCCAAAGCAACATTTCAAAATGACCATGTGCGACCACAAGAAGTAATTATTTGGAGCTGTGGGTTTCAAGGGCCTTAAGAGCTACAAAAAGTGACTGTTAGAAGATGTAGAATAACTGTATTCTTTAATAAAAGTCCAAATCATATATCAGCACTGGGAATTTTGGATTGTCTTTGAAACAGAAAGGTTTGGAAGTGATATTACAGTGTGCTGTTGCTGCTGCTGCAAAATATTTTAGTCAGTCTTTTTACTCAATATTTTCCCCTCTCCAGATAGACTGGCAGGGGTGAGGAGACAATGGCTAACTTACTGTACTCCAGGAAGCAAAACTTGAGAGAGGAATAAAATGGAGTTATTGAACTAGTTAATGAGTGTGCTGAAAACATCTGTCTTTCCATTCTGTTCATAAATTTTCAAAAGAATGGTAATATACTTTGACATGGTGGAATAAATGGATAAGAAAAATAACAACACTAGTGCACTGGAAAGAAGGAAACTAAAATCTCAAGAGGAATGGGAAATGAGAAATTTTCATGTCCTTCCATAAAGAGAATCACTCTTTATCTAAATTCCTAAATCCCTGGTTGAAAAGCATGAAGTAATGCATTCAATTTCCTGGCACTAGGTAGTTGCTTATAACAGACCATCTTGGGGTATATTTCCTGTTAATGTAAATGCTGAACTTCTGGAATAAATCAATAATATTTTGTCTCCCCTCTCAGGACCATTTTCAAAGGATACTACTGAGAAATGCTGTCAAATCTGAATGTTTGGTTTCTCAGAACTTAAAAATGAACTATTTATAATTGAATATATCATCAGGGGGTTAAAAGTAATGAATACCCACATTTTTCTCCTTTTGCTTAAGAAGCAAGATTGAATCTTTCCTAAGTCCGGAAGCTTTATAGCTGAATGCTGAATGTTCTGTTCAGCATCAAGGCAAATCCCAAGTTAAGCTATCAGAGCCAAAGAACAGCAATACTGTCTCCTTATCTAAAGCTTTCCTTCAGAGGATTCAGAAACATTCAGTAAACATTAGTGAATTTAAGTAATTCTCTGTGAAGCAGATAGTCAGAATTTTCAAAAGCCTGTAAGTGCCAGGAAATCCATTAGCTCTCTATTATCAAAGGGCATCCCATCGAGTAAGCCCATGAAAAATAGGGTATGTTAGAAGAAAATCAGCCACAGATTACACAGACTCTTGCTGTCAAAAGAGTATAACTTGAGAAAGAACTGACATATAAAGTTAGTTTCCCTTTCTTTCAGGTTCCAATTTGCTGAAGATTGCTCTACAAAGAGCATTTGCTCTTTAGCACTGATAGGAATTGTTTCATTAACTTTTGTGAGACTTGCTCCCATGTTCAGAAAGAGTTCTGAAATTTGGCCTCATCTGTAAGAAAAGCATCTGAGATGGTGATGTTTTTTGGTGATCTTGCCCTTAGTCATGTACAGCAGAATAGTGATTGTGAAGTAAAAGCCTTTCAAAATTTTAAGGTTTCTTGATCATGTGCCAAGCTTCTGCCAAACTCTGGTCTTTACATCATGATCAGATACTGGTTAAGAGAGAAACTAAGAGATCAAACACCCATCAAATCTTGCTGTTTATGTAAAATCAATAAACATCTTTTTAGTGGCAATAAGCCTGGAAACTAAACATAGGTCTCAGGGCTTACAAATTTTTATTATTACTCCACACTTCCTTGGTGGGTGGTATTTGAAATTCACCATCTGAAATCCTTTGACATAGCATAAATAAGCTCTCTAGTGAGCTGTCATTAGCTGTATTGGTTTTACTCCCCCTTTATACCTGGCTGATATAAAAAAACACCATCAATCTTGTAAAAAAGACCCCCTAGCTTTCCCTCTTACAGCCCAGTTACCACTGCTGTCTCTCCGTAAGTCATGAATTCTCCTGGCACAGCAGGAACACATTAATGATTTATTTTTTCTAAGAAATGCCCATATTGCAAATGATTTTGTTACCTTGCTGGTTACTCTCACTGCAGGACATTGTTGCTAATAGATCCCCTTGAGCATTTGAACTCTGCATTCCTCATTTAACTGGATCCCAGGTGCTATGCATGTTAAATACCTCATCTATAATTTCTTTAAGCATGAGATTTCTGTCACAGTCTCTTTTGTTGGCTGAGCAATTTCCTGCATCAACAGTAAAAGCAACACAAGACTTTACTAGAATTCATGGGCGATGTTTCTAGTTGTAGTTATTCAGTGTCATATACAGTGATGGTCTCATGTTTTGGGAGAACATCAGTTCCAACACTCTTTACTTCTGCCCCTCTGTATGACCTCTCAGTTTTCTGAAATCTTGGATCACTTTCAGACCCTCACATTATTTTTTTATGAAACCTCTCCAACTGCAGCACAGAAGTTCGGAAGCACAGAAGTCAAAGTGAATTGTACCATAGACTGGAGTGAGGGCAGGACTGCATGCCAAGACTGAATGCTTTTAAAGATCTCACTCTTCATATCTTCTGTGAGATTTTGTTAATGGAGTCCTACTGACCCACAGAGGAAGTCCTTAATTAGCAGAGGAAATGGTTTCAGAGGCAAAAGGACAGAGAAAAGGGATTTTTTTTCAACTTTGTCCTCAAAGGAAAAGCCCATTTATTTTTTCCTATTTAATAGAATTGTATGTCTGGATTGCAGGGGCAGAGCTCTTTGCTCTGAGTAGCATCAAACTTTGTGCGGTACTGGGAAACTTGGCTGGCACCTGGAAGAGAAATACTGAAACCTGAACGATGCAGATAATCAGCCCCGAGAACCAACACTTATAAGCACAAAATGTAGTTCCCATGCTGGGACAAGACCATGTGGCTGTCCAGGCAGGAGGTGGCTGAGTAAGCCCAGTGCTGCGTGTAGGAGGAAGGACTCTGCAGGTGGTGAGAACACCTTCACAGGGCCTTTGTTGGGGGGCTGCATGCCCCTGCAACTCTACCCCCAAGTTTGACTGGGGGACACCAGGGCAGCATGGAGGGGCAGCACCAAGCCCTTGGGGAGGCTCAGACGTCCACGGTGGTCCTGGTCAGCTCCGCAGCAGAGCCGGGAGCATCGGGTAGCTGGGGTCACTGCTTGCCTGGGTCTATTCCCAGCGGTCTTGTGGCCTTCAGTCACAAACGGGCTCCCCCAGAGGGTCAGGGTGGTGAATAATCCTTGATAAAAGGTGGATGGCAGGGCTTATGGGGTTAGCACGGTCTTACCAGTGTGGTGGGTGTTGGACTGGGGAAGAAGACACTGTGGTGTGGAGGGGAAAGAGCCAAAAGGCGCCAGATGTCCTTTGGGCTAGGAGGGAGGAGGGATCAGCTGGAGGGAATGCTTCTAGCATGATGTCGGAGGGGCTCGGTGCTGCCCAGCGGACAGGGAAGCTGTTATATCTGTTACTTGTTACATAGCTGTGTGAAGGGCATATCTAACCAGTGCTGACGTGGCTGAGAGCATGCAAGCCCTGGCTACGGATACGCTTGTCCAGCTGGTTTCTAGGGGTGCTGATAGATCAAATATTGCAAATACCACTAACAGGCTAAAAATGACAACTCTAGCACTAAATAGTATATGTCAGAAATAATGCTCTTCTATAATACCATCTATCTGTTTATTTTTTCAAAAATCTCATCTAGTATTGCAATCCCAAAGTACAGTAATGTTGAGGAAGGTCTGTGCTTCACCATATCGCTTTCTTTTGGGAAAAATAAATATCTATGAAGCAGATTTTATTTAGAGACACTTAGGACTTATAAGTTTTTTCTGGGATATTTTTTCTTTTCCATTTCCTTTCTCATTTTTACAGATACTCTGTCCTTTCCACTTGTTTGTAATTGGTACATGAATGTGATTAGTCAGTCATGAATAGTCAAGTTCTACTATTTTTCTTATGTACATTCTTTCAGAATAAAGTATGTCTAAATTTAAGTAGAAGTGTTTGAATACGGCTCTAAATTGTTGCATATGTACAATGCTTTTGCACTTTTTACTCCTCTTTCCAAGGAATCAGAAAATGTAATGATAAGACCAATTCAAAAGACTTAAAAGAGGGGGGAAACAGTCAAGGAAATACAGACTGACACCATACTGGCACTATTTATAAACAGAAACTGAATGATAGGCCTTCTGTTTTTCCAAGTAAATGTTGATTCATCTAAGTGACTTATAGTGGTGCTTAAACTATGGTAACACATCTGTTCATATGTGGAGAAGAAAACACAAAGTACTATATTTCATTTGCAGTATAAACATGAAATATTATAAAAAAGGTTCTTAAATTTTGCAATTCCCACTAAGAAATTGTTTGCAAAAAGTCCTCTAGACATTTTACTCTATTTTTGAACTTAAACATTTAGCATTTTTTCCTTAGAAAAAGACAGGAAAAAAATGGAAAACAGAATTGATCATGGAACTATGGAAAGTTGCCTAGAAGGATTTTTTTTGTTGTTGTTTGTATACATAATTCATAGTTTTTATGCATTACATTAGAAGACTTTGTAGAGAATAGCAGATAGGCCTCATAATGGGTCCTGCTAATCATGCCCTTCCAGCTCCTGCTCTGAGCAGATAAGGTAAGTAGGAATAAACAGTGCTGCTGCCCACTCAGGCAGTATGCAACTGGGCAATCTGGGACCAGATAGGAGGACAGAAAGGAGATAGCCATGGGTCATGTCTGCTGGATCTCTCTCTGCTTTTTGACTTTGTGGCAAGGTTGCCTCTGCAGCTGAAGAAACAACGGAGAGGGAGAGAGGGACACATCTACATAGTGTAGATGGTGTGAGCATTTTGCTGGAAAAAAAAAGTAACAAGGTGGCAAGTAGGTACTGCAGTAAGGATGGTAGTTGAAGACATGGGAAAGAAACCTCATCAAATTACGACATCAATTCACTGCTGGACTGCAGAAGAGCGTCTGATCAGGGGCCAGTTCTTCAGCCACTGTTCATCTGAGTTCTGAACTCTACAACTGGAATATCTTCGTTTATAGTTTGATTTCTGAAGTCATTAATTGTCCAGCTTGCTTTTCCACCAAACAATATTCTCCTAGAGTGTTTATATATTTCCTTCTTTTTCCTATTTTCTTATATTTCTATAATAAAACTAATTTAGCCTATTTACTTGATACATCCTAATACGTAGTTTCGGAAATGCAGCATTACCACATGCTATCCCAAGCTATAAACACAGAGAAGCTGTAAGGTCATTTATGCATCACCTTTACAACAAAGAGCACCGACCATCGCTGCTGTCGGGAGCACAGTAACTCAGAAGTGGTACTAAGTCATGAGAGATGTTTGTTGTCTTCCCATTTCCAGAGGTAAGTAGTATATCGCTGGCCTGCTTTCAAGAAAGCACGAGTCAGCCAGAAAGGAGCAGCAGCTGACTCCACCTCTTCTCTGCTACCTGATGAAAGAAGGAAAAAAAACACATTTGTTCCTCTCACTGAGATCCAAGGTCTTGATAGATTGAATAGATGTACTCCTTTGCTCCTAGTCTCCCTAATCTTTCACTTAGCACCTAATCTTCAAGTTTTTGATTAGTTTTGGACTGATCTATAAATTCTCTAAAGCTTCTGTAATGTTTGTCTGTTCATCCCTGTTTAAGAAAAGACAATTTGCAGACTGTATATACTGTCTACAAATTGAAGAGTTTTGACAGTGCATTAGTCGTACAGCACAGCTTGGCTCCCCAACTCTGGCTCAGTTTAGTTGGAAGACTTTTACTGAAATAAGTCTTATGAAATTACCTCAGAATTTGGCTCATCTTCTAGGTCTCTTTTTCTATGTCTTTTCCATTTACCTGAGTGAATTTTTAAAATATTTATGCTATCCTAATGAAGCCATTAATGGTATAATTACATGCTATTATACATAATTACAGCATGTTATCTGTCTCCTACTGCCCTTTTCAGTCTCTTTTCTGAGATGAGAGTGATGTGGACAGTTTCCTCTGTCAGAATAATGTAGTTTGCCTGGCTTCTAAGTATATAATGTGAATAACTTGTGAAAATATGCATCACCATTATCAACTACTAATGATGATTATATTACACATAAGAACACATTATTTAAGCAATTTACCTCATCTTGTTTTTCTAAATTTTTGTTGGAGAAAGATCTTCCTTGTTTTCTCTTGTTATTCTAAGATGCAGCATAAACTTGTTTTCTGAGCTGCCAGATCCACTGTGCTTACTGAAAACATTTCTGCAATTCTGCATGTACCCAACATAAAAGTAAAATTTAAACTTTATTTAGCCAAAACAGCCATTGACACCAGTGTCAGGAAGCAACTGGACAGAGTAAGAATGTTTGGTTTGGATTAAAAGGTTTTCTCCTTTTTTATGAGCTCTGTCCCAAAGAAAAGGCTCTTTGAACGAGTAGTGTTTGCTGGGAGAAAATCATTTTATTTGCTGAAGACGAAAGAATGACAGATTAGCAAAGTAGATGGACCTCAGGGTTCACAGATAATAGGTCTGTTTTATCAGAACACTTTGTAAGAAAAATTTGCATCCTGTTGGACAGACTTTGTTCTTCTGAGACAGGCTCATGGCATGCAACAAACATTTGAAATGGAAATGTGATTTTTGAATATTTAATAAAAAACAGACCCTTGAAACTCTGACAATCTCTATCTTTTGTCACTTCAATATTGGTTTCATGTTTCATTTAGTGTGATGCCAGCAGGAGAGCAATCTTTTGGCTGGGCATATCTCCACTTTTATCATAAATATTTTCCTTTCTTAATGGAATATAGGTAGAAAGCATCGTAGGCTCATCTACGTGAAATCAGTGTAATAACGCAGAGATAACTCTGCAATGCTGCTGAAGAGCAGAAATCAGTACTGGCTGTAGAGCTGTCCCAAAAACACCTAAAACTTAAAAAGGCATATTTATGACTCTTCTACATGGGGAGAGCTCCAGTGAGCTTAGACACTGAGAAACACTCAGAAAAGGATGGTGTCTGAAAGACCTTATGATTCAAGAGATTATATCCACACCAGCCTGTGCTTACGTGAACACTCCTATGAAAGTGTCCTGAGTCATGAGTCCTGATCCTTTCACTCAAAGCTGTTTCTGTATTTTATCCAATGGCATACATCTAAGCCACATAATCAGTGAATAAAAAGAAGAGTGCTAGAATATCTTTATCTCTTCCTTTCGTCACATGTTAATGGAAATTGGAAGCCACTACTGAGTTTTGTAGGGAATGATATCTTAGAAGCTTATTACAAATGTGGGGAAAGTATCCAGCAGACAAAGCCCACTGGTATCTTAAATGTAAAGGTTCTGTGCTTCTGGGCTCTGATGATGTGATTTGGATATCCAACTCTCCCTTCCTAAAAGGACCGGGAAAGTACTGAGACATAATTTTTATCTGAAGTTCCTCAGGCACCTGAAAGTAGGTAGCAAGTGAGCAAGGGGTTCACTTGCCACCTGATGACAAGGTGGCAAGGTGTGACTGATGTTCTAGTCTTAGCTCCGGATGTGTTTGTAGACAGGTGGTTGTCAATGATTACTTATCATGAGAGGGAGAGGTTGTCAATGGGAAACACAGAAATCTACATCTGTGTTGCACATACATGTAAATGACCTGGAAAAAAAAAGGAAGATGATAGTTTGCTGATGATCCAGGGTAGTCAAAATGAAATGGACCATAAAAAGCATAGGAAATGTCTGGATGGTACACTGGCAGATGAAATTCAATTTTGATAAGTGCAGATAGTGTATATGGGACAAGGCAATAATCTTAACTGTACATGAAGAGCTCTAATTTGTTATAGCTACTCAGAAAATAAAACTTAACATCACTGGGGACAGTTCCTCGAAAACATCTGTTTAATGCTTAGGCCAGTCAAAAAAACAAGCAGAATGGTTAGCTTTATTGCGAAAGGAACGGAAAATACTGCTATGGCACTGCACAAGTCTGTGGGGTGCCTACGCATCAGGTTCTCTGTGCATTCATATGCAGGGAAGGGTGACAAAGGTGCTCACGGTACAGAGTGGCTTCCATGTAAAGAGAGTGTCCTTGCGAAGCTGGGATTCCTCTGTTTGGAAAAGAAATGAAGCAGGCATTATTGCCAGTGATATAATAGGGGTTTATAAAATTTGAATGGAACAAAGAAAATGAATATGAAAAATATATTATTCCTTTAACACATGGACTAGAGAACATTTAATAATCAAGCCTCAAGTTTAAAACAAAGTCTTTTCTTTTTTTTTTTTTTCAAATTGCATAATTAAAGTGAGGAGTTTGGAATAGCAAAAATGTAAATGGTTTAAACAACCATGTTTACAGACTTATGGAAGAAAAAGCTTTCTAAGCACTACTAGAGATTTGAAAGACACAGCACAAGAAACACAGATGCTAAGATTGCCAAAGACAGGGAGGATATACCAAGGAAAGTGCCAGCTGAGACTCACCCCATTCTTTTATTCCTTTTTTTCAAGTACAGAGACAAAACTTTTCTGGATATGTGCCTCACTTCAGACTTCTAATTACATTATCCGATGAAGAATTTCTATGCCTCAAATGCCTTTCTGTAAAATGTAGATAATTACATTCTCCAACTTTGAGATGCGCTGGAGCAATAAGGTATAAGATAACCAGATACCTCAGATGGAAATGTCAAGGAGTGAATGAGCTGCAACATATGGTTACTGCTACGGTTTTAGGATAAAACGGATGGAGAGCTGCTACTGCTTCTGCATCCAGGTTTTGCTTGAGATGGTCTTTAGTGAGAAAGCTCAGATTTTAATCTCAACATTGTTGTCAGCACTAGACATCTTACTGAGCGACTAGCAATGTCCGTATGTTGTGATACTAGAGAGAGCTGAAAATGAGTGAGCCTGGGATCTGGAAACTCTACCGTGGCACTAGTGTGATGCTCTACTCAATCCAGTATTTTTGCTGGAAAGTCAGGCACATTGGCCAGCAGAGAACTGCACTGATGAGACCATACTGCTACCAGAAACTGTATTTGCTCCGTCCCATGAATATATGCTAGGGCACCCGAGCTCCCCCTGTGATGTGCTATTTACTCCTAAGAGCAAACAGCTACTTTTATCTTGAAAATCATGCATTTACATTTAAATTTCCAAATTCTTTCTCAGACTTGTTGCATTAATTTGTATTAGTCAAATCTGTATTTTACTTACACAATTTATAAAAGAGGCAACTAAGTTTGTAAGGTTCATTTGCCTTACAGCAAACAGCAAAATTCTCTTACAGTGAATTGCAAACTGTGTAAAGTAATTTTATTAACCCTATTGTTTAGTAAGAGTAAGAAAAACAAGAAGTCCTTATGATCTATTTATGTGATAGGTCCAATCACAGGGGCTTCTCCTTATTTTAAAAATATGCATGTGTAAATTTTGTAAACTAAGTTGAAAAAATTATAAAAAAATTTATAAAAAATATAAAAAGCAAAGTATTTTGCTATACTACATAATTAGGATAGAATTAGAGGTGAATCACAGTATTTTAAGTGAATTAATAATTCTTTTATAGAAAACTAGGTATGACAATTTGATATCTTAAACCTTATTTTTATTGACATATTATATGCCTGCAACTTTGTTAACAAATCAAAAAATGGCCTCAGAAAGTTAAAAAGCAAGTCATTGATACAGCATGATCATCACAAACTAAGTTGATTTTCACAGGTGTTCCAGGTCAAAACAGGCAGGGGTATTAGTTACTGAGAACTAATTTCTGAAGTACCCTTTGCCATGGGGCTGTAAACAGCTTTCTGATGTTCACAAGGCTCAGTTATGTGGGTTTCAGCTATGTACACAGATATGCGAGAAGAGGAACTACTCAGCTGTGAACTGAAGTCAGTTGTGAAACAGTGACCTGTCATAAATCTTTTAACAAAATTAATTAATTTTAAAGCCTCTGACATAAGGAAGCTTTGACTATTCCACTGATCATGATACTGATAGAAAAGTTTCTAAATTTGAAAGGGAGAAGGATGGTTTCAAAATGTGCAGTTAAAATTACTTAGTGGAAAGCCTGTAGTGAATTTAAAAACAATCTGAAGATTGTATCGTGATTTCCTGTCTGATTAACATATCTTTCAGGAGTTGTGCTTTGCCACAAAACTGAATAGCACAATCCTACCCAGTTGTACGCATGTATCTTTTCCATGCGAGTATTCAAATGAAATACATTCTGTGTGAAATTTTGGATTTATTAAAGTCAGTGGAAAGGAAGCTACAAGCCCCGTGTGAGAGGAAACAAGTGATACTTTTTTAGAGCAATCTTATTAACTCCTGACATGGTGAAACCATAATTTCATGATATGTTGACTTAAGAGGTTCCTATCTCTTTAGTTGTGTTAAGACAAGGGCTACATGGTAGCTGGGTTACAAGGCTGATGTTGGTCTGTTAAAATAATATTTCAAAACAATATTTGAGTAATTCTTTTCTGATAAAACAGGGTCCCATGTGTTATTCTGGTACTGAAATGTCACTTGGTTAGAACAGAAACAGATGTACTATAAAACTACAGCCTGATACAGCCTGAATAGTAAGGTGTAGAAAATGCTGCAGATATCGAACAGTACTTGTACAAATGGACAGGAAAAGGACATAGATTGGTCCTATAGGTTTTTATTAACTCTTACATCATTCAGATAGTAAGCGGCTTCACTAATGCTTCTAAATAATTAGAATATGAAAATGGCTAAAGTGAGGTCCATTAGGCTAGTATCTTGTCTTGAGTAGTGGACAAGTGGAAGCCTCAGGGAGAGTAAAAGGCGAATATGTACAATAACCTCTTGTCTAAACCCTGCATAGTCTTCTACCCAATCTTCCAGCTGATCCAGCTCTGACATCCATGTATTTTGGGTTTCTTAGTGGGTTTTTCTATCATGAACTCATAGAATTTCCTTGAAATCATGTAAATTTTACATTCACATTATCTTTGGGAAAGCAGTCCCACAGGTTTGCTACCTGTTGTGCCTGCAGCTATATCCCTTTGCTCTCAGCCTGTCCCCCACTTACGGCAGTTACTTGTATTGCAAGAGTCAGAGAGCAGTCATGTTGTGTTCACCACCACCTCACCCCTCCCGGCTTTTTAGACCACTATAATGTTTAGCCTGAACCATCTTTTTTTCAGACCGAGGAATTGTAGTTCACGTGGTGGTTCCTCCTATGGAAGCCACTCCATGTAGCTAGCGTTCCTTGCTGTCTGCAAAAGCTTCCCACGTGTCTTTCTGGAGTCAGCTGGCTCATTGGCAGCTTACAGTAAGAACTGCTTGAAGTATTCCAGAGTGTATGGAGGCATGCTACAGGCAGCATGTGTTTTTCAGATGTAGGCACAGAAATTTAGATGTTTTCAGACCACGCAATAGCATAAGAAATCTATGCAGAAAGACTTAACTGAGTGAATATGAGCAGTCACTTCACAGAAGATGTAGTGGAAGCTTGAAGTGAAATAACAAATGTTCTAGGCCAGCACTCACTGCATTTTGATGATGCATCTCCTTAGAGCTCTCTTAATTGTTATTGGAAAAATCCACTTACAATACATTTGCATGCAACAATCATTTGGATAGCGTAATTTGTCGAAATATAGGAGACAGTCATATTATCTTGCGTACAAGAGCTATTAAAGAAAAGGACAAAAGGTATCTTTCATCTCGTGTCATTCAAAAAAGTAAGATATTCCCTTAGTTCAGTTAGCATCTCCATTGATAGTCTGTGATTTCCGTCATTCTAATGTTTAATTACTTAACAGCTCAAAAATGAGAGATTACTGACACCACGAAATAGCTGTTTGACACAGATGAAATATCTCGACCGGGACCAGTGAGGTAAGTGAATGGTAGCTTTACTGTACAGATCCCACTGCATCTAAGGATTGAACTCTGCTGTCATGCCATTCACTCTGGTTCAGCAAAGGGGTGAACGTATCTCTCAGACATCTGCATCCATGAGAGGGCAAATTGTGATGCTGCTAGTGCTGCACCTGTGATTAGTTAGAACAACAGCCTGCCTGTGTCTCCAGTGCTTCAAGAATTTTAATATATTGTTCAGATGCCCATAATCATTGCTTAGCTTTGATGTAGATAGATGGTGGCTTGAGATGAACACATGCATGGCATGTCACACCACATGGCCAGATCTAGAGAAATGACCCGAGCTGAGTCAGTGAAGTACCTTTGTAGAGAGCATGGAAGCAAAAACACTTACACCTGCTAAGCTGGAGAACCAGTCATGAAAATGGGAAAGAGTTATTTTGAGTAGATTCTTCTACTGATTAGCTTTGTAGTTTGATAGATATGTGGTACAATATTTGGATAAAACTTCCATACTTCTTATACATTTAAACTACTTCCATACCTGTCACAGATTTCCTCCAGCTCAGATTAAACAAGCTTCCATAAAAAGTCTTTGAAAATATAAACAAATACATATTTGAATACATTTAGATAGTATAGAAACTGAGAGACTTAACCAGGATATGATCCAGATCTCAGCAGATCACATAGTCAGTCAGTTAGCCTGACTGATATAATGGCAAAACAAAATGCAAAAGCCATAATTCACTAGTTGCATGTTGCTCTGTTACATAGTCAGGAAGGTAATTTCTTATAGCAATCAGCATCCTGCCAGAAATCAGAAAAAAATTGATTTGTCCTTCTTGCACTTTGCAAAGAAGTGAGGACAAAGATACAAACCTTTTTGAGGATCTCTACAGGATTTTCTTATGCCATACCATAGGAGGCTACTCATAGCTTCTCTGCTTATACTTCCCGGTGTCACTAGAAAGGACTTTCCTCTATACTGGGGCTTGTTGACCTGGATCTATTTGGATTGTTCTTTTCTACCTGCCAGTTTATCAGACAGGTGAAATCATTCATCATTCATTGAACTTTTATTTATTTTTGTATTTCCAAAACAGAATAACTAAAAATATACAAGTAAATATCAGCCAGGGAAATATGATTTCAATGTTTGATGATTCCACGTGGAACCTCTATCTACATGCAAATGCATGTAAAAATCCAGCCATGATTCCCTATTTACTGGCTAGTCATTAATTGTATTGGGTCATGAATCATAATTAAACTGTAATTTATATTCAAACTAATAAGAATTGAATATCTGAAATCTCCAGCAGGCTCTGAAAATCTCAGTAGTATTTTTTTTTTCCTTTGAAAGCTTATGTAAGCTCAAGACATAATAAAAAATTGGTTGATGTCATTGAAAATTTTCTTGGATCAAACTGTCCTGTTGGTAGAATTGGCATGGGACAAGAAGGGGATTGATAGAAGATTAGTCATTGTACATTATCTTATGTGAAGTGAATTTAATCTGCTACAATGCTGGTCAGTTCCTCTGCACTAGCTTTGTAAATGCTAAATATATAATTTAGGCTCATCAGTAAGTTCTAATTCACTCTGGCTACCGTATTTAGTTCTGATTTCCTTCTCAAGAAGTAGCAGTATATGTGGGTTTTTTTAGTGTTTTTAAATAGTCCATGCCAACTAACAGATGAAAAGTGAATAGCAAAACTACTTGAAACTCATGTCTGAAAAATGTCAAACCAAATATTGATGAAATGGTGAAAAACTGAAGCTGATTTTTCATTTATCACATTTCAATTGTGATGAAAGAGCTTCAAGAGTTGGACTAAGCTGATTTGGACTATAAGCAAATTCTTGAAATTCAGTTACTTACCTCATATGCTGCCAACACTAGTCAGATGTAGCTGGTGAATGTGAGATGATCCACACCCATCCTACCATTGTGTTTGAGATGTTGCTAACTCCTGAGTGAGATGCAAAGATGATGGTAGTGCCAAACCAGAAACACCATTAATTGGCTTGTGGAGAAAAATACCCACCTCTTTACCTCAAAGGGAACTGACAGATAACCTATCTATTCTGATTCTTGTCTGTCACAGAGTAATTTTATGGGGAACACATTGGCTTCAGATACAAAACAGTCTTAAGCCTCGAACAGGCTCTAGACAGGAATAAGGTACTGCTGGTTAATCACAAATCTGTAAAGAGATTCAGTTACTTACTCATCCTTTTGACTGCACTTGCATGCTGCTGGGGACAGACAGAACAACATTAGCACAGGATAAGTTGTTACGCGTCTAGCTAAGCTAAGAGGCAGGAAAAAGGTGCAGCTTTTTCCTGTGCAGTGGCTGGATAGTGAGAGCACCTCATCTCAGAAGTGAGTAACCAGTAACTGGGCCTTCCTCAGCCTGAAAGTGTTGGATCACAAAGCTGTTACCTTCCAAAATATTGTCCGAGCTATCAGATTAAAGAATAGCCCGGGAGAACAGGAGAAAATGGATTTTTTTGCATCTCTTCTAATAAAGTTGATTTTTTACAGAAGAAAAGGCCAGGGACAGATTCATAGGGCCCGGAGGATAATACAGAAGAGGCACCTTGACTTTCTAGCCCAATGTGAAAGGTGCTTTCCTGTGGGGTAACTGTAGACTTGGATGCCACTATAGACTGTCCAGATGTGTCATTCAGAGACTCCAGCAAATCATACTGAGACACTGTGTCCACAAGAGGACCACAGGACTGAGCAATGACCTTGACCAAGTTATGGAGTCAGTCTCCTACTTTTCACTCTCTAGTTCCTGAAACTTCCATTCCTGATTTCTCTGTGGTCCAACCTCATGAGGAGAAACAGCAAAGAACTTTCCTGCTCTGAAAAGCAGAAGAACTTTCCTGAACCTCTGGCTTCAGTCCTGACCTTCTTCCCTCCCTTCCCAATGGAGAGAGAACATAGCAATTTCTTCAGTGGATGCTGCATTTGATTTTATGTAAACGTCAGTGTCACAGCTGCAGTGGTGCTTGAGTGCTGATCTGAAGGTAGCACAGAACTAGGTGTGAATGAGATGCATTAAGCCTGCTCAGCGGCCTTAAGCCAGGTCAGTGGCCTGACCTTTCCAGGCACTCAGGCACAGTTTTATAAGCCTCTTCACATATCTAAGCACTTTGGTAAAATATGCCTCCAAACCTGGGTATTCTGCAGCACACTTGGGGTGGGAAAGTGAGAGAATTCTCTTATCCAAAAGCAAAGTTAAAGCTCTCTTGAATGCATTGATTTTTCAGTTTTTTAGAGGCCAGAATCATGAGACTTAGGCAGCAAAGCAGGATATTGAGCAAAGAGTAGGTATTTTACTATCTCAACAAATGGAGATGGGAAGTGATTACAAGGCTTTTTTGGTGCCTTTCTTGAAATGGTAGTAGCAGATAGATTGGGAAACGATCCATACGCAGTTTACTTTTCAGTATCTACAGATGAGGAAAAACATCTCTATTTTTTCCTATAGCAGAAATATAAGCAGTAACTTTAGGCAGCAGCCAGAGGCAGATTGATACTACACAGAGCTAAGTCTGGAGTAGTCAGACTAAGTTAAATCCTCAAGCATTCCACAGTGAAAAAAAAAAAAAAAAAAGAAGAAACAGGCAGTTTCTGAGGTAGAAATATAATCTATCTGATCATCCTTAAATTAAATACATCTTGGGCATGTCAGCAAATGAGTTCATTGTCAGCATTAATTATGTGGATTAGCTGAAGACCCTAAAAAGGTTTTCCTATGACTTTTATCCTGGCCACTCTAAGGCTATCTGAATTTTTCCAGAAGAGTGTCATGATAACAGACGATTTAGGAAACACATTCCTTATGAACGTGTTTAGTGTATCTGTGTCCTCCAAAGTTATGTTATTAATGTGGACCAGTCTATGTCCTTCAGATCTCTGGTATGTAACCTACTTCTATACTGTGTATTGTTAAGATTGCTAATTTCTAGCTCTCTGGTGTTTCTACTGCTTTCCAGTGTCAGTGCCCCCTGAGTATGCAGGCTATTTTTTGTCTCAGACAATAAACAGCAATATACTTAGGAAAGTGAATTGAAAATATAAATGACATACTGAAGTATTAGTATTCATTCTTGCAACACTTATCCACACGGTCATATTTGCAGCCCTTTTAGCTCTCTCTTGCTGTGCAGACATACTGTGCAGATGGAGAGTTGTTCATCCAGTGGCAGAAACCTGAACAAAGAAGCTCGTAAAGGAGCAATTTAATTTTTGCTACCCTCTAGCCTCTCTTTTTTATTTTGTAACAGTGGGGATGAGTGTTTCCACTGCATTTGAACAAGAAAGCATCTAGCTATTTTTTTCTTCAAAGCTCTGGCAATAGTTTATCTATTTGTACATTCAATTTTCCTGATTCAAAGCAATCTGAACTCAGGCTTTGAGCAGCTTTGCTATACTGTACAGAATACTGTCAAAGAAGTTCTTCATAAAGCTGGTTACAAATTTCCAGATGATTATCAATAGCTAGTCACCTTGTCCTTTGCTAGTTTTACGCCATATTTTTCAAGATACAGCACTGGGGAAATATTCCAGAATATCTGTCCATTTATCTGCTAAATTGGGAACATCATTGAAGACTACTGGAACAGAATCATTTGTCATGTTTGTAGCTTATCATTTGCTTAAAGAATAGCATCTTAAATTATACCTAGTGAGGTATATACACCTGGAAACACCTTGCCTGCCAGATGACACATCCCAGTCTGGATTTAGGATTTACTCACTGTGGTCCTATTCCTAAGCTTTCACTGAACTTTGCCATGCTGCCCTGGCTGTAAGCTGGTAAAGTGTAGGTGTAAACCTCCTTGCTACAAAAGAATCTTAATTTTTGTTTGCTCTCTTTTAATATGATCATTTAATTTTCATTGGAAGATTTTGACTTTTCTTCCCGAAGGAAAAGTAGGCAGTCTTGCAGGCACCTAAGACAACGTCCTGTTTTATTTTGTTAAATAGTTTTTATAAAATTCTATAAATAAAGTTGCTCACTGGATAGCTCTCCTTTTGAATTTTTCACTGCCTTCAAGCCAAAACAATTGAGTCAAAACCTGACTGTTGCACTTGTATAAATAGAGTTACACTTGGAACCAGAACATATACAGAGATACTGCCCAGAGATTGCTATATCAGATTTGGCACACCAAATAGTAGGCGTTGTTAGTTTTTAATCTGGTACCATGCAGGTTTATGTTTTAGAGCAAGAAACTTGATTTAGAAGAGTGCTTAACTATGTAATTAAACTTACAGTTTACAGTAAACTTAATTTACTCCAGTAAATGTCTTAAACACATGCTTAAATTTCCCCAAGTCAATGGAGTTGATATCTACTTTCTCAAATTAGTGACTAACTGCTGAATGAGCCCTAGGTAAAATAGTGGATAACGAGTAACAGTCTTTTTGAGTGTTTTGTTCCTATAATCAAATTACAGATAGGAGATGTCACTTTTAGTGTAATATGGTCCTTCTAACTTGTAACAAGTGGTTCCTCCTTTCAGTGAGAACTGTGTAGCTAATGTGTCACATTGGAAAAAGCAAAGTCAGGAGAAACAAAATGCAGCATGGATGTGTGGCAAATGCAGTCTTCGGTACGCACAGCAGGGAGTACCAGCTCCAGGTGACAGCAAACCGTCTTTGAGATGAGACAGGAAAGGACCAGAACTGAACACTTTTAGACAAAGTACGCTTGGGAGAACCGAAGATCTTGGACTTTGAAAAAAAAAAATGTTCAAAAGGACAAAGTACAAATGTTTTATGAGGGACAGTTTCCTGAAACTCACTCTCCTCTCTTGCATCTGCAACTGTCCCTGTACAGCGGGCCGTAACGGCAAAGGCTCAGAAGCAGTGCACTAACCCATGCCACACATCTCATTTCTGTGTCCAACCTACCCATGAAAAGGGGGCCCAGTCTCTGCAGAGTGACTAACTGATACTACACTATTGCACCAGCCTTGTGGTGGGAGAAAATAAAACTAGAAGGAGCTAAAAAGCAAGGACTAAAGCTAAGACAGAAGGAGAAAGAAAAATATAAAGAATGAATGAAGAAACAGAAGTCAAAATAGGTATTCAAATAAAGGATGGTAAAGGCTGTCTGTATTCACTGTTATGCCACAAGGGAGCTCCAGTACAAAGCTGTAGGTCATAGGTGTGGGAGGGTTTTCACCATTCTTTTCATAAACAAAAACATTGTGAATATAAGCCAGAGATATTTAAGAGAAAAGAATACTGGAGTGTTAGGTACGCATTTTCTTTTTTCATTTCTTTTATTGTTAAATAAGGAAAGCCAGATTGCTCCACGCACTGAGCTTCCTATACCAATCCAACCTATTATTATCACCTTCCATTTAGTTTTTTGAGGTAAACATATTGAATAATGCAAGCAAATTCCATCCACCTTAGTATGAATACACTGGAAGTCCTACTCATGTTACAGTGTGACACATTATTGTAATATAGTGGCTGAATTAATTATTTCAATTTATAAATGAATCAGTGATTTAGAGCTGTGCATGCACACAATTTATCTGAGTTGATATTAAGCCTTTGGAAGTAATGTTTATTTATTAGCACCTTTGTAGTAATGTACATTATACTTGATTTAGCATATGAAATACTGAACAAAGAACCCTGGACTTTTAACTCCTTATTATACAGTTTATAATTGAATGTGTTAGAAAATGATTAGTCTGTTTGCTTGAAGAAGTACTGGCTGACTGAAATAATATCCAGACTCTAATGGTACAATTTTGTACTTAGAATATAAAGCATTCAGGATTGCAGAGCTTCATTAAAAAGACAATGCTCATTTGGCTGTTTCATAAAGCTATGCTTAGCTAAAAGAATGTAATGACTTAAAGTTATTCAACAGAGCCAGGATAATTATTCTCATCTGCTAGAGAAATACTGAGATTACTGGAAAATTAATTTGAAGGAGGAAAGACCCTAATATATAATTTAAATTTTTTCTTTATTAAGTGATTACCAAATTCTAGTAAGTTTTAACTACTGCCTAAGAAAAATCCTGCAAGAGAAGTGCTCACTATATTTAGCAAATGAGGACAAGGTAATGATTTGAGACCCTCCTTCAAAGATAATTTTCAAAGAATATTTATCAGGCCCCCAGCCTCATTCACAGTGGACAAAACTAGGAGGCTTTTGCTTTGTTCACCATCTGCATGAAGCCTGAGCACTGAGCCAGCCAGTGCCAGTCTCAGTTCTTCTTCTGTACCTTACTTCGGTGTTTCTGACTCTGGGGATACTCCATTCTGTCCTACCCTCCCTCACAGCTCACCCTCTCCTCTTCCCAGTTCACCGCCTGGTAAAGGCACTGATAAAGACACCATCGTTACAGTATTCAGATACCCCTCCTTCAAACTTGCATACTTTTGTAGATATAGGAAACTAGTGACTCTGCAACTCGGTTCTGTTACCCTGTGCAGAGTGCTTTGGCTATATGGTTTTCTTTTTACACGTACTATGTGCATGCCTCCCTCATCTTTGCCCTGGTACCAGCACTAAAATAGGTGACAAAGCTTTAGGCATGCATTCACTCCATAATGGAGTGCAACATAGAGATTCCTGAGCTGACTTCAACCAACACAAACTCATATATCTCTGTACCTATAGGGTAGGTAAGTCTTGTTTTTCCTATGATTATTCCTATTTATGAATCTGTGTTTTCCTCATCTGTGATCTTACTAAGTCAGTGTGAATTCAGGTAATATATATTAACTAGTGTTCCAAGCTACCAGGAACTAGTTACTAAATTACTTCCAAATACAGATCATTTGTATCCTGCATATTCATAAGTCGCAAGGCAGTCAATGTATCCAAGGTAATCATTAAATTACAATGATTCTGAAATCCTTAGTGATGTCCCTGGTGGACAGCGGAGTTCTTTTAAAACACCTAAAGCTTTTCATCTTAAAGCACTTGGCTTGCTGCTTATAACATTCTCCATTATTCTTTTCTCGTGGAAGAAAGAGGTCTTTTTAATCTCAAATGTCCATATGCTTTTCTTGGTCCTAGATTCCCATGAACTTTCTCCCATGATATATACATTGAAAGCATGCCGTTTCTTCTGGTATGTTGTTTCTTGTAACATTAAATAGATAAACAGCCTACTTTCATTTTGTGTACAACATTCCTCTGCTGTTTGCCTTGTTCCTGCTGCACATCTTCACCTCTGACCTCCTTGGACAAGATCTTTTTATGTGTTTAGAAGGTTCTGAGATGTTATGGACACTTCCATAAGTAGTACAACAGAATCACAGAATCACAGAATTGCTCAGGCTGGAAGGAACCTCTGGAGATCATCTGCTGCAATCCCCCTGCTCAAAACAGGATCAATGAGACCAGGTTGCTCACGTCTGTGTCCACTCCAGGTGTTTTGAATAGGTCCAGAAATAGAGACTCCACAATGTTTCTGAGCAGCCTGTTGCAGTATTCCACTCTCACAGCAAAAGACTTTTTTTTAATGTTTAGTTGGAATTTCCTGTGTTTCAGTTTGTGTCTACTGCTTCCTGTCACTTGCACCATTGAGGAGAGTCTGGCTCTGTCTTCTTTACTGTCCTCCATCAGGTATTTATTCACATTGATAAGATCCCCATAAGCCTTCTCTAGGCTAAACTGACCCAGCTCTCTCCGCCTCTCCTCATGTGGGAGATGCTCCAGTCCATCATCTTGGGGGACCTTTGCTGGACATACATGTCCATGTCTTTCCTGTACTGGGAAGTCTAGCACTGGATATAGCATTCCACATGTGTTCTGATCAGTGCTGAGTAGAGGGGAAGGATCACCTTCCTCAACTTGCTGTCTACACTCTGCCTAATGCAGTCCAGGAGGTAATTGGCTTTGCAGCAAGGGCAAATTCATGGCCCATGTTCAAATAGTTGTCTGCCAGGACCTCCACAGCCTTTTCTGCAAAGCTGCTTTCTATTCAGTTGGCCACCAGCCTGTGCATGAGATTATTTCTCCCAGGGAGAGGACTTTGCAGTTGCCTTTGTTGAACAAGCAGTGTTTGTCCATTTTTTCCCAACCCGTCAAGGTCCCTCTGAAGGTATCATGACCATCTAATGTATCAGTCACTCCTCCCTGTTTTGTATCACTGAAGATGCACTGTCCCATCAACTAGCACATTTATGAAAATGATAAACAGTACTGGACCCAGTAACAACTCCTTGGCTTATACTATTAATGACAGGCCTCCAGCTGAACTTGGTGCCTCTGATCTCAACCCTCCGAGCCCAGCAGTTCAGTCAGTTTTCAGTCCACCTTATTGACCACTTATGTAGCTTGTACTTCCTCAGTTTGTCTTTGCAGATGTTATGGGGAGACAGTATAGAAAGCCTTACAAAAATTGAGATAAACAATGTCCACTGCAATTCCCTCATCCACCAAACCATTCATCTTGTGGAATGCCATCAGGTTCATTAAGCCCTATTTGGAAATCGATGCTGATTACTCCTGATCACTTTCCTGTCCTTGATATGCTTGAAAATGCTTTCCAGGATTATTTACTCCATCATTTTCCTAAGGATTGAGATGAGGCTGACCAGCCTGGAGTTCTCCAGATCCTCCTTCTTGCCTTTCTTGAAGACACACAAGAGTGACATTTGCTTTCTTGCAGGCCTCAGGAATTCTCCCAGTCACCATGACTCAAAGATAATTGTGTGGCCTCACACTGACCTCAGCCAGCTCCCTCAGCAGTTGTAGGTGCATTGCACTAGGTCCCATGGATTTGTTTATGTCCAGTTTCAATATTCCCTAAACTGATTCTCCCCCACTGAGGATAAGTCTTCCTTGCTCAGGGCTTTCCACTGGTCTCAGGAATCTGGGATTCGTGAAGGCAAATCTTACCAGTGAAGACTGAGGTGAAGAAGGTATTGAGTAGGAGGCATCCTACTGTAGTAGGAATTTCTGTGACAGACAGTTTTTAGATGTTCAAAATGTATTTTAGAGAAGGTTACCAAATTTTCTGACTGCCGGAAATGAAGCAAAAATATAAAGAAGTTTTAGTTCTTAGTAAGAAAGGGGAAATATGAGGGGGTAAAATTTGTGTCTGAATTAAAACATTGATTTGGAAGGTAACTGCAAATCATAAGAGTGAGCTTTCTGTTATTGTTACTACTGATGACTACTCTTTGCAGTGTATTTACTTTCTCTTCACTTCTGTGTGGTTTGAAAACAGACGAATAAAAGAAAATGCTACCAGAATGGTAGAGAAGAACAAAATAATTTTTCATACGAACTTGTGTAATCAGTCATTTTCTAAATGTTCTTCAAAAACATTTAATTGCTTGGTAATTCACAGCAAAACAGGTGGGCTTTTAGTCTTAACTCATACCATATTTAAAATTATACTATAATGGTGATGGCTGAAAGCACAACCAGAAAAAGGAGATACATATAAGGACTGAAATTTCTGGGAACACTTGGGAGTTAGTTTGTAGATTTGGGTTTTATGTGTTTTTTCCCCCTCTGTTATTCTTGCTTTCCCAGAAAATTTTCCTATCTATCTACTGCATTTCTATTTTGTTCCTTCCTAGCCTTCGTTCAGCCCCTGTTCAGTTGTTCCTCCCTAGCCTTTGACACTTTTCTTCTCCTTTTCCTTTCCCTCCTTGTGGAAGGATTGATGATGAGAAATTAGCCTCATGACTCCTTGTCTGCTGCAAAAAAACCCTAAAACAGCTCTGAGCTGGCTCGTATTTCTTAACTCCAGCACCAGAATGGAATGGAGTTATGTTTGCATAATGCTGAACATGAAGGGTAAATCACTGAGATGGATGTTTCACCTTGACCTGGACCTGCAAGCTTTGATTCTGGAGTTAGCTGGGATATTTCAGAGTTGTGCTGCATGGTGTAGATGTGCCTCTAATTCCTGGGCTTGATGAACAACTACTTAGAATACGGGAAATGAAACAGTTATTTTGGTGTAAATCAGGATTTATTCTACTCAGTCACTAATAAGATTTCAGAAGTAATAAGTGGATTTATGAAATCTGTAGGCTTGTTCGTTGCTTACATGAGTTGTAACAAGGGAACACTAAGCCACAGTATGCCCTCAGGCATCATTTTATATCCTAGCTGAGGAAAAAGGAAGTATTTCCCTGTTATCAAATACCGAGCAGCATTTTGCACAGTAATGCAAACCTATGTAATTTACTCTTTCTTGCTGTAATGGTTCTAAATACCTGTGATTTCATATTGTTTTTAGGCTGACTTCAGTGGGCACAGTCAGATTCCGTGTGAATGTAAGAACTAAATGAGTAATATAAATACCTAGTGAAAACTTCCTGATATTCTTGAGTTACCACTGGAGCATTGCTACAGTACCCAGACACGGGCTCTGAACCCATTGCGCTCAGCTGCCATAGAAATACAGGAAAAGTAGGTCACTGTCCCAAAGAGCTTACAGCCTAAGGGAATAAAAGCTCTATTTCTGACCTAGACTGTGATAAGAATTGCTCGTTCTTTTTCAAAGCCAAGACTAAATCTCCTTTGTATCTTTTTGACTTCTGGGAACCAATGTAGCATAGAACATTTCAAGTTTAAAAAGAACTGTACAAAACACTAAAGAACGCCCATGTTCAAAAGGTCATATTAACGATCAAGTCATGCACTTTGTCAGGTGTTTTCCAGAACAATTTTTCTTCCAAACATACAGTTCAGGTTTGGCTGATAATAATTTTTCATGATACGATGAGTGGACAGACTATAAATGGTAAAAGAAAATAGTATGAAAAAGAAGTAGTGGATTGGTAGTTTGTGTGTGTGTGTGTGTTTTTTTTTTTTTTTTCCCTTTTTGGAAATGTCTTTTCTTCCTTCAAGGAATAAAGTATAATTCACGTTGGATATGGTTTTCAAGGTTAAATCTTGGTGCGCTACTCCATCTGTGCTTACTCGACCCTAAGAAGATTCCACAGCTCAGCCTGGGATCCCGACTAGCTTTGCTTCTTTTTCTAGCTTGTACACTTAAGGTCTCCTTAATCTTATTTAAGTCTACAAAGGACTTATATTTAGCTGAAAACACGGAGTGGTTTTGTGCAGGAAAATTTCAAGACCTCTTGCTAAGCAGCTGTAGAGTAAAGCGATTTTACTCCTTAGCTTTCCTGGATTTTAAAAATTTCTTTACTTTGCAAAACAGGTAACATACTGCCATCTAGTGGCAATGCAACCTGATTTTATTTCTTAAATCCTTAAACATAAGGATATATGTTTAGTGGCATTTTCCATTCATTAAAACTGTACATATCTCAGCAGCATGAGCTTGCAAGGATCATGCAAGTATATCTTACAGTTCACTTTAGGATTGTTGTGAGATATTTCTGCATTTGAATAATTTGCTCGCCAATCTGAACTACAACCTACAATTTCCTTTTCAGCTGAAAAAAAACCTGCTCATTTGCTTAAAACCAGAAAGTTTTGGAATGTCTTTCAAAAAACAAAACAAAAAAAGGTATTTTTCCAGATACTCTTGTAGCTCAACTACAACAACATAGACTTATTTAAGAAACAACCCTCCTCCCAAAAAAAAGCTGTTTTTTTCCACATTTTCTTTTGGAAATAGTATACTTCCAAGAAAAAAAAAATAGGAAAAGTGAAGGGGGAAACTGGGTAGCTCTAGCAGGTTTGTTACCATTGAATTTTGCTTTCTTCTTCCTTTCCAGTTAAATCTCCTATGTACACAGTCCTATCTCTTAGCTCTGGAATAGTTCTGCATGATTTTCATTTAAAAAAACCAAACAACAGAGCCATGTTTACTCAGCTGAAAACCCTAACTCGGTGCAGGCTTGACCTACTTTGCTGGAGTCCTGGCCAAACTTTCAGCTGCATAATGAAGTCCTGCAACTAGTGCAAACAGTTTTTTCTAATGACATGGCTAATTGAACCAGTGTAATTTCCAAAAGCACATGATTACCGTATGTTAAAGACTAACAGTTATTATAATCTATTTATAATTTTATACTTATGTTCTTATTTATACTTCATTTGCACATAAGAAAATATACAAAACACTATACGTGATGTAGGTGTGTGTGGTTGAGTAATTAACCCCATGTTTTACTATTTATGCCTTTATAAGAGTGGTCATTTCAGGGCATGTGTAGCAACTATTAAATAATTCTTTTAGAAGAATGCTTGAGAACTGAAATACAATTAGGACATTAATTCTGCTACCCTCATGCTAGTTCTGTCACTTATGCTGCACCAGGAAATAACTGGTGTAAATGATGATGCAAAATGCAACCACTCTGTTTACTTGTTCTGGGAAATATGAACCTACGCAAAATGCAGGGTAGCAATGTGTCAGCTCTTATAGGTCATAAAAGTATGTTTAGTAAAACATAGTTCTTTCCTTAGCATAATTGGTAATACAACAGCTCTGTTTTGTTTTCAAATTGCTGTACTCTTTTCCTCAATCATATTTTCCTTCGAATGTCTTTGTTTGCTAACATGTGAAAGAATCACATTGGACTTGTGGCCTTGTTGCTAGGTTTCAAGCTGATTTTATGCGGTCTATTGAGGCACTATTTTCATTTCTGAATTCTGAATTAAGCCCCAAGGCAACAAGACCCTGTTTCTTAGCAACCCAGATGGGTCGATTCCAGCTCTTTTGTGCAACAGAAGACTAAACAACTCCCTGAATAAGGCTGTGCTGCAAACTCACTTCTTTACTTAACTTCCCATAGACAAGAAGAAGAAGAGGTCTGCTTTCTGTCAGACAGCAGATGAAGTTGGTCAGGAAGTCAGACCGCGGTGAGTGGTTTCTCTCTTTTCTGCAAAATGCATGTCTCTGGTGTCCTTATTCACCACTGTGCCTATGGATTTGTATGTACTTTGGGACAGCATTTCCAAGGCACAAAAACATGCATGGAAAATCAGAGGTAACAAAGCTGATAGTGGAAGTGTGTGTGAAAACACACAGCCTTTCTGCTGTGCTGAAAGTAATGGGAAATCACATTGTTTTTGGCAGGGGGGCGCAATTAAGACTTGAAAAATAGCTTTTGGTTTTGGCTGCAGAACTTTGCTTTTAGGAGAAATTTGGAACTGGAGAAAACAGGTGGAGAACTGAGAGGTGAAAAGGAAGAAAAGGGTAGTCACACAGCTAGCGAGTTAGTGGTTTACATTACACAGTGGGTGAAAAGAGGACGAGGAACGCTTATGAAGAAGTCTCTGCAGAAGGGCACATGGCTAGCTTTGAGACTTCTTGGCACTGCAAGCAAAATTTGAGTTTTGCTGCCTCCTCACTGTGGGTTGCCACAGGCAGTGAGGAGTGCTGGGGAGAGGGGCAGGACGCTCTCTGGGGCCAAGCCTTTCTGCTCCTGACCCTGCGCCTACCTACCCCGTGCATGATGGCAACAGCAGCAGCAGCAGCAACGCTGAGATGAGGTTATTAGAGTTTTGGCACTGCGCGGACGAGCCAAAAGGCCTTTGCTGCTCGTGCGTGCAGCTAGTTGCTGACCCTGGCACCTCCATATTTCACGTTCACCTAAAGCCTGTCCCAGGGAGTCTGCCGGCTCCTGTTAGCAGCAAAGCAAGGACAGGCTGCTTGCAGTATTTGGATGATCGCTGACAATTTTCTCCCCCTTAATTGAACGATCAGACAAGCGCAGCAGCTGGCCGAGGTGGGACAGTGGGCTTGCCAGCAGACTGCTCCCCTCCGGCGCGATGGGAAGCCAGGGCTGCCCTGGGAGATGAAAGCGGAGTGGGAATCCAGAAGTCCACCCAGGCCTGCTTGCCTCCTCTCAAACAGGAGGTGGAGAGTGGACTCCGCTACAGTGGGACATGCGACCCTGATGAAGGGCAGGAGTGGAGACTGGGTCTCCCTGGATTCTCTTCCCATTTACCTTGTGCAGGACATTTGTAAGGCCTTTTTTCTAAAAATGAAGAGATTCTAGGGGTTAGCTTTAAGACCATGGAGAGACAGAACTGAGATAAGGCAGTATTTAGCCCCATGCATGCAGATAACCTCTTTACTGCCTATTAGGGCATTACCGCTGCTCCAGTGGTCTCTTACAGGATCAAGCTTGCCACCCTGCCCAGATGCATTCTTGGCCAGGAGCGAAGGGCCTGCCTCCCGCCCGGGGCTGAGACAGCCTGCAGCAGCTCCTAACACCTGAGCTCGTGTCAGGCTGGTGCTGGGGCAGCTCTAACTAATGTTTGGCCTGGGTGGCTCCAGGAATGCGGAGAAACACGAAAACGCGTCAAGTGGCTTGAAGACTTGGGTTTCAACTTTTTTCCTGCTTTGAGGTTTGTTTGGTTGTTCCTGCTTGTGCAAACTGAGACCAGCATATGTCCACCTCTGCCTAGCAAACACCAAATCCCCGCTGTGGTGGGGCTCACACACACAGTGAATAGCTTGGGTTTAGTCTCCCCTCAAGAATATACTGTTTAACAAGATAAGAATAGAATTGTGGGAGAGGATGTATTTGTGTTTCTACTTAGTAGTGGGTATTTCAGGGAAAAGAAAAGCTGCAGGTCCTCTTCCTATAAGCTGCTGTGAATGGGTAGATTCCTGAACACTGATGCTTTGGCATCAGATGGGCTTTCTACATGGTTAAGAGTTCGCTTCTTCTGGCTACTAGGCAGAAACTGCAAACGGAGAGAAAGAAGCAACAGTTATTTATCTGAGCATAGGTACCAAATGATACTGAAGTACAAGTACATATTCATCTTCAATGAATGGGCTAGGTTAGCCAGACTGAAAGTAATGATCAATAATAAAAATCCTGCTGTTTGCCTGTCTTTTTTGCTTTTTGCCCGGGATTGCAGTATCTGAAAGGAAAAAAAAAAAAATCTACAGATAGGCTGTTATGCTCATCTTTAATGAAGCCGACTGAGGATTTGCATTTGAAAGTCAAATCAAACTTTTTGCAAACCTTGATTAGGCTTTTTCATGGCGACAAACCCTAGTGCAGCAACCTGAAGTCAATAGAGATATGTGACCAAAGCAGCCTCCTGGTTTTAGCTACTGGCTCTGTAGATCATCCAACCCTTCTCAGAAGCCACGAGGAAAGGAAAAAGGTGAACTGAAGCAAACAACCACCTCTGAATCCGTAGTCATGCCTCAGCTTTCCATGCTTAAGTCTAGGCTGCTCTTTCTTTGGTCAGAAAAGAAAAGGAGTTGCCGTGTTGCTGGGTTTCCGTGGATGAGCTCTTACGAGGTTTGTGAAGAATGGTAAATGCAAGCCTGGAGTGTATCAAGCCCCCAAACCGTGTAAGTGTAGACAGATAAAGTATGCTTTTGTGCCCATGCTTTTAGAAGGCAAACACACGGAAATGAGCAAATGTTTGATTATCGATTAATTAAGCCACTAGGTGTCAGTCTCACCAGGCAAAAAAAGAACCCCCGCCGTCGGTACCGCGTGAGCGTAGACCGCTTTGGTATATAACTGTGCGGTAGGTAGAAACCATTTGCCAAAAAGACTTGAGCAGGAAAGGCTGATGAATCCAGGTTTTGGAGCTGTCTGCTTTGCCGTGCCATCTTGCTGACACGATGGTTTTCATTTTGGCAGAGCAGATTGAAACACGGACAGGCCTAGATCAGGGCTCGCGGTTCCTCTTCGCCATCCCCTCCGTGGCGGGTCTGGCTGGAGTTTCTGTTCTCCCCAGATTAAGAGGGAGCAGCTGAATTGCTTGACTAGCTGGCTGGTATGATTTTATGGTAATTTTTCCACTAAGCGAGACCAGGATCTTATTGTGCTGGGGGTTGTGCATACCACATAGCAAGAAACTGTCCCCCTACTCACAACAGCTGAAAATGAAATTAAGTACAGAAAACTTGCAAAGAAGATGAAAAAAATCCAAGATGCATCCCCCCCCCCAAAAAAAATGCCTTTACCATTAAAATCGCTAAGGAAGGAAACCTTTAAATAAAAAGGATATTTGTTTAGACTTTTTTTCATTTTTTTTCTCTCTCCTCTAAAAAAGCAATTCAGCAAGCCTATACTTTCTAAAATTAGAAACAAAATCCAGAAAGTAAACAAAAACCCTTCTGTTCTCCAAAGCAAATATTTATACCTGGACACATAGTTCACTGGGAAAATGCAGAAATGGCATATAGCCAGTGTTATATTGTCATGTAAAACAATAAATATTTTTCCATCATGTTGTCTTCGTGAAAGTATGCGTCATGTCTTTATTTACTTACCAAGCTACTTTAGCAAGAATTTTACGTCCCTGTTTTTGAGCTTACTTAAGTTAATTAAAAGCAAACTTTCAGTTAGCTATTACTGCGGAAAGAAATTTATCCAATAATGTTTGTCTAAAGGAAAGTTCTGCTTTACTTCAAGATGTTCATTCTTTCGTAATTCTAATCAAATGCTAATTTCTCTTAAAACCTGATGAACAAAACCTTCCTCTTTTAAGTAAATGTGTCTTGTTTTTTGTTTTTGTTTTTGTTCTTCCAAGTCTTGACCTTTAATGCAAATTTACAACCAGTGGAAGGAAAAAAAAAAAGTTTGGCCTTGCAAATCTGATTTTGCACTCTCTAAGGTGAGCACTTAGGAGGTACTGACTGTAAGGAAACAGTTTATGGAAATGTTCAAAAATTCTTAGGAAATATTCTCAGGATTTCAGAACTTTCTCAATTCCATGTCAGGAGAAAAATAACACCTCAATAATTTGACAGGCTCCAAGAACTGGTTCCAGAAAGACCAATAACTAAATGGCCAAGACATTTAGCAATGAGGTGTGAAATCTGGGTTCAAGTCCCTTTTCCGAACCAGGAGCTGTTGGAGGAGTCCGTTGCCACTGCTCAGTGCTTTTATCTCTGGATGGACGGATCTCTGTGTTTGGTGAAATTCTACCCGGAGTGAAATTGGTAATGACAAGTCAGTATATGTGAAAAGAAATAAGGAAAAAGCAAAACAAACAAAAAAATTAAGTTGCAACCATAAATTTCTGATTAAGTTCCTGATAACAGGAAAACATCTTCAGGCTGCCCTCAGGACTTGGCCTGGAGATAGACGGGAGCTCCACTCTGAAGTTTGGAGGAAAATAGTGTATATTGTCAGATTGATTGGTTAGGATGTTATTAATATTTTAGACAACTGAAAAATTAAACTGTTGTAGACAGAACAGTGATGCAAATTTAGTGGAACTAAGGACTTGCCTATACAGGGAATTTTAGTAGTATTTTTTTCACTAAAATTCCCCCCCAGAGAACATTAATGATGTGTCTTCAGGAATTTAAAATGAAAGAACCAATTTTAGTGCAAGTTCTCCAAATGAAAAATATACCTAAGGACTAGGTACACTGATGCAAAATTCAGTGTAGGCTTGATCTGATGCCAGAAGGTCCAAAATTCACTAATTGGGGTGATTGGTTTGTTTTGGTGTAATTTGCCTATTGTACAGTTCACTCAGATGGGGAGACCCCTTTCTGCCATTCAGGACAACGGAAAATGCTTCATGAAATGGAAATCGGAATTGAGCCGCAAAAAATTAGAGATAGGTGTATTAAGAGAAAGGCAACAAATATGAAATGTGAATTAATAGTGTACGGTATTTCTTGCATGTGGTAGTGTTCCCTGTAGACTCTCGCTCCCTCCCATATGCTTTGGAAGTGTATCGCACCAGAGAGTCCGTAGTTAAACAAGAATTGTCTTGTGATACCCATTTCAACCTGAGAAGTTTAGGGCTGACTGTGAGTCAAACCTGTGTACAGAGCAAAGCAGTCTACTGTAAGTGATCTACATCAAGAAGGTAATTCCTTTTCTAGAGTGGGCTGATGGAGAAACTCGCTGTATTGAGATACCTGGCCTCAGAACAGTTCCAAGCCTGATTTCTAGTGTCCGATCTTGTCCTACACTTGCCTGACGTGGTCTGCAGGACATCCTTTAGTCAAGAAAAGTGCTACCAGCACTTACACTCGCAATTTCTTCTTGCAACTTGCAGAAAATATCATTTAAAATTCTATCCACTTTGAATGCAGAATCACTTTTTTTTCCAAGCAAGGAAAATACGGATTTAAAAACAGTGTCTCATTAATGTTACATGTCTACCTTGTTTAAGCACTGTTTCTAAACCTCTCCAAAGTTCTCCAGCAACAAAAATCTCTTAAACTTATTGTAGTGCAACAGACCACAGAATATGTTAATGATTAATTAAGTTCCCCACAAAGGTTTGAAAAATAGTGCAGCAAAGAACTCCATGAAAGAAAGAACTCAATGCATTTATTTCAAGAAACTTTGTCTACTGTGTTTTCAGAATATTGGCTCCTTTTTGTAGAGTAATGCTCTGTTTCTGTTATTACTCCTCATCTGTATTGTAGAAGCAGGCCACTGGACTTGTCTGAGATCAGCACAATGGTGATAGGTGTTGTGTAAGTAAAGAAGTTTAGGGTAATGAGCAAGTGCAGTTCTCGACAGCTCAACAGCTCAGTGCTTGACCAGTATAGAACAGTTAAACGTATTACAGATTTAACTCTAAATCTTGCATTTTATAAACAAAAATGCTAACTTAATATTAACAGGTGTATTCTATACCTCACCTAATTCCAAACTATGAGGCTTGTTCTTCATTTCACTTCTATGTTCTTGGTTCTGGGCATGGCAGCTTATCTGATGCTACCATGTATTTTCCTCTTCAAATGCAGTATGAAACTAACTTACCAAATTTTGTGACAAATGGCTCCAGAGATCCTTTAAATTTGAAGTTCAGCTCACAACATTTAAATACAGGTAAGTCTGACAGGCGTATTCATTGGATTAAAATAATTAGCAGCCAGTTCATGAACAGCAGGGAGCAGGACAGAGAGGCAGACAGCCATGCGGAGGGGTTAAGTGGCCTCACATGAGGCACTGTGACTCACTAGCAAAGTTTTCGATAAGTTTCAATATCAGAGAAAATCTTTTCCCTAGCTCTAAGAGACTGGAACTATTCATAAAGCTCACTCATGCAAATACATTTAATTTTAGGGGTACCTGATATAAGCCAGATTGGTAGCTCAAAAAAACTACTTCCCAATGTAGATTTGCCGATATCAACCTCTTAACAGTGGTTTGTGATCAGGAAACAAGTCCAGTGTGGGCTGTCCTCACTGTAGATATAATAGTCCATATCTACAGTCCTACTGGTGTAGATAGTCTGTAATGGGATGTCTAGCTGCTCTTACTGTAATTGCTATAAAAATAGCTTTACTGCAAATAATTAACTATGCAGTAGTTAATGTACACACACGTATATATTGTGCAGCATAAAACACTAATGTTGTTGCACATTCACAACAAAACCATGCCTGTGTCCACACAGGCAAAGCAGCATCGCCTCAGATGCTGTGCTGCAGCGTGGATTATTGGAATGGGCTGAAGCAATGAAAATGTGCTGGTCACAACAGTGACCTTCACTGGAATAGCTCATTCTTCTTGGAAAAATACACGTGTATGCTCCAGTTTTCAGTACAGATGTTCCCAAGAGTCAGAAGTGAAGTTGTAAAAACTTCTTAGTAACTTCATGACAAAAGCAAAAGAAGTATTGTTAAATAGCTTTGTCTTCCAGATAAAAATTCTTGTTTTGCAAATTCTATGCACGTGTTTTTAGTGTATATGACTCAAAATAGCTGAACTAAGAGCTGGCACCATTCCTTTTGCTGACAGATTTACATTTCATACTGATGGTTTCTATCAGGCTGAGAAGATGGGTAATTTATATATTCTAAAATTATACATTTTTAATTAAGACTATCTATTTATCTAAGGTTGTTTTATGTTCATTTGAATGCATTTCTGCTGACTACGTTTGAAAATCTCCTATGTTGAGGGCCTGCAAAGTCAGGGCATTCCTTGACATGATCCTGTATGCCCTTCCAAGAAAAAGGAGCGAATTTCTTTTTCATGTCCGGGGTGTCAGTGTAGGGGCTTGGAGAAGAGGAAGGGGATGACCCTACAGCCTGGGCCACAACGGCCAAATGGTGTGTGACACAAGAAGTAAAATCCAAAGTTTGGCCATGACACTTGCTGATGGATTGGTAAGAACCGTGCAGTCCAAGATGTCCTCATTACACTCCTCTGTCAGTAAACATGGCTATGGGAATGCCCATGGAAACTTTCTTGATCCTGCCATTTGTTGCAGCTTTTGTGAAATACTAATCTTCCCTCTTGCAGCCAAACTGGCAGCAAAGGAATTGTGCTTTTCCCCATGTATAGAATCATTGATAATTTAGGCCTGGAAGAGGCCTCTGGGAGTTGTGTGGTCTAACCCACTCAAAGTAGGGCCATAGTGGGCTGCTGTCTAAAGTATGTTTAAAGTAGGACAACTATTTAATGTGTTAGCAGACAATTTTCTTTCTAAGCTTCCAGCATGCCTCTCCTTCAGTGTTCCCGGGATGCTGACACATTAACGATGCCCTCAAACACAGCCCCTATGTCCTGCTTCCAGGATCCTGGGAGGACAGAAAAATAGCCAGGATGTGTGCCATGTTATGTTTCCTTGTAGTCTAATACAAAATTCTCATGGGGAAATTCCCGATCTTTTAACTGACAAAAACAGTTTGTTCTAAACTGCTTTTATTTCTGTGATACCTGATACTAGTCTGATGTCATTTTATATGAAGATCAATGGCTACATTTAAATGACAATGTCTTTCCTTTCACAGCAACCCCAGCCTCAGCAGCACAGTGATGACAGAAGGGACAGAAGTTCTACAGAATTGTCCAGGCTAAATACCAACCTTCTCATCCTATGAAATGGGTACATCTGCAGGTGCTATGACAGATACTGGTGGTGCTGAGCAATGTGCAGGTCTTATGTCCCATTATTTCAGCTCTTTGAGAACCCTGGCCTGATGTGAGAAGGGAGGTCTAGGTCCTTCAAGCAGTGCAAGCACTGTGATAGAGAGTTCACTTTATGAATGATATTTATTTTAGAAAATATGTTTATTACTGTAAATACTGGTATTGAACAGGAACATGGTAAACAAACTGTATCTGGTTTATCAGTGAGTACACGGTCTCTTTTACTTAGTTCTTAATTTCTGAAATAACACAGAGGGCAGTATTATTATCTTTTTCTCCTTAACAAATCCTTCTCTCTATGTGTTTATTTCTGTATTGCTAAAAACCACTTACTAGCTCTTCCAATTCATTAATTCTTTTTCCTAACCAGTCCCTCAGTCATCTGGAGGTAAAAGAAATGGCTCAACCCATCATGCTCTTGGGGTCTGATGAGGCCGAGTGCCATTCTGAGTTTATTTTGGAAACTTCCGGCTGTCTCCACTGAAGAGCTTGTGATCAGTAAACTGTACCAGACTGATTCCCCCAACTTCCTTTTGCTTTAATAGGAACAGCTGTTTTGCTCTTGACTCCAATTACTATGGGCCCTCAAAACTCAACACTATCAAGTGGTTTCAATTGCCTTTAAAAGACAGTGTATTGGGGTGTTGAGTGTAACAGGGGGAAGCACTTCTTAAACTCAGCATGTATTGCTGAGGGCTTTGGAGCCATATCCAACAGCTAGATTTGGTCTCAGAGCTAGATTTAAACTATAAGTAAGCTGCCCAGTAAATACAATCCAGCTGGTGATTTAGCATAAGAAAAATTGCATATTGGATTGTGTTACCCTTTCCAGAAGATAGTGATTTACACCCTATTAGGGGAAGCTTGAGGTGCTAATGAGAATCCCTTAAGCAATGATCTCATAGCTTTGTGTGTGCTGTTGTGGAGTTTGGCCTTTCTCCTCGACTTCCCAGATGCAGCTGCAGGGGAAAAAAAAGGTGTAATATGTTAACATTAAAAAAGTCATACTTTATGTTAAACACATCTTCCTACCAGCCAGGGAGCAATTGCATTTTTTTCTCCAGATATTGTTTGATTTGAAATTTGGTATTCCCTAAAGTCAGATTTGGAAAGAATCAAGTACCCAGTCTGCCTGGAAATTGTGTTTTCTGAATGCCAGGTAAACCTGACCCAGAAGACAGTGTTTTCTCTGTGCAATTACATGTGGCAGTGAAGGAGGCAGTAAAAATTGAATAGCTAGTGGCTTTCAAAGGTTATTAGGATTTGACTTCTTGTTGGTAGACATAATCAAACTATAGTAGTACTATATCACTGTGCAAATATTAGCTGAGCCTTCCCATAGCAGTAGGGTTGAGAGAGCAATAAAGTGGTGAACATGGTATTCCTTTGGAAGAATGCTATTGTCGTCATCTTCTTACAGATGGGGAAAACGAAGCACAGAGAAGTTAAATGACTGCACAGAGAAATTGAATGATTTGCCCCCAAACCATGTGGAAAGAGTCAGTCCAACTCTCACGGGTAAACTTAATCTCTTGCATCATAATGGATGTGGAGGCATTTTCAGCTTTTTTAAGCAAAAGAGGGCTGAACCTGCCCTTCCATTCCTGCATCGCACTTCATCTTTAAAAAGTTGCATGGCGGAGGTACACCTTCATCCTAGCTCACAAGAAGGGGGTGTTTGGCTGCCACAGGGAGTGAGATGCACTGGTATGTTACAGACACGCCCGTCCTGGCTCGTGTAACTTTACTCTCAGTTTGGAGGAGCCAGAAAAAAGCCACAGAGCTGCTCTGCAGCCAAGAGTACAAGTTGCAAGAGTCTCTGGGGTACAGAGGCTATTAGGAAAATTTGGTACCTGCAGTAATTCTGTACTTGGATAATGCCCTTTACTTCCAAATACGTTATAACAGATATCCTAAAAACCAAAAGAATTGTAAACCTAATGCTTCTTTGAAAATGCCAGCTCAGTTTGTTCACCTACTGAGATGTAATTATTATAATACACATACTATACACAATGCCGTAAGAAAAAAATAACTGTTCCTATTAAGAACACTATTAAGAAGTATAAGATTTTCATTTGCTCCAACAGCACATCCCTGCTGGGAAGCAGCTTGAAGCGCATTATGGCTACTGATACAACAGATAACTTGCTTCCAGATTCCAACACTGGCTTGACAACAGTCAATAGCTCTTCTGCAAAGTAGAAATAGTTACACTGTGCAGCTAGGAGCATGTTACTTCTCCAGGCTTACTGGTGTAGTGTAGTGGCTTGGTAGGAAGGAACTGTTGATACTGTCGTCCAACATGCAAAACAAACATTTAAGTGTTTTCTGGAGAGCGATTCTGCCTCAGGTACAATGTCAGCTTGATGCACAGCCGCCCCAGCATTCGGCACAGCCCAACGAGAGTGCAGCTTCACCAGCCTTTTGCTGTGCCTCTGCGGGTGGTTGCCCACTCTAATAATTCATAGGTGCACTCAGGAGAGGCCCTCATCTGAGCAGAGTGCGGTGTCGGCTAGTCAAGCTGTTCCCAGCCGGGAGCGTCCCTGTCCCTCTGCCGCAAGCCTGAGCCCTTGCAGGGCACTGGGGGCTCCTCTGATTCTCCTGTTTGCCTTGCAGGCCAACCTCCACCACCTCTGAGAGCTTCATAAAGCCCTTAAACTCAGAGAAACTAGAGTACGGGTTTTGTATCAAGACCTGGCTAAAGCGTTTTTCTTACACCCGAGCAATTGTTGACACTGGAGAATCAAGCAAAACCTCGCAAGCCTTTTTTATTTTTTCATTCTCACTGGGGCAGTGTAAATGCACCGTAAATCTTGCTGACGGCTATGTCAGCCATTTGGGCACACAGTCAACTGCAGAGTGAACACCACTTAGGCTCGTGTATGAGAAACGACCAGCATCCATTACCAAAAACGTCTCTGAACTAAAATCCTTTCCAGTCAATAGGTTTCATTGACTTCAGGGTACTTAGGAACCAGCTTAAGGAGATCAATTTTTTTGTTTTGCACGCCACTATTGGATTGTTTCTTTTAGAATCATTTTATAAAAACCTTCACAGCATATATAGATGCACAGAGAGTATTTGGAATGTTTCTGAAAGACTTAAAGAAAGAAGCAGGCTTAAGGGTTAATTGTAAATGCTGGAATCTCAAGTGACCTGAAGAAGTAAGAGTATTACACAAAAGTAAGTTCAAAAATGGCATCAAGCAAACTGTCTCTATAAAGAAAAAATATTGGACTCCATAAGTTATTAATACTAATATTTTGCATATGTATGGAGCTGTTCCTTCAGAGCTTTATTATAAAAGATGAGAGCTATGCAATACTCAATAAAGGAGTGAGGCCTAAATGAAAAAGGTGTCCTTAGCTTACTCTTTCCATTTATATAGAATTCCTTTTTTTAATTATTATTATTATTTTTTACTTCAGTATCAATCTTTGTAACAGCTCAGGAAATGCTGAGAATTCTCTGGTTAAATTTTGTGTGCAGGATTGCAAGGGCAACAACGGTGATGGAAACTGGAGAGGGTGCTGGTAGGAAGCTATATGCAGAGAGCCTCGGAGGAGGTAGCAGGAGGCCAGTCCACAGGAATGGCTGCTGTTGCTACAAAACCTCTGTAAATAGTTCTTTTAATAAAGAGCCAGTTTGATTTTAGCAGCATGGGATTTCCTCATGTTACAGACCAACAAGCAGCACATGAAACACAGAAGGGCTATTCTGCAACTGTTTAAAACACACAGATTTATAAACACTGAAGTGTTGCTTTTCCTCCACAGAGGTTTTTTCTTGGATGGAAAAATAAAACAAGGAAGTGCCTGTCATGTAGGTTGTACTAAAATTATACCCAGAGCAATAAACTTATCTGTAGTGTGTTCCTCAGTGCTTTTTACCAATCATCTTTTATTTTGTAAAGAAAAAACAAAAAATGTTGCTGTTTACTTTCACTAGCATCCTATGTAGCTGAAGAAGGTAGTACATGGGTGGTAATGGTGTTCCTCAAGTTTTCCTTGCAAGAGATGGATAGGAGCATAGCAATCCCTAATCCCACAGCAGTCAGTGGAAAGTCAAAACACAGTGCAATAAATAGATGCATGTTGGTAAATGTTTTCCTAAGTGGGAAATTGTTCTTGTTGATGGTTATGAACCTCTCAAAGTAAAGAACAAACAATGTTACTAGAGAAAATAATGAGAACCAGATGAAAACCAGACAAAGCTAAAGAGTACCAAGGGAGTTTCTTTTGCCTAACTGGGGAAATTTTCTGGCCTTGTGAAGAAGGCAAGGAAGGAAAAGGAATATGGCCTGGTCTGTTTTAAAATAACATACTGATGTGCACGCTCCTCTCTGATCAAAGCTGGCTGGTATGCTCTGGGTGAAACCTTGCATTGAGTAAATAAACAAGTGTTTTCTTGAGTCCAGTAAGAGTTGGACAAAGCCTTAAGTGACTTTCAGATCTGGACTTCTACATGCACAGTCCAGTGGCATAGTGCTGCCTTGCTGTATCACAGAAAAAAAAAAGCATGATCAAAAATATTTATTGAATCTACTGATCTTTTTCTTATGTTTTCTAGCACATACACATTATCACAAGGGAGACTGCTTGGATTAGAGATAACATTTAGGTTCGGTTTCTAAGCAGAACTTGTGAAGAAAGCTCAGGAATAGAGTTTGTAAAGATGGGGCAGGAGAAAGTCTTACCCTTCATTGCACGAGGGAGCTTAGCATTCCTGGTGTTGTAGCATGGGAATTGCTCTAGCAGAATAAACTGAAGACCCAGGGAAATGAGAAACCTAAGCTACTGAATTTGAGGGAGAAGTGAAGAGGTGCTTTGTAGCACCTCTGTTCAACCTACATTCAACCGCTCTTTAACCCTGGGAGGAGTGAATGCTGTAGTTCTGTTTGGGAGCACAAGTATACACTATACTACTGACAAGAAGGAACTGAGGGGATGATAATGGAAATATGCTCTTTTCATAGAATTGGAGCAGTCATTTATTCTGGGAACTATGCCTAATGCTAAATAGAATTGAGGATGTGTAAACAAGCTGTGCACTTCACTGTCTCAAATCAATTACACATTTTCCCTCATGCTTTATTTTATCCAGTATCTGCCAGTGGTTTGTCAGTGAACAATCAAATTTGAAGAGTAGTCAGGAGAACAGAATCTGCCAAGAAAGTACATTTCTGTCCCTTAAGACATGCCTTCACAAGAAAATTAGGCATCTTAAGACATTAAGAAAATGTCTTTCCAACATCAAATTCTACCTTGGAGTCTAAGGCTGAGGGAGTTGCAGGATTTACTGATCAGACTTAAACTGATATGAAATGTGCATTCTTCAGACTTTCTTATGAAAAAGCCTGCTCCTGATGAGTAGCACAAAGCAAACTCAATATTTTCTTGTGGCTTTCCTTGTTACTTACATTTATGAAATCAAGTGGAAAAAAAAAATTATGTTAATAGTGTGGTTCTTAATGTCAAGGCACCTCCAGGCTTTGTATGCAAGGTGCTAATCAGAAAACAGAGCGATTGAATCCTTTTCCGGTAAGTATGACTCAGTTTCTTGAAACAGGAATCAGTCCCAAGCTTTGATTTAAATAGTTCTTCCTGTAGACCTCTTGAGCAACTTTAAGAACGCTTGTCTTGAATGTTCTCTATCAAAAGATGACTATTTTAGAAGCTGTTTCTAGCAGATTTGCAGATCTCAGTGTCTTTTTAGAGAATTAGTACACTTTCCAATATCACAGAAAAAAAGAAGTAGTGAATTTTATAAAACAGGCAATCCTGAAGTAGAAACTGAAATTTATGGATGTTTTTTGATCTCTTTCAGACAGCTTTGCTTTTAGGCCCACTAAATTTAGTGGGCAGATCCCCAATTAACGTCAGTGATCTTAGAAACTACTCACTTAATTTGAGAAGGTTGATCAAGGAAACCTCCTGTCCCTCTGCAAACAGGAATAATGCTGAGAGTGTATCTTCGTTTTAAAAGTCTGTGACAGGACTCTTGGTATTGCTTCTAGTGCTTTCGGAGGATATAATTAAACTTGGCTGATAAATAATAGCTGACACACAGCAGCAGAGTTCACAGTTATGAGGAATGTTATTTTTGAGTAGTTTGAAACCACCTTACTTACTTTTATTAAATGTTCTGTAAGATTAAGAATAATAATCACTTGTGCTTTAAGAAAACAACTGGGAGTCAGTAATGAGCTTGGTAAGTGTTGGATATTTTCAAAAATCTAGAAAATGTTTTTTTCCAATTTCCAAATTCAAGAAACCTTCAAAACAGATTTTTTTCCAGAGTCAGAAAACAGAAAGTTTTCCCCTTCTTTTTCACATATCCCTCCTCTTTTGTTTCAGATATTTCAGTGATTTAACTAAGTGTTCAGGATCTGCAAATTAAAAACAGAACAAACTATATATAGGTGCTTCAAATCTTACGTCAAGGTCAGTGGATGTACTGAAAAAAATAGTTTCAGTCCATGGTTTCCTACTCCATAATAAGGTCATGTATAAGATTTGATGAAAAAAAATGTAATTTTAAGTACTTAGCTCAAGACTTACAAATATTTATTCATGAGGAGCTACCCTGTAGTTAAAGGCGCAGCCATACCACTACGGCTATTCTGAAAATGTAAAGCAGCTTAAAACCTAGTTTTACTGACCAGTTAAATTAATCTTACAATGGTTTTGCCTTGACTAGTGAATCCGACTAAAAATAATCAGTTTTACTGTGGATATCTATCCCTGAAATCAGCTACAATGAATAACTTTATTTCTTTGTCCGAATTCAGAGGCGTTATTTGGTAAAGGAGATTGGGAGATGCACATGCATTGAGTATTCTGCTCCGTCTCAAAATAACTTTATTTCAAAACATACCTGTTATTAGAATCTTGAGGAAAAATATTCTATTATTAAATTTAATAATTCTCAGACCAATTAGTATCAAGGTATATCAATGAATGAAACCTTCACAGTTTGGAGAAGGCAATAATTTAAATTTAAATTCTACTTCTGTTTAGATCACTACTAGTAGTTTTCCTTCTTACTGCATTTCTACGTATTTGATTGTTCCCCCTTTTCTGTTTTTGAATAAATGTGCAGATGAGCCACTTAGTTTATGCCAATGGGGAAGCAGGTTTTTTTGTGTCCTTTCTGGTCCTCCACTTGCCATATCTAACACCTTGGTCACTCCTTCCACATTTATGGCTATCTTGCTGGAGACTTGATTTACAAGCTTTATAGATGTTGTATATTTAATTAATGGATTCAGAAGATGATTGTGCTGTCTTCAAATTACTGTCAGTTTCTTGTGTTTGGATAAAAATGCACCTCTTTCCTCAATTATTCATCATAGAATCATCATAGAATCATCATAGAATCAGTAAGGTTGGAAGGGATCCCCAGAGATCATCTACTCCA